>NC_081405.1:272349519-273089341 GCF_030272615.1 Cryptomeria japonica
CAAAGAAGAAAATTGCAAAAGCCCTAGGCTCCACAATAAAAATCAATCAAAATACTATTCATCAACTGGATGCCCAGAATGAACTCTTGCCTTTCCTTTTATTCTTTCCTTAAGAGAGCTCAAACACCTTCCTGGCCAATGTGGGATAAAAGATTTATTCCCACATTAAATTATTCACTTAACGCACTTTATTATATTAAAGTGACTTTATTATTATAAAGTTACTTTGGAACTTTATAATAATATTAAAATATTAAATAAATCACTTAAGTCACTTAAACTTTAATATCTCTTGATGTACTTGTCTGATTGCTAAACCGTCTGAGCCAGGAGTCGACTCTTCCTGTTCTCCATGTGATTGGATGCCTGTCTAAAAATAGAAACCCTGAATAGTGACTTACTATAAATAGTAAGTATGTGGAACTGAGTCTAGAAATAGCTGCAAAGGCCCAATCAAGGTCGACACTGCCAAAAAGCTCTGCTCAGGTGTCTTTCTATTAATAGGAACCATGACTCTCCCAAAATAGTAACTTACTATAAATAGTAAGTGTGCCAATCTGAGTCAAAAAAACCTGTGCAAAGGCCAAAACCTGAATCCAGCTGAAGAGTAATGTCTCTAATCACCAAGTAACTGCCACACGAGGCCCTCTATCAATAATTATTAGCCTACGAGGCTCAAATGATAGGCTAATTCTTACAAACTCTGATGCTCGCAAAATGGGGACATTACAGTCCGCCCTCCCTGAAATTGCTTGTCCCCAAGCAATCTCCACTGCAAAGAAACTCCAATCCTCGGGAGGCCCAAAAGAAGAATTGTGAAATGTCCCACACATCCTTAACCGACTCCTGTAGCACCAACATAAACATAGTTTCACATAATATCCCTGGATCCCAAACCCGGAATGGAAGTCTGCCAAGCCTAATACCCTCTGACTTCCTCTGCGCTACTCTGATCTCAACTTCACCATGCCAAAAGTGGTGAAGAAAACCAATGGGACCCATCCAATACACTGTGCCAAACCTGTCGCCTCCTGGATCCCAAAACAACTGAACCCCACATCCATTCGCCATATAGAGATAAAAATAACTGGAAGCGTCTATAACACAATATCTCTCTACAGCTCTCGGTAAACTCCCATGGATGTGATAACTAACCAAACCATCATGCCCACTGACACCATAGTCATCCTGTAACCATGTACCCATAAGAAAACTTTGTGACATAGAAGTAGCAAACCCTATTGGATACATATCAGCATGATGTATAACTGACAGCTGTCCCTGCAAGTAATCCCCCATAAATTGCTGAGTCAGGCGCTCGCAACTACTAATCCCATCTTCTGAAGATGATGAATACCCATCCCACAAAGGATGGCATCTCGGAGCCAATCCACACGGATGCATCATCAAGTCCTCTGTGTGTGGATCAAAAGAAAAATGATGAGCACTCCTCACTGTGTAGTCGCGGTAAAATGCTCCAACCTCTGTCAATGGCTCGTCACTAACAACACTTGAATCGAGCAGTTGATCCCTTTGATTCTGAAAAACAACAAGCTGGCATCCAAAATCAGCTGCATGGGATGAAGTGACAGATTTGCTTCCAGGAGATGGAAACAAATCAACATGGTAGCCATACTCCCAACTAGATGACACTCTGCAAATGCCCTGTGAGGATGGAGTAGCGTTGTGTACTACCACACAACTCTCAAGAGAATCCACCATTGTGACACAAGAGCTACCAGTAAACTGTCTTGCATCAACTGTCACTGTACTGACCTCAGGAGAACTTGATGCAACTAGTGGTTCTCTACTGCTCTCAACCAAGGTACTCATCCCAGCTGAAACTTTCGTACTTATATCTATGATAGATGTAACCACATCTTCACTACAACCAGTGGATATAAAATCATCATCAACTGCCTCTGTATATAACTGTATTATATCTGCAGTTGGTGGAGACTGTGCCAAACTCAACTCCTCGGTAAGCTTCTCAATCTGTAACTGTGACTCTTGAAGAGCCAA
The DNA here is from genome assembly GCF_030272615.1 of Cryptomeria japonica. Taxonomy (NCBI): domain Eukaryota; kingdom Viridiplantae; phylum Streptophyta; class Pinopsida; order Cupressales; family Cupressaceae; genus Cryptomeria; species Cryptomeria japonica. The sequence goes on from NC_081405.1 coordinate 272,351,542, forward strand.
CTCGGCACTCTGCCATGAGTCCATAGTCACCTCAAGCTCATGAGTGAGCTCATCGACCTGCTCCTCCTTTCCCTTCAATGCATCATAACAAATGCAATCCCACTCGAGAAGAAAATCCCTATCCGCAAGTAGTTTTAGGTAATTTTGTTTCATCATTCCAATTGCTTCTCGAAGTGCATGTATCTTTGCAAGGGAAAAACCACTATCACCATGCTCATCTATCAAAGGAGTACTCCAACCATAGGTAGCCAACATCTGACGAGCAACATTAAAATGCTCAATGGTTGTGGCAATCATATTGTCATTCACTTTTAGTTGCCCAACCAAATGATGAAGATTCTATAGCTTATGACCCCCATACAAGTTTTCCGGTTCACAATATGCACTATGATATGAGGCCGATTCGTCATCACTCACTACATGATAAGCAACATCATGTGTGCTTTCATCCATGCACACCTCAACATCTAAGGTACTGCTGCTTTGTACCTCAAAGGATGGCTCAACTGATAAGGTAGAAGTTGCTGGTATGACAGCATCTTCACACACCTCCACTCTCAAAGTAACTGCATGCCCATCCAAAGCATGATCTTGGGATTCCGTATCAACATATGAATCTTCTAGCTTGTTTTCAAAGGTCTGATCTAGAAAATCAAACTCACCACGACATGAATTCTCCACATACAATGCATCATTAGTACCCAATTTCTGAGTACTTTCATGTGACAATTCAATAGGATCATTTTGCACATGTGAAAACACTGTTGTCTCATGCTCATGCAAAGTTTCATCATCGCTGTCATGAAAATCAGAAGTAGCCTCTATATTAGAAACTTCTTGAGTCACCTCTTGCAAGGATGATGTAGATAAATCATTACCCAAAGCCGTGCTAGTGTCTTCTTGAATCAAATCAGCGTGTCTATCAAATTCATCATATAAATTTCTGCATACTTCATAGGAATTTGAAGATACCAAATCATTTTGATGAAGAGTTGTATCATCCTTATGTGTAGATTCTCTATCCATTTCATGTGTAAACAATTCATGAGCTATAGTGTGATATTTCTTCCTTGCAAACTCTGTCTTATGGCAAAGACTCGGGTGCAAATCCATGTAACTCATGAAAGGAAGTTCCTTCTTATTTTTTTGAGGAAGAGTGCTATACTCCTTAAACATGCTAATCACTTCTTCTTCTTTGTTTTGTGGTGTTCAACCTTTGCTGGTAGGAAGTGAATTGAATCTTTTAGGCAACCCAAACTTTGAAAGCGTTTGCTCTAAACGCAACAACTCTCGGTTGAGCTTGTATTGTGATTGTTCAAGTTCTTTCAGTGCCTGTTTATCGCCGAACAATGTTGTCATGTAGCCCATTTTCACTACCCAACTGAAAATCAAATCAAAACTGATTTGTACACGGATGATTTTCCCTCCAATTGAATGCAACCATCACCCAACAGGTTGGCAAGAAACTGCTCTGATACGACTGTAGAAACCCACACCTGGTGGACTCTAACCAACCACAATTTTCTGCCTTTGTTTGATTTTTCAATGTTTTCAGTGTTTGTGTTTTGCTTGAGTTTTCAATGATGTTTCACCAAGGAATAAAGAAAGTGCAAATAACATATGCTGCAAACTAGAGTATGGAAATGAGAGCTACAGCCATAAGCATTTTATCGAACATTTGCCATGCAATTCCTATTATGAAATGTTGACTTTCAGCTAGGGACATTAAGACAAACAGTTATCTTGCAAACTGAAATAAATACTACAAATATATCATATGCAACTCCTTTTTATTGATGTCCCAATTACCACAGATATGAAAGGGCCAAGACTCTTGGCTGACAGCTGAATATGATATGAAACAAAATACCCAGGTCTGAGTACAATGGCAGCATACAACCAACTTCGAATGTCTATTAAATACTGAAATTAAATGCAAGAGAACCTGATCCAATGAAGCGCCTACGTTGTGGGTAATGTAGCAACTCAAATACCATGTAAATTGTGAAGCAACATGTGTGGCTGCTGCTGCTATAGTACGACCTCCAACAATTATAAATTCTGCCCAAATTCCAATGTCATGACAGCAGCAACTAATCTGGAAATGAGCAGCAATTAAAACCCTTGAAGAACCCTTGAGTAGACTCAACTAAGATGCAATATACTGTAGCGATTTTACTATTCACGTATCACTGTAGCGTTTCACTATTCACGAGTTACTGTTCATGCGCACTGTTCACGGCACTGTAGCGCACTGTTCACGGCACTGTAGCAGTGGATGAAATAACTTGCAATCTGCTCTTAAAACCTTGAATAACTTGTTGATAATCTCTCCCAACAAGAATGATATAACTCCATGTGCCAAAGAAGGATGATTCACAACCAACTATAAATGATCTTCAACAATAAACTTCAAACCCTTGTAGAAAACTTCACCAATTTGCACAAATGAAAGAACTGAAGTATTCTTTCCCACAACTGCAATAATTCAAATGTTATTTCACACCTTCAAAATTGCTATCAATAGGAAGTTTTCGTTTCCTATGATCAAAGAAGAAAATTGCAAAAGCCCTAGGCTCCACAATAAAAATCAATCAAAATACTATTCATCAACTGGATGCCCAGAATGAACTCTTGCCTTTCCTTTTATTCTTTCCTTAAGAGAGCTCAAACACCTTCCTGGCCAATGTGGGATAAAAGATTTATTCCCACATTAAATTATTCACTTAACGCACTTTATTATATTAAAGTGACTTTATTATTATAAAGTTACTTTAGAACTTTATAATAATATTAAAATATTAAATAAATCACTTAAGTCACTTAAACTTTAATATCTCTTGATGTACTTGTCTGATTGCTAAACCGTCTGAGCCAGGAGTCGACTCTCCCTGTTCTCCATGTGATTGGATGCCTGTCTAAAAATAGAAACCTTGAATAGTGACTTACTATAAATAGTAAGTATGTGGAACTGAGTCTAGAAATAGCTGCAAAGGCCCAATCAAGGTCGACACTGCCAATAAGCTCTGCTCAGGTGTCTTTCTATTAATAGGAACCCTGACTCTCCCAAAATAGTAACTTACTATAAATAGTAAGTGTGCCAATCCGAGTCAAAAAAACCTGTGCAAAGGCCAAAACCTGAATCCAGCTGAAGAGTAATGTCTCTAATCACCAAGTAACTGCCACATGAGGCCCTCTATCAATAATTATTAGCCTACGAGGGTCAAATGATAGGCTAATTCTTACAAACTCCGATGCTCGCAAAATGGGGACATTACACACACACACACACACACACACACACACATATATTCGGCACCCACTCATTTATCCACTCTCTGGGCTTTGGCCATTATACTGGAGATTGCTAGGAAATCATTGTCTCGGCGATCCTAATGCTTGATGTCTTCCTATCCCGTAATTATCACTTCATTAACCCACATCGAATTTTGAAATTTGGTCATACCCTCTGCTGAGAATTTCATCTCGATGGCTAAGCTGTATCAATCATCTCTGCACATGTCGATCATGCAAATATTAATCAGACACTAAGCATGTGCGATGTCAAATGATTGAATTTAGAGGATGGCTTTGCATTAATTTCTTTACGATATGCCTCTCAAGCAAGTACTCTCACCAATGCTTATTGACGAGGAATAATTATTTTGGCTGACTCACATTAATTTCAACTCATTCTCACTCCCGATTTTCGAGACATACCTCTTGCTTTATTTAGGCCGCCTCTTCTCTGCCTCTCCATTTTATGCTAAGTGAAATACAAACATCATGGATACTATACTCAAGCTCTCAAGCTCTAAAAGACAAATGACCATCCCTGGGGAAATAAAGGCAGCTTGGCTAAAAGGCCTTATGAAATACCCTCACGACCTTGTCATTAGCGGGGTTACTAAAATTTTAGGGGAAGATTTTATCAACAATGAGGATAGGACCGGAGCAAATTATGATATTTCCTATATGTTCCTAGTCGTAGTACTTCATTTCGAGCCTAATAGGGATTTCATCAGGGAATTATGTTTAAAGGTTTTTAAGCATAGCATGTTGATAGAGCTTGACCGAGTAATGGTTAATGTTACTTATGATATTTTGGCCCCTAAGCCAAGGCATTATGATATCTTAATGTGGAACAACCACCGGGTTCCTCGGTTCCCTATACTGATTCATGACAATCCCGCAAAGTTTGCCAACAGACGACCCATCATCCAAAGGAATGTCAACTTCCTCATGTGGTGGTTCAATGTGAAATCACCTCCCTATAGCCACTAGTTGGCAATATACCTTTAGGACGAAGGGCTCGACATGGACATGATAGCCGAGATGGAGAATCTGAAATCCTCTGATTCGCCAAAGGGTTCACCATCGGACCAAGTAGGGGCTCAAGGGAAAGGGCTTGCCTTTTGAGTAAGATGTTGTGGCGATGATCTATTTAATCTAAGCCAAGATAATCTGTTTGAAAGACTCTGATACTTTACTATTTTTAGATAGGAGATGACTTCCTTTTTTGAAGCTATATGTTTACAGTAATCAGATGTTCAAGATAACTACTATTATATGCAGACGCTTAAGATAACTCCTATGATATGCAATACCTTTTTTAGTTGTTTTCACATATTAATATCATCGACTTTAGGATGTAAAAAGGATGCAATTTTATGCTACAGGTTTATTAATGAAGTATCTATCTCAACACAAGTATACACACATAGATGCAGGTGTGTTCATATAATGCAAAGCAGAAATATTAACACATTTGCATTCATGTGGTTATAGGTATGATGTTGTAGATACTTTTGTTAATATTTCACCTTCATGCATCTAGGAACATGTGGATGGGGTACATTGGGTTCCTTCCCCTCGTTTTTCTCTCTCGGGCGGCTAACCTTTAACCCCATCAATTTTTTGACCACGACTATAATGACCCTAGTTCATTTTATATTTTCATTTTTGTAGAATGCAGTTTTGCAAGATAACCTTAGCCTGGGAACGTTAAGGGCACCGGTCTCTGAGTCTTAGATGGAGCCGATGCAGGTGGCTTCCTTCCTTCCATGATATTATGTGGTTATATGGTTATTCTAACTCTGAGTGTGCAGGAAAGCATTGCTTTGTGTATGCAGAATTCAGAATCCAGCTTGTTCATCCCCAGCTCGGTCAGCATTCGAATAAATTCTTGGTCTCCCCGTTCGTTCCTTACCACTTGAAGGATTCACCTACAATTCAGTCTCTTGATGTAGAAGTCATGTTTAAATTGTCGACAGCAAAATGTATTGGTCAAATTATTATTGCAATCCCTTAAGAAGTCAGATTTCTGGCTAACAAGGACATGTAATTATTCCAAAAAAATTCCTTGGGCAAGACCGAAGGTTTTCTTCATTCGGTTCTTTCCTACCGGTGCCCACACCGAACCGAATTTGTACAATATTGTAATTATTTTTTAAAAAATTAATAAAGTTTATGGCCTTGGCCCATTATCAATAAAAAAAAAAAGTTATTATCATTGTAAACTTATATCATTTTAATCAAATTTTATGCATAATTAATTATAACCTTATAGGTGCCTAGAGAAGGATATCTTTCAACTTATTATATAAATATATATATTAAATATATATAAGCTACTTATTAATTTTTAAGCTCATTTAGCTACCATTCTGGCCGTATAAAGATAGTAATGATATGTTGGTCTCCTTTCTTTCCTACCAATTTTTTTAAAAGAATAATATTAATGAGTCTCAATAATGATGCAAATATAGAAACTATTACCAATACTTATACCAATGGCTTATAACCGACACAAGCTTAATTCATGGTGGAATAAAAAACAAATGTGTAGATATGTTAGACATAGTGATCACTTATATATTGCACAGGTGAGTAACAATTGCATTAAAGTGTTTGAATATTTATTTTATCCAATAAGAAGTTTCACATACATGATATAAACTATTTATTATTTGGACTGCCCATGAGTGGAATAGAAAATTTTGTAGCCCAAGAACAAGTGTGAATATTCACTTTTATCCAAGGGTCAACTATTACTATCGAGCCCTTTTTTCACTGACGAGAATTGATCTTGTGTGGAGGAAGGGTATTTCCTTGCACCTATCTTATTTCAATTTTCTGGGTTGTTCAACCTTTTGTACATCTCATACAACTTTCTCCATAGGTTTCATGGTAGGGTTCCATGTACCAAGAGGCAATGAACACTTACAAGTATGGCGTTTGAGATAGTAGAAATTTACTCACCTAAGTACCAAATCTAACAGCTCCTTGTAGATCTTGGCATACACAATAGCAGTATGAGGAGAGGTCGACCATAGGCGATTGAGTTGGTCAAATGTGTAGGTAAAGGTTTAAAGGCTACACACAAATATTACATGCCATGGAATGAATGAAAAGGAACGTAGGTATGTGGATAAATTAAGCATTGAAATCTATGCCACTTATTCATCTCAAGATAAAATAGGAGCATAGGTAGGAAAAATTGAACGAAAAATGTGAAGTTCACTTTTAGGTATGCGATTAACAGTAAAAAATCCGGCATCAAACATGAGACGAATCTAGTGGATGTTTCCCACCTATAATAGCTTATCGACTAAAAATGTGTTGTAAATAATGTTAGGAATTTATTTATTTTTTATTAGGTAAAACAGGTTTTGAAGGGGGCCCAAAACCCTTTACAACAAAATACTACCAACAAGATAAAAACAAACTAATATCAGCAACAAACCAACAACAACAAATAAACACACAACCATGAACAAGACAAGAACAAAGCCCACACCAACCTATCATAATTCTTTTAGAATTTTAGCAGCTTCCAAGTCCTTGTGAATAATATGGTCATTAATGACCATAACCTCTTTGACAACATGAAAATGGTCATCCGCAAATTTAGGTTGGCTCTGGGTCCTAGTTGAGGACCCCTGCAACTTAGAAGACAACTATTTACCTGAATCAGAAACAAGGCTAGCAGCTTCCACCTCCTCTCCAATAGCATCAACAACCTCCAGTGAGATCTTGTCTTTCTTCTTCTTCTCACCCACCCCTAGGATTTGGGGTTTTTCATTCAGCATTGAAGTCCACTAGCATTCCTTTGAATATCTTCCTTGCTAACACTAAGCACCATGTTGAGATTGTTGTGGACCTTGTTGATTGATATTTCGAACATGTTATTTATTTCCTCCTAATTCATTTTCATATGCTTCACATCACTTGCCACCACCTCAGTCAAATTCAACATCTTCTTGGACTCATCCTTCTCCAAACCCATGTTCCCAACATTATGAAGACTATCCATCTTGTTGGATAGGGAACTCAGATTGGTTTTAATATAATTAATCTTAGAAATAAACCAATTGACCAGATTGTTGTGTCCTTCAGTAGCTTTCATGAGAATAATTGTTGCATCATCATTATCATTCATAGGATTGACATCAAGATAATAATCCTCTATACCTCCAATGACACATTACCCTTCTGCCAACCATCATCTTGAAAATCCTCTTCTCTTTCCATAGCAATCTCCTCACAGCTAAGTTTATCAAAATCCAACATTGTCTCGACTCTCACATTCTCGCTCTCACCCACCTCCACACTGCTTATCCTAGCCATTCTCCCTTGTTTACATTTCTTCACCTTATGAGGTCTATAAGACTCCCCAACATCCATGCTCTGGACAGGCCAAGACTTTTTCTCTTTCTCCACCTTCCTAATCCAACTCTCTAGACCGGCCAAGAACTTCTTGAGAATCTTGCAAGGTCCTATCCTTTTCATTTTTAGATTGTTGTATTCACCTGTAGAAAATGTTTCTTTCCCAAGATGAGCCAAAACAAGATCACCCACCTAAAAATGAACTTATCTCTAGTTCTTATGTGCATATTGTTTATATTATTGATTATTTTCTTTAATGTCCATTTTAACCTCCCTGTGAAGGTCATGAATGACTTTAGAAAATTCTTCTCCATCTGCACTTCTCCTCTCCAAATCACCAATATCTCTGAGTTCAAATACACCCCTAGGATGCATTCCATGGACAATAAAGATGTTAACTAGCTCAATTTGGCCATCCCTTTTGGGATGATAAACTAAACTAAAACCAAGATGTATACCCAACTCCTTCCAAAGGGTTCTCCACAAATGTCCTACAAACTTTATGTCTCTATTAGATACGATGCACCTAGGTATACCATGTATTCTCACCATTTATTTGAAAGACAAATTAACAATATTTGTTGCATCACTATCCCTTTTACAAGGAAACAAATGAACCATTTTAGAGGACCTATCCACAACTAATAATATAGAATCATTTCCTCTTTGAGTCCCAGGAAAACCCATAACAAAAACCATTACTTACAAAATCCCATGGTCTAGATGGAACTGGTAATGGTTGTTATAAACTAATGTTTTGACTTATCCCTTTTACATGTTGGCATACTCGACATCTCTGCACATACTTCCTAACATCAGCTTGCATCCTTGGCCAATAATAATATGTATTCGACTGTAGATAAGTCTTATCCTATCTATAATATCTCACTAAGTCGCCATGTTGTTTTTCCTTCAAGAGATTCTCTTACATTGACCCCCAAGGTATGCACAATCAATTGCTTTTGAACAACAAACCCTCTTGCAACATAAAATCAATCCATGGTTTTCTCTCTACTGATAGGACTATTGCAAGCTTCATATACATCCTTGAAATAAAGATCACACACATATAAATTATTCAAGCTCTCAAACCTAACACTATTAGCCCAAATCTCATATAATAACAAACTTCTTCAACTAAACTCATCAACAACCTTATTTTATCGCCCACTCTTGTGTTTCAACACAAAATTAAAACTTTGAAGGTGTTCTACCCATTTTGCATGCCTCTAATTTAGTTTGTGTTGGTTGTTAATGAATTGTAGTACATGATTATTTGTGTAGACAACAATCTCCTTGGGAAGCAGTTCATGTCTCCGCTTCTTCAAAGATTGTAACAATGCATAAAATTTAATAACATAGGCTAAATATTTTTTCTTAGCATCATTTATTTTATTTTAGTAGTAAGTAACTAGTTTCCCTTCTTGACTAAGAACAACCCCTATTGCTAGGCTACTAGGATCACATTCAACCTATAATACTTTGCTAAAATTAGGTAACACAAGTATAGGTTGTTTGCTTACCCTTTGTTTGAGAAATTTGAAACTCCTTTCAACCTCTTGAGTCCATTCAATTTTGTATTTATAACCCTTTATTGTTTCAAGTATGGAGGCAACTATATGACTAAATTTTTTTTAAAATTTCATATAGAAATTGGAAATTCCATGAAAACTTCTTACCTCAGATCCACTCTTGGGTGTAGACCAATCAATAATGGACCTAATATTCTCCTTGTCCATTTTTAATCCATCCTTGGATACCACAAAACCCAAATAATCAAATTCAATCTTCATAAACACGCACTTTTTGAGATTGATCAACAACTTCTCTTCACGCAATCTTGTCATAACCAACCTTAACTATTGTGGAATGCTCTTCCTTGGACCTACTAAAGACCAATATATCATCAAGATACACTATAACAAACTTCCCTAGATATGGTTTTAATACTTCATTCATAAGTCTCGTAAAGAGTACTAGGTACATTTGTGAGCCTAAAGGGTATGACTAGTGATTCATAAAATCCATCATTAGTTTTAAATGTTGTCTTCCACTCATCCCCAAGTTTAATCTTAATCTAATGATAACCACTTTTCAAATAAACCTTTGAAAAATAAATAAAACCACTCAAATAACCCATCAAGTACTCCATTTTTTTGAATAGGGAACCTGCATCTAATAGTAATCCTATTAATGGTTTTGGAATCTATACATTCTCTATTCACCTTCTTTCTTATGCACTGTGACTGTAGGAGAAACACAAGGGATAAGTCTTTCTCTTATCAATCCTCTGTTGTGTAATTCTTCAACCTACTTCCAAATCTCCTCATTCTCCTTAGGAGCAATTTGTATGTATCCCTACTTGGAAGGCTACCTCTTGGAATCAAATCCATGTGGTGATTAACACTCCTCATGGGAGGTAACTCATTAGGCAAATCAACTACCACAATGTCCATGTGCTCTTTCAATATATCATGTATTTCCATAGATAATCCATCCAACTTCATAGAAGTAAGCACAACCTTGGGCTTAGGTACCAAAGAAAATCACACTTATTCATCCTTCATAGCATGTATAAACTCTTTTCCACTGACTAGCATTACCTTGTTGTTGCTACTAGTGGTGTCATCTTCTTGTTATTGCAAAGGTAACAATGTATGCTTGATACTATCCTTCTCAAAAGTACAAGTGTTATTTATTTCACCGTCTATGGCTTTTCAGTCAAAGTTCCCAGGTCTACCAAGCAACATGTGACACGCATTCATGGGCATAATATCACATACGACACTATCCTTATACCTTCCCATTTGAAATTGTACTGAGACTTGTTCATCTACCAACCCCTAGTGCCCATTGTGTAACCAAGAAACTTTGCAATGGGTAGAATGTTTAGTTCTCTTAAGCCCTAGCATGTTCACCATGTCAATAGCTACAAGATTATTAGTACTGCATTTGTTTATATTGAGTTTGTAGCACTTACCTTTAGCCTTGCACTTTGTCTTGAATAATTCTATTCTTTGTACCAGTTCTTGACTCTACTTTGGTGGCTTCAACAACACTATTTTGAATAATAAATATTCTCATGTCTCTGGTCCCTCACTGCGATGAGAAGGTGATCCCACACTTTCATGGTTTTCTTGCATAATCTGATTGCTTTTCATGCCTTGTGCATCCTTCTTGTAGAAACTCGGGACACTCCCAACTTTTATGACTAGTATATTGGATGCATTTAAAACATGTACCAAAGAATCCTCCTCCTCTTCCTTGATAACCACCTCTTCCAAATGATCTCCCTCCTCTAGTTTGATAGCCTCGTCTTTTTGGATTGATTGGTCCATTGGAACTACTAGTCCCTTCATCTTGATGATGTTGTTGTCCTAGACTAGTATGTTGTTATATTCCTCTAAAGCCTCTTCCTCTACCTTTTCCTTGCTTATTCCACTTTCTCACAAGCTTCTCTTTTGCTTTAATAAGAAATTGATAGGCTTTCTCACTTGATCTAAGGGACACTAAACTCAATTCATATTGCAGGCCTTTGAGCCTTGTATAAACAAACCTTAATTTTTCTTCCTCTTCTACTCCTTTGTACTCAAATTAATTGTTAATACCATTGTTCCAATCAATGAGTTCCTCTCCATCGAGGCTTCCTAAATATGTGGGAACCTCTATCTTTGGTTTGGCTCCAACATCCAAGACTGCTTTTAACAATCTTTCTTCAACTCCTTTTGGTTCTACTTGAACATCATCAATAGCCTGTGGCTCCTCTTCTTCCTCAACATCAGTAACATTATTAATGACTACATATCTCTTTTGTGTCTCTTCCATAACATCCATTCTTGCCTATAAATTCTGCAATAACTCAAGAATCCCTTCTTCATGACCTCTTCAACCACCTCCTTTGGCACCTCCTCTATGCATTTTTCTTGGTGGCATTTTGTCCAATCCCCACACTCCTGATATCTTACAAATCTGATACCAAAATGATGGAAATCAATCTCATAATGGCAAATTATCTCTATTAATTGTGATAGTAACTATAAATAGCAACAAGGACCTTCAAATAGTGATAGTAACTTAACGGAGAAAAATGACAATTCATAGAAAGTTACACACACATACACTAGTAAATGTGATAGGAACTTAAAAAACTTAAGACAAATCAACAAACCGGAAAACCATAATGAACATTTTATTTATGTAATGTGTAGAAAAATGATTACAAAATATTGATTGCAATACTTTGTTCTCATGACCCAAGTCAGGTCCATCACATCCCTTACTTACGGATTCTGATCTCCGTTTCTTCTTTTGCCTAATTCATCAATGAATCGATATCCCACCCTCCTGAATTCTCTATCCTCATCAATTAGTGTTGTCTTTAATTAAATCGATGATCAAATCCTACATCGATCTTCTTTTTCAGCCACCTAACTCCCCAACTCAAACCATCCATCCTCCTTTCTCACCATTCCACATCATTTTTCTCCATCATTATCTAAATACCTATAACTAATAACTGCACAAAACAAATCTAGAAAAAGGAAAAATAATTGGAGGTGAGAGATCTCAAATCCTCCTCCATCAAACACAACCAATGAGATTCCCCCAAATTCAAGCAATGTGTCAAATGACGAAAAGAGAAGAAGCCAAATCCAAAAAACACAAGAAGCCAAAATTTAACAAAAAACATAAAACCTAATAATAAAAAAAAAGGAATCAACGCTCCTGCATTAGGTTGCAATCAATTATTCATAAGGTTGGTGGGTATGGTAGGATGTACATTCATTAGAGCGAAATATATCCATAGATCAAAGCTTCTTGAGATCTAAATAAGCATATGAAGAAAACATGTTGCAAATAAAAATGGGGGATACCTAATCAAGACTTTGAAAGAGATAACAAACCATCATAGATTTGTGTTATTACTTTCCCAAAATGTAAAGCAAAGTAATTGATTATTATGAGACTTCATGAAAACCTGACATCAATTGATTCATGCATTGTTCTCTATAATAGAGACACAAACCAAAAGTGGATGGCTACAAAATAAGTAACGATTCAAAACTATTGCCAATGAATTATATTTGTAGGAGATCGAAGCTATATAAGGAATTTGTAAGGGTATGAAAAATACATAAATCCAAACCCTAAGAGATACAACACAATATTGAGAACTTACATTAGGAATATTTACAAGAATCAAATATCTAAGTCGAATACTTGATCTATTTTGAGAATCTAATTTCCACATTCATGCTCTAATGGTAAAATATAACTTGAGATGCATACTCGTATATTTAAATGAAATATTATAGATAAAAGAGTGAAGTTTGCATAATAGTCCATACCAACAAGATGTCACTGCTACTACAATCTCTCCACTACAGTGATGTTGTTATTATGGTCTCTAGTTCATCCTTTTCAATTATATCTTCTCTTCTTTCTCTATGTCATCTTTCTTATATGGACATCTTCCTCCTCGATTATATCTTCTCTTTTTTATGTATGTCATGTTTATTATATGAATATATTCCTCCTCCTAAGCTAACATTTTCTCTTCTTGGATCAAGCTAAAGACCTACAGTTGATAAGAATGACACATAGCTACTCACATGAACTATATCCTATCTAAGAATGAGGATATCATTTGAAATCCTACTAGTTTGCTTAAGCCCACAAGATTTTAGAAGGATGTTTGGTTTTATGACCCCCCTCTCCACCACCCACACCCCGAAAAAAAAATTTGCAATTTGGAAGCTCTTGAGATATGTAGTCACATAAACCTGTCCACTTAATTAAATGAATATTTAATATTTATTAGATTGTTTAACCATCAATAATCATTTAATTAAATTAATATTTAATTAATTTCATCCTCAACCTCTTCTTCTATCAACTAAATAAATTATTCAATTTATTTAAATTAATTCATTAAGCCACATTCTAAATCAATTAAATGAATAAAACATATTTATTTAATTTAACCCCTTCTCTCCTCTAAATAAATAAATATTTATTTATTTAAATCCCTAAACTATCCCCCCACTTGCATTCTCCTACAAATGCAAGTTGCACTATTTTTGGTTGAAATAAAGTAATTTTATTTTAATTAAAATCCTATTTTCTATCACCCACCAAACCCACTTGCATCCTAAACCCATTCTAGATTCTTCTAAACCATTCTAAATTAGCATAATCCCATCCCCTAATTATTGTCGCATTCCTAAGAAACTTGAAGTCACTTCTCAAAGCCTCAAAGTCTTTGAAAAGCATTAAAGGCTTTATGTCTTCAACAAGTTAACCTCTAAAGTCTTCTAAACCATTAATGGTTCTTACATAACCATTTATGGCTCTTACATAACCATCAATGGTTAAACTCAACACACCCACATGGTTAGAGGATTTACCTCTAACTCAACCCTCATTTAACTCATGGGTCTCTTCAAGAATTCATTGCTTTGACCATGGTTATCCCAACTAACTCTTGCACAAGAGTTTGTCCATTGGATAAAGACTTTATTCACTAACTCAAGCCTAACCAAACCCTCCCAAGGTAACCTTCATGTCATCTCAAGCATTTAATGCTTCTTCCCTCTCCTCTCAAGCCATCTCATGTTGACATTTGCCATCCTAGGATTGGGTTGAAAGCCCTCACATGGATCACAAACCCATCAATCCTGGCCCTTGTTGAGATTAATCAATCTCAACCATCTATTTCTCCATTTTCTCTATAAATAGAGCCCATTCCTTCTTCAAAAGGATCCATAAATCTTGTATGCATCAAACTTATAGTAATTTTGAGAGAGCATTTAGAAGCATTTTTCTTTGTTATTTTGGCTAAAATTAACACAGAATAATTAAGATACTTTCTCATATTAGCTTGTTTGCATTTGCATAATTAGTTATCTTCATTTTCATAATCTTGAATCTCCATAAGACATCCATAATAGTGCAAAAAGCTGAGGGTTACACTCTTGTGGAACTTGGAGAGGAGAGGAACAAGGGAGGAGCAACTATGAGCATGTTGGAGAATGTCTTGGGGGGTTTTGTTTCTTTCCTTCATCTTTGTATGCTTTTCATTATCTGTTTTATATCTCTTTTGGTATGCATGTTTAGGATTATAATTTCCTTGTCATTCATTTTTTATCGTCACTAAATACACTAACGACTTTGTCTTATGTTCTTGTGTCCTTTTTAGCGTGCATCATTTGGTGAACCTGACGTAAATCGAACATGCAACCTTCTGATCCAAAACTAACTTTTTTTTTGTGATTTTCCATAAATTTCCACATACAGGTTGCGCTTTAGCGCTATTGACACGCGTTTTAGCGCCATTGACAACAGAAGATTTAGCACCTTTGTTCGAGTTCTGGTGCTTTTGACACAAGATTTAGCGCTTTTGTTGTATTTATAGCGCTATTGTTTGTTAAATAGAGCTATTGTAATATTTTAGCGCCTTTGCGCTCTTTGTCTGTCAATATTTTCATTCTGTGGAACAGTTTAAATTAGCGCGTCTGTCCATCTTTTAGCGTTGTTGATATTCATTTAGTGCTTCTACTAATACATTGGTGCTTTTGTCCAAAGTAGCGCTTATGTGTTTACACAGAGTAGCACTTTTGTAACAGAGAGTTCAAAAAAAAATTGTGTAACCAAAAAATAAAAAACTTAGGCTTGTAGAAGCCCACCAAAAATCTTCCTTTCACTAATTTTTCTCTTTTTTGTGCAGGTTACTAACGTTTTGTTTGCAGGATTCGAGGAGTTAGAATTAGGAATTTATTTCTTTTCTTTCTAGCTTTGTTTAAAGTTAGACTAAAAAGAATTCACTTTCCTTTGTTTTTTAAAAAAAAGAATCTCATCTTTCATTTTTGGTTAAAAATCAACAAAATCTTCAATTTCGGATTAAAAAGAATTTCATTTGCAAGCTAAAAAGAACCACAAACTCAAACAAACAAACTTTGTTTTCTTTCAAGTTAGGGACAAACTTTTCATTTTGGGCTTAAAACAAGCAATACAACTTTCATTTCTTGCAAGGATAAAATTCACAATCAACCTTTTATTTGCAAGTTAAAAAGAACAAACAACTTGTCCATTTTTGTTTACAAAGCGATTTTACTTTGAGCAAACATGGTTTCATTTTGTTGACTAGGATTTTCACTTTCCTAATTAGAAAACAAATTGCTTTGTGGGATTAAAAAGAACACCATGGTTGTTGGAGCAACATCTCCAAATAGCATATAGATCACATTGCGATAAAAACAGTTAAAAAGAACAAGTGTTTTTCATGTTTGGCACGCTTGTGCAAATCTGTAGAGTGGTCTCATTTCTAACACACACTATCCTCTCCCTTGGCTCTCGTGGTCCTAGATGCAAGAGAAAAGTGTTAGTAATGCTCTAAATTTTCTATTTTTAAGAGAGGCCTGCCAAGAGACACATCACTCTTGGGAATGACCTTGCGCGGTAAATCCTTCGAGCCACTATAGAAATCAGGTGAGAGTGAAAGTTGTAGCCTTGGGTGTAGTTGTTCCTACAATGTGACTTGTCGAAAGGACATATGGGCCCCCCCACAAGTTACAAGGCTCTTAAGTGAGTCACTGCAGAATGAACTTACGTCCAAAAACATCGAACATTATTAGACACCTTTTATTCTAGAAACCCACCCGTTCTATTGATTGAGGATATTTGTGAAAAGTTCAGTGCAAGAGCATAGATGGTTTTGCTCCCAAGATACTCACCATACATATTTCCTTGAGTAGAAACATGGCTTATTGAAAGGCTACTTGTAGCTTGATGAAAGTGTTGACTCCCCCATCATAGGGATCATCTATCTGTTATACTCGCGCAAGACATAGTATATCACATCCTTACTTGCCACGATGGGATTCATAAGGTATGTAGTACCAAAGTCGAAGAAATATCAAGATGTGGGCTAAAAATATCGCAACTAGCCATGACCTTAGGGATAAAAAGTGTTTGAGTTGTCTTCGTCTTGTTTCAGACCAATAACAATTTGGGTTGACTTCAGGCTTTGGGAATATAAAATACATTTGTAAAAAGGGTCGAAAATTTCATGATTGGGTTGATTTAAACCCACACCTATTTTTGTCTTTTGTTGAAAAAGAGAGAGGTTATTGTGCTCGTGTGCTTGCTATGTTTTCTTGTCAAATAAATTTAAAACAATTTTAAACCAAGTATCCATCCAAAAAATCTACATCAAACATTGATAAACAAAAACAACCTCAACAAGTGAAACAAAGTATCAGTTTGTATGACCATCATTCATATCTTGAGAAAACAAAAAAATTCATCAAATGACCACAGTGAAAAAGAGACAACCTGGTTCAAAAGCTCTTATCAAAAGAAGGAAGTTTTTCTATACCAATAGACAACTATTTTTGTCACATAGGTTATTCTTATGTCATATGCACTTATACCTAGAAGGCAAATCCAACAAATTTGACAAAGAGCCTTTGAGAAATAGAGATTTTACTCAGTATAGACCTTTTGATTATCACAAAAATAAAGGGGGAAATATCAATCCTACTTTCTTTCCTAAAATATGTATCACATACAATGAAGCTCGAGGGGAGCCACCGACCCCTGAGAGAGAGGAAGAAGTAGAAACCCCCTTTGTAACAAAAAGTTTTTATTGAGGTACATATTCTATCCACTTTCACTTCCACACATCACAAAACCATTCAACTCTCAAAACACAAAGAGGTCTTGTACCGAGTTCTTTTAGATATTGCTTAAATCACACCAACAAATCACTTTTAGGGTGTCTCTACATCTAGAATCAATCATCCTAAGAGGTATTTCTACACAGGTTAAAACTAGTTTACGAGTACATCCTCTCATCACTAGGTAGCTTGGTTTGTAACACATCTCAGACCTTACTATACCTCATCACATCAAAATTGTTGAAAAACACAAGAGCAATTCACAAAGAACTTTGTGAACATCCAACCTTCAGTGTTAGAGATCCATCTTCCAACAAACATTTAACAAGACTTGTCTTCCATCAAACATTTCATGATCACCTCATAATCACTTTCACAAACATTAAACTTTCAAAAACATGGTTCAAACAAGATCAATGAGAAATCAACAACTAGAAATAGAAGAAGAGGAAGAAAACCTCAATGATTTTCATGAGGCCATTGGAGGAGGCACAAATGATGAAGATCCCAACACTCCAACTCCAAAAGATATAGAAAGAGCACAACATAATCCCAAATTTAACAGACTCTTTGACGAAATCCTTAGAAACAACGCAGATGCTCATTTCTTAAGACTTGCTCAAGAGGGTGCCAAACTACACTCTAACTTTCATACCACACAGATACGATAAACATCTGAGCAATATAGCCGTCACGATGGTGGAAGAGGTAGAGATTACTTCCGCTATGACCTTAATCATCAAGGGAATCTTCCACCTCCTCCTCCTTTAGAAATAGACATGTTAAGGCAACAAGTAGTAAATCTCGCTCAACAACTGAATAGTGGTGTGAAGACTACTCGGTTTTCACTTAATGATATTTGTCACTATCCTTTTGACAGGAACATTCTTATGCCACCTTTTCCTCAAGGGTTCGAAACACCAAAAATTGAAAAGTATAGGGGCAAAGGAGACCCTAGGGATCATGTGCGATAATTTCACTCAGCTTGTTTAGAGGTGGCCTATGAGGACACGTATCTAATGCACCTCTTTCCTCAAAGTTTGGGAGACACAACCACACAATGGTTTTCATGAGTACCAAGTGGAATTAGAACATTTGAGGAACTAGTCCAAAATTTCATCGCTCATTATGGACACAACATAGAACGAGATGTCACCATGGAAGATTTGTTCAACACGAAACAAAAACCAGGAGAGTTGTTCTCAACTTTCCTACAACGATGGAGGCAATTGTCTAGCAGACGCTCTCTTCATCTACCTGAGCAAGAACTAGTGGAAATTTTCATTTCCAACTTAAATGATGAAATGGAATTTCATTTAGACATGAAGGGCACAAAATCCTTTGAAGATATGATCACTCAAGGACTAAAATGTGAAAGAGCCCTCATCAAAACTTTTAATGAACCCAAAGATGGTTCTCGACCACATTATAATAGTGATAAACCAAAATTTTGGAACAAAAACAAGAACGTTGTCAATGATGGGTTAGCGGATGCAAGAACAGTAAAAAATTGCACAACCTGTGGTCAGTTTTGCAGGACAAAATCCCCTTCCTAAAAACAACACCATCACTAATCCACAAAATCAAGGTCACAATGCGTAACAAGAGGAACCAAAACCAAAACAACAAAACTACAAGCCAAAACACACATATACACCCTTAGGGGAACCTATCAAAACAATCTTACGTCAATTGGTATCCTCCAATCTTGTGAATTTACCAAAAACATCTAACTATGAGCCTCAGGTCAAGTCTCCATGGCGGAGAGATCATGAACATTGTGAATTTCACCAAGGAAGAGGGCATAAAGCGAGCAATTGTCATCGATTGAAAGATCTTATTCAAGATCTTATTGATAGAGGAGAAATTTAAATAGAAGGACATGACCCTAAAACATCTAATGATGATCATTTAATGTTCAAGAATCCACTTCCATCACATGATCAAAGGGGTCCTTCCACCTCAGGGCGAAACACAAATACTACAACTAATTATACACAAGTTGCATATAATTATACTGTGAATCACCTTTATGATGCTGATGAACAAGTTACAACTCTTACCATCAAAGATCCAAATCCTGTATGCAACGTTGTTACACATCATAGCAAGATTACCATTCGAGCAACACCACTAGGAACGACACCCCTGCCCAAGCAATATAATATTGTAGAGCAATTAGATAAAACACCCACCCTCATCTCCATATTAGAGCTTTTGTGCTTATCTCCCTCACATAAATTAATCTTAGATCAAGCTTCTTAAGAAGAGTCAGTCCCCGCCAACCTCAGCACAGATCAATTTCAAGCCATGGTTGGTAATCTAAAGTCATCACCATGCCTCACTTTTTTCTGAAAGTGACAACGCTTCCTTCCAACAACAACTTAATGCCTCCCTCCATGTTGAAGGATTTGTAAACCAACATAGAATCAAGCAAGTCTTGATTGACAATGGAGTCGACTTGAACATATGCACCTTACAGTTGGTCACAACATTGGGTTATTCTGTAGAATCAGTGGATGCCAACAAAAAGATAACCATTAAAGCCTATGATAATGCAGAGCGCTCATCTAGAGGAGTTGTTGTATTACTATCAGAGTGGGGCCAGTGGTGAAGCATATAGTCTGCCAAGTTCTAGACCTTCCTTTGCCATATAATCTCTTATTAGGAAGACCTTGGATACATGACATGCAAGTTGTTTCATCCACCTATCACCAATGTATCAAGTTTCCACATAACGGTGTAGAAATCACAATCCTCGGCGATGCAAATCCATTTGCATATTATAATAACATTAAGCATCAGCCAGAGATCATCATACCTAATAAGAAAGAAGTTATTCCTTCCTCATCATATGTCAATCCAGCCTCTCTTTCTAGCTCAATAACCTCTACACCAAAGCAGGAGAAGTTGAAAATAAAAATGGCTGAGGAAGGTCCCGGGGAATATAATCTTAGCCAACTCTTTTGTGTTGGGCAATTACTCACATCCCCTAGAACTCACGGCAAACCCCAAGGTTTAATTTCTACACCATTGGTCGAGAAAATGTGCACTTTGGCGCAATTCAACCCTGGTAAGAGTCAGGAGGAAACCATGGATGAGGACCTGGCAGAATGGATCTACACAGACCCTATCAACACAGAAGGCTCGAAGGCTAAGCTCCCCATTGACAAGTATGGCAAAGGCTTCACCATAATACAAATAATGGGATATGAAGGTCATAATGCTTTGGGACATTGCAAACAAGGACGACATGAGCCATTACAACCTGAGTTGAAGCCAAAAGATAAAACTAGAGTAGGTTTCAAAAGGAATCTCTTCCTAAGCTTCGATTCAAAGGGAAACATAGCAAACCCATCTATCAACCAATTACTCCAAGGATGCAATCCTTGACTATATCTACGACACCAACAACCCTATCAAAGGCATCAACTGCATCAACAACACCAACAACCTCATCAGCAACATCAACAACATCAGCACACCCATCAACAACATGAATACTACCAGCAACATCAACAAGATTGATAACCCCATCAACAACATCAGTACCGCCAGCAGCATCAACGGGATCGATAACCCCATCAGCAACACCAACAATCCCACCTATAAAAGTGCATAAGCTAATTTCTAATGCACTATTCAATTCAAAAGACATCCCAACCTAGTACAATAATTGGATGCTAGAGAGTGATTCAGAAATAGACTCACATGAGTGGGAATGGGATTCAGTGAATCTAAATACTTTAGATGAGGAAGACACATCACCTCCACCACCTCGTAAAGATATCCCAGTTTATGGAGAGGCATGGATTAAAACATTTTGGGTTTTTGAGCAAGAAGCAACTTCCACAGGCCCAACGTCAAATCCTACACCAGAATCTGACAAGGAGAGTACCATCGATGAACTTCACTCCTCTATATTAACCCTCACTGATGCCTCCCATGAAATCAACTTAATCGATGAGGTAATGCCTATCATCCATCCCGAACTCACTGAATGGAACCATCCAAATCCCCCATGCCTTGACCATTTCCAAAACGATTAGGCACTCATAGAATTTTTAGAATTATGGGATAACATACTAAGCAGGGATCATAAAGCTGGGTTTGCCATTGAACTTAATAGCGCAACATACTTTGGGGCAGATGCCAAACCTTTCAGCTACAAAAATATTACAATAAAACATGGATCTTCTAGTGAAAACCACACAGTGGCACTTGTTGATCCCACAAAAGTAAAAATAAAGAGTGTATCCAAAGGTGAAAACCTCTCCGAGGCGCCTGAGGATGAAAGGTTTGACATCCTCCCCTTTAGTACAAATCAGGAGAGATCAACAATCCTAAGCGAAGAAACAAAAGAATTCAATGTGAGGACCCCTGAGACTCCTCACCAAATACATTTGGCATCTCTATTAACTCCAGAGGAACAACCAAAATTTGTGGAATTCTTCCAGAAGTGTCAAATCAACTTCGCATGGTCTTGTGCAGACATGCCTGGCTTAGATCCAGATTTGGTCATGCATCACCTAACCGTGGCAGAAGGAGATAAACCTGTCAAACAAAATCTCAGAAAGATGCACCCCCAGATTGTCGTTCTTGTCAAGGCTGAACTTAAAAAGCTCTTGGATGTTGGTTTCATCAGACCAATTGATTATGCAGAGTGGATCTCCAATATTATACCTGTTGGTGGCGAACCTAATGGGGGGCATCCGTATCTGTACAGACTTCAAAGACTTGAACAAGGCATGCCCTAAAGATGACTTCCCCTTACCAATCATCGACATGATTATCGATTTAACAGTGGGTCATGCAATGCTTTCTCTTATGGATGGTTTTTCAGGGTACAAGCAGATTAAAATTGCTCCAGAGGATCAACACAAAACTACTTTCACATGTCCATGGGGAGTATACTGTTGGAATGTGATGCCATTTGGTCTGAAGAATGCAGGGGCAACATATCAAAGAGCCATGACTACCATCTTTCATGACACGA
This sequence comes from Cryptomeria japonica, assembly GCF_030272615.1. Taxonomy (NCBI): domain Eukaryota; kingdom Viridiplantae; phylum Streptophyta; class Pinopsida; order Cupressales; family Cupressaceae; genus Cryptomeria; species Cryptomeria japonica. The sequence goes on from NC_081405.1 coordinate 272,373,883, forward strand.
TGCACACCATAATGGAAGATTATGTCAATGATTTTCTCGCTAAATCACTAACAAGAGAAGGTCATCTTGCAATACTGGGTAAAATCTTTGACATATTAGAGCAATATCATGTCCGTCTCAATCCAAAGAAATGTGTCTTTGTAGTAACCTCCGGGAATCTCTAAGGATACATTGTCTCAAGCAAAAGAATTGAAGTAGATCCGGCGAAAGTCAAATCAATCATGGACATGCCACCTCCAAAGAACATCAGTCAGTTAATGACACTACAAGGGCGACTACAATCAATTCCGAGATTCATTACACAAATGGCTAATAAGTGTCATCCCTTCGTGCATTTGTTACACAAGAATATCCACTTTAAATGGGATACAAAGTGCTAGCAAGCAATCCAAATGCTTAAAGAATACTCAATGCATACACCGTTGCTGATCCCACTAGATCCAAGTAGACCTCTATTGCTATATATTTCAGCTACAAATACAACATTAGGAGTAGTGCTGGCACAACACAATGCAGAAGGAAAAGAATGTGATGTATACTATATCTCTTGCACATTGGTAGGCTATGAACTCAATTACGCACCTATTGAGCGAGCTTGCCTAGCAGTTATCTTGGCAGCCACCAAATTGAGGCACTACATGTTAACCCACAAGGTACAACTCATTGCCAAAATAGATCCACTCAAGTACCTACTCAACAAGGCATCATTGACAGGCCGCTTGGCCAAATGGGTTATGATCTTGAGTGAATTTTTATATAGAGTATGTGGATCGCAAGGATATAAAGGGGTAGGTTATTGCGAATCAGTTGGCTGATGCACCCCTCGCAGGTGACCATCCTCTTGTTTCAAATTTTCCAGATGAAGAGATCTTCATGATCACAGCCACACAGCCTTGGAAGCTATATTTTGATGGCTCATACACTAGACATGGCTCGAGGGTAGGTATTATTTTTATCACACCTCAAGGTGACAACATCTCGAAGTTATACAGGCTCACTTTCCCATGCACCAATAATATAGCAGAATATGAGGCCTTGATCACAGGACTCAAATTGGCTATACAATGGCATCTAAAAGAGCTACACGTATATGGAGATTCTCAGCTAGTCATCCGACAAGTCACCGATGAATACCAAACTAAGGATGATAAGCTCATGCCGTATAAAAGGATGGTGGATAGTTACAAATAATCATTTAAAATTATCATATTTGAGCAAGTACCCAGAGATCAGAATCGAGCTGTCGATGCAATGGCTACAATTGCCTCTCTACTGGATTTTCCACAAAATTCGACACGCTACGAGTTCTTGGTAGAACAACTTTGGATCCCCGCGTATGATATCCCTGAAACTGAAATGATATGTCTCCTTGTCGGTTTCAAATCCCCATGGTATGGTGAGTTATTCACTTACCTACGTGACCACACACTTCCCCCTAACCAATCAAATAACCAACGAAAAACCTTTATCTGCCAAACCACTCGATACACCATCATTGCTGACACCCTATACAGGCGAAGTCTTGATGGTACTCTCCTTCAATGTTTGGAACAAGACGAGATAACAAAAGCCTTGGAAGAGGTACATGAAGGAATTTGTGGGGCTCACTCAAGCGGTCCTTTGCTAGCAAAGAAAATCTTGCGTGCTAGATACTATTGGCCCTCCATGGAAAAAGACTCCTACTATTTTGTCAAAAAGTGCAAGAAGTGCCAAGTTCACGAAGACCCGATACATGCCCCAGCACAGGAATTACAACCAATCACAACACCATGACCCTTTTTTTATCAATGGGGACTTGACCTTGCGGGTAAAATCTATCCATCTTCATCCAACGATCATAAATTTATCATAAGCGCCATCAAATACTTCACAAAGTGGATCGAAGTCGTTCCACTCACCCAAGTCATCGGCAAGCAAATTGCCTCATTCATCCTTAATTACATCATCTGCTGGTATGGTGTACCCATGTCCATCATCATAGATAATGGCCTTCCTTTCAAAAATCAGGAAGTCTGTGAACTTTGTGAGAAGTTTCACATCCAACACCATTTTTCCACTCCATATTACCCACAAGGCAATGGTCAAGCCAGAGAATCAAACAAGAACATATTGAGGATCCTCAAAAAGACAGTTAATGATGTTGGTCGTGATTGGCACATTCGCTTAAATCCAACACTATGGGCGTATCAAACAAGCATTTGAACCCCTACAGGTGCAACCCTGTACTCACTGGTTTATGGAGCAGAAGTCATCTTGCCTATTAAGGTTGAAATACCATCTCTATGGGTCTCCTTGCATAATTTGATAGATGATCAAACATATCGAGTCTCACATCTTCAGGACTTGGAACTGCTTGATGAAAGGCGACAAGCTGCATGCAACCACCTAAAATCCTATCAGCAATGTATGAGAAAAAGCTACAATCATCAAGTCAAACCTCACACATTTGAGGTAGGTGATCTTGTTCTCAGGGAGAATCCTTGCAACCAACCAAATAGAGAACATCAGGGCAAGTTTGAATCCAATTGCCTGGGTCTGTATGTCATCACGGTTGTCTTCGGGTCTAGGACATATCAGTTGGCAGCTTCAGAAGGAGAACCACTAGTAGATCTTATCAACAACATGCACCTCAAATAGTTTCATACATAAGCTATGCAAAGCATTAGGGTCCTTCAATATACCAAAAAATACCAAAAACATTTAGAAAAATGTCCTGGAGAAAATACAAAAAAATAGTAAAGAAAAATCATTCATCCAATCAGTGAAAACCACTACGGTGGCGCCTTGGATAAGTACGATGGTGAAAACCTAGAAAATAGGTGCCACTGGTAAAGGATATGGCTCCATTGTCTTTTAGACTTGTTGCGATCACATCCATTGCATCCATTTATCCATCATTCAAACTATGGCTTGCTATTGATCTGCAATTAAGGTTATTACTTCATGTGTCATGCATCCCACTTCATAGCGACATCTAACTGGGGGAAATTCTCTTAACCTACTGATGTAAGTGGATTCTACATTACTTGTGATTCATTGAGTTCCTCATTCAAAATTGGCTAGAAATATACCAAAAACATTCATAAAAACTCAGAAAAAAAAAATTCAAAATCAATAAAAAACATTGCAAAGCATATTATTCTTTGTACATACACATCACAATAGACACCGAACAAATTTTTTTGAGCTACTCAAACGATGATCACTTATCAAATCAACTAACCCATCAAAACTGTTGAACATAGAGTACCACTAAGAGAGGGGGGGGGGGGGGTGAATCAGTGGTTCTTAAACTTTTTGGCCTTTCAAGGCAACTTCAGAATACATGTTATTAACTTAAGCACTAAACAATCAAACCGGTAAAGTAGGAAGGAAAGCCAAAGATCAATCACACAAATGCAACTCACAACACCAGATGTATGAGGAAAACCCAATATGGGAAAAACCTCGGTGAGAAAAGCTATTGGAGACTACTACTCCAATCCAACCTCACAAGTAAAACACTGGATTACAAAGATTTAGGGCACCAACCCAAGGAGCACCAATCTCTGCACCAAGCTCCAGCTTGGCGATGTATATTGAAATAAAATTTAGATATAGTTAAGGCTTCTTGTTGCAAATGAATTATGCAACTCTTGATCAAATATCTTACTGTCGATTGATAGTCTTTTCTCCTCCACTGAATCTCACACTACCAATTGTGAGATTGCTTTCTCTAATTCTTGGCTTCTATTATCACTCTTTCTTTCTCATAGTCCCACTGCACACTGTGTAACACTTGGATGTTATCTTTCTCTACTACACCTTGCCGGTTTTGCTTAACAATTGAACTACAATTATACCGGTACTTAATCACTGCTGGTTAAACCCTCTCACGGTTTTCTTGCTCACTCACTCTGCAACTTTCTTAAACTAAATTTTAAGGCTTAAATTCTTCTCTGCGCTTAATCTCTCTTCTCACTTTTTCTTCTCTGCAACATCAACTTGCTCTATCTCGAGCTCATATATTTATCACCATGGTTTCCCACCAAGAAGCAATTCAAATTCAGAGCAGTTAGGGTTTCCTTTTCCCGACACAATCTGTATGAGATCCGATCCAGTCTGTCTTGGGTCGATCACCTGTACTCTAGGGATGCATCTGTACACATTTCCATTATCCAATGCATACTTGCTAAAGATAGAAATCACATACAATATTTCCTACCTTGAAATTCGTCGACTCATAAAATGCTCAGCTGTTTCCTTTTCGAGGTCTTCTTGCAATCGGATTTCCTTTGCATTGATCCAAGCACCAACTGCTCCCTAATCTTCCTCTGTTATCCTTTCTTCCTTGAGCCACATCAGTCAGTTTCAATCCCGTGATTTGTGGTTTCATTAATGTCGACTAGCTATTTCAACAACCATGTTGATGGAGGCTTCATCGACCTCTGCATGTATGCCACCTCAGCTCCACATGGCATCACGGTCAATCACTTAGCTCACTGACACACGGTCGGTTCATACTTGATCATTCAACGAACTCATATCGATACATCCCTTTACCGATGAAACCTTCTTCTTTTGCTAACCGACAGTGCACACTTCACCGGTAACACATCTAACTTTATCATTCTGCCTCTTCAACAAAAACAGGCAACCAACCTTCAAACCGATGTATTGCTCTACCAGTTGTTTACTCAACAAGTTAATATACACAGTCTTCATCCCGGTTTATGCCTTATCGGTAAACCTTCATTCTGTCTTCTCGCTCTCATGTGAATTTCCATCATACTGGTCACTCCTTATTTCTTACCAGTGACCTTGCCAAACCGGTTGACATCAATGACAAGTTAATGCCAAAATGCCAACACAAAACATCTACACATAATTATCTTCACAAGGATGCATCCTTCCTCACAAACAAGACATGGTAACATTTTCTTTGACAAGAAAATTCGGTTTAGTTGATAAGTACTTGGTCGATTTGTTATTTGTTTATTTATATTAGGTTCCTACGCTACTCCAGGATATCCACAAGTGATTAGAGTAGTCGGGATGGTTCCTAATATCCTTTTCTTTGTTTGTTGTCTACGAATTGTTCCAATGAAGTTTTGGGGCATGTACTAATGGTCTCTACGTGGGAAGTTTACTAAGCTACGTGATCCTATGCAAAAATATAGTCATGGATTACTACGGCTTACTGACTACAACGTATACCTCGACCATTTGCGCATGAACCAGAATGGAGGCTAACTTTCCTTGTCGGTGATGCTTGATTATAGGTGAAATGATCAAACTTGGTTCCTGCTACCTTGTCCAAGAACGATACTACCATTCTCGATGAGGAAAATAAAGCACTATGAATAATCTATGGATCGTCATTTCATCTCATTTGTTTATATTGAATTTCATTGCATATCACCCATCCATTTGCTCATTCATTATTCATATCTATTGTTTGCATGCAAGTAATTCAGGTTTCTATGAGAAAGCACCTAATATAAATTTGTCTTGGGTATAATCATGATGGAGTTATTTGATACATCATCTCACACTTTCATTCCACATCTACAATTTCTCACCAACTTGCATTCGTATATCATAAAGGCATGGCATTATCATTTAGTTGCATCAATGGTATTTAGTTCATTATCATTTACTGGCATTTAGATTTATTTAGATATTCATTTAAGTGCATTGATTTCTTCATCAAATTAGTGCATTTAAAATCATCAAGTGCATTTGTTCTCATTTACTTGCATTTCATAATTTTATTTAGTTGCATTAAGTGCATGTAGCTTCATTTAGATGCCTTTCAAATCATTTCATTCATCTATCTTCATTTTAGTTACATGTTAGTCATTGACGTACATGCACTCGATCGTTAAGGTACATTTGCTATCATCTAGTTACATCTCAATCATTAAGTTGCATTCATCTAAATCATACACAATCATTCATCATCATTTAGTTGTTTAGTACATTCATTTATCATCATTTACTTACATTTTATCAAGAACATTTCATCTACCCATTTAGTGCACTCCTTTAAATCATTAAATATGCATTCATTCATTATCATTTAAGTTTAATTTAGATTCATTTAGTAGGTGCATTTTTACCCATTTAATATCATCTATATTCATTAAGATGCATCCATCATCCTTTACTTGCATTAAGGTGCAGTTATTCATTATCATTTAGTGGCATTCCTTTAATCATTAAAGTACATTTATTCATTAAGTACATTCATCTAAGAAACATACATAACATTTGTATAAACATTTGTTCATCCATTTAAGTGCATTCATACATAAAGATTCATCTTAAAAACATGCATCATTTACTCATATCATCATCATATCATATAATCAACATGAACAAGTATTATCTATCACAATATCATTATTCATTATCTCATCTCATTATTTAGCATACATCGTCATTGCATCACATCAATAACATTGCAAAAGCATCATCTATCCTCTACCTGCATCCACATGTTAGCAAATCATCCATAACATGCATATAGAAATCATATCATCAACATATACATCTAGAAATCAAATCATCCATAGCATGTATCTAAACATCATCCTGCATAAAAACATACATGTCATCACACATATACATATCATATCATCACAAAAAAATGAGATCTCCTCATATAGCGCATAAAAAAGAATACATGTATCAGAGTACAATGACGTCAACATATATCGGCTACCAAGAGCCATCCAAGTAACAGTCTAATAACAATGAAACAAATGCATAAAAATCTCTCAAATAGCACTCTGGCTAGATGTTGCTCCCCCACCACCCTCACCATCTCACCGAGGAGGATCCATAACACCACCACTACTCTGAACCCTCTGAGACCGCTCTGCTCTCACTCGCCACATCTGGGAATAACTCAGTACCCGTTGACTACTCGGTACCATCTGCTCATATAATCCCCACTAGTAATCTATCTCCTCCTGAGCTCACCACATCTCCCTCAACACCTCCCCAGTTGGACCTTGTGCTCTCGCTACAACTTGTCCTTTATCCTGCAACTCCCTCAATTTGTCCACCAGATCATCTCTCTCTCACCTCACTACAGTCAACTCAGCCTCTCGTGCAAACAAATGGACATCCTTGGCTGCAATTTCTGCATCCCTATCCTCTAACTGTGCCTCGACTGTTGTTAGTCGAGTCTGCAAGTGTAATATCATATACTCCCGCAGGTCTCCCTCTCCTCCAGCTATAGCTCCCCCTCCCATATCCATAGGATCCTCTCCTCCACCCGTGGCTCTCCCTCCCATCTCCATAGGCTCCTCTCCCCCACCGACATCCCTACCTCCTGCTCTAGCTGCTCCCTATATCAGTGGACCCTGTGATAGTCGTAAAGGCTGCCCACCTCTGCCTCTCCTCTGTAATTGTCCTCCTCCACCACCTCCACCTCCAAATACACCCCCACCCCCTCCCCCTCCTCCTGCTCAACCAAAACCTCCTCCACCACCTCCCTCTCCTCCTCCTCCACCACCTCCACCTCCTCCTCCTCCACCCTTGCCTCCTCTCCTCCTCCATCATCGTCTCCTTTCATCCTCAAACGGTGGTATGGGATTTGCCGGATCTGAAATCCATAGAATTGGATGCGCGGTATGATATTGTGTGTACTCCTCTGTCACCCCTGCATCCACAATCTTTGGCCTTCATCTACCATGGTCTCGCCTGTAAAGTCCGGAACTCTCCCAGGGCCTGATCATAAGGTAACACTAGCCCCCACTGAAATCTCTCCTGCACTACCCATGCATACTCTCCCGAACCCCTCGGCAAACCCTGCCTCCATCCAAATTGTCTCATCACTCTCCCTAGCAACTATCTCTCCACATAGTAGGATGTACGACCAATCAAAAAACATGTCACAAATACATACGGTAGGGCCTCTCCATCATCCTCCCAGGGCTCGCAATCAAGGTACAACCTCCATATGATTGTATCTAGGTCATCCAATGCTCGGTGTCAGAACTCCAACTTCCCTAAATGGGGTTGGGTCATCATCCCTCCATACATGCACACATAGGGCTGATCTATTGCCCTAAATCTCAAGCATACCAGTCGTGTGACTGGCAGATGCTATGAAGCCCACATATGTAGCAAAGTGATCCCTACCCCCAGTGATCTAGTCTCTCGGTACACTGCCTTGTGTAAATCCCTATAAAGGTGTGCTAACACACATGGCCCCCATGCATAGCAGATCCCCTCAATCACCATCTGCTCTATCATCTGGCCCCAACCAACGACCAATCCATGTGAACGTCGATCGGGACAAAGAAAACCCCCGATGATCCCTGATTATACTGTTGGTAGAGGCTCATATAGTGCTGCTATATCCTCCCACGCCATAGAGACATCTTTAATATACACATCATCGACAAATATCCTTTTTACGACTGCCATCCCCAGGTGTCGATCATATGTCACAAGCTCCCCCTGATCGGGATATGCAGTATCCTCCACACATCCTCCAACGTCACGTTCATCATCCCATCGCCAAATGAAAGGAGCATGTCTTGCTGTGACATCGCTCCACCAATGTTGTCAATAGTTTGTGATTCGTCTAAATCATGGGTAGGTACATCATGTCATATAATCCTGCTGCACAGACACAATCTATCTCCACCTTAGTCAATTGTTCACGTAGTTGTTGTGTCGCAGGGTGTCGCTCCCGCATCTGTAAGATGGGAAGATCCTCTTATACATATCAACACAAACATCAGTTGTTTTACAACAAAATTTCTTAAGTTTCAACCTAGACTATCAACAGATACTTTGATCAAGTATCTTCGGGTCTCAATAGGTAATCAATTATGGCAAACCTAGACTACAACAGACATTTCTCATGATGACCTAGTCTCAATGGGGCTGCTATGATTCATCAAAACAACTAATCAATCGATCAACACAAGCATTAGGAGATATTTTCTCTAACACTAGGGCATTTTTACTACAATCGCACTACTCTGCTGACAATAGCACTACAACTTGTGCATAAAAGCGCTAAAACAACAAACGCGCTAATACAACTATACCATAGCACTATTAAATGACAAAAGCACTACAACCTCTACTCGACAACGCTAAAATTACAAAAATGCCATAACCAGACCCCAATAGCGCTAAACTGACAAAAGCGCTACAATAACCATGCAATAACGCCACTGCGGCACAATAGCGCTACTTTAGGTGACAAAAATGCTAAAACAAAGGTTTAGCGCTATTGTTTTACTTGGACTTTGACGTTTGAAAAAACATGACAAAAATGCATAAAAAGAAAAATTCAAGATTTGCATACCGTTGGTCCGTAGTCCTCTGGCCGCTGATATCGACAGATCCGCTCTAACCGATGATCTGCTATCAACACGACCATGATGACTGTTGCTCACTCCTTCGCCAAAGGTCACTATTAGAGCTCCAAACTGCCAGGGAGATAGGTGCAAATGAGCTTGTTTTTACCCCTTCCCCTCCATAGATACCCTCGCCCCATCCCTAACCCTAATTCACCCCGCTCACCACCATGGTCCCTGTGAACTTTGGAAGCCTCTAATTTCTCCGTTTTAACTTGAATTTCTTCCATTCTTTCACCATTCTTTCTAATTTCTTCTATTCTACCCCCTTCCAACTTCTTTCTCCTTTTTGAGAGATCACCCGATTTTTCAAAAAAAAAGTGGCCCATCTCTCGAGGGGACATACCACCCACTAAATTAACATTTATGGGACATATTTCTCATACCTTTTTTTCTTTCTTTGAAACGATGCAATAAACTGCACCGTCTCAAAGAGGGGCAAATGTAGTCACATAAATCTATTAAATATTAAATGAATATTTAATATTTATTTGATTATTTAACCATCAATAATCAGTTAATTAGATTAATATTTAATTAATTTCATCCTCGACCTCTTCTTCTATCAACTAAATAAATTATTCAATTTATTTAAATTAATTCATTAAGCCACACTCTAAATCAATTAAATGAATAAAACATATTTATTTAATTTAACCCCTTCCACCTTTAAATAAATAAATATTTATTTAAATCCCTAAACTACCCCCCCCCCCCCGCCCCACTTGCATTTGTAAAGTCGCACTATTTTTGGTTGAAATAAAGTAATTTTATTTTAATTAAAATCCTATTTTCTATCACCTACCAAACCCACTTGCATCCTAAACCCATTCTAGATTCTTCTAAACCATTCTAAATTAGCCTAATCCTATCCCTTAATTATTGTCACATTCCTAAGCAACTTGAAGTCACTTCTCAAAGCCTCAAAGTCTTTGAAAAGCATTAAAGGCTCTATGTCTTCAACAAGTTAACCCTTAAAGTCTTCCAAACCATTAATGGTTCTTACATAACCATTTATGGCTCTTACATAACCATTTATGGTTAAACTCAACTCACCCACATGGTTAGAGGCTTTTCTTCTAACGCCACCCTCATTTAACTTATAGGTCTCTTCAAGCATTCATTTCTTTGACCATGGTTATCCCCACTAACTCTTGCACAAGAGTTTGTCCATTGGATAAAGGCTTTATTCACTAACTCAAGCCTAACCAAACCCTCCCAAGGTAACCTTCATGTCATCTCAAACATTTAATGCTTCTTCCCTCTCCTCTCAAGCCATCTTATGTTGATCTTTGTCATCCTGGGATTGGGTTAAAAGCCCTCACATGGATCACAAACCCATCAATCCTGGCCCTTGTTGAGATTACTCAATCTTAACCATCCATTTCTCTATTTTTCCTATAAATAGAGTCCATTCCTTCTTCAAAAGGATCCAAAAATATTGTATGCATCAAACTTATAGTAATTTTGAGAGAGCATTTAGAAGCATTTTTCTTTGTTATTTTGGCTAAAATTAACATAGAATAATTAAGATACGTTCTCATATTAGCTTGTTTGCATTTGCATAATTAGTTATCTTCATTTTCATAATCTTGAATCTCCATAAGACATCCATAATAGTGCAAAAAGCTAAGGGCTACACTCATGTGGAACTTGGAGAGGAGAGGAACAAGGGAGGAGCAACTATGAGCATGTTGGAGAGCATCTTGGGGGGTTTTGTTTCTTTCCTTTGTCTTTGTATGCTTTTCATTATCTGTTTTATATCTCTCTTGGTATGCATGTTTAGGATTATAGTTTCATTTGTCATTCATTTTTTATTATCACTAACTACACTAACGACTTTGTCTTATGTTCTTGTGTCCTTTTTAGCGTTCATCAAGATATATGGAAGAGCTAATGTAAAAAAAAATTGTTTGGATTTGAAATCTAACAAATTGACCTCTTCCCATGAATTGAGAAATGAATGCCTTTAATAAACTAGAAACTATAGTCTATTTTTCTACCTTTTGCAATGAAGGTGTGGCTCCAATGATGTAGTTGCCTCTCAAAATGAGGAGGTGACTCCATTATGTGAGCCACCACCCATAATTGTCCCCAAATTAAATTGAATTTCATGGTTTTTCTTTGTTATTTGGCATATTGTTTGAGCACGTTGTTATTGTATATGGTAAAATTGGGAATTTAAATATTGTAAAACGAACAAAGATCCAACCACATAAAAACCCTAGTTGTACAATTAAAATCTACCATACACTAATGAAGAACCTAAAACATGCAAAACATCAAAACATGAAAAATTATACCATTCATATGTCTAGTAGGGTTTGATCTCCATTATTTTCTATCTCCATTGATCTTGCTTGATATGGTTGCTCTTAGATTATATGTATGCACGAGAGCTCAACAAAGAACAATTTGTGGTTGTGTAGACGCTTTGGTGATTGATTGCTATGAAAGGTCGCATGAAAATTGATTCGCTTGTCAAGGTTTGGCAAGGATGAAAGGATCCTCTTATATTGAGAATACCTTGGAAATGGAAGGATATGATTAAAAGATGAAAGGATAAATGGTCGGCTAGGATTAGAGGGTAGGTATAGAAAATGGGAAAATATTAGAGAAATGATTAAAGGTAAATTAAGAGATGAATGACAAGTGTCATGGAGAGAAAAATCTAATGAATTAAATAAATAAATAAAGATCTATTTAATTAATAGAAGAAGTGGGGCCAATTAAATAAATAATATATCTATTTAATTTAGGTAAAAAATAATTTAAATAAATAAAAATATTTATTTAAATAGGAAAAGGCTAGAAAAGGATCAATAAATTAATTAAATAAATAAAAATCTATTTAATTAATAGAAGGCTTAGGACCAAATAATTAAATAAATAAAATATTTATTTAATTAGGCTAGGACAATTTTAGGTGTCTACAAGTTGTCTCTCTTTAAGATAATACAGTTTATCACGTTGTTTCAAAGAAGATAAGATTATCTAATACAACATTTGCCCCATGGTAATCCCCCTCGAGGGATTGGGTGAATTTTTTTTGAAAAATTAAGACAATCTCTCTGTAGCATCCTAAATTGTACTCCCTTACAATTTGGTCCATATTTGGGGACCTCACCTTGGTGTTTGTACCATAATGCTTAATTAAGACCTAATTATGCTTATATCATGCAAATCAAGCCTTATTTTCACCTTACACTTTGCATGGTCCTTTGGTCGTAGTCTTGAAATGGGGTAGGACCAGGGTGTGGCGCCATGGTCCTCATTGGGACCATGGCGTCGCGCCTTGGTCCTCCCAAATAGGACCCCAATTTGGCCCCTCACAACGGTCATAATGAGTTAGAGGGAATGTGATCTCCATGTCGACCCATGTCGGATAAGATGTTTTCCCAATAGGAAAGTATATAAGGAGGCCTTCCCCTCTCATTTTAGGATCACAAGAAGAGAACAACAAAATTATAATCACAAGACATTGAGAATTCAAGCATTGAGAATTCAAGCATTGAAGTATTCATCATCAAGCATTTCTAGAGGTCTTCAAGGCTACATATTCTTCATTCATCAATTGTAGAGCAACATTACATCATTCATATGCAAGCATGTGTGTGTAATTAGGGTTTTTTCATGTTCGTGTCATTTCGTACAACATATGTGATTACATTCAAGAAGCAAAGCATCATTATTAGTCATTGCAGATTTGAGGTATATCCTTCCATTATTTATTTCAGTATTTGCATTATTTCAATCAAGGTTAATTCCTAAACTTGGGTTTGACTTAGGAAAACCCTGTTCCCAACCTATTTCCCCTTCTTTCTGCATTGTAGGAAACAGGTACAAAATTGCGATCTTTAGAATAAGCATCCTTTACAGTGATGAATCGTTCCCCCACTGGAGTGCAAAAATTTTGGAGTACTAGGGCAATAGGCACCACGGTCCCGACATTTTAAGACCTCCTTCAGAGATCAAATATGAGTCTAATTATATTTCTCAGATCCAGGTACATGCCTCAATCTGACGACTATAGCTCACTGTTTCTATGTTTTCTTTCTCATGTCCAACACTTTACCCTAATTTTAGCAATTCAACTTACAAAAGAGGTTAAACAAATTAATCCCTTTAAATCCAATTAGTATTCAGTCCTAATCCATGTTGGATTGTGACTAAATCTATTAGATTCTAACCCTCTTTTGAATGTAATTGGTTCCTAGGTAAAAATTAGTGGTTTTACTACATCTTGTGGTGAAAACCCTAATTTTTCTCCATTAAATTTTGGTGAACCCGACTCCTTAAACCTTAATTTCTGATTTATGTTCTCAGATCTGAGTTCTTTGTGCATTTCAAATTCAAATTTTCACTTACAAGTTTAATTTCCAATTAAATTTTAAAAAATTAGAGGTTAATTTTTTAAAAAACCCTAATTTTTAAATTTAAAATTGAGCTTGTGGGCTCTTTTAAATAATTATTTCAGATTTGATTATTTATGCAACTTCAAATTCAATTTTGCATTCATGGATCTTGTTTTAATTAAATTACATGATTAAGAGGTTTAATTCATAAAAACCCTAATTTATTAATTTGATTTCTAGGTTGCATAATTTTTGAAATCCATTTTCAGATATGATCTTTTTATGATATGTTGTGCTATGATTTAGAGGCATTTATTTTTAAAATTCACAAATCAAATCTATCAAATAATTGGTTAATCAATCAGTTTCACAAAATTTTGCATTGTGTAATTTGAAATTCAAAATTTCCCTCCTTTATTAAATTTTCCATGCATGTATTGAGTGAACATTACTTTGGTTACATGACATATGAGTTTCTTGTTTGATCATAAGTGCATATGGAGTTATTATCTTATGTTGCTAGTTCAATTTCAAGTTACATTAAAGATGTTGACGATGTTCCCTTTCATGAATATGATGATAACTTAGTTCTCCCTTTCATTAATAGCTATGATCTACCATCTCCCAAAGTTAATCTCATTAATGAGGGCACATTGGTTCGAAAAATTAATATGGACACTTCTTTCAAAGATCTCCCTTCTAAGGATGAATCTTTGGAGAATTGCGTTACTTCTTCTCCTGAAAAGTACCTCCCTCATAAAGATTATTCGGTACAAGAGGATGTTATTGTAGCTACCTTTCGTAGAAATACCATACCTTCTTTTCATGATCTCCCCCCTAGAGATGAAGCATTAATTGCATATGATAGTCCCTCTCCTAATGCTGGTCTTAATCACAAATATACCTTAGAGAAAGAGGATGATCCTATTTCCCATCATTATAATGTTTCCAATGCCCTCTCTCCTAAAAATCAATATCTTAACAAAGAACAAATCAATGCCATTCATATTATTGAGAACCCTAAGATTGTTCTTAATTATCATGTCCTGCCTTACACATATAACAATGAGGTGTTTGCTTTGGAAACTAATGAGAACATACAAATTGAAGCACAATATTCTTTGTTAGTTCCTACAATCCTCTCTCCAATTCAAATAAACACACCATCTCCTACTAAAGAAGTTCCTAAAGAAGAACTCTTGGAGGATGATTGGGGGTCATTAGATTTCACACTTTTTTGTAGAAAATCTAAGATGAGTGAATTTGATACTCAAATTTTTTATCCTAACACATGTCTAGAAATTGATTGGACCTCTTTAAACTTCAATCCAATTCCACATAAGATTGAACCCTCTCTTGATCCTACACATAGATGCAATGGAAAATTTTAAGGGTGTGTACAAAAAAGTCTTGAAAGTCATGAGAAATCACACTTTTCTAATGAAAATCTAGGTCTCCAACTTATTCCTTTGTCAACATCCCCTCCTCCATTGTCTAGTGAATCTACATCTTCTCATTCCAATATGGTATTGCAACAATATAATGATTTGTACGATCTTCTTCACACCAATTTGATCTCTCTCGTTTGGCTTAAAAGAAGAAGGAAACACAAACAACATGTTGAGAATTCTTCTTTTTGCAAGTATCATCAAATCCATAGCCGTTCTACTAATGAGTGTCAAGTTTTGAAAACAAAAATACAACATTATATTGATTTAGGGATTATAAAAGTAGCATGTGACAATGAATGGCATATTTATCATAATCAATTTAAATACCTATTATGTTGCTCCTCATCGTGTGACATTGTTACCCTAGCTATTGAGGCTCATTGTCATTCATGGTGGTACAATTTCAGGTGCAATCTTACTTAGTGAGCAACATAATAGTCTATTAATTCTTGTCTCTATGCTTCGGGGGCAAGAATATTATATTTCCTCTTTCCAAGGTTTCACTATTTCCTTTATGGATTGCATTCTTCATAACTTGATGTCCTTTCTTACATAAAATTATCCTTCATGTGAATACATATGTTTTCCTTGGTTAGGACCTATTCTTTGTTTGAAATAGTATGCCTCTTATGAATAATCTCTCCTTAGAGGAGTTTTGTGATCCTTCCTCTATCTTTCTCTTTGAAGATAACCTCTTCTTTTGCATTGCATTATTCATAACTTGATGTACTTTCTTGCATGGAATTATCCTTCATGTGAGTACATGTGTGTCCCTTGGTTAGGAACTATTCTTTTTTTGAAACAATACATCTCTTATGGATAATATCTCTTTGGAAGTTATGTAATTCTTCTCATTATCCTTACACTCGGGGGGCAATGATTTGTCTCCTTTCCTTTCTAAGGATCCACTTTTCCTTTGTTGAGTGGAATTTTCTTATGATTTGATGTCATTCCTTGTGTGAAGTTGTTGTTTTATCAAGGATTCTTTCTTATGTAAGAGGTGTATGTTCTTGGCTACAACCTCTTATTCACTTGGAAATGTACATCTATCATAAACTTACCCCTCACATTGGGTCAAAAGTGTGTCATCCTTCATCAAAAATCTCTTTCACCTAGAAATAGGAGGAAGGTATGAATTCTTGTTCCTCTTCCTTTCTTTTGGTAGAAGGTGTTATGTTTGTTAAATAAACTCCTCTTGGAGGTAGACGTCTTTTGAGAAAAGATCTCTTCTCCTCCAAGGATCCTCTTTACGCTTGTTGCAATATATCTATTTTTCAACCATCTTACCCTTGCTTATAAGAGTATTCCATTTTTAGGTTGGATTTATCAACATTTTTGTCTGAAGGATATCTCCTTAGTGTTGAAGGTTAGGCATCCTTATCTCTAAAACTACCTTAAGACATCAACATAGGGCTATGTTGACATCTTAAGTGGGGGACACCCATATCTCTCCCTTTGTAGCATATTTTACCATATTTTTGCATGTCTTAAATGGGGTGTCCATCCTCAAAACTAAAGAAAACAAACTCTTATACGAGATGCTTCACACCCGAAACTAGACGGAACATTGATATGTGTCTTAAGTTGGGTTACACATCACTGAAACCAAAGAAAACAAACTCTTACATGGGATGTCCTCAAAACCAACCATGTATTTGTCTCAATCTGGGTTACACGTTCTCGAAACCAGAGCAAACAAACTCTTAAGAGAGATGTTCCCGAAACCAAACATTTTCCACTTGGCATTTACACATTCGCCCCTTGGCATTTACACATTCTCTTCTTAGCATTAACATAGTCGCCTCTTGGCATTTGCATTTACATTACATGTCTTAAATAGGTTGATGCACACTCGAAACCAAAGGAAACAAACTCTTATATGGGGTGCTATATACTTGAAACTAGACATCACTTGCACACACACACAAGGATGATTGGAACTGGTGAAACAAAACTACACTATTCCTATTATCCTCCCCAACATGGATCACCTAGAAAAACACATCTAGGGGCAAAAATTTATGTCTTCTCTCATTCTTCTTCTCATGGATCACCTAGAAAAACACATCTAGACTGTGCATCCATGCTCTCTCTTTCCTTCTTCTCATGAGCTCATAGCCTTGTTATTTGTAGTGCATGGATGGTGCATGCTTTTCTCTTTTATGTGATCACTTGTGTTCTTGAAATGACATTTTTCAAGAATGATATTAGTGGTTGAGACATTTTGATATTGAGATCTCTTTAGCTAGTTGACTTGAGGTCTTGTTTTGGGTTCTTATCTTTTGTGTCTTGTGTCTTTTTATCTTTTGTCTTTGTTTATCTTTTTGTTTGCCTTTTTTATTTTTGTGTTCCCTTGCATATTTTTGAGTGAGTTAAGATCCTAAGATTGAGGGCTTGGTTCCTCAAAATTAGTGATTTCTTATACTCCTTGTGATTTTGCTCCTCATTACTCCTCTTCTTTATATCTCGTCCTTATAAAAAAATAGATTTTCAATTTTAAGTAGGCTTGAGCATGTGCAATGTATTACACATTGGTTCTATTAGTTTTTCATTTTGATAAGCAAAGAGATGTGGGTGCATGCTTGATCACTTTTAGGAGCTTGAGATTCTTGGTGCATCCAAATCATTTTAGAGGTAAAAACTTGGGAGTGCATGTTTTCATGAGACTTACATGCTAGTACAATAGATTTTAAATTTGGTGCTTCTTGATACATGTTTACAAGTGTTTTCAAAGTTTGGACTTTGATGGAGATAGGTACATAAGTTATTTTTTGGTGTTGAAGACATGGTTGGACATGCATGGAGAGTTAGAGTCTTGTGTGGGTGATAGTCGACTGTAGGTACAACATTGGTGTTGATATGGTGTCATGGAGCTATGTAGGTACATTTCTGCATTAACACAAATTGATCAAGTTTTTTTGGTGGTGGTGTGAATTTTAGTGTTTATCTCTTGGATGTGTGTTTTGGTTCCTAGACTATGGTATCCTTTTGTGGGTTCTTTTGGAAAATTGAATCTATAGTTGTTTTGATGTTTGAGTCGAGATCTACAATTAATCTTCCTAGTTATCTTAGGTTTCTAGGTTACTAATGCGATGACAAGTTTGCATGTTTCCTTGTATTTGTATCTACAAGTTATGTAGTTATATGGGTAGTGCACTGATTTTCTTGTATTGGGACGATTAAGAGGTGGACTATCTATATCCATATGCATTTTTTAGTGTTGATTTTGATTCAATTAATTACCCTTATTCATGGTCATTTAGGCATTAGTATTTGTCCATTGAGATGAGAGTATAGATATTGTGAAGAGTTCCTATATAGTTAGTTTTTGGGACTTATAACATTTGTTTTGTGACTATGTCATGATAACTTGGTTGTAGGTTTTGGTGGGATTTGTTGAAAATGATGGTTTGGTGCTATTGGTTTGATTTATGATGGTTTCTTAATTGTTGTATCTTCTTGGTTTGGAGATCACCATTCGACTTTACCCTTTGGGAGCTCATGGTGTTGAGTTCTTTGACTACGTTGGGGCCATGGAGGATCTTTGATTAGGAGATGGTTATCACAATGCCTTGAGAGATTGGTTACAAAATTTAGTAGGAGCTTTGACAGTGATATGGATTTATCATTTGATGATAGATGGTTATCTTCATGTGTTCAAAGATGTTGACATCTTATTTAGCCATGAAGAACATTTTTGAGTCTTTGGCGAGGCATTACTTTAATTATTTGCCATTTGACATGCGATCCTCGTTATGGGTATGTGCATGATCATGATGGGCCAAATTAGGCCTTAAGTGGTAATGAAAATTCAGAAAAATAGAGTTAGGCAACTTGACATGAAAAATTGAATAGGTTATTAACATAATTTAAAAAATATGTAATAATAGAATTTGTAACAAATTGAATGTATTTTCTAAGATACTAGTTGTTTTTTGAAAAAAAAAAATATTTGGTGAAAATTTGAAATTTTAATGCAGTAATACTAAATTTTCAAGAAAAGGATAAAAAGCAAGTGCATGTTTGACCAACCTACATACAAGAAAAATATAATATTTTTTTATGAAACTTTAAATATAAGTAGAGGACACATATATGGATGCACCATTTTTTTTTTTAGTAATTAAATAATTAGATATGAATTTTTAACTATAAATTTTTAAAAATATAAAAATAATATGTCTACCCACCATAACTTGGTCAAAACTTTATGTAAATAATTCTTTTTAAACCTCTAGCATGGGAAGCATAGAATGTGGTACATCTTTCGGATTTCAAAAATGTGAAACCATTTGAAATTTATAGATGTTTTTCAACTAGCCTATCAATCAGTACTTTAGTCATAATGTATGTAGAAAATCAATAATAATTATTTATTGCATTAAAAAAAAGACATAATTTATATTGGTGGAAAGTTGGCAATTTCCCTAATAAATCCTTTCTGTTTCATCACATTTTGATAAAAAAATCCATTAGCCACATGGGCAAAGTCTAAAATACCAAGGAAAACTTCCAAACATATTTTTTGTGTTGACTTTCTAGGTATGGCATGTCCAAGCCAAAAACTAAAGCAATCCAAGGGAAGAAAGGAGCAAAAAAAATTATGTTAGAAAAAGTGGATATCTATTAGTAATGAATATCCATTTTTTAAATGTCAAAAAAAGATACACGTTTCCTAAAGTTGCTTTTTTTTTTAAAAGATTTTATTTTCTTAAAATGAATATCCATTAAAGGATATTAATTTTGAAAAGCCTAAAAAAACATATTTTAGTAAATTAGGCATAACTTTTACGTTTCTTATCGAAATTTTTATTATTTTTTTATAGGCGTTGGAAAGGTGTTCAGAGCTCTATACAATGGAGTAGGCAATGTATCTATATTATGAATAAAAAATAATTATAATTAATTTAAATTCATCCTCAATTTTAAAATATCAAATGCTCACAACTTCTCCATATGAATTCCCTCTTTCATGATTTTTTCCATAACAATTATCTCAAAATACTTGAAACATTAAATGAACTAATTAATAATATTTTTTTGGCATTTTACTAAGGAGAGTAATAAATTTTGATAAACCACCATATCTATCTTTGTTCCTTCCTCTACCTCTCTCTCTCTCTCTCTCCTAAGATCTCAACTTATCGGTCCACCTCTCCCTTGCTCCCTCCCTCACTTTTTTGTCCTTTATATATATTTCTCTAGACCTATCTCTCCAACTCTCATTTAATCCATCCTTCTTTCTCTCTCTCTCTCAAACTATACAGCTATATTTCAACCTCTTCATCACTCCCTCCTCTATCTCACTCTCTCTCCCCTAGGATCTAGATGTGTCTCTCTACCTCTCCGTTCCTCCCTACTCTCAATCTCAACCATCTCTCTCTCTCTCTCTCTCTCTCTCTCTCTCTCTCTCTCTCTCTCTCTCTCTCTCTCTCTCTCTCTCTCTCTCTCTCAAACTATACAGTTATATTTCAACCTCTTCATCACTCCCTCCTCTATCTCACTCTCTCTCCCCTAAGATCTAGATGTGTCTCTCTACCTCTTCGTTCCTCCCTACTCTCAATCTCGACCCTCTCTCTCTCTCTCTCTCTCTCTCAATCTCGACCCTCTCTCTCTCTCTCTCTCTCTCTCTCTCTCTCTCTCTCTCTCTCTCTCTCTCTCTCTCTCTCTCTCTCTCTCTCTCTCTCTCTCTCTCTCTCTCTCTCTCTCTCTCTCCAATCCCTCTACATATCTCCTTCTCCCCTCCCACACTCTCTCTACCTACCTTTCTGATGTAGAACATGACAATAAAAAAAAACCAACACAACTCAATCACCTTGGAAAATTCCCAAAATCCCAAAGTGAAGATCTCTCTCCCAACTCACCTATCTATTCACTAGACCCCTAGTCATAGGCCATTATGACACAACCTTGATGCAGACCTTGAATTGAATAAATTTTTCAAAGGAAGGCTTCTAGAGTGACTTAGGGCATCATGAAAACACTCACCATTCACTGGTGTAGGCCTTCTAACATGTTTTATGGGGAGTTGCTTCATAAGTTGGCTAGAACCCTTGTAGCTCTGCTCAGAGGGTTTTTCCAACTTAATTATCTGTACGGAAAATTTCAAGACAAAATAAAAACATTTATGGATACCCTTTTTGCCAATCTATAATATATCCAATTTATCATAGGGTTTTTTTTCGGGATGTATACCTTTGTTTTTTACTGGTAATGTGGCATATAAGCCTAATTAGGCCACTTTGCCAAAGCAAGTGCAAGAAAACTAAGTACCAAACTTCAAACCACCACTCCTCGGGTTCAAAAAATTCACATAGGGTCCCAATATGTGTATTTTAGCATCCACTTGCCCTGTCCAGTTTCTCTCCAACAAAATATCACTTCTACCTACACTCCTAAGCCCAACACATGAAGATTTTAGGCTACGACTTGCTAAAAAATGCCCCAAACTCCATCTCTTGCACAAATCCTTCCAAACCCATGTGGTACACTCGTATCCCATCCATTCCAATGATTTTGGAAAAAAATCAACGGTGGAATGGTTAGATATTCACATCCTTTCACTCCAAACCCTCAAAACAAGGGTGTAAGGGTTGTCTTCAAATATTTTGTTATAAAATGCACAAAAATTGATGAAAAATTATGAAACTGGTTCCAAATGAAGATGTTTCGATGTAATTTCAAATGCATCCAGTCTTAAGTCATAACCCTTATGTACTAGTATGGACTACTCGTTGCAATAGAGAGAAAATGGTCAAAATGCAGGAAATGATTTAGTTTTTATTACTTTTCTTCCAAAATTTGCATCAACAAACTTTGCCTCGAGTCTGAGAGGAAACTATATATGTAACCAACACCAAAAGTTGGAAACCAATGGTCCATAACTAACTTTTGAACTACTGACCGTTGGTCTTCCAAACAAACCAAAAAATACACAAAACGCAACATTACAACTTTTGTAACATGTTGACAAAGTTGACAAAACTCAACAACTAGACCCTACATGAATCAAATACATAAAAAATGGTCCTATAGGACCTTATTACAAATGATGAGACACACATTCAAATTTAGACCCCTATGTGCATTATTGACCCAAAATGGCCATGGTGCTCTTGCACCACTTTCCTTCCCTCACTAGCTCTCTACCTCTCCCTCCCACCCTTATTTCCTCTCTATTTGTCTATATCTTTAGAGCTCTTTGTATTTTAGTGAAGCAAATTAATCTTATACAACCTATCCTTATACTAGGGTTTCTTATTCATGTTAGAGTTTAGTAGATCTATACTTTCATGATATTTACATCTCAATTTTGTATTTGGAACTCTCTACATGACCAATTTTATATTGTTACATCTTTTTCTTGTTAGACTCAACCGGTACTAAGAGGGGAGGGGTGAATTGGTACATTACCGATTTTTACTAATTGATACTTTTGCTTTAAGTATGAACTAATTAACCATTCACCAATGTACACATTTACTGCAGAAGATTAAACATACATGAAAAGATACACAAAAACACACAGATTTATCTCATGGAAACCCAATAGGGAGAAAACCACGGTGTGAGTAGAAACTCACAAAATTTGTACTCTTCTGGAGTACGCCTGATGAAGAGCCATCCCTATTAGGAGACTATAAAGACACTAGTTAGGTGCCACCCGGTTAAGGGATTTTGTTCAAGGTCGATTAGTTCATTAACCCTGTTAAAGGTAGCCTAGTTAAAGGACTTAGAACATCAGTTGAGATGTTACCTTGTTACGGGATTTATACAATGGGACCTGTTAAAGTCCACCCAGTTAAGGGATTTAATTTGTAGTTATTTCAAAACAACAGATGAATGATCAGATACAAAAAGATACACATTAGCCTGATCAGATCATAATTAGATATCGGTCTTGGTCTGCATCGGTTGTGCCTGTCCTTCACAACTCTGCCTTCTGTTGGTTTGTTGGTACTTGAATCTTGCACTGCCAGTCCTCTATCACCTGAGTCATTGCTTTGTGAAATCCCCACTCTATTGATCTTCTGTCACTTGGTCTTGCATGCTCCAAAACTCCCCTTGTGCCCTTTTTCACATTAAATTCATTCACCTTGACAACAACCATCTCAACACTGAGATATGTGTATTTATAGACCCTTAAGTCTTTCACCAACTTTTCCCTCCAAAACATACCTTTCAAAATTCCGTTGTCAATCCTTAAATTGCGCTTATGAAATCATGCAAGAATCTCTGTCAATACTGTCGAACATGCCAATATGTCCGTTGGTTGATTGAGAGAATACTTATGATTTAGCTGGTTGTAACTAAACGTTACCAGTCTATTGGTTACCGACTTTTCTAGTGAACCGATCAAAACCTTGTCTAGCCGATTTCTTCCTGTGTACCGATTTAGTCTTTGGTTAGCCGGTGGACGTCTTCCTTACCTATCTACTCACCGCTACCCAATTGCCTTACTGCTTGTCGGTCTACTTCTTGCTGGTATACTTACTGTCTGCCAGTTTACTCACTGCCCGGTTTGCTTACTCCCTAAGGATTGGGAAGACTGAGGAGATGATGTTGCCAACAATGACAACCATATCATTTACCGGTCATACAAAATTGCATCAGAATGCCAACATTTCTATTATCTTAATTGTGAAATAACTTTTACTTACCCTACCCATCCTTGGAAACCAAATTATAATTTTATTTTAACATATGATACATCATCAAGATGTTTCTACTTTTTCAATATGAAAGAACACATTTTTTTTTTAAGTTTTCATCTCTCTGTCTCCTCCTCTCCCTCTTTATATATTTAGCTCTTTGTCTCTCTCTTTCTCTGCCCCCCAAGCTATCTTTTGCACTTCATATCTATCTCTAGATATATATCCCTCTTTCTAAACCTATCTCTCCCTCTCCCCCTATATTACTCTTTATTTGTACACATCTCCACTTATATATCTAGTTATCTCCCTCCCTCTCCCTTTGTTTATCTATATCCTTATCCCTTCTCCATCCCTATCTCCATATCTCTCTCACTCCTACACACAAAGTTCCTATTTCTCCCTCCCCATCTCTATCTCTTTATGTTTAGATATCTCTCCCTCTATCTCCTTTTCTCCTCATCATTCCCTCTTTATATATTTCTTGACTTCTCATCTATCTATTTCTCTTCCCCTCTCTCCCTATATTTATATATCTCTTACCCTCTGTATCTCTATCTCTATATATCGCTTTTACTCTCTCTCACACCCACCCACTCCCTATTTCTCCTTCCTTCCCCAACAACAAAAAATAGAGGGAAAAAGATACCCTACACACGTCATCAAGAAATAATATCCAAGTATGGATAAAACATAAATATAAAATTTAGAAGGATAATCAAGCCCCATTACCAATAGGGAGAGAGATATATAGATTAAAAAAGAGATAAAGTAGGTGGAGATAGACAAGGATAGTCCAAAGATAAATATTGTAGACGTATAAAAATGACCATATTCCTAAATGAATATTTTATGTTCATTTTCCTATTTGATTAAATCCAATTTAATTAAATTATCCACATTCTTCTATTTAATTAAGTAAATCACTTGATTAAATTCACTATACCATTTAATGAATAAATCATTTTATTCAATTAAATCCCCCTAGCCATTTTTAATTAAATTCAAATTTAATTAAATAGTTATCCTAAATTGAATAAATCAAATTTATTTAATTCCAACCAAATTGAATGAAAATGAATTAATTCAATTAAATCCTATTATCCCCTCATCCACTTGCAAAATCCCAAACCCCTTCCTAACCCCTTCTAGAATCTTCTAATCGATTCTAATTAACCTAACCTTCCTCTAAACTTTGTCACATCCCTAAGCAAAGGGAGGTCACTTCTCAAATGGCCCAAAGTCTTGGATAACCATTGAAGGTTTTCAACCTTCAACCACCAAAAACCCCAAAGTCTTTGAAAACCATTGAAGGCTTCCAACCTTCAACCACTTAATCCCCAAAGTCTCCAATAACCATTAATGGTTACCTCAAACCCTCCCACATGGTTAAAACATTTGTTTTGACTCAACCTCTACCCAACCCAAGGGTCTCATCAAGCCTTTAATGCTTTGACCATGATTATCTCTTAATCATTTGCACAAAGGTTTATCCTTGCATTAACTCCTAATCCAGTGGGTAATCTTAATTTAGACTTGACCCTTACCTTCTAGATAACCATGAGGTCTTCTCAGGCCTTTAATGCCTCCAACCTCTTCTCTCAACCCAATCCTATGTTGAAACTTGTCACCATTTTATTGGTGCCAATTGTGCACATGGATCCCCAACTTTCAATCCTAACCCTTGTTAAGATTGCTCAATCTTAACCCTTCATTTCTCCATTTCTTCTATAAATAGAACCCTTCTCCTCAAGCAAAAAGAAGCATTTTAGAGTATTGTTGTTATACTGGCATTAGCATAGAGCTTTTTCATAGCATCACTATCTACTCTAGCATAGTATTTAGCTTTTCATTTCATATTTGAAGCTTAGTATTAAATCTCAATCCTCCATAAGCATCCATAGTGCAAAAAGCTGCTGAGAGCTACACTCATTTGGGACTTGGAGAGGAGAGGAACAAGGGAGGAGCAACTATGAGCATCTTGATTAGCTATTTCATTTTATGTTTATATGCTTTCTATTTCATGCTTAATATCTCTCTTGATATGCCTGTTTAGGATAATCTTTTGTTGCTAACACTAACGTTTGTTTCTTGTGCTCTTGTGTGTGTTGCCATCAAACAGATTTTCTAATCCTTTTTGCAGAGCATCAAATATATAAAGAGAGAGAGAATGAGAGAGGGAGAGATAGGGATATTTAAAAAGTCAAATATAAATATAAGGAGTTCAATATAAGGGCAAACAAAGATGGAGAGACAAGGATTTATAGAGATAAACATATGGAGAGATAGAAGGTGAAATATCGAGAGTTAAAAATACCTAGAAAAGAGATAGAGACACAAATATAGATACATATATTAAGGTCTAGAAAGATAGAAAGAGAAAGATGGATAGAAAGAGGGAGACATATCTAGAGAGAAAATTAAAGAGGAAAATAGAGATAGAAATGAAGATGGAGGGAGAGGGAGACAGAGAGACATAGAGATAAAGAGAGGTAAAGACATCTAGATAAATATATAGATATATAGGGAGGCAGGGATAGAGATCGTTACATAGAGGGAGATACAAAGAGGAAGAAATAGAGAGATATAAATGAAGAAGAATATGGATAGATACAAAAATGTAGATGGCGTGATAGAGTGATAAAGAGAGAAATAGAGATAGAGAAGGATAAACAGAGAGGGAGAGAGAAAGAGGGAGATATATAGATATATGGAGGGGGATATAGATAAGGATGGAGGGAGAGAGATAGGGATATATAGAGATAGAGGTAGAGAAAGATATACTTAGAGAGGGCAAGAAAGGAAGAGGCAAAGAGAGAATAATCATGTATAGAGGAAGAGATATATTGATAGATGGAGATATAGAAAGAGAGATGGATACAGAGAGATATAGAGATAGGGATCTATGGAGGTAGAGATAGACATGGATAGAAAGAGATATAGAGTAGGGTAGATGGAGTGAGATGGAATGAATTATAGAGAGTTAGAGATAGTGAGATATAAATGGACATGTTCAAATAGAGCTATAGGGAGATAGAGATAGAGGGGCAAGAGTGAGAGATAAAGGAGGTGATATAGACAAGTAATAAATAGGTATAGGTAGAGGGAGGGACATAAGTAGAGAGAAGTAAGATTAGTAGAGAGATATAAAAATAGAGAGTGATAGGGATAGAGTGGGAGAGGAAGAGTTAGGGATAGAAAGAGGAAGATATATCTAGATATAGATGTAACTTGGAAAATATCTTGATGGGATGAGAAAAGGAGTGAGATGGGTATAGAAGGAAGAGAGAGAGGAGATATATAGATATAATTATAGTAAGGGAACTTAGGGAGAGAGATGGATTGAAAGGAAGGTAAAAGGAGAGGGGGAGAGAGTGAGCTATATCTAAGTAAATGGAGAGAGAGGAGGAGAGAGGCATAGAGAGACATTTTCTACCAGGTCAAATTGGGCATTGGTGTGCGCAGGATCAAAGACAATAAGCAACCTTCAATGATGATTTATGAAAAATATTTAGTGTCACTAGTACATAAAATTTAAATGTTTCATTATTTACTACCTTTTAAATATTTCAATTCTCCTGGGAGCAAAAAACTGAAAGAAAAAGACTTTGTATGCAAAAGTTGTGAATCTTTAAAGTTTTAAACATGAAAGATTAAATTCAAATGATTATAATTAGTTTTTAATATATAATCTAATAAAATTACCTTATCCATCTTGTAAGTCTTTGAATCACATTTCCAATGCCTACAAAAAATCAAAATTTTGATAAGAAACACAAAAGTTATGCCCATTTTACTAAAGTATGTTTTTTAGGATAAACGAAATGAATATCCATTTTGATTTCGAAAATGGATATCTAGTTTTTAAAACATGACAAAACAACAATCATGATAATAATAGATATTCATTACTAAACCAAATGCAAATTTTGCTCGACCCATACAAAAAGTCAAAGTGTAATTTGGTGTGTTTGGCAAAGAAATAATGTTTTTTTTGCCATTGCCACTTTTTGCACCTCCAGGATCTTACACTCACCTTTTTATATGATTTTATTATTATTATGTCAGGATATACTCTTATTTTTAACTTAGAGTTTTCGTATACCTTGTTAGGGATTAATCATTTATCATAGATTGAGGAATTTTGGAGAAAAGTTTCCTGCAACCTTCCTGCCTTTGCCATCGTTCAAATTTTGAATTGCTCATATGACCGCCTCCTTTGGGGAGGTCCCCTTCTCCCTACAACTGGACCACCCTCTTGATATCACGGTCGGTCCACATGCTCCTGGTTTCGCTTCTGGGACCCCACTGTCTGCGGGTCTTTTAGAAAAGATTGTCAAGAACGGTGTTCCTTCTGGCTCTTCATCTTTAGTACAAACAGAATCTGGTCAGAGGGATGAGGAGAAATGTTTGGATAACCTTGAAGCTAACAAAAAGAATCCTCCTTCTTCTGGACCGGAAAATGTTTCCGATCAGAAGAATGTGGAGGATGGCAAAAAAGATTCTAAATCCAATTGGAAAGGTGCTATACTTGGTTCCACTTATACGAATATGGAAGCGGCTTTGGCTAACTTTACCCAAATTGACGAGGGAAGAAAGATCAAGCTCCCTGATAGTCTCATGGATAAAATCACTTCATCCCTTCACCTGGCAATTGTTGGACGTTTCTTCTCCTTCAAACCATCTATTGACATGGTTAGGCGATGGGCTAAGGCAAGATGGAAGTTAAAGGGAAGTGTTGATATCTTTGCTATGCCTGGAGGTCTCTTCCTTTTCAAGTTTATTGCGGAGGAAGACCTGATCTTCGTCCTTTCAGGTTCTTGGGCCTATGGAAAGCATATTATAACTCTTGCTAAATGGAAGCCAGGGTTTGACCCATCAACTGAACTCAACCACATGGCTCCTGTTTGAGTTAGGCTCCTTAGCCACCCGCTGGAATTTTGGGAGAAAACAGATCTTTCGTCGGATTGGGAATTCGTTCGGCAACTATGTTACAGCGGATTCGGTCACCCTTGCTAAATCCAGGTTGGTTTATGCCCATTTATGTGTTAATATTGCTATTAACAAAGTGCTTCCCAACTTTGTTTCCCTAAACTCAAAGTGGGGAAATGGTCCTAGACCATTGGATATGAAAATGCTTCTCTTTTTTGTCAGAAATGTGCTAAGCAAGGGCATACGTTTGTTGATTGTAAGGCCCCGATGACTGTTGAACCCAAGCTTAAAGAGAAGGCTATTTTAGGATGATCCCATCAGCCCAAGTGCACCCTCTTCTTTAGCCCCTTTGGGACTGCCTAATGTGTGTGAGATCTCTGATGATTACCCCCACACTGATAAGTTCCTAGATATTATAAAAACCCTTGTCGATCCAGTGAAGAAATCTAGTCCAGTGGCACCTCTTGAAGATGGAGAAATTCCCCCAGTTATTAGCCTACAACTATCCCCTGGTCCTTCTACCTCCCCCTCCTTGGCTATGGTTAATGGCTACCTCTCCCCTAGGCCTTCTGTTAAAGCTAACCCCATGCCTCCCCAAGCCCCCTTTAATCTTTGTGGTGTTAAGTCTTCCCCAGGTGGAACTAATCTATTAAGTTTCACAACCCCTCACTATCCCCCTAGCAGTTCGGGGATTTTGGAGGAAGTGGCTAAATCTCCCCTGCTGACATCTAATGTGAAGTTATCCCCTTCCCGTTCCACCTCTGTGGATAATGAGGATTGGTTGACATAGACGAAAAAAACTAGACCTAAGAAGGCAGATGTGGGCATTGACAACAAAGTTGGAAGACCAACTGAGAGAGTGTTGAGACATAAAGTTATGGCAAGGGATATTGCAAGGGGTAGACAGTTGACCCTTGATGGAATCAACAAAACTAAGAAATGAAGTTCCTCTCCTGGAACATAAGGGGACTCAACAGTCCCCAACAACAATTTGCTATAAAACAATATATCTTATAGATGAAATTAGATATTTGTCTACTTCAGGAAGTCAAAATGTCTTACCAAACGTTTGCAACCACTATTGGCAAACTTTGGCCAGGGGTTGTCTTTTTGTATGTTGAGGCGTTGGGAGCGTGTGGTGGAATTGTTACCCTTTGGGACCCCTGCAAAGTCCAATGAAAGGTCTATGTAAGCTCATAGAACTTCCTGGTGGTTACTTTTCAATATGGTGATCTCTGTTGGCACCTGTTCAATATATATGCCCCCAATTCCAAAGTGGGAAGGCGTCTGGTGTGGGAGGAAATTTCTAAGCTCATCCTTGACGATCATAATTCTCATTACATGTTGGCTAGTGATTTCAACACCCCTCTCTACCAGTCTGAGAAATGTGGGGGACTTGTGGATTTTTTTGATAGCATGGGAGATCTTGCTAATCTTATAAATGCTACTAGCCTCTTTGATCTTGATCTTTAGGGTGTCCCCTTCACTTGGTCAAATAATAGGAAAGGGAACCACCTAATTTAAGTCAGTTTGGATAGATTTCTTGTCTCTACCAAATGGGATATTGGTCACAACTCCTATCTAAGGACCCTCCCAAGGACCGCTTCTGATCATAGCCCTCTCCTCCTCCACTGGACTAATAGACCCCCCTTGGGTCCTTCCCCCTTCCAATATGAGATCATGTGGGCCTCCCACCTGGATTTCAGAGATTTGGTCAGGGGCTGGTGGGCCACCTTGGTCCAAGGGACTGTGATGTTCAGAATTACTAAGAAACAGAATCTCATCCGAAGGGAAGTGAAAGGATGGAATAAAGCGAACTTTGGTGACATCTTCAAAAAGAAGAATGATCTATGCTCCAGACTTGAACAGTTCCAAAGCAACATGGACTCAGGTGACCCCCCTCACTCTCTCCTCATTGAAGTGGAAGAATGCATAAAGAATTGGAAGGAAATCCTTTCTAAGGAGGAAATCTATTGGAAGCAAAGATCCAGAATTCAGTGGTTGAAGGAGGGTGACATAAACTCGGCTGTCTTTCACCACTCAACTAGCATTCACAAAAAGAGAAACTTGATCAAATGCCTAAAAGACGACATTGGTCAGGAGATCATTGGTGAATCCCATATTGGTCAAACTGCTACTGAATTCTTCATCTATATGCATGCTGAGTCCGGAAGAGGTAATGAGGCCTTTCAATACAGGCTCCTAAGCAAGCTCCCTAATGCCATTGGGGAGGAGGATAATTGTCAACTCCTTTCTCCAATTTCCTCGAAGGAGGTCCATTTGGCTATCTTTGAGATGGGTGCTTTCAAGACCCTGGGTCTGGATGGCTTCCCCCTGACTATATTCCAAGAATTTTGGGATATTGTTAGTTATAATGTCACTATAGCAGTGAAGGATTTCTTTAGGATTGGTAAATTATTGAAAAAGCTTAATAGCACCTACATTGTTCTCGTCCCCAAGTCTCTAGACTCCAATTGCATGACGGATTTTCGGCCTATAAGCCTCTTCAATTCTATTTACAAGATCATCTCCAAGGTCTTGGTGAATAGAATTAAGTCGCTACTATCTATGTTTATCAACCCCTCCCAAAAAGGCTTTGTCCCAGGTCATCAAACCTTGGATGTGGCCATTGCTACTCATGAAATTATTCACTCCATGGATAGAAGCAGAATTCCAGGTATGGCCTTTAAACTCGACATCTCAAAATCTTATGATAAAGTCAACTGATGCTTCCTATTCAAACCTCTCTCAAAATTGGGCTTCAATAAAAAAATTGTTGATATGATACGACAATGTGTTTCTACAGTTTAGTTCTTCATCTTGATCGATGGGATTCCTAGGGGCCACTTTAAAGCTAGAAAAGGTATTCGAAAGGGAGATCCCCTGTCCCTTTATCTTTTTATTATGATTGCTGAAGTTTTGGGTAGGAATGTGGTGGATTTGATGGCCAATGGAAGACTGCAGGGGTTCAAAGCGGCTTCTACTATTCCCCCCTTTGTGATTCAACAATTCGTGGATGATACCTTTCATTTTGGTAAATCCTCCGTGATTGAGGCTAATCACTGAAAAAATTTGCTGGCTAACTATGCCTCTTCTTCAGGGTAATGTATCAACTATGATAAAAGTAATCTCTTCTTCTTCAACACCCCCTTGGACCTTCAGACTAAATCCTTAATATATTTGGGTGTAAGTTTGCTATTCTTCCTGGGACTTACCTGGGTCTCCCCCTCACTGTTAAAGAGGTTACCCCTGCGTTCTGGAATACTATCCTTGAAAGAATACAGACGAAACTTGCTGGATGGAAGGGCAAATTCCTTAGTAGTGCGGGGAAGCTCCAACTCCTTGCTACTTCCCTCCAGGGCATCCTTGTGTACTTCCTTTCGCTGCTCAAAATCTCTAGTGCTATGGGGGACAAGCTTGAGAAGATCCAAAGAACTTTCCTCTGGACGGGTATGGAGGAAAAGAAACGCCTCTCTCTGGTTAACTAGGATATTGTTTGCTTACCCAAGACTATGGGGGGTCTTGGTATCAGAAAGATAAATGCCTTGAATAAGGCCTTAATTGCTAAAGTGGGTTGGATCCGTGCTAAAGGTGAGGCAGACTGGTGTAACATTATCAAGGCTAAGTATTTGGAAAGGGAACAATTTTGCATTAATTTGAGTTCTGGTGGCTTACCTCATGGGTCAAAATTATGGAACAACATCCCGAAGCTTAGATCTGTTATCAGAGAGGGACTGAAGTGGCAGATTGGAAATGGTAGGAAGATTAGGTTCCAGAAGGACTATTGGTTGGATGATGAACCTTTGGGTGAATCTCGATTCTGCCAACTAATGAACTCCCTACAGGTTCACTTTGGTGATTATATTGCTGACTACATTGTGTCGGGAAGAGGAAGGGGGAAGAACATCTCCCTGATCTTTACTGATCGGCCTAACCTGTTGCCTACTGCCTTTGATATCCAGGATCTCATGCTTGCGTGCAGGGTACCTCTATCTCCCCATGAGGATAAATTCATCTGGAAAGGGACCCAATCGGGGGAGTTCTCGGTCAAGTATGCTTACAGACAACTCTTGAGACCCATTGATGATGTTGAATGCTGGACAAAGATATGGAACCTGCAACTTATTCCAAAAATTAATTTCTTCTGGTGGTCCCTTATGCATGACATTTTTTTGACTCAAGATAATTTGAGAAGGAGGGGATTCCAACTTCCCAACAAATGTGTCTTATGTAAATCTGAGGAGAAATCTATCGGTCATATTTTCATCCACTGCCCTTTCGCTTGGCACCTGTGGGCCATTACCCTTGAAAAATGTGGTATACAATGGGTTTTTCATGAGAACATTCATCAGTTTGTTAATGGATGGTCACCTCCTACCCACCACCCCCTGGTTATTCAGCTATGGAGGCAGGTCCCTCCTCATATCTGCTGGAGTGTTTGGAAAGAAAGAAATAATAGAATTTTCAGAGATGTTGAAACCTCCCCTTTTAATGTTTTTTCTAGCTGTTTCAAAATGCTTATGGACAATATCTCCGTGACTAGGTGGAAAACCCCCTCCAATCCTCCTAACCCGACTGATAGAAGAATTGCGGAACTCTGGAAGCTCTCCTCAGAGTTTAATTTCTTCAACAACACTTCAAAGATCAACAAAAAAAAGGACCAAATGGTTAGCCTCAAATCCCTCTTGGCATAAACTAAATTTTGATGGATCAGCTCAAAATACCTAACAAGCGGGAGGTGGTGTTATTCGTGATCATCAAGGGACTACTATTACTACCTATGTGGGTAGCCTGAAGAATCATACTGTCACTCAAATTGAGGGAATGGCTCTCCTATTGGGGTTGAAGCTCACCACTACTATAGGTATTCGACAACTGGAAATTGAAGGTGATTCTAAAGTAATTATGGAAGTTGTCAGTGGTAGATCTGTAGCGGGTTGGAAAGTGGAATCTATTTTGAGGGATGCAAGAATATTTCTGGCTAACCTTGACTATTTCACTATCCATCACATTTTCAGAGAAGGGAATGCAACTACTGACTCTATGGCTATTGTTGGAAGGTTGCAAGACGACTTACGATGTTGGAGGAACATTGATATGCTGCCAGTGATCACCAAGGAGATCTCAGAGAAAAAACTATCTTAATGACGAGTCTTTCTAATTGTAATCTGATGAAGAGCATTAATTTTAAAATTTTGAATTTGGAGTGGGAACCCGCCCATCATGGGTTGGAGTTTCCATGTAGTTTCATATGGCCTTGTCATCAGTCTCAAGGGGGTTTAAATAATGATGATACTTATTGGCGAAGTATTGATATCGGGAAAGGCAATTTTTTATTTATCATCCGAACGAATGTCATTGGCGGTGATGAAGGCAATAATTGGGCTCAACTAAGTCACATTGGGCGGATTGATGGCTCACACGAGCGTAATAGATTTCGTGATGGGGAAATCTGTTTAAACACAACTTGCAATAATTACGGTGATTATCGCATGATTTTATTATAGAATTTGTTGAGTTTGCTTCTAGACTCTGCTTCTGATCTTGAACAACTTTGTATCCTCGCTGCCCTGTTTTTCATTTTCACTTCTAGGTTGGAGGAAACGATCATGTGGGGTGATAGACTGAGACTTGAACTTGATAAAATAGATGAATTCAAAACCAGGCCAACGGTTTGGTTTGTGTGCTCGGAAGGAGGCATCGATAAATTTATGGAGAGCATGAAAGGAAATGACGAGAGGCTATCGAAGCAGTTTGTGGCTTCCTGAGAGGACAGAAGGGTCAATATGGGTGGAATCTCATTCGAAGTTAACGAAGATGTGATTTCTCAGTCGACGGGCCTGTCCATGGAGGGTAGGAAATTGAAGAAATAGATCCGCATATCGGACACCACCAGCCTAAACTAGTTTTTCCGCGATGGGGAAAATCCTGTGAAGCGGGTTGGTGGTTTCAACCGCGAAGAGCTTCCACCACCTTAGGACGAGGTCTACTACATCATCATGAAGTATTTCACTCTAGAAGGACGGTATGGGGTTTTCTACTACTATCACCTCCCTTTCCTTAACCATCTTAGGAATAAGGATCTTATTTCCATCCCCTTTTTTTTTGCTGTTGTATTATATGGATTCTAATGTGAGAGATATTGCTGAAGCCAAGAAGAAAGGCAAGGATTTTACTACTCTCCACCAAGGCCTTATCCTCCACCTTTACAATTTCCACTTGGTCCTCTGTCCTCCTCACACGATTTCGGTCCAGAATGTGCCTAAAAGCCACTCTCCGGCCATAGCTGCTGCCAACCCTGACACAAGCTCTCCTCGGTTGCCCAAACCTGGCTCCTCCAGTAAGAAAAATAAAAAGCGTGCATGCCACTCAGAGGATTTAAAACCCCCCAAGAAAGTGAGAATCCCAGAAATCGACTCCGATGTGTAGATTATAGACGAAGCTAACACTACCCGTTGCTTTGTGAGATTGGAATCCAAATCCTTGGAGAAAACCTTAAAGGACTCCTCATCCCATGATACTGGGAATTCCATCCCCTTTGGTAATGCGGCCCCATTTCATTCCACCTCGACCCCTCATTCTGCAAGCTCCACCCATGTGTTTGAGAGCCCTAAAAATTCCATGAGCCCGAATGCCGGTCCCAAATCCCGGGTAAACTCTCTGTCCCCTACTCCCAAGTTTGAAAAGATGGTGGTGGTGGAGGAAGTGAGCAGCATCAAGGAGGAAGCAGAAGGCAAACTGACGGATTTGGAGAAGAAAGTGGACGACATGATCAAGAACTTGTAGGAAATTGCCAACAGAACGGAGGCCATTGAGAACAAGCTGCATGATGTCTCTAGGTTTGCACTGAATGTCATGCACAGCTCTGCGACCACTCTATGCCTCTTGCAGGAAAGCACCCTCAAAGGTAAAGTTAAGGAGGATGAGGACTATAAAGACCTCTTCAAATTCCTCACCAAAGAACGGGTAAGGAAGCTCCTCCCCAAGAGGAGCCATAGCAAAAAGAAGAGTTTTGTTTTCTATGGGTTGGTTTTTTGGTTTTTTGAATGGCCCTAATGGTCTTTCAGCTTATAGTTACGGTTACTGGTTAATCCTGGACTTAACTATCTTTTGCCATGCGTGGCATATTTTAACTGTGACTTTTATATACTTTGTTAATATGCGTAGTATGTTTAAAGTTTTTGATAGAGGAAAGTTTATGAGGCTTTGATTTTGTTGTTTCTCTGCTAACAGTTGTTTAGATGCTGTTATCTTGACTGTACCTAGGCCAACCCCCTAGTTTTGGCTGCTTTTAATATCAAAAGCATAGATTGAGAATTTAAAATATCATCTTATTAGGATATATTCTTGTTTATCCTTGGGTGACTAAGATTAATTCAAATGATTCTCACCCAAAATAATGATGGTCAACATCATCTTCACTATTGGTAACGAATTATAGGGACCACTTTAAAGTCTCTAAAATTTTCTATTTTAGTTAGAAATTGAACTTCCCTTATTTAGACCCTTGTTCTACTCATCTACTCTTTGTTTTAGTGTGAATGAGGTTATTTTCTATCTATTTATTAGGGGAAACCTATTCACAAGTTAAGTTTACTTAAGTCCTAGCTTGCATCTTAAGTTAGGTGTTAGTATCCTAACTTAGTTATCCTTATATCCCTAGTGTCATTTCTAGAAGTTCCTTAGAATGAGGCCATGTCTCATTATTTACTTTTAGTTATCTAGGAAATTAATATTTGCATCATGTATTTAATATTTGTATCAAGGGTAGTTGTTTTATTGCATAGGATTAAGACACGTGTCAACATCTTATGTAATTCTACGTCATACTTTACCTATATAAGCAAGGTCTGCTGCACGTTTGTATTCATAATCAACCATTATCAATATATGCATTATTGATACAAGTTATCTTGCCATTCTCTCCCGTGGAAGCTATTTTCATCTAGGAGGGATCCTTGGGGGTGTTGAGGAGTCACCTATCTACTCCTACATTGTAATAGAGCATACCAAGGCTACAAATATCTTCTTGTATTGGAGAGTGATCATATGGCTTAAAGATCATGATGGGTGCATTATGGGGTTTGATTGACCTCATGGTTGAATCCAGGACGTTGACGAAAGATTTTATTTTTATTTTATTTTTGTCAAAATTCAACATATTTTGTTCAAAATTATGAGGGTTTGAAGATAGGGCAAGTTACCAATCTGGAGGTAGCTAAACTTTTGGGGCACATTGGGGAAATATGTGTTGCAAGGTGTGTGCCCTTGGTCTCCTTGTGTTTTTCAACGCAATGCTCGGTTTGCAACATGGATTAACCGCCTCCCATTGATTCATTAAATCTCATAGTTGTATTGGGCATTAATAGGTCGATATTTTGGTGCAACGACAATTGTGTTTTTAAAAAATGGTATTAGAGTCTAGGGAATGGGTTCAAACCCCTCGCTTGCACTCGAAGAAAGATTGTTGCGAAGTGTGCGCCCTTAATCTCTTTTTGTTATACACTTTTTCCTAAAAGACTTCAAATTATTTAATTTTTAATTTTTTTTCTTACCATTATTGCCATTGTTTGGGTTAGTACAATCCATATGGTTCATACCATGCTTACACCAACATCGTCCTTTCCTGCATCAATCATTGGTCTATAGAAATAAGGCACATTCTGTGCAATATTCTGCGCCTGCGTACCTCCTGCAGAATATCCATGTCAGCATCATATTTCCCTCTCTGAATTGCGTGTCAAGTATGGTATTTGTCAATTTTTTTTTGCATATAATAATATTTTATTTTTGTCGACTTTTTCTATTTGGCGTTGGTCGATTCTTATGCCGTCAATTTTATAAAATGGTGGGTTTGTTTTAAAGTTTTCGTCGTTGCATTTGAATATGGGTGAAGTCAAAAATTTTTGAGTACAAGAATATGGAGCATTACTTTTTCAATTAAGAAATACAACATGTGTCAAGAGTAGTCAAGTGAAAAACCCACATTTGAAACTCAATTTTTTAAAGAGGTTAGCACATTGTGGGCTTATAAAAAAAAACTAAATTTTAAATGTCTAAAACATAGTTTAGAAAAATATTGTAGTTCAAAATCTAGGCAAACCTTAGTGTTAGAAAAATAGGCCAAGGCTTGGGCTTAAGTGGACGTGAAACATGTTATGAGAATAGACACATAAGCATGTTTAAAACATAATGTAAAATTGTGAAAATATCAATTTTTATGTCGAGAGGCATCTACAATGACATACAAATATCCGTAAACAAAAAAGTGATTTTGAATAAATCTGACATGTAGATGATAGGTAAATGGATGCATGTTTTAGTTTCTCTATAAGTATTATTTTATTACTTTGAATAAAAGAGAATCATTGCCACTTGTCTCTAAGTATATGAAACTGTTACATCTTTAATGAGAGTGAAAGAGTGCAACATTATTTAGCTCCATGTCCTTCTTGACAACTAATAAACATGCAAGACAATTATGTGATATATCTGGGCATTATTTTACATATATCTTTTTAGAATATAAGTATATACTAGTTATAAGTTGTGCTTCGAATTCACCTAAATCCAACGCTATCATTGGACTCACGTCGCATATTCTCTTCTCTGGAGTATAATTTAGCCCACCTTTTACATAGGTTCAATTGTGCGTTCACTTTACATCAAAAATGTTTACCCTAGAATTTTTTTGTCCTGAAATGTTTATGCTGGAAAATGTTTACACCTCTATGCTGCCATTATAGACCCTCTCGGCTAATAAATTTTTATTATTGGGATTATAAGTTTTTTCAAAAGCATATTTTAGATTAATTATGCTGTGAGGTATCTACAATGACATCCAAATGTCTGTTAACAAAAATCCATTTTTGAAACAATTTGACATGCAAAAGACAGGTAAATGCATGAAATATGCCACGTTTCAACTTTTGTGGACGTGTTATTTAATTACTCCAAATAAAATAGAACCCTTGCCATTTGTCTCCAGCTAGATTCACAACTTTTTGCATGCTGGACTTTAATGGATTTGTATTCTTAGTGTTTAGTATTTTAGAAGAACATTTATTTTAGAAATGGTTCTCTTCTATTATAATATATCTCTCGATATATTTTACATATTATTTTTAAATATAGGTATACTAGTTTACTTACAATCCTTGTCAACTCCTAGAAGGAGAGATATTAATGAAGGTTATACTAGTTATGCCGCGAGGCATCTACAATGACATCAAAATGTCCATAAACAAAAATTTAATTTTGAAACAATTTGACATGCAAATGATGGGTAAATGCATGAAATATGCCATCTTTTGGTTTTTGCGGAGGTGTTATTTGATTACTCCAAATAAAATAGAACCCTTGCCACTTGTCTCCAACTATATGAAATCGTTACATTCAAATGATAGTGGAAGGGTGCCATAATATGTAAAAGGGAACAATCAATAAAATCAAGTAGCGTTGAGAGGTTAATGGAGGAGTGGTCTTGGCATAGTCAGTATTTGACGAATCTAAATTCCAGGTTCATGCTATCGTCTTAAATAATGCACAGACTTAAGCAACTCTATTATTATCCATATTTTTGAAACTCTTGTATACTAATAATATTGCTGCAATCATGAGATTCCTTTCTATTACATGATATCTCTCAGCATAGTTTACCTAAATTTTTAAAATATAGATATAGTAGTATACTTATATTTAAAAAATATATGTAAAATATGTCGAGAGATATCTTATAATAGAAGAGAATCATCTATAAAATAAATGTTCTTCTAAAATACTAAACACTAAGAATACAAATCCATTAAAGTCCCGCATGCAAAAAGTTGTGAATCTAGCTGGAGACAAGTGGCGAGGGTTCTATTTTATTTGGAGTAATAAAATAACACCTCCACAAAAGATGAAACATGGCATATTTCATGCATTTACCTATCATTTGCATGTCAAATTGTTTCAAAAATGGATTTTTGTTTATGGACATTTTGATGTCATTGTAGATGCCTCTCGGCACAACTAGTATACCTATATTTAAAAAATATATGTAAAATATGCCGAGAGTGAATCTAGCAGGAGACAAGTGGCCAAGGTTCTATTTTATTTGGAGTAATAAAGTAACACCTCCACAAAAGCTGAAACATGGCATATTTCATGCATTTACTTGTCATTTGCATGTCAAATTGTTTCAAAAATGGATTTTTGTTTACGAAAATTTTGATGTCATTGTAGATGCCTCTCAAGATAACTCGCCATAATAATGTGTGTGTATTACAATAAATAAGATTTTAAGTACAACCAATTCAATATATGATAAAAAGTGTTACAATTTTTATTAATATAAAATAAACTTATCTAATAATTTATTCCTCTTTAAAAATAAAAATACATTAACAAATATAAATTTATGATACATTTAGTCTTCTTCAAATTTTCTCAATTTCATATTAAACATTATAACAAAAATATATACAAAATAACTCTTTGTTTTCGTTATATTAATAAATATTTTTCACCTTCATTTTCATTTTTTTATTCCTTTTATCATGATATAATAATAACTTATACAATTTTTTTTTAAATGCTTATCATTTTTCTACTTTTCATTAAGTATAATGTGAAATGAAAATGCATACAATCAAATCCAATAAAAACTTCCTTATACAAGTGTTATTGTTATGTTCATAAACAAAATCTAATGAAAAACTTTGAAGCTGGCCTCAACCTGAACACACAAAACCAGGCATAAAACTTAAAATAAAATAGTAGTCAAGTTGTAGCATGATGTTTACACAAGACCTGGCCTCGTAGATATTATCTGTTTGCATGGAACCCTCGTACGGACTGCTTATGTGCCTGGGGTCAAGGCACATATTATTTCTGCTCTATATTTCAACAGTACTCTTAATACATGTTGATACAAATCATTATACAATACAAGAAACTTATAATTAATAAGTCGAAATGGTTTCTTAATCCTCTTATGCTGAAGCATAAACTCTTAGGAAGCTTCCATAATTCTCTGGAACTTTCCAATCACTAAGCATAGTTATCTATGCATGGCTTGACTTGGTGGAGCTGCCATGCCAGTTTTAGGCAGTGGTCTTTCTTGATTTCCAGCCCATCCTATACAAAATACCATTTTAATAGCCCACTTTAAGTACAGTCTTATCAAAACCATCTACAATATTGAAAAAATGAAGAGAGATTGTGAAACAATATAAAATATCATACCAAGGCCTGGATGCAGTCCTCTACTTTTAAGCTCCCTGTATTCCTGACACAATGCACAGGGCAAAAACAAAAAATGAACCAGGGCGTCCATTATTGGAGCTTCCTCTAAATTGTATTTCTTTCTTAGCCTTGTTCTGTATGAGAATGTATATATCCAAGGACATGCTATCATGATGGAGAACATAGATCCAGCCATGGCACAAGCTGCAAAAAGACAAGTACATAAATTAAGTACCCAAATGTTCCAATAATGATTTATTCAGGAATTTCAGTTGTTTCAAATATTATTTTCAAAATTATAAATGGGGAATTTCCAATTTAAAATATTATTTTCATTTTAAACATATAAGAAAACAGATTACAATTATTTGGTACTGTCTATTCAGATATCATAATTTACATTTGACTGTATTTATTAATTAATTTAAAATTAAAATATAACATATTTTTATTTTCAATTAATTAATAAATGTGATCAATTGTACACGCTGATATCTGAATAGATGTTTCCCGACTCTTCATAATAGAATTGAAAAGATACAACTCCAAAGTTCCTACCCTAATTATATTCAAATGAGAAAGGTGAGATTGACATTTTAGTGATCTAAATATAATCATAAGAAATAGACTGGGTGATAACATAATGTCAGAGTTGTGATTTTTATTTTGGTCAAAACTAAACTAACAAATATAATGAGTTGACATTAATAATCTGTATCATTCAAAAGATTGTTTTATTTCAATTATGTATGTTTTTTAATCTAAATTTTGGATAACTCTCAATGATTGATCCTTTTTCTGATGATAGATCACTGAATATGATCTAAAACGTCATTTCAAAAACATATAGAATTAATTTCAAAAACAATCTTTTGAAAGGTAATGAAATGAAATTGTATATAAATACAACTGTTCAAAACTGTTAAACATATTATATGAAAAATTTATCAATTAAACTATTTTAAGGAATATGAAAAGTAATATTAAAACTGATGAACCAGATATTTTTAACAGTGTGTCAAATTATGATACTAATATTAAAATTCATTCTTCTAAATTTTTGAGTTGAACTCATTAATCCATATTTTATGAGAATTCACTGTTTGAATTGAACTCATTAATCCATATTTTATGATCCATCTCTAATGAAAATCAAGATTGAGACTATCCAACGACCACTTTTAATCTTTAAAGAGGATAAGCTGTTGACTAAACAATACAAAGTTTTTCCAAATATAAAATGCTCAAAATTTCAGGAAGGTTTATGAGAAGTTAAGGCATGGAAGCTCACTAGTTTGGCCTTCGTCCACAATCTCTGCAATTTGGCCGAATGTAATACAAGGTGAAACAGCAGTTGCTGCGCCTGTCAACCAAAACATGACAATATTAGACGATCATCACTACATTACACTTAAAAATGATTATTCATGGAACAGAGAGAGAGATTGTAAATAATTTGCAGTACAATTGGTGTCATCTTGTTGGCAGTCGAAGAGGCCTGAGCTCCATCTTTGGCGGGGAGGCTGGTGAGCGAATGGAGATGGAGGTGGGTAAGGACTGTTCTGAGGTGGATAAGGAGGTTGGTAAGCAGTGGGATGAGGTGGGTATGCAGGGGGCGATCTGGATGAATTGTAAGTGCCATTATTGGGATTGGGATAAGCAGGAGAATATCCAGGGGACACTTTGGATGCATCATAAGGGCCATTATTGGGATTGGGATAAGCAGGAGAGTATCCAGGGGACACTTTGGATGCATCATAAGTGCCATTATTTTGATAAGGAGATGATTTGGGGGGCAAATTTGATGAATAATGGGTGCCATTATTGCGATTGGGATAAGAAGGGTATTCAGGGGGCACTGTGGATGAAGGATGGGTTCCATTATCAGGATTGGAATAAGATGGGTATTCAGGGGACACTGTGGATGGATCAGTGGTGGCATTATCAGGATTGGGATAAGATGGGTATTCAGGGGACTCTGTGGATGAATCTTGGGCACCATTGTTGATCTCCACATCAATATTAACAGTAGATTCTGAGTATGAATCTCCCATCTTCACAATTTCTGCTCTACTATGTTCTATGCAATTTTGACTTGAACAACAGACCTACCCTATGTATAAAATGTGTCTTGCCCCCGTCATTATATTGTGATGAGTAGTGATTGTCCACGCTGTGTG
This sequence comes from Cryptomeria japonica, assembly GCF_030272615.1. NCBI lineage: Eukaryota > Viridiplantae > Streptophyta > Pinopsida > Cupressales > Cupressaceae > Cryptomeria > Cryptomeria japonica. The sequence continues at coordinate 272,417,048 of NC_081405.1, forward strand.
AACAGAAGTTGCTGTCATCGTTGAATTGCAGAGTTTTGACTTGTACGAATTTTGGGTGAGCTGGATTTGATTTGACTTTGAGATGGGCACGTTAGATTCCGCCATTTATGGCCAAGTAATGAAAACAACGTGAAGAGCCCGCAAGCTTTTTACCCTAAAAATGTAGCAACTTGTTCGTCAACGGCTCCATTCGAGTATCATATCGATTTGACCGTTGTTTTGTATTTTTAGATTTCCACACGTTTTTTCCGCCAGTTAAGGCCAACTAAGAAGCCGTACACAGACCAGAAGCATTGACTTGCTCATCAATGACTTCCTCCGAATATCAAATTGATTTGACGAGGGTTTCTATCTTTACATTTCCTTCAAGTTGGCAACTCTCCTCACAACAACGCCTATCAAAAATGTTGTTCTGAAGCAAAACTTAAAGTAACAACTTCTGAAACAATGAACAATATTAAACCATAACCATATCCTCCAGCTCTTGTTCAAATGAATGAACTCATCTAAATGTAAGCTCTTTGAAATATTTCAGCTCTTCATAAGAAACTTGTCACAACTTCGTGACATGGATTTCAATTTCTCACTTGAATAATATTAATTTAAAACCACAAATTCTATGAACACAATACATTTAAAAATATATTTAAATTATTTTCCATGAGATGGAAATTACACAAAATACTTGTCCTTAATAAAAACTGCATCCAAATTAAACAAGAGACGCAAAGCATCATGTTCCTGCCATTAGTTTAGAGTAGATAAAAGTACAGATGAAGATAGAGGGTGGAGGAAGAGAGAGAAATAGATAGAGAGATAGAGAGAGGTAGATGGAGAGTTATAATCCCCATAAAAACAAGTGATGCAATGTGTCAAGTTCCTACCAATAGTGTGGTTAGTTTAGAGTAGAAAATATAAAAGGATTTGGTTAGTGTAGAGATAGAGGGGGTGAGAGTGAGAGGAAGAAGGTGAAAAAGAAAAATAGTAAATAGAGGTATTGAGGGAGGCAAAGAAGAGGATAGAGGAGAAAGCATAAAAAAATAGAGATAGGGGTAGGGATTTTTTTTTTTTTTTTGTGTGTGTGTGTGAGAGAGAGAGAGAGAGAGAGAGAGAGAGAGAGAGAGAGAGAGAGAGAGAGAGAGAGAGAGAGAGAGAGAGAGAGAGAGAGAGAGAGGTGGGAGAGAGATATAAATATATAGAGAGGGAAAGATGTCCAAAAGGGGGAGTAACAGGATATGGAGAATTAGAGATAGAAAGAGGGAGATAATGTGAGAGAGTGAGATGGAAAGATAGAAAGGTAAAGATATAGGAGGTGATATAGAGAGAGAAGTAGAGAGATATATATACATAGAGGGAGAGATGGAGTGAATAAGAGAGAGAGAGATATAGATTATGAGATATATATAGAGAGGGAGAGCGATGTTTGAAGAAAGAGATAGAGGGGGGAAGAGTGAGATATAAAGATAGAGATAGAGAGAAAGAGATAGAGATAGAGAGAGAGAAACAAAGAATTTGTGTTTGAGTGAGAGAGATATAGAGATAGAAATAGAAAAGGAGTAATATGGTGCATGTGTGTGTGTGTGTGTGTGTGACTGAGAGATTTAATATTGTTAAAATGAATTAAGGCATGTTCTTATATAAACCAACTTAATGTGTAATTTGAAATAATTTAGATTTTCACTAACTCATTATTTTAATAGAAAACGAACAACAAATAAAATATATAATATATATAGTAGACAAATCTGAACTCTTAAAATATACAAAATAAACTAAAACATAAACTAAATTGTTTAGCAACTCCTCCATAAAATCATCTTAATATGCAATTTGAAATAATTTAGATTTTAGAATTATTAATAATAGAAAGAAAAAAAGTTTGAAATTTGAAATTTACACCACACAAACATAAATCAAATAAATATATGACAAATTTATTAGATAAATCTAAACTTTCAAAATATACAAAGTATACTAAAACTAAAACTAGAACTAAATTTAAATTATTTAGGAACTTCTCCATAAAAAAATATCAATTTATACACTAATTGGTATGCATCAAAAGCTTTCAATCTAAAGGCTATATTCCTCAATATAAAAAGACTAAATAATTATTTTTTGAATGATTTATTTATTATAAAAAATATTTTATTTTCTTTAAATAAGATATATATTTAATTTAAAACAATTATTAATAAATTATATAAATAAAAAAAATAATTAATAAAAATAAAAAGATAATTTAAATAAAAATAAATATTTTAAATAAAAAGTAAAACTAAAACTAAAACTTAAAAAAGTTATAAATTACGTGCTTTTTAAAGCTCATTATTTAAGAAATAAATAAAAAATTAAAAGTTAAATGATGGTAAAATAGGCATTCAATAATGCCTACTACTTTCGAATGAAAATGACACGCTAGAGTTAAATTGACTTGCCTAATCAGTAAATATATCAATATTCGTATATAGATTTAATTTTGTAGTAGATATCCATTTAGTCAAGATCCTTCACTATTTATACCCGAGAGTAAGCAGATTTGCGTCCGTATGGAAATTTGTTTTAAACACCCAGATAGAGATAGTTTAGAGTGAAGTTTATACAGTTAATTTAAAATGGAGTTCATACGGTGAATATGACATTCAAGCAAATAAATGCATGTCTCTGAAATTTACGAAGAGTTAAAGGTGGAGTTAAGACAAGTCACTAGCTTTAATGTCATTTGTACATATTGACATTTTATTTAATAAATTGTATAGAAATTTGATTTTTTGTTTGGAAAAATTGAATTTAAGATCTACAAACCAATAAAAATAAAGAGAAAGAGAAACGATATTTTTATAAACATTAAAAATAAAAATTAGTATATCTATATTTAAAAAATATAGGTAAATTATGTCGAGAGAAATCTTATAATAGAAAGGAATCTACGATTGCAACAATATTACTAGTATACAAGAGTTTCAAAAATATGGATAATAATAGAGTTGCTTAAGTATGTACCAGCATTATCTAAAATGACAGCATGAACCTGGAATTTAGAGTGAATTTAGAATCATCAGGTACTCACAACGCCGAGCCCAGTCCTCCACTAACCTCTCAATGCTACTTGATTTTATTGATTGTTCCCTTTTAAATATTATGTCGCTCTTCCACTATCATTTGAATGTAACGGTTTCATATAGTTGGAGACAAGTGGCGAGGGTTCTATTTTATTTGGAGTAATAAAATAACACCTCCACAAAAACCAAAAGATGACATATTTCATGCATTTACCCGTCATTTGCATGTCAAATTGTTTCAAAATTGAATTTTTGTTTACAGACATTTTGTTGTCATTGTAGATGCCTCTCGACATAATTAAATTTCAATTATAGCATTTTGGTTGAAATTTTTTAATTCTTGATAATCATTGGTTAAATTAATTATAAGATAGAATTTGATGAATGCAATAGTATCCTGCCTTGAAAGGAACTAAAAAAGGTCTCAATCCATCATTGTATGAATATATGTGTGCATTGTAAACACCATGAATGATGAACCTCCTAGGATACTTCACCAACACATGTGGCATTTCCATTTCTAGATTCCTCGACAAAAGAAATTAAATCAAGTAAATGGTAGCAATTAGCTCCTTTGTTAAATATACAAATATCACACATGATGGATATTTCCTCTTATCAAGAAATAATATCCATTCACATAGAGTATGCCTTAAAATAATTATTTTTAAAACATATCAAAAATTATGTTAGCGAGTTGCAAGTAGCATAAATATATTGTGAGAAGAAATTCATCTATCTAATATTTATTTAGAAACAAGTCAGTTTTGTATAGTGTACTCATTCTTTGATAGACATGGGATCTAACTTATGTTCAAGTGAGAGAATTGATTTATCTATTTTACAATAGAAAAGTGATGAACAAAAGAATACATAAATAAAGGAAAAAAAGACACAAGCATTGAGGAAAAGCCTATCTAGAAGATTCTTCGTATCCATTTATATTTTATGAAAAAATTATTAGGTGTTTGAAACTAGTAAGAATACTTGTGACAAAGAAGAGTGATGTAATTGATATAAGATAAATTGTACAATAATTTATTTTTTAATTTGCTCTTTATAAACAACTTTATTCTAAATCAATCATAACCTTAAACAAAGCATAAAGAAGATCAAATAAAGTAATTACACCTTCACTTACCAAGCAAGACATCTCCCTTGTTGTATGGATTTTTTCTGATGTGATTGCTCTAACATATACCTATCAAATTGATGAAGATGTTTCGATGAAGGATTGAGTTCAATTTATAGATTTTTAATTGTGGATGTAAATGGTCCATTGATTTGAAAAAGGATGGTGGAGATTGATTAAGAAAAATGACATTCAAGAGTTGAAGGGGAGTTACGATGAATTTTACTGGGCTTTAATATAGGTGAGGTAATTATTTCTTTTTACTTATTTATTTTAATAAATTAATTGCACACAGATTAAAAATAGAAGGGAACCATAGGTAGTTAATATAGAATATGAACAAGTCATTACATTATTTATTTTTTGTTTTGATTAATTAGTTGCACGTTGATTAACAATAGAAAGGAATGATGGGGAATTATGATAGAACATGAGTATATAATGAAAATTTTTAAATTATTTGTAAAGGATAGACTTAAAACTAGATTTATTTATTTATCTTAGAATATATGACTTATTGTTAGTCTAATTAACTATATAATATGAATTATTTAATTAATTAGTGGTGGTAAATGAAAACGAGAATTTTAAGATGAAATTATAATAAGGAAGTGTCATCATGATATTACGATTGTATTAGGATGCAATATTATGATTGTATTAGGTCGTAAAATTGAAAAGAGTCATTTTCTATGTGTTCTTGGACAATCAAAATTACTTAATAATACAACCATAATTACTATGATAAAATATTAAATGATTTGCAACTAGTTTTATGTTTATACATATTATTTCTTATAATTAAACATAATATCATAAAGTTTCACTTTAATTTATGTGGTTTGTAGACTTTGCTTACATAAAAAAGTTTGTGTACACGAAACAACATAAATGAAAAATGTAAAACATTCACACAACTTTTATTCAAGTTGAATGGATATTAATTATGATTTTTTTTTATATTTTATGTCAACCTTCCAATAACTATCCATCTTACACCTCTTCTAAATGTCTTCCTCTTACCATACTAATACCATGTTTCAAGTACATCAATATTACCAATGGATTGGACAATTTCATAAATTTAAACTTTAGTGAAACAAAACTAATGAAAAAATTCTTTCATTATTGATCTTTGCAAGAAAATAATTTAAATTAATAAAAAAATTCAAGAGAAAACCTTAAATTGTTGCTTTATTTATCTTAAGCTAATAAGATATTAGAGAAATCACTCATCTCCCTATTTTTAAAAAAGAATAATACTTTCATTTGGTTGGTTGACAGACATAATTTCAAACTTCTATTGATTGTTATAGAATTCCTACTATGGATTTGAAAAGAACAATAAAGATATTTTCTTCTCTCGAAAGTAATAAATATCAAGTTCTTTTAGGACAACCTTATAAGCAATGAAAGCTTCTTTTGAAGCTATGGTCCTTTCCAAGGGCTATAAGGACATAATAGAAGGTGGAATTGTAATACCCTAAAAATGGTCATCTAAACCATGAGCCCCTAATCTCGACAACATCACCAAGGTCCTAACCAAAGGCAATTAAATCAATCTTGAGCACACAATTAATTCTAAAATCATCAAATGTCACATGGCAAAATCAATCAATCAATATTAATTAAATATTTATTTAATTAATTAAATCGTTCCAAGTAAATCATTTTAAACAATTATCTTATTTATTTTATTAAATATCCTAGCATATTTAATTAAATAAATCAATTTGCCATTAAATCATCAAAAAGAGGAATTAATTTAAATTAAATAAATCAATTGAGCACAAATCTTCATAAATGGAAATAAATCAAAAAATGAATTAATTGACCAAGAAAGAATTAAAAATTTGAGAAAAGAAATCAATTGGAGATAACCTTGAAAAACAAACTAAAAAATGATAAATAATCTCAAAGAAAGCAATTAAAACAATTAAATATTAAAATTGAATGAAATAGAGAATAAATCGGTTTTTTTCCTGATTTAATCTTAATTTTAGTTCAATTTCCTTTAAAGATGAGAAAAGCATCCAATCACATCAATTCACCTGGATTGTGCTTCCTCTTGGAAAATCTTGACCGCTCATCATCATTTGATCTTAACTGTTGGTATCTTTCTGAATTTTCTATAAATTCAGGCCCTCATCTCTCATTCAAAGAGGTTGGAGAATATATTGTTATTATATTGTTTTTGCTCTAGGTTCATTGAGAATATTGCATACATATTTAGATCATTTAGCTTAATATTGCAAAAATCTTGTTAGATTAATATTGCATCCATCTAGCATTAATATCATGCTCATATAGATTAAAATCATTCGTCTTGATGTTGTCTAGTCACTGGTATTGCTTATAATCTGAGAGCCTTCTTATACTTGCATCTTTTAGAAGGCAATGGGTCGATTTGTTATGGTTTTATTATTCATGATTATATCTATCTAACCATGCATGTAATGACTTAATTGAAGTGTTGTGCTTGCAGATCCCAGGTCCACTTTTCACACACACATTTATGGCGCCCACCATGGGGCTCGAACCCAAAAATACAAGATTTCTAATGTTTCTTGAACAGATTTAATGTTTGGTTTTTATAACTAATAAACATGTGTTAAATTTGCAAATAAAAATCTTTCTTTTTTATTGTTCTTCTATGGTAGTCAAAAATGGTCTCGGTTTGGGGAGCATAACGTTTTATTAAACCGTTGCATCTCAACCAAATTTTGATATGTTGTTTAAACCCAAGTTTTCTATAGGTTCACCGAAGGTATTTTCCTAAATATTTTGAGTTTGAAAGTTATGATTAATAGAGTGCAGGACTATCATTTTACTTATTCTTCTGTGACAGTAAAAAATGGTCTTGGTTCGGAGGGCATAACTTTGTATTGAACCGTTGGATCTAACCCAAATTTCAATATGATTTGTAAAACCAATTTTGTACATTTACACCGAAGAGATTTGCCAAATCATCTCTTGTTCAAAAGTTATAAACGACAGAGTGCAGTACTATCAAAACTGTCATAACTAGGATAGTCATAAAAAATGGAAATTCTTGTTAGATTAGTTTAATTTACAGTTTGCATGATATAATTTTCTTTTGATGATTTTTTTAATGTTATTTTGGCAACTAATTTTGGGCTTTTAATGTTTGCAGGATGCTTGTCAAAGAATCTATCAATCAAACATATGCCTGCCAAAGAATCAAGAAGAAAATGACTACTGACATATTGGTTTTGCAGGTTGCCTAAGGAGAATCGACTAAACATTATGTATTCATTTAGTATTTTCTTAGGCACTTAAATTGCTATCTGGTTAAAGAACAAATCTGTCTTTCGTGTTTTCAGAAAAATCTAAGAGATAGGAGAGTATGCTCTTGTCTTTTATAAACAATCAGAAATCTAGACCCTCGAAGCTTTTTTCTAAGTTTTGAGATTTGTGTACCTTTAGCAGGCCTGTCACAGTGGGAAAAAGTAATCACCCTATGAGAATGACCCAAGTGAGTACAACTGGACCTGAGCATTCCAACTCACTATAATAAATAGGCCTCTAGTGATTAAAGTCTCAGAGGATGTGATTATTTGAGTTTTCTCTTTGAGATCTCTCATATCAAGAATTTTGTAGGGCCTCACAGTCCCAATCATGTTTACGTGACTACAACATGTTTCGGTACCTTGTCGGGCTATAGGCCTCAATCATGCTTGCTTGACTTCAAGGGGTAATTTCAAACGAAATTCCTGACTAAGAACTATAAGATAGAAGCTACCCGATTCACCTCTGAAAGGTTGATAATCTTTGTGCAAGAGAGATATTAACTCTCCCAAGACACTTGCCGTATCGTGCCCCCATTAGCATTTGGAGTCGGCTAATACAGCGCTGAGAATCCATTGCGTGAGACTCAGCGACCGTATTCTGATTAGCTATTGGGTGTGTACCTAAGTCAGCAAGCAAAGGTTTTCTTCTCTAAGCCAACTTCCATAGGGTTAGCGTGTTGTGATTGAATTATTATATATTTTGCGTGTTTTCATCCCTGAAACTAAAACCGGAATACCAAAATTGGAGAAAACAAGAAACAACCCAGTGATCAAAAACTATGTCCGTGTCCAAACTGGTCTTTGTCAGTCATTGAAACATCAGTCCTTATCAAAAACTAGTAATCGCCAATCATTGAAACTCTGTCTGTCAGAATATCATCTATGTCTAATCCTCCGTCGTATGAATTCCTGATCTTGTAGTCAAAACAGTCAAAATTGCCCGGATTAGTCTACAACGAGCATAAAACTGGTTATCATCCTCCTGAGCATAAATAACCTTGATAGTGTACCCCTGCCATTGCGTTGCACGATTTTGTCGATCATCTTTCAGCTAGTTCAAACAACATCTTATCAAACCTAAGTTAACTTGGATAACGTCTTACACAGGATAAATCATTCCTAAAACCAGACTAGATCTTAGTAACTTCTCTCAATCACTATGTTAAACGAACTACTAGCTACAATTTGTTCTTGACTTCTGCAACACATGTAGCTCTTCGTCCCATCGGTTGTAAATGCCTGTTCAAACCAAAAGATTTTCTAATTTTTTTTTGACAAAAGTAAGAATCTCATGGATACCTTAGCTCCAATTCCCATGGCTACCTTTGCTCAAATACTTCAAGATATCAAGAAAGAAATATATGACATGGAAATCCAAAAAAATAAATCAATAACTCCATTTGAAAAACAAATGCATGATATCAAGAGTGAGAAACTTCAAGGAATGCTAAAACAATTATATGATTTGACAACCAGATACCAACAAATAATTGGCGATCAAAAGCCAAATCTCAAACAAGATCACAAAACACCTTCACCAAGACAAAAAGACATCTATTCCCTAGATAGACAGTTTACACCTTTGGGGCAATCTATTGAGTCATCTTTGGAAGAGTTTCTTAAGAACAATCTTATCATATTGCCTAAAAAGACCACATGGGGATGTGCAGTTTTGAGTAGTTATTGTGCATATCATAGGCATAGTAAACATAAGACTTCAATGTGTATGGAATTAAAACATAAGATTCAAGATCTCCTTGATGATGGTGTCATTGAAATTGAAGATCCTAATGACTCACCTAAAGAAAAAGAAGGAACTACTTTTAAGCATGATCAAAATCATGAACCTATGTCTAGCAAGGCTCCATATGTAGCCTCCATCCCTTCCATGATGCCTTCATCGCCTAAAACTTCTCAGCAACAATCCATACCATCTCCTTCAAACAATGAAACTTCTCATGTTTACCTTCAAGGGCTATCTCCTATGGAAATCCAAGTTAATGCCAATATTGATACAAGTTCCTCTAAAGATTTAAAAATCCCAGATCATATGCCATCATGCACTCCAATTCCAAACATACCCACTCTAAAGAGTCCCACTCAAAATGCTTCCCCATCATACCAAAAGATGAACACCTTCCAAGAATCCCCTACGCCTATGCAAAATCCTATCCCTTCCTTAGAAATGGCTTCATGTCAAGAGGATAATCTGGAAAATGAAAAAATAAGTCCTATCATAAATCAAGATCAAGACACCAAAACTCTCCAATCCCATCTAATGATTGAAAAATATCCTATTTGACTAGAATCCCATGATGATCCCCTTATACCTTTCCATTTCTTCCAAGATGGTCCCTTTCCATCTCAAGAGAAAACAATCCTTTCAAATCCCATTCCTAATCCACTTCCTAAGCAAGATCATAATGCCTCTTCCACCTTTTCAAATGATCCTATTCAAAATGAAGTGTCAAACACCCGTCGTACTCTATCCAATGGTCCTCTTCCATGTCAAGATCAAAGTATCCCTTCATCTCCTTGTCATAATCCTCCATGTTCACTTCATGATCCTATCATACCTGCAAGCCACCCCCACCTCAAAATGGACTTGCCTCTAGCATTAAAAGTAAGAAGAAACCCTTTGTTAAAAAGATCTTTCAAAGCATGCATTATCAAAGAAAAGGGTTAGACATTCATGAAAAGGGTATATTAGAACCCCCTGTTATAAAAGAAAATATTGATTATATTGGCTACATTTCTCACTCTCAAGATGTTGGTATCTCTCATAAATCCTACATTTCTCCAGTTAAATTCAAATATACACTTTCCCCATCATCACTTCCATCCATTCTAGGTCCCTATATCCCTTCATCCCTTATGCGGGATCAACAAAGGCATGCATCTTCGAGTACCTTCCATCCATCTAAAAGATCTCCATATCATTCCTATCTATCCACGCATCTCCCTCACAGCAATTTGGATGCCAAGCATAAAAGTCGTAAGTCAAGCAATCCACATGTATTCAAGGATCAACATGTCCCATCTAATCGACATGTCAAAACAAAGAAAAATACGATCCAAAAAGAAAAAGAAAAATATAAAACGCCACAAAGACCCATAAAGAAAGAAGAAAAGTCAAAAGTTATATAGGTTCCTAAGGAACTTGTATAAGCAATGTGCTCTAAGGAACTACAAAAGCCTAAAAAATCAAAAACCATGTGGATCCCTAAGCGACTGCTTGAATCACACCAGTCTAAAGAAAAATCAAAATTGGCATCCAAAATTGTTGTTCCTCCATCCAAACCTTCTGAGTCTATTCCTCCATCACCTCCTTCATCCCTTTTAGGTTCTTATGCCCCAAAATTTGTAACCTTTCCTCCATCCAAATCTCAAAATCTAAGATTCACTTCTCCTCCATATGTCCACCATCGCTCAAGGCGTGTGCCAATGTTGATCTTTCCAGCATTTCCATCTATCCATACACAATTCTTCCAACATCCCATCCATTATCCAACACCTCTTTTTCACCCTTCCATCCCTCTTATCCAATCCTTTCCATAAATCCTTGCCCTAGTTTCGTTTCATTATCATGTTAACATCTTTGAGCATACCTTCATAGCCATGGTCTATTGCAACTCATATTCTAAGGGTACCATCCAATGTAGTGAGACGTTGGGGTACTTCTTCCATCCCCTAGCATGCCTCCATTATCTTCCAAAAAGAAAAAAAATAGGATGAAAAATTGAAAAAAAAAATCAGAAAAAAGTAAAGAGAAATAATTTCGTCCACAAGTGAAAACCACTTCTTGTGGCGCCTTGGGCAAGTACCATGATGAAAACCTGGAAAACGGGCATCATACGTAATCCATTATCCTTTTGCACTTTACATTGGGGGCAAGTTCCATCCATGTACATCCATCTATTATCCTTCATCCTCCGTTATCCCTCATTCTCTCTATCTACATTCATATCCCTTTTCCACCTTTGATCTTGACAAGGTTAAGGATCCTTGCAAGCTTCATGTGTCATATCTATTACACTTGATCTAGACCCTTTAGCTCCTATCCATTGATCGCTTACATCCTTCATTACCACCTTTGATCTTGATTATCCTATTTGTCTCTTATCCAAATCTATCCCTTGATCTTGATCAACACTATGGACAAAATGCAAAAAACATGCTTTCCACAAGCCTCTTGACATGGCCACTTCTTTGGACCATATGGCTTCGTTATGCTATATCCTTGCTTCACTACGCTATATCCTTGCTTTACATTGCTAAAGTCCTTGGTTTACATTGCTATATCTGCACCCTGTGCTTGGATTAACGTTGTGAGATAGTCCTTGAAAGCGTCCACCGTCATTTTCTTATCCATTCATGAACTCAAAATCCCTTTTTCCTTGCTAGACACTAGGGGCAAACATTAAAAAATCCTAAAAATCAGAAAAAGTCTTGAAGAAATTCAAAAAAAAAAATATAAAGAGAGAAATTGCCCTGGTGAAAACCTGGTAAACAGGCACCTTGGTAAAAAAATAAAAAAATGAATCTCTGCCAAGCAGGTGAAAACCTAGTAAACATGCACCTCTTGTACTCAAGCGCTCCATCTATCAACGCAACATTGACATTCCCACTTTCATGCAATTCTTTGTTTTCGTTTGTACATATTTCAGTCACTTTTGTGACATCCTAGTTTGTTGGAATCCTCATGGCTTGAAACCAATCAATGTCCTAGTCTTAGGTAATCAACAAAAGCACATTAAATATCCTAAGCAGTGTCACACAAGACATCTTTACGTCAGTGAAACCTGGTCGTCCACTCCGAGTCAGTCACCTGTCTCCTGACTATTGAAGATTTTTATCACTGAGTACACAAGCAAAACAAAATGGAAAACAATCACTAAATTGTTTGAGATATGCATGAAATTTTCTTTGTGTGTTTTCTTTTACATTGGCCTTCGCTTATTATTCCCTTTGAGTAACTCGAGGAATTCTATCTTGACTAAGAGGAGCAAGGATTGGGGGCATAATACTTTTCTTTGTTTTCTGCTTGTAGGAATGATTCTGATGATCTGGAAACATCTAAATTAGCTGGGTGTCTGTGATAAGAGCCTTCACATTAAGGTGAAATAGCCACACATACCTCGACTCCGCTTATTTGAATGCTACATGGAGATTCCACATCATTCCTTTGTTCATTTTGAGGGAATTTCTTTATGATGCAATTCGGGTCCCTGCGAAATTTGTCGAAGGATATGAATGAAAAAAAGGGGTCATTGCAGACAAGATCATTAATACTGCACATGAAAAGAAAGGAACTCTACTCTGCCTGCTATAATTGTAAAACACTCAATGATGACAATTAAGCTTTTCAAAGTCCAGTGACTAGGTTTAGGATTGCATCTCATTTTGCATCTCATCTTGCATTTCATTCTGCATCTCATGAATTTAGAGTGATTTCGGTATGGTAACAATGCTTTCTTTATCTTCTGCACGAGAGTTGGAAACATCATCATCTCTTCGCTAAGTGATCTCTTTTTCATCATCGTTTCTCTGATCGAGTACTTGTGTATTGAGATGTTAGCTTCATACATGAGCATCTTCTATAGATTCATACATTCACTATCATTCATTTGCATTCATATTATTGCATGAAGAAAAATAAACATTTGCATTACTAGTTACTCATTCTTGTCATTTATTTGCATAAAAAGAAACAAAAATAAACACCCATATTTCATTTGCATTCATTCATCTATACTGAAAAGAAATGCATACATATAGAATAAAGCATATAGAACAACATCTCATAATCAATCAACATAAGTATGATGAAATCAAATCAAGAGCTTGTAAATCGACTGTCCTGAGTCCATTTTTGGGATCGAAATCAAAATCTGATGTCAACTCTCTCATCGAAATTTCACAAAATTTGGACCACTTGTCCTTTTTCATCAAAGGCTCATTCTCTCTTCTAATTGCGCTCAATTTCTCGTTAATCAACATTGAATCTTAATTTAATTTCTACAAATCAACTTTGCACTCAATTTCTCGCTAAATTTTCAAAAATTCCTCTAAATCAATTTGTGCTCAAAACAACTTATCATCGCTAAAAAAATGCCTATCATCATGTACCCTCGCTATCTTTCGATTTTGCTCTCGAGGGGGCATACTTGTGACCTTATGACCTCAAATGTCGAGAAAAAGTTTTAAATCTTCATCGAAAGTTGAGCAAAACATCTTTTTCAACTAAAGAAAATCAAACAAGACCTCATCGCTAGGGGCATCTCAACTTCATCGCTTTATATCAAGTTGAGATCTCTCGATCATTTGAATCAAATCAATCTCTAGGGGCATATCAGTTTTATCGCTTCATATCAAGCTGATATTTGTCTTCATCTGAATCAATCTCTTAATGTTAATCAGTTTCATCGCTTTCATTAAGCTGATTATTTGTTTAAACTCAATCAAGGGTTTAAAGAGTATCTTTGATCACACTCAATCTAAGAAGGTGTTCAGTATTCGTTTCTTGATCAAGCTGAACAGTTTATCTTCATCGTATCTTGATCAATCAAGTTCAAGATCGATTTTTATCATCACTCACTATGTCTAGATCAATCAAGTTTTAGATCAATAAGATTCGCTTCTTGATCAATCAAGTTCAAGTTCGGTATCTTTTGTTTTCTATCATTCCTAGTTCAATCAAGTTTAGGAATGGTATCGTTTTAATCAAACTTCATTCAACTTTGTCGCTTCGAATCAAGCTAAACACCTTGCTTTTTCGTGATCAATCAAGTTCAGAACTGGCATCTCCTAGACATCAAATTTTCTTTGAACCAACGCGTTGCTCGCACATTAATTCAAAGAGGGGCAAATGTAATACCCTAAAAATGGTCATCTAAACCATGAGCCCCTAATCTCGACAACATCACCAAGGTCCTAACCAAAGGTAATTAAATCAATCTTGAGCACACAATTAATTCTAAAATCATCAAATGTCACATGGCAAAATCAATCAATCAATATTAATTAAATATTTATTTAATTAATTAAATCATTCCAAGTAAATCATTTTAAACAATTATCTTATTTATTTTATTAAATATCCTAGCATATTTAATTAAATAAATCAATTTGCCATTAAATCATCAAAAAGAGGAATTAATTTAAATAAAATAAATCAATTGAGCACAAATCTTCAAAAATGGAAATAAATCAAAAAAGGAATTAATTGACCAAGAAAGAATTAAAAATTTGAGAAAAGAAATCAATTGGAGATAATCTTGAAAAACAAACTAAAAATTGATAAATAATCTCAAAGAAAGAAATTAAAATAATTAAATATTAAAATTGAATGAAATAGAGAATAAATCAATTTTTTCCTAATTTAATCTTAATTTTAGTTCAATTTCCTTTAAAGCTGAGAAAAGCATCCAATCACATCAATTCGCCTGGATTGTGCTTCGTCTTGGAAAATCTTGACCACTCATCATCATTTGATCTTAACCGTTGGTATCTTTATGAATTTTCTATAAATTTAGGCTCTCATCTCTCATTCAAAGAGGGTGGAGAATATATTGTTATTATATTGTTTTTGCTCTAGGTTCATTGAGAATATTGCATACATATTTAGATCATTTAGCTTAATATTGCAAAAATCTTGTTAGATTAATATTGCATCCATCTAGCATTAATATCATGCTCATATAGATTAAAATCCTTCGTCTTGATGTTGTCTAGTCACTGGTATTGCTTATAATCTTTGAGCAATCTTATACTCGCATCTTTTAGAAGGCAATGGGTCGATTTGTTAAGGTTTTATTATTCATGATTATATTTGTCTAACCATGCATGTAATGACTTAATTGAATTGTTGTGCTTGCAGATCCCAAGTCCACTTTTCACACACACAGGAATATGAGGTGATGAAGATGTTGACCAATCCACAATATAATTTAATATTCAATTACATTTACATAGAACAAATATTTACAGTATTAAAATTTATGTGCAAGGACTATTATAGGGACATTAGGAGAATATATTCTAACTTAACTTACAATAACTAATGAAATGAAAGAAAATAATTTTTTTAATTTTTTTTTTATTGGAGTTCAAATTGTAGACACCTAAAATTAATATTTAATTAATTTAAGCCTATCAACATAATTAATTGACTTTAATTGTGTTATCCTTATTCCTCTCAAAATCAATTAAATCTAATTTAATCAATCCTGCCACTATAGTCCAATAATTAATTTATTAAATAAATTAATTATTCCCCTATTCTTCTAAAGTCCTCTCAACAATTATTTCCTCTAAAACCCACTCAGTTAATTAATTTTAATTAATTAACCTAGTCATCTGATTCCTACAAATCACTTTTCCTAATCCCACTCAACCTAATTAATCCTCCTTGAATCTCTCATAATCATGATTATAATTATTCTCCAATTTTTAATTCCCACTCATGTCACATCAAACTTTGAAACTCTCAAAGAAATTCAAATTTCTTTGAATCCCTCAATGCATCCTTATTTTGGAATTTTTAATTCCTCAAGTTTGAAATTCAAATTTCTCCCCCCTTTTTTCCAAAGGAATTTTATATTCTTGTTTATTTTCCCAAGGCACCCTTGATCCATGCCTTCTATCTAAAATCAATCTCAACCCTTCATAATCAAATCAATCTTGGCCCTCCATTGGCCTTCTCCAACCTATAAATTGGAGCCTATCATCCTCACAACAAGATCCATCTTCTCATGCATCCTCATGCTGCCACTTCTTCTCTTCTTTCTCTAATCTTCTAATCCAAATCCTCATATCCATCACTCAAATCCAATAATACAATAATCCATCAATCTATCTTGTTGAGCACAAAGGAGAGCATTCCACATCCAAAATCAAGCAAGGAGCATATCAAGTGGAGCATCATCAAGGGGCGCCTTCACTTCATCAAGCTCAATCCGAGGGAGAGGTAAAGATAGCAAGGTATAAGCATTATTTTCATATTTTTATGTGGTTTTATGCATGTTTCATGTTCTTATGCTTTTAGTGTTTGATTTATATGCTAACCACCACTAATCCACCTTGCACCGTTTTCCCCTCTTCACAAATTTTCAATGTAAATGATTAGGACACTAATTAAAATGGATCTAAAATATAAGAGAAAGGATAGTGGTGTGCAATTTTTAGGACACCAATCAAAACAAGAATTGGTTAAAAGTTTTACATCGAGGGTTGATTTTTTCTAGTTAATTACTCATTACAAACCTTCAAAGGTTTGAAAGAATCAAATATATAGTAAAATAGTCAAATTAGCATAATCAATTGTTGAATTGGCTACTTAATCAACTAGATTTTCTTTTGCTAATTCAACAACTAAATCTACCACTACTTAATCAACCACTCCATCACTAACATAATCAATATATCATAATTAGAATTAGAAGGAAGATTGTTTCAATCAAAAGGGTGAAGGTGCCATGATCTATATAATATAGGTCCATAATCACTCATATCAATTTTTTCTCTATCAATGACTTAAGCAACTACTCCTACCTTTCCTAACAATACTCTCACAACTTAATTTTTGAGTCCCATTGAACTCAAAAAATACAAACAACTAAGACTCAGTTGATGCTATCTATGGCCTTGCATATATGGATATGGACCTAAAACTATTGAATATCACAACCTGTTCTCATATTTACTCTAGTTCTTTATACATCATTGCTTCCTCTATAGATGTTAAACTAGATTTCTAAATGACTTTGGAATTACTTTCTCTATTAATAAAGCGAAGTATATGGTTAGCTTTGGCTTGCGGGTAGTTGGATTTTTGGCTATGGATTTGCACTCATTTATGGATGTTAGGATATCATTCTTGATCTCAAAATAGATATGGAGCTTCTCTCGTATCTTTAACTCTTACATATATACTTCTAAGTTAACTTATGTTTGATCTAGGGTTATATCAACCTCAAATACTTACTATGTTGCTAGTGCAATTTACTTTATCACTAATGCATTTGAATCTCTATATGGAATTTGCTAAGGACCTATACTTGGTGTAATGATGAAAACTAACACTATAATGGGATAAAATACTTTTTGTTTTGGGTCTAGATTTGACATAAAAACCATAATAGGAGAAACTTGATCAACTTCAATGGATTATATTTCCACTTAGATACTTAATCTCACTCAAAATAAAATGTTTCTTTCCTCACCTTCATTGTTATTTATATTACTAACTCAAGGTGAACAACCAAAGGGGACGCTAATGTGTTATCTATATGATTTGTTAGGAAAGACCAAATTATTACCAAGAATATGGAAGTTAATTAGGAATCTTGAACATTTATGATAGGCTTTATTATATTCATATAGTGCCTATTTTGAGATGGGTTATTATGAAAATTTAAGCACCCATAATCCGTTAGAAAAACCAGATGTTACATGTAATTTATTGAATTACTATTTTTAATAGGTTGAAGGGAGTCTTCAAGGGTGGTGTTAAAGATTTTGCCTAATTTGGGAACCATATTTTTAGAGTTTTATAAGACTGTTTTGAAAACCATTTATGGTATCTATATTTCTCATTTGTTTATAAATTGGTACTAGAGGAAGTTGGTTTGATATGATAATTCATAGGTACGCAAGCAATGTTGGAATACTATCGAAATTCTTAGTGCAATTGGTAAAATACTCCTATGAACAATTTCATTACAAGTGTATTGTAATATCCTATTCAATTTTATAATCATTATATAGGTTTTGGATTGGGTTATTCTCCTATAAATATTTTCCCCACATAAATTATTGCATTATTATATTATTATTTATCTATTTATGAATGTGTTTCTCTACTTTCTCTAATAAGTAAGGCTTTAATGTTTTTTATTTTTTATTAAATCATTCTCTTTAAGATTATTGTAAGAAGCTATTTTTGCATATCCCGATTACTTATATTCTTTGCATAATTGATATAAATGAAATGGTTCATTCCATGGATGGTCACACCCCTAGCTTACTTAATATTTCCATCACATGTGTAGGTGAGTAAGTGAATTTATGGTTTTAGATATTTGATGAAGTATTTTGAATTCATGTTTTAATAATTTTAACCCTATATTTGAGTGGTGCCCTATGCTATTTTTAAGGTGTTGGACACTCTTATGTGCCAAGAGTCCTATCTAGTGAGTTGGATGTGTCACTAGATTTCACTTACCTCTATAGCTCTCTTAGTGTGGGATCCTTAGATTTACATGGAATATTAGGTGTGGGCTCTCACTAGGTGTGATGTTTGAGATATTTGTAAGTTGGTTTCTATGTGGTTAGACTCTTATAACTTATCTAGATATCAATAGGTTCATACTCTTAAAATTTGAGTTCTATATAACAAAAACCCTTTAAAATTTTTACTTTTTGGACATGTGAAATCTATTAAAGTTAAAAATTGATTAGGAATATAGTGAAACTAAATGACTAAAGTGCATGAGCATTAAATTCCTCAAGGAACATTAAATTTCTCTAGGTGCATTAGAGCTCTAGAAGTGCATTGGTGTCTACTTGTGTGTTGTAGTCTTAATTTGTTGAATAGTACATTTTCTATTTTTTGAAAGAAAAAATTATTGATTTAAGGTTGTTCACTTTGGCTTGTTTTTTCTTCCTATCATCTCAATTAAAAGTAATATATCATTATTTTCAAGTTATCCTCCCCTTGTGTTGGAATGCGTGCCTTTTTTGTAAAATTTACTAGTTATCAATTTGATTGGTTGAGGCCTTGTACCTCCCAATGGCCTTGTACATTCATAAGAAATAAAACATAAATATAATAATTTAAAATTAAATATATTCAAAATTATAATTTTTGCAAGTCTTATAATAAGGGCTACATACTTAAAAATTATATATTTTTTAATATATTCATTTTACCTCCCAAAATGTAAAGAAAAAGTGTTTTTTTGTTAGTATTAAGTTTAGTTTTTTAATTTGGTTAAGGGATGTGAAAGTGTTGAGTGTTTAAATGTTGACTTATTTAGCTGCAGTAAATAGGCTAGAAGTTGTTAAGTGATTATATGGTTGGATTATCATCAAATTATTTGTGAGAGGTGAACTTAATTAATGTACATTATTATTGGCCAACCAAGTATGTGTTCATTCAAGTAAAAGTGGGTGAAGTACAAAGCCTCTAATCTTGTTAAATAGTCAAGGCCATCTTGGATGAGTTCCCATGGGATAGGTTTGGCCCTTAGGTCATGTCCTTCTATAGCCTATTTTAAAATTGTTTGGATTGCTTTGTTTTGATAGAGAGACTAATTGTGTATCTAGTTTTGTAGATATCTTGCACTTACAAGTTATTGGATCGAAGTGGGTTGAAAATGATGTTGTAAGGTAATGCAAAAAGGACTACATAGTAAGAGATGATTTTCCATCTTATTTTCTTAAATTTGGTGGAACTCTATAGTTTAAGATTTCAAATAAGAAAAAAAATTGTACTCTTTGGAGTACTCGGTTTTATAAAAATGATACATTATGTTATGTTAAATAAATTGACATGAAATGAGTCATTGCATTTCCTATTTTATATCAAAATAAATTACAAGATTGTTTTAAATTGATTCTTTGTCAATCTCTTATTAGAGTAAACTTTGCATGATATGAGTCATAATTGTGATTGGGTTATAACAAGCATCAGAATTTTTTCAGTTATTTTATCAAGACAATGTAATTTTCTATGTTATGTCTACACTTCTATTCAAAATCTACATATGTCAACAATTGTTGTATTTAAAGTAATTTTATGTGGCGACTTAATATTTAAATGGTTAATTGTTGTTATGTTCTAATGATGCATGTGTAATGAAAACATTTTTTTGTGAGTTAGTCAAGTATTTGTGATTGGTGAATCTCATGCATCACCAGTGGAAGGCGAGGATTCAGAGGCTTCTGCAGTAAGATCGGAGGTTTAGTTGTAGCGGTTTGTGAATTCCAGGGAAGGTTGGGCTTCTGTGCTTCTTGTTGATTCCTCCATCAATTTCAAATTTGTGGTCTTATCAGACAAGTAAATAAATCTCTGTAACGACATCTTCCTTCCACGATTTGGTTCATACACCCACCATCATGCATTGATATTGACATTAAAGGTCAACGATTTGTTCAAGAAGGTGGCTGATATTATTTGTCATTCTTGTGGAGGGAAAATTGAATTATATTGCTGTTGTTGATGCATGAATTGCAGACCCTAGGCTTCCACGATTTTGCTCACACCACTCTCTTCATGCTTAGATTTCCACTTTGGATAATTCCTAAATTAATAGGAGTAATGGGTGATCCCTTTGGGACATATTGGAGGGCGGTTTAGTGACCATTTCAATAACTTTGGTGATCCAAACTTCTGCAGGTCTGTGTCTTCATACTTCATCAAACTACATCATTTGATGCATCGATTTATGATTGCAAATGGTTCCAAAGGGCAGTGAGGCTTAAGGCGATAATGTTAAGGTCATTAGTTGGAGGTTTGGTGTCAATTTTTAATTATTCTGAAGGAGATGAAGCTTACTGGTCTGCCCTCCTTGTAATACCACAATTTCATCATTGAATGCTTTTTAATTGATCTATTTCGCCCTAGGTGAAGATGTTGTCATTTGGTTTGGAGATCGGCATTTGGGAGGAGGTTTTCAGACTGTTAGTAGCATATAACTTTGTCATACTCAGACTTGTTTGTGACAGCAGCAAAGGATGACACCCGCCAATCATCTTGAGGTTCATTGTTAGTAAAAGTTTGCTTGCATTGTCATCGCTACAGTTGGGGTAACATCAAATCAGCATAATATAGTGATCGGACATGGCTGATAGACGACATTTGGGTTCATGGGCGGATGTGGGCTGGGAAGACCCGCCTCATGTTCCACAGTGGGTCTACATGAAAGGTAGATGGAAGGACATGGCGATACAGGTAAACCAGAGCGGAAATAACAAGGTTTTTCAGCCAGCTTCAAAATACTTTCAAGGCTTCTTTGGGAATAGACGCAGTGTGGCATGGAGGTAGAATAACAATGGAAGGAGATTCACTCAAGGGAGTTTTAATAATGGTGCGAATCATGGGAATTCTGAGAAGCAATTCAAGGGCTTTTCGAGGAAATGGTCTTTGGATCTGGGCAATCAGCGAACGTTTGCTAGGGTTGTTGGCTTGGCAAATAAGGAGACTGCGGCTAGGGTTTATGTTTCTTCACAGCAGGTGAGAAATAAGGTAAATGTGAACCTCAAGGAAGCTAGTCCAGAAAAGGTAAGTAAAATATCTTCTGATCCTATTCTGCCCGAGGTTTCTTCATCGCAGGTTTGGGCTCCTATCCCTTGTATCGATCTTTTAGGTTCCTATGTCGATAAGAAAGCGAATTGTTTGCATACGAATGCTATTTTTGGAGAAATTTGGGGTGATCAAATTAGTTTGTTAAAGCTTTATCATAAATTGCAGAAAAGATGGGGGGATATGCATTATTTTCAATTATTGCATGCGAATGCTTTTATTATTGTCTTTGATTCTCCTTCTTTTAGAGATGAGGTATTAAGAACTTCGAATCATTGGTTTGGAAAACATTTAATTTCAATTGCGCTTGGAAACCTTTTTTTGTTCCTTCTTGGTCTAGTTTGAAACTTATTCCTTTCTGGTTTGGTTTACCTAAAATTCCTTTTGAATTTATGGATCCAGATGTTCTTGAGAAAATTGGAAATACTATTGGAACTTTTTTAACATCTAAAATGGACTTTGTGGAGGGGGAGGTTCTGGTAAAAATTTGTGTTCTTATTAACCCTAACAATGTTTGCCCCCGTACTTGTAATATCAAGTCTCGTGATGGTATTTGGCACCAGTCAATTGAGAAATTAGATACGGAGCTTCTTAAGTCTCCTTTACTTATGGATTTTAAGAAAAACTGGCAGGTTGTTGACTCTGTCCCTAAATCCCTTAATAAAGATAGTTTGTCGGCGGGACCTTCGATTGAAGGATGTGGAAATGTCTCTTCGCATAAATTGGTAGAAACAGGTCACATTAATCTTGAAAATAATCCATTGTGTCGTAGTTCTGGGAAACCAAATGATCACACTTTGGGTTCGGTCTCACTTTCGTCTTTACTGAAGACATTTTCTAATAACGGGGGTATAGTGGATGGTAATCCCCCTATGAATGGAGTGGATCACCCATTGATGATAGATTTCCCTAAGATGCCAAATAATCACACAAAGGGTAAGGACGACAAGTTGTCTTCATGCACTCAAAAGGAGGTTTTGGATTCTTCAAAGAATGTGAATTTAGATAAAAATGCAGTGGTTGATATGGAAACTATTAAACAGGTTCCTGCCATAGGTTTTTCGAATGATGCTTCTTTAGTTCAGGAAATTAAGAATTTGCTGTCTAATAATTTCCCTCTAAATGTTGAAATTAATATGGCTAACGAATATTCCTTAGGGAATAGTAATCCGTCAGAGGTTGTCCCTATTATTATGCCAGATGAGAATCTGGTTCAGCAAGTACATGATATTTTTAACAATCATGCACATCAAATGGATGAGAGTATTACTGTTAGAGTTGTTTGTTCAATTGAGAATGATTTGGGGGGTATAAACTTGACCCTTCCAATTTCTGCATCTGCTAATCCTTTTGCGGTTTTGGCTACAATAGAGTTGGATTTTAAAGATGATCCATTTATCCTTGTTTCTCCAAAGACATGCAAGAGTTTACCAATTGTCCAAACAACTCCGGTTTTTTCACCATCGGTGGTTTCTCCTAGGAGAGGTAGGCCTCCAAATAATCTTAAGACTCAAATGGAAATTGGTGTTGGAATTCAAAAGACTTTGTCCCTTTCTCCTGTTGGTGGGCAAGGGAGGCATTCGGTCTCTCTTGGTAGGCCTAAGAAAACATGCCTAACTCCTGTAAGTGTAAAAAGAAAGAGGAGTAAAAGATTCGTGACTAGTCCACTTGTGACAAGATCAGGGGTTGTGAAACGTAATTTGCAAGGTTGCTTTGGGGAAAGCAAAAATTCTCCGATTAATGGGGAGAGGGGAGCTTCGGCCTCCCCTCGAGGACAATGAGAATTATTTCTTGGAATGTTAGGGGCTTAAATGCCCCTAACAAGAGATGCTTAATTAAGTCCCAAATGGACTTAATTAAGTGTGATATTTTTATGTTGCAAGAAACAAAGTTGTCAAAGGAGTTTGCTGATTTGGTTTTTTCATCTTGGAGAAGGTGGAATTTTCTTTCTTCTCTGGCTTGTGGTGGTTTGGCACTGCTTTGGAATAATTATAATATATAGGTACAGTTAGTGGCATCTGCTACAAATTGGATGTTGGCTTTAGTTATAAGCAAGATTTCGAAGGTTAAATTCTGGCTTTTTAACATTTATGCTCCGTCAAGAATTCAAGGGAAGAGTAAGTTATGGGGTGAATTAAAGAGGATTTCTTCTCCCTTAAAACATGCTTCCTTTATTATCTTCAGGGGTGATTTTAATGCTATCACTGATTTAGATAAGAAAAGAGGAGGTGTTTTCCCTAATAAAAGGATTATGGATGACTTTGGGGATTTCATTTCTGATATGAGCCTTTTTTATTGTAAGTCTCAGAATGGGGTTTTCACATGGACAAACATGAGAAGGTATTTTTCTCAGATTGCTGAGAGATTGGATCGGTTTTTGTTATCTGAGAATTGGATTGATTCAGATTTTGAATTCTTTTCCTCTATTCTACCGGTCTCAGGTTTTGATCATCTTCCAATTTCCCTTTCAGTTATTGAGGATAGGGCTTCTTTTAAGTCTCCATTTAAATTTGAGCCCATGTGGTTTAGGGATTCTTCGTTTTTGCCTCTGCTTATGAAATGGTGGAATTCTACTCTTTTTTGTTCTAGGTCCCATATGTTTCAGATTGCTAAGAAGTTAAGTTATTTGAAATTGAATATTAGGGAATGGAATATCTCGCATTTTAAGAACATTTTTCAGGAGAAACAAAGTATTCAAGATATGATTGAGTGTTTTAATACTCATGTGCTTCAACATGGTATGGTGCCACAAGTTTTTGATGAATTGAAGTCACTAAAATTATAGCTTGAGGAGGTGTTAGCTAGAGAGGAAATCTATTGGAGACATAAATCTAGAGAGTTATGGCTTTCAAATGGTGACAGGAACACACAATTTTTTCATTCTTCAACTAAGATTAAAAGATGTAAGAATAGGATATCTTGTATTCAGTGTCAGAATGGGAATTTATTGACAGGGCCAAAGGACATTGCTTCAGAGGCAGTTAGGTTTTTTAAGTCATTATTATCTTCGAAAAATGGAAATCTCAGCAATGATATTATATCTAATATTCCTCCTTTAGTATCTTTGGAAGACAATAAGATGTTGATGTCTCCCTTTTCCTTAGAAGAAGTTAAGAGTGTTGTCTTTGCCATGAATCTGGATAAAGCCCCGGGACCAGATGGTTTTACTCCTTTATTTTTGCAGAAATGTTGGGATTTTGTGGGAAATGATGTTTTATTGGTTCTCGAGGAATCTAGGAGAAAAAGGTCCATTTTAAAAGAACTTAATACTAAAATGATTGCAATTATTCCTAAAAAAGAGGATACTAAGACTTTTGTTGACTTCCGCCCAATTGCTTTATGTAACACTTTGTATAAGATATTTACGAAGGCAATTTCCCTTAGGTTGGCAAAAATTCTACCTAGGATCATTTCATTGGAGCAAGGTGGTTTTGTTCCCGGAAGGTAGGCGATAGAGGGTGTAATTGTAGCACATGAGGTGTTGCATTCTATTTTCACCCAAAGAACCCTAGCCATGATACTTAAACTAGACATGATGAAGGCTTATGATAGAGTAGAGTGGGGGGCTTTATGTGTTGTTCTTGAGAAGTTAGGTTTTTTCAAGGCCTGGGTCAAATGGATTCGTGCATGTATTTCTTCTGCAAGATTCTCGGTTTTAATTAGTGGTTCTCATTGTGGTTTTTTCACTTCCTTTAGGGGTTTGAGATAGGGAGATCCCCTTTCTCCCTTTTTGTTTATTCTCCTAGCTGAAACCTTTAGTTGGGCTATTAGGGCTGCTAAAGTGGGGGGGCTTTGGAAAGGTATAAGGATTCAGAATATTCCCCAAAGTATTTCTCATTGTCTCTTTGCAGATGATACTCTATTATTTGGACATGCTTCGTTAGTTGAGGCAAAAGTGATTAAAGGAATAATACAAAATTATGCATCGTTTTCTGGCCAGAAAGTGAATGGTGATAAATCATAGATTTTTTTCCTTAATACATCACAACTGGTTCAGCATAGGTTGCAATCCTTTTGGGGATTTGAGACTGGAAATCTTCCATGTACTTACCTTGGGATTCCTTTCTTTGTTAAACAAGATAAGATTGGTTTTTGGGATAAGATTATTTCGGTCATTTCTAAAAGAATTATCTCATGGAATCATAGATGGTTAACTTTGGCGGGTAAAATTGTTCTCATCAAGTCTCTTTTGAATGTTGTTCCCATATATCTCATGTCTGTTTTGAAGTCTCCAAAAGCAGCCATTGTTAGTTTATAGGATACTCTTAGAGATTTTCTTTGGAACAATAATAAAGATGGCAAGAATAAAGCAACCATTGTTAGTTGCATGGGATAAGGTATGTTTGCCTAAGGAACTTGGGGGAACAAGAATTCGGAGTCTAGAGAATCAGAATTTAGCCTTAGGTGCTAAGTTGGTTTGGAAATTATATGACAACCCTAGCTCCTTATGGACACAGATTATGTTTGCCAAATATTTAAATAATGGACCGAGAGAGTACATTTTTAAAGTCTCAAATTTGCCTTCGGGTTCTGCTATTTGGAATTTCCTTTATAAATGTAGATCAGTTATTTTGCCTCATCTCTCATGGATTGTTCATAATGGTAGAAAGGTCAGATTCTAGGATGAAGTATGGAATGGACACACACCTTTGGTGAATATTAAGGATTGGTCTCCTCTGATCACTGTTCTTTCCTCCCTTTGGGGTGTTTTTGTAGCAGATTATTTTGAAATTGTGACTAGTGGACCCCTTAAGCTAGCTAGATGGAAGTCGATTGATTTCTTAGATGTTGATCAAAGCATGAAATTAGGTTTTGAAAAGATTTTGGGGGATAGAATTGTATTTCTTTCTGATTTTGAGGATGAACTTATTTGGACAAAGAATATTTCCGGTAAGTACACTGTTAAAGATGGTTACAACTCTCTTATGGTTGCTAAAGATTTATCTTCTTGGCCTTATAAGTTGTTTTGGCAATCGGCTTGTCTTCCCAAAGCTGGAGCCTTTGCTTGGTTGGCAGTTTAGGATAGAGTCCTTACAGGTATGAGACTAGACAGGCTTGGTATTACTGTTGTTTTCCCTTGTGTCCTTTGTAACAAAAATTTGGAATCTTCTTCACACCTGTTCCTACATTGTGATTATGCTTATGAATGTTGGCAGTGGTTGTTTGAGAAGTTAAATATATCCTTTGTTATTGGTAAGGATCTCATTTCCCATTTTAGATCTTGGCCCTTTATGTTTGCCTCATCTTTTTATGCATGCCTTTGGATCATATCTCCATCTATTGTGGTTTAGAATGTTTGGCTAGAGAGAAACAACGGGATATTTAAAAAAACAAGGTCTCCTGTGTCTGAGGTTCTATTAAAAATTGAGTCTTCAATCTTTGAGGTTGCTTTGTCATTTATTTATAAGAATTTGAAAAATATTACTTCTTTTTCGCATTGGGATAGTAGAGTTACTAGAGTTTGGAAGCTGCTGTCAGTTTTACCCTCTCATGGTTCAATTTTAAAAAAGAATGATGCAATAGGTAAGAGATGCTCTGCTGGATGGAAACCTCCTCCGCAGGGGCACTTTAAACTGAATTTTGATGGGGCCTCTCGTGGTAACCCTGGGCCGACTGGGGTAGGCATGGTAATTTATGATCACAATGCAAATTTTATTCGAGCTAAGTGTCATGCTTTTGGTTTTAAAACTAACAATTATGCGTAATTTCCTGGTTTGTCTTTTGGATTGGATATGGCAATCTCTTTGGGAATTAAGGACTTAATAATTGAAGGTGATTCTATGGTGATTATTCAATGTGTTATGAAAAAGAAATTGAATTGTTGGAATTTGCAGTACATACTTGATCCCATTTTACAAAAATTAGAATTGTTTGAATCTTTCTTCGTATCCCATTGTTACAGAGAAGTTAATAAGATTGTAGATTATTTGGCAAATTTAGCCATTGATAGCAATGCTAATCAGCGAGAGGTGGGTTTTGAGGAAATTCCTTCTAGGGTATGGGAAGGTTTGCAACAATAGTCATATGATTTTCTTGAGTAACGTCGATGTGAAATTTTATGATGATAATTATTCACGCTTTCCCCTTTCATTTCAAGTATTCATGTTCGTTGTCTGGAGAAGAGTTCAAGGTCACGGTATTTGATATAATAGTGTTTTTCCAAAGGTTTTTTGATACTTTCTTTTTTGGCAGGAAGGTTTTTGGCTCATGGGTTTTGGCACAGGGCTTTGGAAAATTTTGTCTTCTTCCATTGATAGCAGCTATGGAGTCTACATTTGAAAATTATCCGATGAGTTTTTTTAGCAAATTGTCATATGGGCTCTATGCAAAACTGATATTATATGTGTTGTGACTGCATTTTGTATGTGGTTTCGGGCAGGGTGTATAAATTGATCCGTTAGATACTATAGGTTTATTTTATGAGCTGTGATCAAAGGTTTTCTTCCCAGGGTTCTTTCCTCTGGTATGCTCTTTGAATCCTGTGTAAAAAATAATAAATATTAATAAAAAAGTTTAGTGGAATAATCCACTTTTATTGAAAAAAAAAAAGTATTTGTGATTGGTAATTATGTTTTGTGTTGTGTCCTTAATTAAGTATTTTGGGCACTACACTTCTGGTAGATGAAGTATCTTGGAATTAGACAAGATACATGAAATAATAGATTATTATATTTAAATAATTCTTTGACACACTTTTACTAACTTTAAAACTTCATTATACTTGCATTCACCTTTACTTGATAAAGATTTGGGCTCCTCTCAAACCTTTTAACAATTTTAGAAAGTTCAAAAACTTATGAACTTTCTAACAACCCATTTTTGTTATATTCATCAATATTTTAGGTAGTTTACATACTTGTGAACTTCTTTAACATATTGAACTTGGTTGCTTTTACCTCAAAGAATTGAACTTCCATTTTTTTTTTAATTTTAAGGAGTGTAGAAAATCTTGAGCTCATAAATTGAGGTCCCCATACAAATATTCCTACTATTGGTTATATGTAAAGGAAAAAATGAGTCCTAAGTGCATAAAGGAGTTGGTACTCAATAAAAATTTGGCATGTCAAATTGAGTTCACTTTGGTTTGTTCTCATTCTATTTTTGAATTATAGTTTCAATATGGGATTCTTTGGAAATTGTAATTAACTAAGACCAATTCTACTATTGCATATTTATGAAGTGGTAATTACACATGCACTAACTATAAGGTTGCTTAATCATATTTTTTTAGCATAATATTTTGATTAAATATTTTTGGGGGTTTAAGTGCATATTTTTTACTAACAATATTTTTTGGTTGACCAATTTTGTGATTTCATTATGGTTACATTGTCTTATTTCGCTCTTTTATTTTTAATTGACTCCATGGACTCGTATTACTCTTGATTTAGAGGGATCAAGAACTATTGCATTAATATAAATTTCTTAATCACTCTTTATTACATAATTGAATTTATGAATCATGAGTGGAATGCCATTGATAGCCTTAAGATTCTTAGGCATATGTAATTGGTTTTCTATTGTCCATGTTGTTTATATTGTCTCTCTTTTGTTTTGCTCTCTCTTTTTTGTTATTGATCTACTGGTTTCCTTCTTAATTTTTGTGAGATTCATTTGGATCACCTTTTTGGATTCTTGTTTGTTCGTAAGGTTTTAGGGCCCTTCTCTATTTATATTTGGATAAAAAAAATGTTACTATCTATATATCAAGAATTGTGATGCTTTTTGGAAATATCAAGTATGTATGCGTTGTCACGAGTTCTCTACTAATACTTTGGAAATGATAGTATCTTGTCTATTATACAATAAAAACTCTCTTTAATAGGGCTACTCATGTCTACAATATTCACTTCACATAGATGCCTACTTATAAGATACATCTCTAATTTATTTTTTAAATTTCACCTTAAGGATCTTGAGAACACTTTCGATGATATTTTTCTCATCTTTATTGACAACTCTTGTATATTCACATTTTTTTTTTTAGATTTTATGAGGGTGCATTATGAGACTCGTATTATTTTTGTGCTAATACACCATGTAGTTATTTTTGAGTTGATTGATATGAATAAATAATCATTTATATTGACACCTTATCTAGGAATACCTAATTATGACTGGTTCATTTTTCTTACCTATGGCATTTGAGATCTACTCATGGATGTTTATTAGTTCCTTCCATGGCAAGATACTTATGCATTCATTATGCTTTCAAATAGCTTAAATAGTTATTAGTCATTGTCTTTTCAACCAATCAATTTTTAAAATTTTTAAAACTAAAATAAATTTCTCTCTTTTCAAAAGTTAATATGCAAATTTTTTAGCAAATTAAGATTTATTTGTTATGTGATTGGTCAATATCAATTTGTGAGGGTAGAAAAAATATATTTTTTAAAACAAAAAATAAAGATTTTTTGTCTTCTTATTAATTAAATTGAAGTACATGTCAATTAATGACACTTTCAAAATATAAATACAAAATTCAAAAAAACAAGTACATCTATTATTGTTATTATTATAAAAAATGACTAACTTTGTTCTTATCACCAACATGTGATTCCTTCCGTAGCCCCATTACGTGGCAGGAATATACAATTAAATTTATGCTTGTTTAGGTGCTAAGTACGGTTCATCCTTTAGTACTCCCATGTGCTTAAATTAACGCACCCCTTTCATCTAGCAAAACATGCCACCCCCAATGTTTTAATATTTATTTTCTTAAAGGTTTTTTTTTTATGTCTTTAGTCACATTTTACTTACACCAATCTTATGAACATTTGTGCCATGTTCCCCCTCTCACAAAGTGGAAGAAAATATAGAATCATGTGCTGAAGACAAAGGGAGGATTGGAAGAAATTATAAAATTGTTTAAATTTAATGTTTTAATTTTGATGAGTTTAATAATTATAAAAAATTAATACTATTCAAAATAATTAATTTTTTTTCAATTTTATATTTAAAAAATAAATTATTTATAATTGATATTTAGTAAAAAGTAATTTGTTTTTATTCTTGATATTTAAAAAATATATATATTTTAAAATATTTTAATACAATAGTAAATTAAATAGATTATTTTTTAAAATTTTAGAAATTAATATTATTAAAAAGTAATTTTTTTTTTCAATTTTAATTTTTAAAATAACTTTATCAGTAATAAGTCATTAAGTCATTGATAATAAATAATTAGTTAAAAAAAAATTCTATTCATAATTGATATTAGTGAAAATTAATTTATTTTAAAGATTTTTACATATTAATAATTAAAATAATGTAATAAGCGTAATAATAATTAAAAATAAAAAAATTAATTACCAACAATAAGAATAAATTAATAAATTACTGATTAAAATTTAATTTTAAATAATAATTTGAATTAAAAATATTGAATAATAATCAATACTATATAATTTATTATTAATTAATTTGAAAATAATTTTTTTTATTAAATTACAAACAATTTACAACAAAATCTATGATTTAATTAGAAATTTGATTATTTTGGATGTTACTTGATACTTTGACAATAAAATTAATGTATCACAATTGAATTTTAAATTGGGAACAACACAATAGCTCACAACTTTTGAGACATTGTGTCAAACAGTTCACATGCTTTATCTATCCTCCCATGTTTTTCATGAGAATTCCGAAAGGACATTAGCAATCACAACATTGGAGAAAATTCTTCTTCATTTTATGCTTTGATGGATGTCCATGCCTTGTTCTAATCTCTCCTTAGGACAATTAGCACAAGCCAACATAATAAGTTTAATATGTGGTAATAAGTAACTATTTGGATTTTGATATATTGCATTTCATTTATTCTATTTTAATTTTTAATATGTACATTTAATTTAAAAATTTATTTTAATTAGCTTTCATTATATCTCTATAAAACTAATATGTTTCATTACTTGTAACCCCAAGTAAAATATAAAATGGCATTAATTTTTTACCATTACAAAATTTAATATTTGATTAGATCATGCTTGCTTAAATGATTGTGTTTTTTTATAAATGATTATAGTTTGAATATAATACAAAACATGTTAGATTTAAATATCTCTTTGTATAATATCACCTCATTTATCTCTCACTCTTGCCCCCTCTATCTCTATCATCTAATCTTTCATGAGATCCCCCTCTATCTATATATCCCTTTCACTATCTCTCTATATGTCACTTTCTATATGTTTATCTATGTCTCCAACTCCCCCCTCTCTCTATATATCAACCCCTCTATCTCTCTACATCTCTACAATCTATATCACTCCCTCTCTCCCTCTCTATCTATTGAGTTATCTCCCCCCCCCTCTCTATATCTTCTTATATCTTGATCTCTCCATCTCTCTCTCTCTCTCTCTCTCTCTCTCTCTCTCTCTCTCTCTCTCTCTCTCTCTCTCTCTCTCTCTCTCTCTCTCTCTCTCTCTCTCTCTCTCCCTTGTCCTTTATATTTCCCAATATCTCTCTCTCTCTCTCTCTCTCTCTCTCTCTCTCTCTCTCTCTCTCTCTCTCTCTCTATATATATATATATATATATATATATATTCCCCCCTCTCTTCCTCTCTACCTCCATCTTGCTCTCTCCCCTTTTATCTCTAAACATGACTCCCTCTATCTAACAAACCATCTCTCTCTCTCTCTCTCTCTCTCTCTCTATTCCTAGACTTATAGCTCTATTGATCTCCATAAATCAATTCCCATTTCTACTTTTATCTTTCTATCTTCTCTAAATTAACTACACTATTGGTAGGAACTTGATGTGATTTCAATTTGGGGCCAAACTAAGGGGAGTGGGGCACCCTAGGCGCCATGCTCCCTCTAAAGAAAGCTTAAATTGGGATCTAAGATCCTCAATGAGGAGGAGATGCTAAAATGATATGTTGAATTGGGTTGTGATGAGCGGAACAAGATGTTGTAGGTCATACATGCTAAAATAGAGCCTAATTGAGCAAGAAATTACATAGGGATGCAATTTAAAATGCTACTTTTAGCCCCCACTTTAGTGGGCGTATGAGGCCTACACACATACTCATGGCAAAGTAGAAGAAAGAAAGAGAGGGAAAGATAGAGGCATTGGGCAAGCCTACAAAGAGATAAGACGTCACTAAGTTCAAGGGAACTGGATGCGAGAGGCCATGCATGCTAAAATAGGGCCTAGTTGAATGAGAAATTGCTTAGGGATGCAATTACAATGCTACAACATGTAAATAGGCAATTTGGTTGAAGGTTATTTTGGGTGAGTTTGGAAAAGTGCAAGACAAAGTGTTATTCATGTAGCTAAAAAAACCAGGTTATCCTAATAGGATCAAGCATATTGAAATAAAGTACCATTTTGTAAGACATGTTATTGATGGAGGTTGAATTATTCTTGAGAAAGTTCATACACCAAAAAATTGTTT
Organism: Cryptomeria japonica; assembly: GCF_030272615.1. NCBI lineage: Eukaryota > Viridiplantae > Streptophyta > Pinopsida > Cupressales > Cupressaceae > Cryptomeria > Cryptomeria japonica. The sequence continues at coordinate 272,450,263 of NC_081405.1, forward strand.
AGATGTGTTTACAAAACCAATATTGTTTGAGAAGTTGAGGTGGAGTTTGGCTTCTCTTGGCTTACAAAAAAGGTGATGAATGGGCATGGGCGAGTATCAATTAACTTGTTGTCAAGGTGGAGATTCTTGGATTGTGACAACATAAAAACAATATAACAAGGAAAAAACAAGAAAACAATTATAACAAATCATATCTCATCTTTTAGAAGAAAAAAAAGATAGTTTTTATCTTTGAAAAGAAATTTATGATTTCTTTAGTGACGCGGTAAAGTTGGTTTTTTCTATGTTAAGTGATGGCTATTATCTTGAAGATGATATATATATCTTTGTTGTCTTGGAGGCAAATTTATTGTGAATTGTGAGAGCAAATTGATATATCAACAGCTGTGAATAATGTAATTATTTTCTCCAAGCAATAAGAATACTGATACCTTGCCTTGTGGATGTTGCCTTGGCATATTGTCAAGATTTTACTACATAAATTTGTGTCTTTTCAATTATTTTGTTATTCTGTTTAGTTTTTCTTATTACTTATTTGAAACTTATTTGTGTTGCATTATTTAGTAGTTCTAGATTTATGCTTATGTTTCCATAACAAAAGATAATGTAGGTTTAAAGATTGAAAACATCATTATTTGATTGTCTCGTAAAAAAAATTGTATGATAATATGTTGGATACTTTGTTGTAAGTCGGTATGATAATTTGAGTGACTCGAAGGTGTTTTGTTGGAAAAGTTCTTGCTAGTTTAGTTGGGATGAAGAAATCATAGAGCAAGTGTAAGATTTCACAATTGAAACGGTAATTACAACGTATTGACAATTTGAAGACATAGCCTTAAGAGGAAACAACGATGCTAAAAAGTAATTTTATTATCAAATTTCTTATTGTTCTACCAAGAATGAATTGCAAACTACTCAAATAGATATGCTTGTTTAGATAATGTATGAATATTAGAAAATGAAAGAGATTTGAGAAATGCATAAGAGTTGTCTACTGCTAATAAAATGGAAAATGGACAAGCATCAACACCATAATACATAGAAACATACATACATGTGTATGTGTATGTGTATGTGTATGTGTATGTGTATGTGTATGTGTATGTGTATGTGTATGTGTATATATACAGGGGAGGGGACAAGAACCGATGTTAAGACTATGAATACATATACTGAAACTGCAGACTAGGATGCAATGAGAATTATTTGGATGAGCTTACTTTTTAGGTTTAATATCTATCTAAGAAAAATCTCAGCGATAGAGGTAAAAACAATAGTGTTGAATCCCTTTTTTTCCAAACAAATAGTTTGATTCTTCTTAGAGAATATTGATTCTCACATATTTTGAGGAAGAAAGTTTGTATATTCATACTTGGGTATGAACTCAACGCATCCTAAACACCAGAGGAAGGAAGTTTGTTGTTTACAATTGAGACTTGACTGATCTTGTTTAATCGTCACTAAGCAAATAAGAAAGGTAGTGAAACGAACTCTTCACCAGCCAGGTTTACAAGAAAATGCGTATAGCTCAAAGAGAGAAAGATTGGAGATGATTTTTTAATTTTTTTTTATTTTGTTGTTGTTGGTGCATTTTAGAAAGACAGTAGCAGTTGTACATAGAAACGTGGGAAAACAAGCGCCAATGAATGCAGCAACCTTGGGATTCTTGCTCGAAGATTCATCAGTGGTTGGCAATAAGGTAAAATTTAGGGGGTTCATCTAAGGAATATAAGAATAACAAAAGAAGACAGAGGCAATACTAAATAGATTTACTTTGATTTAATCTAGAAATCATCCAAATAATATTAAATGGTTGAGTACCAGGTCAGTCTTAAACCACACACACTAAGCAATATATTGAGTTAGAGAATGTTAGTCAATTCTGAGTGTTTAACATTTTTAAGCTTAGAAGTGTATTCTTGATGTATCCACACATCTTAAGCAACATATTAAGCCTAGAAAATATTAGTCAACTCTAAGTGGTTAACACATTTAAGCCTAGAAGTATAATCTTAGTGTGTGTGATTTAAATCATTCCGAGTACCAGTGACGTTTTCTGATATGTTGGATGCCTTTCTCTTGGTGTGGAACTCTCACCCTTCCCTTCTGCTAGTCTCTTCTCTAATTCCTTTATAAACTCGATCCGTTCTTCTCCCCTTTTGCTTCCAAAACAGTAGGTAGCTCTCTTTTCTATTTCACGGACCTTCTAAACAATGATTCTCTAAAAGATTTTTTATTTTTTTTCTATTAATTTTTTTTTTCTCCATCCTCACCTAAAACTTGAAAGGATTCCCACCTCCCCTCTTTATCAAAAATGGGTTAGCTAAAAATAGTGGGAGGGTGGTGTTTTCTATTTTCGTTCACTGCCCCTCCCTACAACACATAAAGGATTTCATTAATTGAAAGTTGTTTCATTACAACTATGACTCTAAACAATTAGTCACAAATTTCTAAGCAAAAGGCTATTTAAAGAGATTCTCTTTTATATAACTTCATTTGACTCTTAAAATTTGGTTCTTAAACAAATTTTAGCTATTATTCAAACATGATATCAAATTCAGTAAAATATAATAAACCATTATCTTAACTAAATATCTCTTTAATGTATTTATTTCAAATTTTCCATCCCATAGCATAACTTCTAAAAAAAAATTTGGCTAGTCCATGAAGCATGCATTCACAAAAAGTTAAGTGTGTAAGATTTCATTCCTCAACCACTACCAAACTGTTTAAGTCACCCCTACCTCAACCACATTCTCATCTTTGTGATCAATAACTTGTTCAATACACTCATCCAATTTCATTAGTTAGATTAGTACCAAAAACAAAAAATCAATAATTGATATAGTTTGAATTTTCTTGCCTTTTATTTTCATGTATCAAAATTTCAATAATTCTTTCCCTTGCATATCAAATGAATATTCAATTTCTTTTGCATTTCGAAATATTGGTCATCAATCAAAATAACTAATTTATAATCAATAATTAAATTTTAAATCACTTTCTACTTTCTCACAAATATTTTTTATTATATTATTAATATTTTAATTCAAGCCAAAATTAGGATGTGACATGTTAACTATCACTTACACAACCAAGTTACCTTCACATTTTTAGGTTTTAAAATATCACGTTGTGAACTCTTTTAAGGAGGAAAGCCTATCATATTTGGCTAATAGCAAAGGTGAAGCACACTAGTGAGTCAAACATGGAATACATGCAACTAACTATTGTGTTTGATTGATGACAACTATGGAGAGAAAATTTGACTTGAAAAAAAGCCTCAACTAATAAAAAAATAAAAAATTGTTAATTTATAAGTCTTTTCACCTTTATTATTTATGGTGTGTGTGATAAGTTCATTGATTTGGTCACAATAATTTATAATTCATTTTTTCTATATCAATACTTGTCATTAAAAGCTCATAAATAATCTTCAAATGGGTTCTTCCCTACTAAACATACACTTTTGCATGGATTTGTATCAGAATCTCTTATAACTTTTCTCTCCCATATGTATACAGAATCAAAACTAAATAACAATGTCAAAGATGTTATTTTGGTGTCTTTGATATGTCAAGTAATTATATGTAAAGAATCATTTGTTGAATTAGAACTCTCTTGATTAGTTGTATAGTGTGGCACTTAGTATTATGAATGGCTCATTATGCACCATACAAAGTTGAGTGAGATAAAGCTCAATCTTAGTGTTTCATAGGGAAAATTTGCTAGGGTGAACAACACAAACAATTGAGAGGATGTGAAGGTGTGAATTATTAATTTCTTTCTATGCATATTTCTTCCTATAGTGTCGTAAATTGTATCCCTCTATGATTTCACTCTCATTTTGAGCTCACTTTGGTGGTTGGGCCTCATGCCCCTAATTCATTCCTTATTGTGCTTAGCTCGTGGCCATCTCGAGAAGCTCAAAATGGTCCTCTACTCATTATCCGTGATTTTAGTCCAAAATGCCAAGACTATGACACCTAGTGCCATAGTCTAGTCATTTGGCCCCAAATTTAAAATCATAACGGTTGACTTTGCAAGTAGCGAGAAGGTGCTCCTGGAGCTTGGTCTTCTTCTAAAATTAAACTTGAAATGACATAAGTTGTGTATAAATAGAACTTAGTCTCTCATCAAAACTCATATCTTCATCTTGCACAATTCTTATCACTCCAATTGAGCATTCAATCAAGCACGGTCCTCAAGGCAAGTAAGGAAAAAAATTGAAGTTAAGCATTCAAGCATTAAAGTTGAACAATCATGATCAAGTTATGTGTTCCTCCATGATGAAGGCATTCATTAGCACCTATCAAGCAACATCAAGTTTTGTGTGAGGCTTCGAGGTAATAGGTTTATATCAAAGGTATCATTTGTCAATTCAAGTATTTCCTTTAAGGTTTTCAGCCTTTTCCTTACTACGGGTAAGTTAGATTTCATCCAAAATTGTTGTAATAGAGGTGGATACACCAACATGAAGTTTGACTTAGGCAAGCCCCTATACAACATGCCATTTTCTCTTTGTGTGTGCAAGTTACATATTTGATTGTCAAAAGTGACAAAATTGCACATAATAGACTAAGATGCATAGTTGAAGACTTTGAACAAGCAAAAAACCTAGGTCTATGTCAATTAGGTCCATAGACCAACACTTTTTGGATGAATTTTGGAGGCAAATATCTATAGAGTATCCTGATCTGAAATCTAAATTCTCAGTTGATGGAAGCACCTTCAATTATAAGGCACCTATCTTCATAGACCAACATTTTTCAGCCCTATATTTCAATGACGGGTTCTTCTCTACATCCCCTATATTTATACTTTTGAGTTGACTTTCACTTATGTATATGTCTATTTATGTTGAATATTGTCCATTTTGCATCATTTTTTATCATAATCATATCAAACAAAAAAAGAAGACTAGCTAACCAAAGTGCTTAGTTCTTCTTGATGACCGAAGTTGAGCTTGATTGATTATTCCCTCATGAAAAGATATCCCAATTGACAAGAAACTAGAAAATATTCAACAATTTGTGAGTCAAGAGCACTTGGCTGGAGAGACAATCCCCATGATTGAGAATTTAAGGAAGTTGATATAGGGTGATGAACATAGTATGGATATTCCATGTAGCATAGCTCAAATAGTGGATGAAAACAATATGAAGATATCTAGCTGCACAAAAGTGGTTGGATATTTTTCTCCTTCAACACAATGTGAGATACCAATGCCTATGCCTACAAAAATACCCAATGTTCCTACATAAACATCTTCTATCATGACTATTACTGCACAAAATATAATGTTATCCATGTTAGTAATGAGATTAATTCATATCAATCAATATGATTATGTTCCACCTTCAACCAATCTCCATTTTGTTTCTCGAAACATGCATCAACCATATCCTCCACCCACTTACCACAATGTTCCACCTACATTCCATACTCTATCTTCAAACCTTCAATCACAATCCAACTTTTTACAAACCAATTCAACCATCAATGCTACTATAAACCATTTGTTGAAAAATATTTCATTCTTACAACAATAATTAGCTAACATGACCCAATTTCGATCCACTATACTTTCATATATTATGTGTAGCCCACTTTCCATTGAGATTATTCAAAATCCAACTCCCAAAAAATATTGAGGTGCCTCATTTTGAGAAATACAATGAAAACGATGACCCCCATTCTCATGTGAAAATATTTACTGCTTTATGTAGTGACTTCTTGTTCGAACAAAAAATTCTTGCAAAACTCTTCCTTATATCCTTAAAAGAAATTATGTTGGAATGGTTTTTCTCCTGCTTAGCAATTCAATTGTTACTTTTTAGAAATTAGTGGATAAATTCCTGCAACATTTTCAAAACAACATTGAGCCACAAGTGTCTAAAATAAAAACGTGATGCCTTCTGTGTCTGTTGCCGCCGTTGCCCTAAGGTCGTATGTGTCTGTCGCCACCACTGCCCTAAGGTCGTCTGCTGCGAAGCCATCTTCCCTAAGGTCGGCAAGTGATGTCATCCAGCCCCCTGTTGGTTCAACTAGTGAGACTGCTTTGCCTGGTGTTGTGAATGGGGGCTTTGCGGGGGTTTCCTCTAAGGATGGTGATACGATGCATCCAACGCCCTCTGCTGCTGATCATGCCTGTGGCTTGGGGCCTGTGATGGTTACTGTGTGCAAACCTTTGGTTTTCAAGGTGTCTTCTGATACTGATATGGAGATCATCCACACTTCCTCTATGTTTGAAGCTCATGGTCTGATTTGCAGGTTTTGGGGTTTTTGGCCAAGCCTTCCTCAGTTCTACACTTGGATTTCCCAAAGCTGGGAACCGATCATAAAAGGTTCAGTTAACATTTTTCCTTCAGCCAAGGGTTTTTTCATTGCCAAATTTGAACATGCAGAGGACAGATTAAAAATCTTAGGTATTAATCCTTTCAGCTGGGAGGACAAATTTGTTTTGATGATTATACCTTGGTTCTCGGGTTTTAACCCATCTACTGATTCTTTTAATGAGATTCCTATTTGGGTTAGGATCCCTAACCTTCCCCTTCATCTATGGATGGACTCTTTGCTAGAGGAAGTGGGGGAGGCTTTAGGCGAATTTCTAATGATTAATAAAGATTCTTTCCAAATTTATCATTCTACTTATGCTCGGATTTTGGTTAACATTGATGTCTCTAAAGGGCTTCCAGCTGAGATAGAGATTGAATCTTCCTTGGGATCTTGGGTCCAACCGCTCAACTTTGAAGGTATTCCCTTTAGATGTCGAAAGTGCTTCCAGACTGGACATGTTGCTGCATGATGTGAAACAGATAAAAAGAAAAAAAGATCTACTTCTTGGTGGAAGGGTGCATCCTCTGAACACTATTTTGTTAAAAAGAAAAGCCTCTCCCAGGTGGTGGCACAGGTTCCTCAGGTCGATGGTATTGCACCTTTGACTGCCTCTGTTTCTGGTGTTGCCTTGCCTCAGGAATGTGTGGATGCTTGCGGTGGCATCCCTACTGATCGTTTGAAAAATGCTGGATCTTCTTCTTTGGTGGATGACCCTCCCGCGTCCCAAATTGCTGCTAGATCTTCTGTTGTCCCTGCCTCTCTGGATGTTGGCTCTGTTTCTCCTGATGATGGGAGGTCCTCTATTCTGGACCCATCCTCTTGGCAAAAGGTTGCTGCTAGGGTTGAGGAGGGATGGATTACTGTTAAAAGTAAAAAATCTAAATTGTCCCAGTCCTCTTTTGATATGACCCTTCGATCCCACAAGGGTAGGACAAATTCTTGATCCTTCCTGGTTGGGTTAGGGCTGCTGGTTTTTTGCAGCCTATTGGTTTTTGGTGGGGGTATTGTTGTTCCTCTTCTTTTGATTGGCTGTGACGAGTCTCTTTTGTGTTCTGTTTCTTTGAGTGGACTTTCAAGTTTATCTTTCAGTTCGAGTTGCAGGTCCTTCTAAAACCTGTCTTGTATAGGGTTTCTGGTCCCTTAAAAACTTGTTTTTCCTTAATCAAAAACATTGAGCCACAAGTTATTTTGAGTGATTTATTGCATTGTAAACATGTTAAAGAAAAACTGATTGATTTCATTGGTAGATATCAATATTTGTATTTAAAGATTTTTTATTCTCTTCATGCTGCTGATATTGAAAGAGATTTTATTCATAATTTTTAATGACACATTAGAGAACAGATTTTTCTTTTGAAATACCTATCTTTCACACATTTGTGTACAACACTTTGTGAATATTAACTCGAGGTTAGTCAATATGAAGGTTCTTCGTCTTTGAATCTAGTTGATAATTCTAAATATTCTCATCAAACTTACCAAGTCTTTCGAAAATTTTAAAAAAAAACTTCACCAAGATAAACAACAACCACTCTTTCAACAACATCGACACTCAAGTTGTAACCACAACATCCTCTGTTATAGCTCACTCTTCTTCAAAACCATTCAAATATCACTTCACACAACTTTTTGAGTCCTTACATATCATTATGCTTTAATTTATTAAAAGTAATTTTATGAAGCTTCCCCCTTTTCATCTTGTAGATCCTTGAAAAACTTTACCTCCTTCCTTTAACTCAAAATTTGTTTGTCAATATCATCGTCAACACGGACATGACATAAAAATATGTATGCATCTGAAAAAATGAAATTTAAGACCACATCGATTCTATGTTATTGTGGTGGATGGTGTGAATGATAAAGGAAATAAATCCTTATGGCCACCTAATCAAAACTTATAAATCTTTAAAAATATTTTGCCTTCCCATTCCATGAATGTTGTTGAGTCTAATGGTGATAGTTATATAGCTATTGATGACTTATCCAAGGAAGCCAACAATGTTGTAAATTTGATAAAATAAGAGAAATCTAAGCCTAAATGTGAATCTAATATCACCTTTACCTCAAGTGATATCATAAATGCACCTAGTGGTCCATTATACATTGTTGCCAAAACAAAAAACAAACTCTCATATTGAGTACTTATTTATCCAGTGTGTATAATGAATGGAATTTCAAAAGAGTATCTTTACACACATGAATTATATCAAGACACATATGATAAATTTGACATCTTGATAAAGGTGCATGATGGCTTCACTTATCCTACAATAAGTTCCATCACTCTTCTTATTGAGGTTGTCTTTGAATGCTTAGATGTTCATACCATTATCCCTACCTCATACTAATTTCATGTGAATTTGGATCATCCTTGGCTCACATCCATGAAGGCGGTCCCTTCTACAATCCATAAGTGTTTGAAATTCTCATTCAAATGAAAAGTTATAACTATACATCATAGTATTTTCTATCCCTTAGCTAATCATAGAAACATTACACTTGATTTCTTGTGGCCTCAAAAATCTCAACCATTCACACCTCATCAAGATATCCTATTCTTTTCCTATCAAATTTTCAAAGCCAATAGAATAGCTAACTTACCCTTAGGTAATCATTCAGGATCCGCTTCAACTAATACTTCTAAGGATCCTTGGTGTCTATGAATATAGAAGTAGATTTTCCTGCCCCACAAATAACGAGTGAGCCACATCCTAGACCAACAATCCTCCCTAGTCCTAAAATTCCTAGCATATATGTTGTGGTTCCACCTCCACTGTCCTATAAATGACAAAGAGGCAAATGCCTGACACCTCCTTTCTCTCAACCTTTAATGTTTCCTTGTGTTCTGCCTCCTATTCCTAGAGCAAAGGAAGAAAAGAAGTTGATGTTGAGTGATACCCAGCCTTCTTCTACAAAATATTTGAGTCGTAACCAACAAAATCATTGTGTGAAAGAAAACCGACAAAGATGTCATGCCAAGGTTCATGAGCTTGTTGCAAAAAGTGAATCTTCTCCTAAGCAATCAAGTGTTGATTTGATCTTATCAACCTACCTTACTATCACCCAATCGTAGAGAGAAGCCTTACCTTACCCAACCTCAAGAAAGATGACGTTGTTTATTCCAAATGATTCTTCTTCTTCTCCTCCTATCAAATCTGCTATTGTGGTCAATTTATATGGTTTTTGATAATGTTGAAACCATCCAAAATATTCATGATGATTTGTCGTTAATTTTTTCAAAATCATTAATTTTAACTTCTAGTGACACACATTATGATCAATCATAGAGAATGGTCCATGTTTAGCACTAGAAATAGCTTTGTCTATCCTACTAGCCATAACTCCTTTAGATTTTTTCTCTCCATCCCTAAATGGTGATGATAAATATTAGGAGGTAGATAATTTTCTAAACTAGCTCATTCGTATAGTAGATGTTTTGTTTGTGTGTGTTTGATTTCATGTCATGTGATCTCATGTACCATGTTGCTTGACATGTCTTTTTGTTTGTTAAGCTCTCTTCAGATGACCCTTGAGGCTCCGTTGGCACAAGGATTCAAAGAGACTGAATCTATTGTAACATTCCTCTAATTGTATCTTCATTCTTATATATATTATATTCATGTTATGTCATAAATGTGCTTTTGTTGTAAATAATCTTTTGTGTTGTCTTTTGGGGATGATGCAAAGCATTGAGGCTTTTTGGTCTCTTCCATATTGATCCAAAAAGACCCTTTGTTCATCTTATGCACTCTTCTTCCATTGTGCTTGTAGATTTACTACATTTCAAGGATGTGATTAATTCAAAGCAATCATACTTGATATACATGATTTATTTGATGTGCATACTAACCCCAGATAATAGATTGCTTGTGTGATCTTTCATGCTTTGTGATTTTTTTCTTTGATTTGCCTATGTTTGGGGTCATTTCACTATTGTGTTGTACTTTTATTTTGGATGTATGTATGCTACTTTAAAGCAATTTCTCCTGATAAGGCGTATGCAATCGCTTTAACATGGGGGCATACAATCTACTAGATGTTACACTTTGTGCATACACCATGAGATTGATTTGTACTCTTTGACCACACACCTTAGCATGCTTGGTGCCAGTGCAACACCTATTTTTTAGTCTCATATCAAATTCTTTGTTAGGTGCACACTACAACACCCATTTTGTAGTCACATTTTTTGATTATTTAGCAAACATAGGTTTTGTTTTGTAATTTCTATTCTGGCATAATAATCACCCACTATAATCTACATTGCTAGACTTGTGTGAGACCTTCACCTTAACATGATTCAAAGTTAGCATAACAAACCTTGCTAGACCTATTTGACTCCCCCTTCTCTAACATGACTCCTAGTAAGCATTCCTTACTAGTCCTATATGTCATTCCTCTTGCTTTATGGTTCCTATTAAGTTTCCCACAAATCCTTACTAGCCCTATGATGCCATACCCTTATTTTTTCTTGAACGCTCCATGTGTATATGTTACCTATGTTGATCCTTTTATTTTAGATACTTTGGACCACTAAGATCCTAAGTCCTAGGGGCTTGGTTTTGTCTTGTCTCTTTTATGTCTTGGTGAAAGTCTTTCTATGCTATCTTATATTTTACTGAGAGTATGAGGATAAGTTTACACTCCTACTAACTTAGTGGGAGCCAAATGTAGCATCATAAATTGTATCCCTTTACAATTTCACACTCATTTTGGGCCCACTTTGGTGGTTGTATCTCATGCCTCTGATTCATGTCTAATTGTGCTTAGTCCATGGTCATTTCTAGAAGCTTAGTACAATCCTCTACTCATTGACCTTGATTTTAGCCCAAAATGTCAGGACAATGGTGCCTAGCTTCAAAGCCTAACCATTTTGGCGACAAATCTAAAATAAGAATTGTCAACTTTGCAAGTAGCAGGAAAGTGCTCCTTGATGTTGGCCTTTTTCAGAGATTTAAACCAAAAAGGTGTAAGTTGTGTATAAATACAATTCCCTCTCTCATTTGAACTCCTATATTCATCTTGCACAATTCCTATCACTCTAATTGAGCATTAAATCAAGCATATTCAAGGAAATTAAGAAGAAATATGAAGTCAAGCATTCAAGTTCAAAAATCATGATCAAGCTATGTGTTCCTCCATGATGAAGGCATGCATTAACACCTATCAAGAAACATCAAGATATGTGGGAGGCTTCAAGGAAAGAAGTTTATATCAAAGGTATTCAAGCATTTACTTTAAGGCTTTCAACCTCTACCCTACTAAGGGTAAGTTGTATTTCATCCATTTTTGTAGTGGAGGTAAAAACACCAACATAAGGTTCAACTTAGGCAAGCCCTTATACAACACAACATTTTATGTGTGTTTGTGTGTAGGTTATAGTTGTGATTGTCGGAAGTGATAAAATTGCACAAAGCAAATGGAGACACACAATTCCAAACTTTAAACAAGAAAAAAACCTAGGTCTATGTTAATTAGCTCCATAGACTAATACTTTTTGGCTGAAACAAAAGATAAAAAATCAAATAGTTACACAAACCACCCTACTCACATATCCAACTACTCGCTTCAATTCATCTCACTATTATCCTCAACACTTCAACCCATGACTTCTTCCACCCTGACAACATTGTGTCACTCACCTACAACATCCTAAAATTCTTGTCATATTACATCTAGAAAGGAATCTTACCCATTGGTAAGTTTCCTCCTCCATCTAGCTCTATGTAGGTATCCCCCCAAAAAGGATAATAGTGTAACCATTGACTACTTCTAGACGATCTCTCTTAATGGGTAGCCATAAACCTCTCAACACCTTTCTCACATTCTCTACAAAAATATAAAATCACATTCAACATATCCTAAACCACTCTTAATTTAGACTGTAACATAAATTCCACACACATATGTTGGACATGTTAAGGCAAGGCCTTGAAGTTGTCTCCATGACTAACTCCATATTTCCCTTGGTTTCTCTAAAAGACCAATATATTGCTTGCCATACACCCATTCACAAATTCCAAGGCTAACTTATCATTATAGGAAAAAGTTTCCTTCAGAAGGTTTTTTGTTACCTTTCCCTTACTTCGTGGGTATCTCACGTTTGACAAAATCTTCCTATGAGCCACCAAAAATGCTATAAAAATCACTAAAGTTTCACATATTAGGAACCAAAATACAAAATACCCTTAATACCATCTTTGACTTAAAATCTTCCACCACATACCTTGTAAAATAATCCACATGTGGTAACTCCACTGCCCAAAAATAGTAACATGCTAAATATAGTAAGCCCCGTTGTCTAGAAATAGTAAATCAAGATCAGAAGAAAATTTATGAAAATAATATTAATTTGATATATTTTTTGTTTTAATGCAAATCATATTTTTCAAGGAAATATATTAAATCAATGTCCTCATATTTTTGGCATGGGTTTTTGGAAGGTTTCTTGGCATCTTTGAGCATATTTAACGTTTAGTGGATTTGTAACGGTTATAACAACTCATTTAATGCAAATGATAGATTTTTATAAGAGTTGTCATAAAAATATCATCACCTTCACATGAAATATTACTCCTTTATCTTGGAATAGGTTTTGGGTGCCCATTTTGGAATTTGAATTGGTTTCATATATGTAAAAGTTTGGCATTAGCATTTCATTCTACACTTGCATTTTCTTACAAAGCTTTGTCTTGTTGCTTTGGTCACTGATAAATAAGTGGAGACAAAGACTTCTATATTTGATGTTCAAGGTTTCCATGGTGATATAAGGTTGTGAGAATACGGGTTACCTTTGTGTAGATCTTTGTAGTTTTTTTATAGTTTTCCAATGTTTTGGTTTGCAGATGTTGATAGTGTTTCTCTGAGTCTTATGAATTACATATTTTTTGGTGTGTACGAGGCTATGGAATTACTATTATTTCATTTTATTTCCTCTTTTTTATGCATTAATATATTTTGGAGCAAGTTCAATGAGCTTCCTATAAGTTTGGTTTGCCATTTGGTTGTTTCAGTGCACAATGTGTTTATCTAGTTTATTGGGCTTCGAGCAACAACAATGATATCTTTTAACCAAAGTTTCATGTATTTTTATTTATCTATATCAGGTCTTGGTCTATGATAAAAAATGATATTTTAATCTAAACAAAGTTTGGAAGGGTTTCAATAAGTTTCTACGCATTTTAGACTTCTCAAAGGGTAATCCTATAATAATGTGTTATAAACTTGGAACATCCTAATTTTTTCTTGAAATCATATATTTTTTAGAAAACATAATTATTTAAGCCTTGATAGGTCCCATTTGAAGGAATTAATTGAAGAGGATAACCCCCCTTGGATAGAAACCCTCTAGTCTTAAATCATACTTGCAATGGAGTTTCCTTTGCACCTATCAAAATGTTGATAAAAAACCACTCGTACTTTACCTTTTGGGGGGTCAAATGAATTCATTTAGAAGTTATGTTTTGTAAGTATGTAGTCCTTATTATAAAATTTTCCAAAAGTATAATTTTGAATATATTAAATTTTATTAATATATTTATTTTTTATTTCTTATGAATGTAGGTTTTTCATCGAACATTAAGGTCTTTGTTTCACACATGGAAAAATAGGAAAATAGAGAAAAAATTGTAAAATGTTTTTTCATTAGGTATCGATGTCCTCATTTCTGTAGGATTTGAGAAATACAAATCCACAGAACCCAAAGAAACCTGCATGCAAGAAACCTGTCACAGAGAAAGAGAGAGAACGAAACAAGGGTTTTGGCTCTAACAAAGTGAAAAGATTTATTATCAGAGAAAAATGAATCAAGAGAATGACAATAATACAAGAGATCAATCCTTATAAAGGAGATCAACACTGAAAGGAAAAACCTAACCCTAAGGTGAGAGCATTTAATAATTAAATATTAATTATTAAATGACTAATATATGCATAAAGTGAAATCTTAAGAGGAGAGTAAAGTTAATTAATTACTTTACTCTAACACCCCCCCTTAAGATGAGCTACAATGCAGCTACAAACAATGCAGAAGAAAGCAAAGGAACTACAATGCAATAAAGGGTCCCGGCAACAAGGCCTGATCAGGTACCCGAATACAAGAAAATCTCTATAAAGTGGAGACCCCCCAAGGACAACTTCCTTCACCCCAAGCATGGAGCACAACTGAAGATAGCGTGGAGATGCCAAAGGTTTAGTGAAGATGTCTGCAACCTGCTCCTCTGTAGGAATGTACTCCAAGATGAGAGAACCATCCTGAATCAACTGCCTGATGAAGTGCATGTGGATTTCAATGTGCTTTGTCCACTGATGCTCCACTGGGTTGCGAGAAATGTGAATGGCACTCTGATTGTCACACCAAAGAATAGTGGGACAATCTGGAGGAAACCCAAACTCTGTCATCAACTGTTGAAGCCATAAAACCTCCTAACTGGCTAACACTGTTGCACGGTACTCAGCCTCTGTAGATGATAATGCAATAGCAGACTGCTTCTTGCAAGACCATGTAATAGGACTAGAACCAAGGCAAAAAACAAAGCCAGAAGTAGACTTCCGATCATTGACATCACCAGCCCAATCGGAGTCAGTGAAGCCAATGATGTGAGGGGATCCTGAAGTGTAGTGAATGCCATAATTTGTGGTGCCCCGAATGTACCTCAAAATACGTTTGGCTACTTGCCAATGGCTCTCATGAGGATCATGGGAGAACCGAGAGACAAGGCCAACCGCAAAGGAAAGATCAGGACGAGAATGTGTCAGGTACAACAAACTGCCAACCAACTGCCTGTATAAAGTGGGGTCTACTGAAGGAGTAGAGTAAGTGGAAGACAAAACAACACCTGACTGAAATGGAGTGGGGGCAGACTTGCAATCAAGCATGCCAAATCGTTGAAGCATATCAAGAGCATACTTCTCCTGAAATATGGAAATCCCATCCGAAGACTAAATAACCTGTAGACCCAGAAAGAAGTGCAAGAGACCAAGATCGGTCATCTCAAACTGCTCCATCAAAGCTCTTTGAACATGTTGAATCATGGAGGATGAGCTACCTGTAAGGATGAGATCATCTACATATAGCACAAGAATCAAAAGATCACCCTCCTAACGCTGAATATACACTGTGTGATCGAAAGTCCATCTTCTCATACCAAGCCCGAGGGGCTTGTTTGAGACCATACAATGAACGTCGAAGTCTGCAAACCAAAGAAGTGTCCTGCACAAATCCCTGAGGCTGCTCCATATAGATCTCCTCATGTAGGTCTCCATGCAAGAAGGCACTCTTCACATCCATCTGAAACACTGTCCATCCCTATGAAGCTGCAAGTGAAAGTACTAGGCGTATAGAATTCATCTTGGCGACAGGAGCAAAGGTCTCGGAGTAGTCAATACCCTCTACCTGAGAGAACCCCTTCGCAACAAGACGGGCCTTATACTTATCAATAGAACCATCTGCAGCATACTTGGTACGATACACCCACTTGCACCGAACCAACTTTCTTCCCTTAGGAAGAGGACAAAGATCCCAAGTATGATTCTTCATCAAAGAAGAATACTCCTCATCCATGGCCCTATCCCACTCAAGGTGTCCTGTCACCTCTGAAAACTTTTGAGGATCATCTGAAATGGCATGACTCAAAAGACTAGAACCAGATGTCTGAGCACGAGTGCGACGAGTATCTGAAGGATTACCTGCCAAAGAACCAGCTGCATCAACAGTATCATGGGCCCACCTTGGCAAAGTTGAAGCAACTGGTGGGGGTGGAGATGGTGGATCATCATCTACATCATCCTCAAGAGATAAGTAATCCTCAAGAGATGAAGAGGAAGGAGTAGGCAGTGAGGGAGAAGCTGGTGATGGAGAATCCATCTGAGGATAGAACTCATCAAACTGGACATCTCGCCGAAATAGGACCTCTCTGGAATCAGGATCAAACAACCTGTATGCCTTAACATCCTCACAGTAGCCAACAAATATGAGTGGTCGACTCTTCCTCTCCATGGCTTTCCATTGAGCGTCAGGAATAAATGCCCAAGCCTCACTACCAAAAACTCGGAATGTAGAAACATCAAGCTTGACATGGGTCCAAGCCTCCTCAGGAGTCATATGTCGCAATGCCTTATGAGGCATCCGATTCTGAATATAATTGGCACAATTGACTGCCTCAGCCCAAAATGAAGAACTTATAGCTCGAGACTGTATCATAAAATTTACCATCTCCCGTAAGGTTCTGTCCTTTCTCTCAGCAACACCATTTTGCTGAGGGGTGTAAGGAATGGTAAATTGATGCTGTAAACCATGCTCAGTGCAAAAATCTCTGAAAGCCTGATTAACATACTCCCCCCCATTGTCTGTGCGTATCCTCCTGATAGAAAGTCCAGATTGCTTCTCCACAAATGTCTTAAAAATCCTGAATGAGTCAAAGACATCAGACTTGTACTTAAGAAAGTACACCCATGTACGTCTGGAGAAGTCATCAATAAAAGTGAGCACATAACGGGCCCCTGAAAAGGAAGGAGTCGAAAAAGACATAAGATCACTGTGTACCAACTCTAGGGTTGCCCTAGCACGAGAGGCTTGACCCTTAGGAAAAGGATCTCGATGATGTTTGCCAAGGACACAACCACGACATACACCATCCATACAAGAAATCTGTGGGAGCCCAATCACAAGTGCCTATGTACTCATCTGCTGTAGATATCTATAATTGACATGGCCAAAACGCTCATGCCAAAGCCTGCTCACTGAATCTGCATGTGCTATAAGAGAGGAACCAACAGTGTCTGAACTCTCAAAGCCATCAAAACTATATAAGTGAGATGCAGAATCCACACTCCCAGTAGCCACAACCAAGTCAGGATCATGAAGATCTCGAATAACCACATCATGAGGTGAGAACTCAACTGTCTTACCAGAGCCAGAGTGGCAAATATGATAAACGGATAGAAAGTTTGTCGAAATGTCAGGAACCAAAAGCACATCCTGAAGACAACCACCATCCAATGAAACAGTACCAGAACCCTGAACGAAAAGTTGTGCTGAGTCACCAACTGCAATATGTCTAGTGCTGGTAGGGGCAAGAGTGGTGACCAAATCCTCTGTGTGTGTCATATGGTGAGAGGCACCATAATCTAGAATCCAAGTGGATGCTGAGGACAATGCTCGTGCAGAAAGAGCATGACCTTTCCCTGTGGGCTGTGAAGGAGGCTGAGGTGCACTGATATTATGTTGTTGCATGGCTTCCTCCAAAGCCTCTAAACGTTTCCAACACCTGGAAACGGGATGTCCTTCCTTGCCACAAAAACTGCAAGGATCACCAAATTTCTTCTTAGTCTTAGAGGAAGACTCACCAGACTTTGAAGATTTTCCCTATTTAGAATTGGACTATGGTTTTGAATCAAACTTAGGTGGTGGCTTGGAGGGATTCTCACTAGCCTCTGAATCTTTCTTAGGCTTCGGTTTCTGCTTCTGTTTTCCTTTGGAGGACTGGGCTACCAATGCTTGGTTTTGTGAACCTGAAAGTGAATCCAACTGCTTAAGCTTAGCTTGCTCACGAGTCAGACGATCACAAAAGACCTCAAAAGAAGGCATGACATGTCGAGCACCCAAGGCATCCATGGTGGAATAGAAGGTCGAAGAGAAGATCTGAAATGGACCCCGAAGCTTGGAGAGGATCAGGAAAATGCACTCTGTATCAGTCTTAGTCTTACCACAACCCTGCAAGATAGATCTTTGTTGTTTGAACTTCATCAGAAAGTCCTCAATAGAGGGAAACGAATCAGGTACTAAGGAAGTTAACTCTGCCTCAAGCTGCAAAGCTCTGAACACGTTGACAGTACCAAAAAGTCCATCAAACTTGGTCCAAATGGCTCGAGGAGTGAGACAACCCTCAAGATGAAACTGGAGACTGTTGGAAATGTGTAAAGCCATCAATCCCATAGCCTGATCCATATTGTTTCTGTGCTGCATAACCTCAAAAGGACGTGTCCATTGAGGCTGAACCTCATCCAAACAGGACCATAACCCTCGAGACTAGAGAAGAGTCATCATGCGACCCTTCCAAGTGTGGTAATTATGCGGGGTGAGAGAGTCAATAGGTTTGTCGGCCATCCTGTGAACTGTGCCTCAACTGCTCTGAATTTTTTAATTATTATTAAGTGGTCTTTCAGAACTAGACAGAAGATGCAGAAGGGGTTTGGTTTTTTTTTTTTGGTGTTTGTAGATTCTGGTTTTCTGATGTAAATAACAAAAAGCAAGAAAAAACACCCCCCCACAATGCAAAAAACTAATCCCCAGTACAAACTGAAAGCGTGAAAATTATAAAAAGCAGTAACTGGTTGAGAAAAAATTATGAGCATCTGAAGAACTTACTAATGAAATGGACTGTAGATCTGGAAAGAGAATAGAACCACCTTTCCGATGCCTATTCGCTTTCGAAAAATGGAGCAAAAACGAGCAAGTTATGCCCCGCGGAGTGCAAAAAGGCTCATCGGACTTTGACTACGAAAAAATGCAATCAAACTAGAGATATATGAAAAAATTCTTGCACCATTAGAACAGGCTCGGAGTCAGCTTTCCAATGCATATTCTTTTTCGAAAAACGGAGATCGGACGCCTGATTTATGCCCGATTTTGTAAAACAGCTCCAAAAAGGCCCAGATGGGCTCTTATAGCCCTCACGGGCTTAAAAAAATAAGCCCTGGTCCGCTGGGCGACCAGGGGCTGAGTCAAAGCTGGTGGCTTTGTGGCGGCGCGGGGGTGGCACCGCTGGTGCTGGTGGAGAGCGAGAGGCGGGGTGGTGGCGCAGGGAGCGTGGGGCCGTTGGGCGGTGCGGCGGTGGCTGCCGGGCTGTGGCCGGTTGTTACCGCCGGCGGCGGTGGCCGGGTAGTGGCCGCTGGGATGCGCACCGGCGGCGCGGTCCTTAAACTAGTGGCGCCCAGTTTTTTTTAAAAAAATCATTTTTTGTGTTTTTTTTTTTTTTGTGTATGCGCCTCGAACTGCGTGCCCTGGGGTCGTACGGCCTTGGGGCAAAAAAAATTTTTGCCTTCTGGAGCAACTGTGTCCAAATCGGACGAATTTTATATGAAAATAGGGGTTTTTGGGCGCTACGAGCTCAACGGTGAGGTCCATTTGGGCTCAAAGTGCACTGAAAAAAAAAAACCCCCTATTCTAAAATAAAAAACAGAAGACAAACACAGATCTGATGCAACCAAAACCTAGATCTCAAAATCTTTCAAAAGTCTGAACAAGCTACAGCAGATATGGCTCTGATACCATGTAGGATTTGAGAAATACAAATCTACAAAACCCAAAGAAACCTACATGCAAGAAACCTGTCACAGAGAAAGAGGGAGAACGAACCAAGGGTTTTGGCTCTCACAAAGTGAAAAGATTTATTATCAGAGAAAAATGAATCAAGAGAATGACAATAATACAAGAGATCAATCCTTATAAAGGAGATCAACACTGAAAGGAAAAACCTAACCCTAAGGTGAGAGCATTTAATAATTAACTATTAATTATTAAATGACTAATATATGCATAAAGTGAAATCTTAAGAGGAGAGTAAAGTTAATTAATTACTTTACTCTAATTTCAACACAAAAAAAAGAATAAGTTAATTCAAATGCATACAAAAAAAGTTATGCATGATGGCATACACCTCTACTAAAATTACAATTACTCTGACTTCAAAAATTAACTAAAAAATTATATGCAACAAAAATATATGAAAAAATATCCATACACTAGATATTAGTGTGACAAATCTATATTTTTAAAAATTAGAATTTTATTCTTTCTATAAAAAATGTTATGCATGAGGATAAAAATGTCACTTCTGATAATTGTTAATTACTATAAATTTTTTTTTGAAAGATACGTAAGAATATGCATGATTTATTTCTAGTTAAAAAAAAATTATATATATATTTAGAATCTACACATAAAATCTCACAAATCAGTAGTTTTCTTCATCTTCAAATGCTTAATGGCTTAGCTACTATAAGTGTTAGAAAATGAAAATCTAAAGCAAAATGCTTATTTCAATGTCAAGATTGGCCAAAAAGTGTAACCCATTATTGTCACATCACCGTGGGTTTGGGAAATCCAATAGTTTTGTGTGCAAATTTATGATTAATCAATGGTTCATAAGAGTAATAGGTTGTACAAATGATGTTAATGTCTTATATTCACATATATGTTCATTTTAGTAAAATTTCAAGTTGATTTGATCACCATATTTCCAAATCAAATGTATTGTTTATAAGATTCCTAATGAGATTTTATGGGTATTCTAGTTTAATCTGGAAAAAATAGTTTCGCGGGGGTTTGGAATGAAAAAAAACTATTCCATTTTCTATTTCTTGTTGCAAATTTTAATAAATTTTCTATAATTAATATGGGACATTACAAACCTCATGTCACTGGTACTAAGGACTTTTGTAGGTCACAAGAATCACATCCCTTGGCTTTGAAATCAACATTGCACACATGAGTGAAATTCCATGCATGTATCTAATCGAAAACAATGCTCAATAGAAATGGGCACACTCAACGATGTATCATTTTGGTGCTCAAGAAATCCAATGCAAATGTTGATATTATTTATAGGAGTATTAAGGGTCATGAGTCTTCATGGAAGATAATTATGAAAATATACACCAAAACCCTAATAGGAAGTACCATTTTTTAGCACTTTTGTTGAAATTCTTAGATTTGAGGATGAAAACGTTTTAATTTCTATAGATGATTAGAGGTAGAAAACCCTATGGTGATGCGTGATAGAGGATTAAACCTCTTTGGCCAAAAATATTATCTCATTTAGATGTCATATATGAGTTTTGATGGTGGAAAACCTTTAGCTACATTAACTTTGATTGTCTTGTAGGTGTTTGTGGGTGTAAGAGTTATATCTACGATTGGTTATGATTGTGGTCACAATGTTTGTAATGTATTCAAAATAATTTATATGTAATAAGGCTTTCTGATTTATTTTACATTTTTATGGGATTGATTTGTAACCCATGTGATATATATTAATGCATAAAATTATGTTTTATAATCTAGGTTTGAGCTAAACTTAGGAAAATATTCAAATAAAAAATATTCCTATCAAACTAAAACAATGACTAGAAGATTAGGGTTTTATAAGTTTGACTTAAAATATCAAATTTGCAATACATTTTCTCTAAATATCTAGCTTTAACATTATAATGATATCATAATAATATTTATTTTGGTTAAAATATTTAAAATTTGAAGTTTATTTGCCAAAGATATTTGTCGAGGATAATACATCCATCTTTAACTACATCTATGCAATGTCCAAGTGGTGTTATGATCATTCATGCAAATTTGTGGTTCTTTGTACTTGATCTTTGATATTGATTTAGTTGGAGGTTCTTCAATTTTAATTGTATATTTTTATTTTTTGATAGTTGTTTGTAGTTTCTTCACGCTTATTTTAGAGGGGTTCTTCATGTTCATGCTCCTTGTCTTTCAAGAGTGTTTTTTTTTTTGGGGGGGGGGGGAGGCTTCTTAGTCTTTCTTACATTCTCTCTTTATGAGGGGTGTTTTTTTTTTCTTATTGATTTTCTCCCTTTCCCAATTTATGATGATTTTATTTATTTATTTATTATTTTAAACGAGGACTTCCATTCTTTTATCTATCTCTCCCTTAAATTTTCTTATCAGGGATAATGGTTCTTTTTATTTTACTTGCATTTAGTTCATCACTATATTGCATTATATTCACTTAAGTGGGATTAGCTCACCCTAGTAATTATGTTAATTAGTCATGTATCCACATATTGTGCACCTCATTGCCACTTATCTAGTCTAGTTTAAGTTACATTGATATCGTGCCAATTCATCTAGCCATCTCCACCTATTATGCATGTTGAGCTTTAGTTAGATGTATCATGGATGACTACCTTTGGTTGATTTTCACCTTTCATGCATTGCCTTGATCTGTATAAGTACATGTTTTCTTATACTTTGTAACACCAACTAATTGATACAAGTACTTTATTGGCTTTCTCTTTGACTCTTTCATGAGCTTTATTTAATTTTTCTGTGGAAGGTTTGTTAGTTTGGATAGTTCTTGAATTTATGGAATATTTCATTATTTCTATAGTTTCTATGTTTCCCCATCACATAGAAACTTCTTGATTATGTGGCTTTGAATGATTTGGCTAGTTCAAATTATTGAACTTGATTTTTAAATCATTGGGTGGAGGCTACAAAGATGAAGAGGATTGGGTAAGATGAGAATGGGAAGATGCACTATTCAAAGAAGTAAATAGTTAAAAATAAACCTTAGTACCAATGCCTTGAAGCACTTATATGCCAGATGGATTAGTAATCAAAAAACCACGATAGACCTCAATCAAATGCGTAGAGCTATCATATTAGCTAAACTAGAAAACTTGCACAAAATCTGGTCGATCTAAATATTTCTCATGATGAAAGCTCTCAACTTGGGCTCAATTCTAGTAGTAACAACTAAAATTCCCATGTTAACACCATTAAAAAATACCATTTTCAACGAACTAGGCCATTCGAGGATTTAAACGAATGATTATCCTTAAGGACAAGGAATTAGTTCTATAAATAAATCAACAAATGAAATCTTAGAGATCAAAATGAGGGTAGGTATAGTGGGATGATAATAAGGTCATGCAATGAAAAACATAATCTTAAAGAAAGGTGTAACAAAGAAGCCTAATCTAAGGGTAAATCCAAAGATCTAGAAATAAAATATATAATCAAATAAATTATATCTAAAACTGTAATAAAGAAGAAATAAACCCTAAGGTCAAAACCCTAGGCCATGTACAAATGTTAGATTCATCAATTTATGTAATTGAAATAAAAGCTTTTACTATAATTTTATCTAGAACAAATAATTAATAATAGGAACGCTTAAGATTTTAGAGTTGGGACTAAAACAATAAATACAAAATTTGACTTATGGAATATAAATATAAAATGTAATATGTAACACAAAATGCTAATGGATGATTTTATTGTTAAAGATGCTGAGAATTAACTTGCCCATGTATAGAAAAATGGGGCCTTAAGGAAAATGACTTAGAGATTATGGAGTGATTGAATTATCCTATAGTTTAGATTTGTGATTGTTGAATTGATTTTCATGCCTTAAAAAGTAACCTAAAGCATGCAATTGATTGTGACCTATAGTGACTATTATTAATGCACCTTGCTTCATTATACTTGTGTTTGAAGTGGGATGGTATTAAGATGAACTATTTGGAAACTTAGGTAAGGATTCATTCTCCTTTAATCACACTAGTACATTTGGGGCTCATTTCTGACGACCTATCGTCGGAATTTCGACTATTTTTCATTGGACTACTGACAAACGAAGTCGTCGAAAACTCATCATCAGAATTCCAATGGTGCCAGCTAATGTCGAAATTCCAATGACACACTAAACTCTTTTGACGGCGATCATGACGGCTCATCCGATGAGAGAATGTCGTTGAGCATATAGCATCCTCGTCGAAGGGACATCGGAGTTCCAACACCTACTAGGAACTTGCACCGATGAGGATTACGACGAGCGTCCGACAATAGAGTGTCGTCGGACATACAACATCCTCGTCACATGTTTCGTTGATTGGCGTCAGAATTCCGATGCCTGCCAGGAACTATGCATCGACGAGGATGTTGTTTGTCCGATGGTTTGGTCGTCGGTGCAAATTTGGGAGGATGTCAGAATTTCAACGGTGATTTTTAATTTATTTTTAAATAATACACATGCCAATTATAATGGTGCTTGTCGGTTCCCTTTTAGCATGTCCTACTAGATGGACCCAAGCAGTTCAATTTCAAGTATACTGAGATGAATTTCAATGCCATTTGGAATCCCACATGAAGCCACATTGATATTTTATCCATTAATGGTATTCATAATGCCAAGGGTGGTACGTTGAGAGGGGTAATAAAAAATGACAGTAATGCGGTTTGAAGGTAAAGGTTGGAAAAAGGGATCGATGATGGCATGTACAACTCTAAAGTACCAATGAAGAGATGAGTGAAAGAAAGTAATGGTTGGGAGATGTGGTAGGGGAAGGTTAAATACCTTGATGGGGATAGAGAGAGATGTAAAATTGAGAAGGGATTCATTTTGGGAAGGTAAACTTTGTCACTCTAATTTCTTACACAAACTCGTGAGATTTACTATACTTTCATACTTTGACCTTTATGGGACTTAGACCAACACTTGGAAGATAAAGGGGAAGGATCTACATGAAAAGTGATATCAAGGAAAGTTTGAAAGTCAATAAATGTGCATTTCAATCCATGACATGAGTTATATGAAAAGGGGACATGACAAGGCTAACCTAACCAATTTATCTTTCCCTCGAGCAATTCAAAGCTTGGATATTAAAGAAAGTGTGGGCCTTCCCATGTTGCATCCTTAGTAAGAATATTATTCCATATAATCAAGTACTTGGTTATGTTTTTTCTCTTGAATTTCCTTTTTTGGTCTCTATGACTGTCTTAGAGACGAAGATGAGGAGGTATCTTCGAGGAAGGTTCAATATTTTTTCCTAGTGCTCTCTTCAATTAGAATATATAAAATACATTATGTATTTTAATTTCATCTAGTAATTACAACTCATACACTACCTCAACTACCTAATTTTGGACCTTATATGGCCTCTAAAAGTGAGGACCAAGTTTTTCATATTTGATTGCCTTTACGAATGACTGCTTGCAAGGCTACAATGAAAAATACCAACTCTCCTATTTCAAATGTTTCATCCATATGATGGCAATCAACACATATTTTTGTTGATTTTATGGTTGTCGGAGACTATTTTTGAGTGACTTCGAAATGTATTAGCCTTGTAGGATCAAGTCACTTGCTCCTTGGAACCTATTATCAAAATACACAGTGTCAACACAAATTTTAATCTCCATACCCATATAATATCATGAAGGGGTTCAACTCAATGATAATATGATGAGTTGTATTGTAGTGGTACTTCCCCAAGGGGAGCCATTTTATCCATGCATTTTGCTAGTCCATTGCATAGTTTTTTATTGCATTTCACCCATTTATTTACTATCTTAATTTATTCATCCATTCGAAGGTAATTGTTAGTGTTGGGCGTGAATTTGGTTCCCACC
This sequence comes from Cryptomeria japonica, assembly GCF_030272615.1. Lineage (NCBI taxonomy): Eukaryota > Viridiplantae > Streptophyta > Pinopsida > Cupressales > Cupressaceae > Cryptomeria > Cryptomeria japonica. Next base: position 272,475,761 of record NC_081405.1, read on the forward strand.
AAATAAAAGAGCCTTTTCTATATGGTCAAAGATTGAGTATGTATGTCACTCATAATTCTCTTAGGTGGTCCATGAAGCAGAAACACTTCCCTGAAGAACACTTTAGCAACCTATGGTACCTTTTAATTCAAATAAATGATAAAGAGGTGTACATAATAAATGGGTTTTTCCACAACCATGTATATACAATCCTTGATTTGGAGCTTGGGATTCCTATAATGAATTCCTCGAGGCACTCACCCATTTTTCTTAATAATTGGCAAGGTATGAAACAATCTTATTGGAAATGACTACTTTATTATGTTTCATTTGCGAATAAAAAAATCCTTGACCTATTAGAGGATGTCACCTTGGAGTCCCTTCCAAGTGCACCTATCTTTGATTTTCTTGTCAGTTCTAAAATACTACTAGTGGCTCACAAAAAGCAAGTAATGGATTACCCTTAGAAATTTTGTCTTAATCTTAGATTCCTATAATCTTGTCCTTTAGAGCATGAGGTCTTTGGATATTAAGTACTTTTAATTTGTTATTTCACTTCTATAATGCTAATATTTAATGTATTCTTTGTGTATTATGTGTCACATTAGTCTTCCAATTTGCGGAGATGGCGAACATTAAGTTCAAGGTTTCTCTCATAGATAAAGAATTAACAAAACTATGTATTTTTTCCTTCACATACTTGAGATCAAAATCAAATGCTTGAAGTTTAGTTTACCATTTTTTTTGTTTCTCATTCAAATATTTTTGGTTGAGGAAATATTTCAAGATTTCATGGTCCATCTTGATCTTGAAATTTGACAATATTTGCATGAGGGCAAAAATATATTTATCATAGATTGAGATTTTGCCTACTTGGATTTATAACTTTGAAAGGCAATGGGGTGCTTTTTCATGTGTGACTTTGATTCCCTCTCCAAAATAATTAAATTCTAAAATAAATGGAAGAAAATTTTTAGTAATAGCTAATAGAGGACATGACCTCATTACCACCTTTAGCTTGTCAAAATTCTATTGTTTCACTTTCATCCACTCGAAGGCTCCTTCCTTTGTTAGGCTGGTTAAGGTAGTGGTTAGCTATGATAAACCTTTATAAAATATTTTGTAGTAACTCTATAGACCAAGGGGTAGAGGCAAACCCACAACCCAAAACCACCTTGATCTTTTCCCAGCCTACTTGCACTCCCTTTACACTGATGATGTGCTCTAAATATGTAATTTATGCCATAGAAACTTCATATTTAGACTCTTTATCAAAAACAGTCTAGGAATCCAAAAACCCCAACACTTAATATATGTACGTTAGGTGCACTTCCAATGTCTCACTATAAATGAGAATTTCATCAAAGAAAATGTGGACAAATTTTCTCAAATATTTTACTATCCATACGAGAGTAGAATGTTGTAGGCACATTTTTCAAACAAAATAAAATGATAAATATTCATAGTGCATATAGTTGCATCTAAAGTTGTCTTATATATATCCTCCTCTCAGATATGTTGGCAATTGACACTCATTGGATTCATATGTTGTCATTGATGGCAACAAGATTCTATAGAAGGCATATACCGACAGATACCAACATTGGAGCAATCAGGGTAATCACTAGCACTGACACCGACATCCAGCACTTCAGTGAAGTCAACATCGGTTTGGGATCCGAAAGGTTTTATTTGTAAAATCATTTTGTAATTATTGTATACGACTGGCATTAAATATCTTTTGTAATGTATTGTAAGCCGACATAAGGCATATTGTTTGTAAAGGGTATATAAGTCAGTTTATTAGGTCATTTTGATATGGAAAAAGGAAGTAGAACAATGTGATGCGAAAGATATGTATGTGGGTCATTTGTATGCGAAAGTTATATCATGCAATGATCAATAGATGGTTTGTAAAACATTCTTAGAGGAAAGGAGATACCGGTAAAAGGGTTTAGGGCTTATGAACAGATACAGAATAGAGCTATAATCGGAACTCTTTTTGGCATTGCAGATGCATTTTGTGAGTTCACCATTATTGTTTTATCTCAGCAGAAGCTTGTAGTTAGTGAGACTCTTTTGTGTTGAGTAGTGTGCTCTAGGCTGTGTGCCTTCCTACATGTGCAGGCCCCCATGCTATGTAATATATTTTATATGGCCAGTGAATTGATATTGTGGGTCACAAATCCCACCATGGTTTTTCCTCTTTGAGGTTTTCCACGTATAAAATTCAGTGTGTTATGGTGTTCACTCATGTGAATGGTTTATTTACTTCATGTTATATGTTTCTTCATTTACCGATTTATATGTGTATGTTATAATAAGGTAAAATCTTATCTTACCAGTAGAACACTGATTCATGCCCCCCCCCTCTCAATGTTCTTGGATTTCTTCAATTCCAACAAGATATGGGTTTGATGGTGACCCAATTCAAGGACTATTTTTTAGGAATAGATTACTCCGTGGAATTTGTTTATTAGCTTATCAATCCTAGGGATTAGGTACCAATTTATTATTGTAGATACCTATTTAGTATTTTATATTTAATGTACACTCTCATTGTGTCATGCTTCTTTCTTACCAAGACCACCAAGGAAGAAAAATGGCTAAATCTAGGTTGAATGTACCCTATTTCTAATAACTCCTTTATTGTGTTTTCCATTGTATTCCTTTTGTTATTTGAGATGAATATAAGAGGTAGTGATAATAATCACAAAGTACAATAGATCCAAAACCACACTCATGCTTATTATCCCTCTTTCACTCACTAGAATATGCTCGCATAGACCTCTCCAACATGTATGAATCCAAACCCCGTGTCCTCTAACACTCCAACACCATAAGACCTTCCACTAGTCACTCACCCTAGTACATGCTCAATTAGGACTTCCAATCCCCATTCAAAGAATACAAGGAATAACCCCAACACATATACTTCATAGGCATCCCAAGAAGGATTCTCAACATACACAAAAGGGGTCTCTACTCCACTAACCAACCAAAGCACAAAGGAAGTCTTACTGTTACACCGTTGTCCTTTTGTGCCAGTCATGTAGGCTTGGTACAATCATGAACATTGCCTTCCTCCCCTCTCCTTAGTGCCTCCAAAAGTCTTCTAGGACTTTATAGGGTCCACGTACTAACCTTCCCAAAACTCCAACCACTGAACTTCCCATCACACCCTATTTGGCAAACAAGAAATTGTTGTCTCACTGGTTTTGCTAAGACAGTCATTGTCACTATTAACTTAGGACAGCCAAAGGTTTTCTTAGTTATTGGTTCTTCAACTTGGTGACCCTTTCTCTTGTCAATAGAGCCCTCACACATCCCTCTTTCCCTTCACTAGACTCCCCAATAACCATTGATGCATTCACACCACTTCAAACTTCATGAAATCAATGTGTTTTAGACTGTGACTCAAAAATCAGTCCCTTGCATTCAACTAGCACGTGCCAAAATTACTCATGAGCCCCTGCAACCACCAAAATATGAAAAGGCATGATATTTTACAAGTTCTCACTAAGTTTGGTGGTTTTCCTATGGCGACAAATGATGAATTACATTATTTATGGTCATTGTTAACCCTGGGAAGGGTTTTGACAGTGCTTTACAAAAAATGGAATATCTTTTTCAAAACAGAATCAAATTGGATGAAACCAAATCCAAAATAGAGGGGATTCAGTCCTCTTTCATTTACAGTGGGTAATAAATGCAAATGAATAACGAAATTTAAGGATCCAAGGTGTAGGATTGACTGTCACATGGAGTAACATAGGAAAAGTGCAGAAAGCTTTAAGATTTTATTGATTTCTCCTTAGTATATGGCATTCCAACCTTATAATGAATGAGGATAGGCCTTTTTATAGGTTTCTCAGCCTTCCCGATGCTTATAGGTACCTTTTAAACTCCACTTAACCATTGGAGACATAAAATTGCCCTTTACAAAGAAAAGTTGTGCATGACAATATTTATCAATAATGACAACTTTCAACATTTTGTTAAACCGTGACCTTAAACACATTGAAATAGGTCCAAATATACATGAAAGGATCTTTGGAACCAACTTTTACGTTATTACATCAATTTGACCCATTTTGACCCATTTGCACAATATTGTCCAAATTAATCAGGACCTTCCTAGGACCAACTAGACAACTTGATTAAATGAATGGTCAAATGACCTTATTTCAATGTTAATGGTCTCATTAGACCTTATTGACACAATAAACCATCTATAATTCAAAATATTTATATTTGACCCCATATAGATCATTGGAATCAGGAGGTACACTTGGTTCTCTTGGTGCTCCTGCACCAATGGTCATCAAATGAGAACTATTGGCTATCATAATCACTGTGCATAGCGAGTTTTTGCTAGAGAGATCAAGTATTATATTAAAAAAGTAATGAATTTACAAGGATACTTTGATGCATTTTATTCCTACCTCTAGGAGGTAGCAACTTTTTGATGTGCACTCTTCTAATTATATGTTAATTCAGACTTCTAATAGATTGAGGTTGTCTAACATGCACATAGATGACTGAAAACACTTTCTTCTTCTCCAAACAACGAACTTGAAAAGCAGTGACTATAATTTGTGATTAAAGAGGCGAAGTTCAGGTCCTTTAAGTATAAGACAAAGTGAATTCATCTTATTTCAAAGTGCAGACTTGATCCATTCAAGGTGAGAATTCAAAAGGGAGTTGTAAGTCATCCAACAAGGTAGGTGATTTTATCTGCAAGTTATCATTTACCCTTTCTTTTCAGGTTGATTTCATCAAATCAAGGTGAGTGCAATATTGTTTTTGATGAGGATTTAATGAAGATCTGATTGAAGGATACTCTTTTTAAAAAATAGATCTCCTTTTAGATCTGATTGAAGGATTGAGAACTAGTTTCCATTGCATCCTTGTAAATATTATCCTTTTTAGACAGTGAATCTTCTTTAGTTTCCATTTGGTTTCATTCAATTTTATGCAGTACAGATAAAGTTCTCTTGATGTCCAAATCTCTGCAGGGTTCCATGTCAAGAAAGGTACATGCAAAAGGTGTGGAGAAATCATTGTTTTCTGAGTCTCAGTCAGAATTAGACAACAAAGAGGTGGTTTGGAAGGGTTGAATGTAAAGAAAGGGTCTTGGAGGGCTATAGAGGGTTTATAAGGGAGTGAGAGGATGATACACATTTGTGTCAAGGTTTGAAAACCTTTGAATAAGCCAAAATGTCAGGGTTTTGCTAACTGTCCTTAATGACACCTATTTGTAATTTTGAACAGTGCTACCACAACAGGGTACGTTATGTCTTTAGGGTGGATGGGAGGGTGAATCATTTTGTTTTGGTTATGAGAGAGAGTCATTGATATATATTTGAGTACCCCTGGGTTGATGTGTGCCTATTTGGCATTAGGAGTTGTGTCCAAAAGCCATTAGGAGTCCTAATTGGAGAAGGGCTTGACGGAGTAAGATTTTGTGAGTTGGTGTGATTCAATGGTTGGAAGACCTCAAGATATATTTGGGAAAGGTGATAATGCCCTATGTTATGTATGTTAGTGTTTGTATGGGACTAGGGAGTCAAAGTGATTCTTTGGGGTGTTGAAGCAACTTGAGGGGCTAGTAGCCTAGTGAGGGCTTGGGGTTTGTTCCCTATTGAATAGGTGAGTTGGGAGAAAGATATCCCTAATTGATTGAGATTGGTGGATGCTCTACATCAAAATGCTTCTATGTTGACCTTACCTAATTCTTTGTTTCTCATTGAAGCTTACACAAATGCTACTGAGGATGTCATGGGAGCCATCTTGTTATAAGATGGTAAAATAGTATGCTACTATTCAAAGGTTTTATTTTCAACAATGAGGGACTATCTGTCTTATGATAGAACTTTATGCATTAGTCTAGGTGATGAGAAAGTGTATAAAAAATAGTATGAGAAAGACTCAAATTATGGGGAATACAAATAGCAAGAAAGTAGTACTATATAGGTGAGAAAAAATGAATGTTTCCAAGGCATGGTTTCTACTTTTGGAGGCACATAACTCCAATGTGGCAATTCATTTTGGTGGTGGAAAAATAGTGATTCATTTGTAAAGTTGCATGCACTTTCAAGGATGCAAGTAGTAGTGAAATCCATTAGAGGATGTGAGTTATGATGCACTTGCAAATCCAAGATGCATGAAAAAAGTATATAGAACTAAAGAAAAAGACAATAAGTTGTTGAAAGAATAGTTTAAAACATGAAGCAAAAAAGAACAAATGAAAAGTTTAAACCATGAAGCAAAAAAGAAAGATAGAAGCAGTAGTAATATTATATCACTTGGTACTAATTTGAATACTTGGTTCCTCCCCCTATCACTTAAAAGTTAATACTATGCTCTAGATGTCAAAGGAAATTTGGTCATGTGCATTCACCGCTAAAATTTGGAATGCAAAAGAGGGAATGTACTTGGCAGTCTGCTATAATTTTAAGAACAAAGAGATTCTATAGCACCGAGAGGTTGCAATCATAGCCTATGTTGGCCATAATCCTTGTTGCAGCAATAACGAGATGTGAGGTAACAATTATAAAATTTGGATGAACTCAAAGAGACATTTGTTGGCATTATAACAGATAATGGGAGATTGTTGGCATTTCAATAAGGATATTGAGAAGGTTGTTGATGATTATGGATATAACTGATTAAGGATGATTTACTGTCTTAATGTTATTATTTTGTCATTGATGTCAAGATATTGATTTTCTAAATTAGTATGATGTTGCCATATCTTGAGAAGTATGATTTGATGAGTATAAAGGTGTCGATAAAAGACACAAAAAAAATATGATGAATAAGGGGATGAATAAGTTATTCAATGGGAAACTATTACCGAGTTAGACAATGATGAGATCATGATGTTTAGATTGTTTTGATATCATACATATGTTATTTATTGTAAGGTTAATACTATACTATGTTACCGAGCAAAGAACCTAGTCGGTAAACCCTAAGGTTATCACTATCGATTAATGAAGACAAAGTGTCTATCGAGTAAAGTTTAGTATTTACCGAGTTGTAACTGAGCTGTAACAGAATGCATCAAATGATTACATGTGTTATTTAATGAAGGGAGCTAATGAGCTGGAACTGATTAAATGATTGGTATGTCGTGCATAAAGTTTGTTAAAGAATCTATGGCAAAGGAAAATCGGCATGAAGATCTACAATGCAGATTGAACTGCATACCCTAGCACAAGTTCCAAGAAATGTATGCAAGTTCCAAGGCGGGGTAAAACATTTTTCAGATCGAAGAATACATTGAACCTGGTCAAAGTTTGAAGATCTAATGGCTATGATTGATTATGGGAAATGTGATGAAGGAGATTAAGCGATTGGCAATTGTTTATAAATAGGGAACTATTGATAAACAATGTATGCGGGTAAGTGTATGCATAGGGATGCTACATAGTAATTACCGAGCACAGAAGCTTGAAGAACTATTTGTATAACAGAGTATAGAGCCCAGTAGATGGACAAGATTAGTTCTATGTCTAGATTGTATGGAGCAAATAAGAATCTGCTTTAGCATTTTAGATGTGAAGTTGCAGATAGATTTTTATTACTGTTATTTTGTGAAGTGACAAAAAATTTCTTAACCGAGTGGACTTAACAGTCTTATTTGTAAAATCCTCTAGCAAGGTGACATTCTAATTGAGTGTTTGAAATCCTTTAACAAGGTCACTTCTAACAAGGTGAAGATCCTAACAGATCTGAGGGAAATCCCTTAACCAGGTCACATCTAGCAATGTGTTTTTAATCTTTAACAGGATTTTCTTTTAACCGAGCATACTCTAGAAGAGTATATTTCTTAGTGGGTCCAAAATCCCACAGTGGTTTTTCCCTATTTAGGTTTCCACGTTAAATCTGGTGTTATGAGGTTTATGATATTTATATGCTTTTGAGTTTGCATGTTTAACAGTTTTGGTTATATCACTAAAGTATATGTTATCAAGGTTGAATCTGATGTTTTTATGGAAGATTAAGTTTGTATGATTCACCCCCCCCCCCTCTCATCTTATCAGCTTGGCATCTGTACTTAACATTAAGTATCAGAACTATCAATTGGTGTCAGAGCTTTGGACTCCAGAAGAAAATTTTAAAGGTACTTGAGGCAAAGATCCAAAGATGTATAAGGGTGATGCACCAAAGCTGAACAAGTCAAGTTTCTCTACATGGTAGAAAAGGATGAAGCTGCACCTATCAGGAGTTGGAGAATATGTTGTATATTATCTGGAGAATGATTTCATTACACCGAGCACCTATCCATTGACAATGGAAGAGATAAAGGCAAAACAAGAACATATCCAAGCAATGATTGAAATAACATCTGCATTGATCGACTCAGAGTTTAATGATCTAGAAGGCTGCAATGATGCGAAGGCAATGTGGGACAAGCTCATATATGTATATGGCGGTGATGAACATGTTCAAAGAGCAAAAGTGGAAATTCTAAGAGGGCAACTTGAATCTATGAGGATGAATGAAGGTGAGAACATAACTCAGTACAATACAAGACTAAAGGAGATTGTCAATCAAATCAAAGGAGCAGGTGGAACCATTGAAGAAAAGGATATAACAAGTAAGTTGTTAAGAACCCTTCTACCAGCTTATGCAATCAGAGTCTCTGCAATCAATGAATTAAGGTCTATACCCAATATGTCAGTTTCTTTAGATGCTACTATTGGTAAGCTACATGCATTTGAGTTAAGTAATTTTGATAACAGTGGGTCTTCGGTAAATAAAGTTGAATCCACATTTAGTTCTTTTCATCTTGATGAATCTAATAATTACAATGAAAGAAAGTATAAGTACTCTGAAGGAGATCACAGTGGAGCAAGTGAAATATTTTGTAACAACATGGAGGAAGTACACAAACTGTATGAGTAAATAAGAAAGCACGAAGAGTTTGAAGCACTATTAGCCAGAAGGTTACCGAGAGGCAAAGGTAAGTATAAAGGAAAACTACGTTTGAAATGTTTCAATTGTGATAAGATAGGACACATGGCTTCTAACTGTCCTGACAAAGATTCTACTGAAAAGAGAGATTACCGAGATAATAGACAGAAAGACAATCATTACAGAGGACACCGAGACTTCAGAAGAAGAGATAGAAAGACATGCTTAATAGCTGATGAGGAATCCAATGATGATAAATCAGATGAAACTGATACAGAGGAAGTAGTTTATGTGGCTATCAAAGATGGATTAGATGAAGAAAGGTATGAAGAAAAAGCCCTAATATCTCACATAAATACTAATGATTCTTGGATCATAGATAGTGGATGCTCACATCACATGACTGGTGATAAACACAAGTTTGTTATGTTAGAAGATTATGATGGAGGCTATGTAAGATTTGGTAATGATGCACCATGTCTAGTAAAAGGTAAAGGATCTATAACACTTCTTGACAATGCAAGATGCAATGTTGTTTATTGGGTTGAAGGTTTGAAATACAATTTGTTGAGTGTAGCACAGCTAAACAATACATGATACTAAATAGAATTTCAAAAAGGAATTGTCAAAGTTCATGACAAGAATGGAAAGTTAGCTACTACCAGGACACAAACAAAAGGTAACACATTTCACCTTGACTCAACTTGGAATAAGTGTCTGTATGCAAAGATAGATGATACCTGGTTATGGCATAAAAGGTTTTGTCATGTAAATTTTGATAATCTGATCAAAATAAGTAAGAAGCACTAAGTAAGAGGTCTACCAAGTTTGGAAAAACCTGAGAATGCTATGTGCTGAGGATGCCAGATGGGTAAGATGACAAGATCAAGCTTTACAAGTAAGTCTTACACTTATAAGGGAATTTTAGATCTTGTGCACACCGATCTTTGTGGTCCTATGAAAGTTCAAAGTTATTATGGTGATAAATATTTCATATTATTTGTGGATGATTACTCAAGGATGATGTCAGTTATGTTTTTAAAAGAAAAATCAGAAGCTTTTCAAATGTTTAAATGGTACAAGGTAAGAGTTGAAAATGAAACAGGAAGACAACTGAAATGTCTTAGATCAGATAGAGGAGGAGAGTTCACATCTGATGAGTTCAACTTATTTTGCAATGATCATGGTATTAAAAGACAACTCTCTGCATAGAGAACTCCACAGCAAAATGGAATAGCTGAGAGAAGAAATAGATCTATTGTGGATTGTGCCAGAACCCTGATGATTGAAAAGAAAGTGCCACGAACATTTTGGAGAGAAGCAATAAGCACAGTAGTTTACACCCTGAACCGAGTACAACTAAAGAAAGGAACTATGAAGACACCATATGAAATCTGGTATGACAAGAAACCTAATGTAAGTTATTTCAAAATCTTTGGAAGTAGATGCTATGTACACAAAGATGATAGAAATGGCAAGTTTGATCAGAAAAGTGAAGAAGGAACATTTCTTGGTTATTCTTTTAGAAGCAAAGCATTTAAATGTCTGATCAAATCATCTAACAAAATATTAGAAAGTGCAAATGTGAAAATTGATGAATTTGCAGAAAGAAATGATGAAGGAAATTCCAAGGAACCAAAAGACTATGATGAATTTGTCTATGTTCAACGGACAAGTCTTACCGAGAAAACTATTGAAGAAAATGAAGAGAATATCCAGTTACTGAGTGATGAAGAAGATCATACAGACCCTACCGAGCCTATATTAGCCAAATATGTCAGAAGACATCATGCATCAAGTCAGATTATAGGAGATAAGGATGATCCAGTTATGACAAGGAACAAACTGAGACATAACACATGTCTAATATCTGAATTTGAGTCAAGAATAGTGAAAGAGGCATTTAACAGTGAAGATTGGATAAATGCTATGATAGAAGAGATTGATCAAATCAAGAAGAATGACACATGGACACTGGTCCCAAGACCGAAGGACAAAAATGTAATCGGTACAAAGTGGATTTTCAAAAACAAGCTGAATGAAAAAGGAGAGGTCATTCGAAATAAAGCAAGACTAGTTTGCAAAGGTTATGCCCAAGAAGAAGGAATTGATTATGGTGAAACTTTTGCACCTGTGGCTAGACTAGAAGGAGTAAGAACATTGTTGGCATACACTGCTTACAAAAATTTCAAGGTATATCAAATGGATGTCAAATCTACATTTCTGAATGGTATATTAGAAGAAGAAGTTTTTATTGAACAACCTGAAGGATTTGTTGAAGACAAGAGTAAAAATCAGGTATGTAAATTGAACAAAACATTATATGGTTTGAAACAAGCACCTAGAGCATGGTATGAAAGATTGCACTTTTATTTGATTACGATTGGTTTTATAAGGACAAGTGAGAACAACAATATGTACATGAAGAATGGTGAAAATGGAATACTGATCTCAGCCATATTTGTTGATGATATTATATTTTGTGGAAATGACTCTTTATGCAAGAACTTTGGAAATGAAATGAGCAAAGAATTTGAGATGTCATTAATCGGTGAGATAAAGTATTTTATAGGTTTACAGATACTACAAATGAAAAATGAGATTTTCATTACTCAATCCAAGTACATAAAGGAAATCTTGAAGAAATTTGGAATGGAGGATTCGAAACCAATAAGTACTCCTATGACTACCAACTGTACATTATCAAAGAATGATGAATCTACATCTGTTGATGAGACACTTTACGGATCCATGATTGGAAAGCTACAATATGTTGTTCACAACAAGCCAGATATAGCACATGCAGTAGGTATAGTTGCAAGATTCTCTGCAGATCCCAAGGAAACACACATGACAGCAATCAAAAGAATTTTTAGATACTTGAAAGGCACTGAGGATTATGGCTTAGTATATCAGAAAGGAAATGACTTTGATTTAAAAGTTTATACTGATGCTGATTGGGTAGGCAACATTGATGACAGAAAAAGCACAAGTGGAGGAGCTTTCTTTTTAGGAGAAAGACTAGTAAGTTGGCTTAGCAAGAAACAAGGATGTGTTTCACAGTCAATAGCAGAAGTTGAATATGTTGTTGTAGCATTAAATTGTACCAACATAGCATGGATCAAACAACTGTTGGATGGTATAAATGAGAAAGTTACCGAGCTAGTAACTATATTTTGTGACAATGTTGGTGCCATTAACATTTCAAATAATCTTGTTATGCACTCTAAGACGAAACACATCTCTGTCAAATATCATTATCTTATAGAAGAAGCTCAAGAGAAGAAAGTGGTGTTGGGGTATGTTAGCACAAAGGAACAAATAGCAGATATCTTCACCAAGCCGCTGCCGAGAGACACTTTTGAGTATCTCAGAAGTAAGTTAGGGGTCCTACCCTTATCTTCCATTCACTGACCGAGTTCGGTGAAAGCATCAATTCGATGACTCTACAGAATATCTTTTAGGAGTTGATGCTGATTTACACACTTTAGGAGGTTTTCTAAAGGTGTGCAGGAAACAATACAAGAAATAGGAATTGAAGACAAAATGCTTTGACTGAGACTAAGTTGATACATCACAACAGGAAATCACTTCATACAGGAAGAAATTATGTTTTAGTTCTTTACTTTTTGGCATTGTTGTCAAAGGGGGAGAAGACTGGAGAAGAATGAAGAAAAGAAAGACTGAGAAAAGAGGAGAAGTGTAATGTATGGGGGAGAAGACTGATGACAAGGGGAGAGCATTTCAGCATTTCATAATATCACAACAATTCGAATCAATTAGGTTAAATCAATTGGTTTTGCCATCAATGCCAAAGGGGGAGATTGTTGGCATTATAACAGACAATGGGAGATTGTTGGCATTTCAATAAGGATATTGAGAAGGTTGTTGATGATTATGGATATAACTGATTAAGGATGATTTACTGTCTTAATATTATTATTTTGTCATTGATGTCAAGATATTGATTTTCTAAATCAGTATGATGTTACCATATCTTGAGAAGTATTATTTGATGAGTATAAAGGTGTCGGTAAAAGACACAGAAAGAATATGATGAATAAGGGGATGAATAAGTTATTCAATGGGCAACTATTACCGAGTTAGACAATGATGAGATCATGATGTTTAGATTGTTTTGATATCATACATATGTTATTTATTGTAAGGTTAATACTATACTATGTTACCGAGCAAAGAACCTAGTCGGTAAACCCTAAGGTTATCGCTATTGGTTAATGAAGACAGAGTGTCTACCGAGTAAAGTTTAGTATTTTCCGAGTTGTAATTGAGCTATAACAGAATGCATCAAATGGTTACATGCGTTATTTAATGAAGGGAGCTGATGAGATGGAACTGATTAAATGATTGGTATGTCGTGCATAAAGTTTGTTAAAGAATCTATGGCAAAGGAAAATTGGCATGAAGATCTATAGCGCAGATTGAACCGCATACCCTAGCACAAGTTCCAAGAAATGTATGCAAGTTCCAAGGCGGGGTAAAATTTTTTTCAGATCGAAGAATACATTGAACCTAGTCAAAGTTTGAAGATCTAGTGGCTATGATTGATTATGGGAAATGTGATCAAGTAGATTAAGCAGTTGGCAATTGTTTATAAATAGGGAACTATTGATAAACAATGTATGTGGGCAAGTGTATGCATAGGGATGCTACATAGTAATTACCGAGCACAGAAGCTTGAAGAACTATTTGTATAACAGAGTATAGAGCCCAGCAGATGGACAAGATTAGTTCTATGTCTAGATTGTATTGAGAAAATAAGAATCTGCTTTAGCATTTTAGATGTGAAGTTGTAGATAGATTTTTATTACTGTTATTTTGTGAATTGACAGAAAATTTCTTAACCGAGTGGACTTAACAGTCTTATTTGTAAAACCGTCTAGCAAGGTGACATTCTGATTGAGTGTTTGAAATCCTTTAACAAGGTCACTTCTAACAAGGTGAAGATCCTAACAGATTTGAGGGAAATCCCTTAACCGGGTCACATCTAGCAATGTGTTTGTAATCTTTAACAAGATTTGCTTTTAACCAAGCATACTCTAGAAGAGTATATTTCTTAATGGGTCCGAAATCCCACAGTGGTTTTTCCCTATTTGGGTTTCCATGTTAAATCTAGTGTTATGAGGTTTATGATGTTTATATGCTTTTGAGTTTGCATGTTTAACAGTTTTGGTTATATCACTGAAGTATATGTTACCGAGGTTGAATCTGATGTTTTTATGGAAGATTAAGTTTGTATGATTCACACCCCCCCCCAACTCTCATCTTATCAACTTGGCATCTGTACTTAACATTAAGTATCAGAACTATCGACATTTACAAATACAACCTACCCTTTATAATACCTAATTGAAAAAATAGATGCAATGCAAGTCCTTGTATCAATAATGTCTGGCAAATAGTAAAAAACTAGAACAATAAATTCCATATAAAATTGGTTAGACTTAAAATGATAAGGAAAATTTAAAAATGCTAAAGAAAATGTCAACTAATAAAAAAACTTACAAGGATGAGGCATATTCATATCTTTTGTAGTCTCGCCATGGGTATCAACACTAGAAGCAACTCATACCCTACAATTAAGATTCAATATACATTATTAAATAAGATTAACTTTGAAACATAATGAAATATTGAAAAGTGTGTTATCTTATCGAGCTTCGCTTGGTTTTGAGAATAATTTAATATTCTCTACTTAACAAGGCCAACCACGTGAAGGTGGAAACTCATTTGCACCCCCCCCAACATCATTCTAAATTCCCCGTTAACATCTAACATTCATTCATTCTTTTTACCATTAATAAAATATAACATTCATTCATTAATATCACATAACATTCATTAACAAATAACATTGATTAACATTAATTAACATGCAACATTCATCAATATTAATTAACACATATCATTCATAACCATTCATTAGTACATGATTACATTCATTAACACATAAAAATCAGTCATTATCAAATAAGGTAGATTACAATCATTGGTTTTTTTGTTTTTTCTTTGAAGCTATAAAAAGAATAAGTGGAGCATAGTTTTCTTCATCATTTCCCCCCTCTTTAGTTTTTATGCCCTCTGCTCGTGATCTCGATGTATGCCTAGTCCTATACTGAGGACGAGGACACTGAAGCGAAAGGGGGTCCTTTGCAATAACAAAGAAATGGGTTAAATTCAAAACATTTTTTATTATTGTTACAAGTATTTCATTAATTTAAAGAACATAACCGCGGTACTCTTTACCTGATGGGGCCACATCATTTTGTCTAGCCTCAACCTCAACATGTTGAACACCCTATAGATCCTCTGGAGTTGAAATACTAAATGTTACATTAATGTTGAACACCAATTGCAATTAAATTTGTTTAAAGGAATAATAGTGATCCTCTTTACCTGATTGGGCAACATCACGTTCCTGATGTTGTGTACCTAGATCATGCTCCACTCGGTCACCATCGACTACATGCTCTAAAATATTGACAAAAAAGGTTAGATTAATTACTACACTAATTACAATTTAAGATGTTTAATTATATTAATAATTACATAAATAAATTTGAATAGCAAATGAGTACCTCCACTACTGGAATGCACATATAGACCTTCATGTGCAGGTCATGTTTCATGATTAGCAGGCTGCATTCCAATGTCATGCGCATTGTTATCATTGCTTGCTTATTTAAAACAAATATAGTCACTTTATGTTGGAACTCAACATCAATTAGATTATTGGTAAAGTATTCAATTTGAAACAATTTTCATTTAGCTTATTTACCTGTGTGACGGATGCACCAGAATCTTGTGTTTGCCCACTCAATTCTCGTAGCCATTCAGGCACAGCTGTATAGCCTTGCCGGTAAGCAATTCTCTTGTCATCTTCTGTGGGCACTCTATTGAATTCAGAGCCCTGTATTTTTGCTTGGTATCGTGAATTTTGCTTGCATTGTTTGATAACAAAAAAAAATCGTTTGCAATTTATAAATATTTTGATGCGATATTTCATTTACTGATACTTACAATTCATGCGACAAGTTTCATATAACCACCAGAGCCGAGTTTGTCTTGCCTATTCTTTTCTTGTCTTGCCTTGGTTGCCTTTGACATGTCACTCGGTCTATGAAAAGTTTGAAATATGTTAGATTATATAAATATAAAGAGTAATTAATTAGTACATAATTATATTCTTAATAGTATCCCATACCTTCTTTTGGCGTTTGCTGGTGTATTTCATTTTTTTCCTTTCAATTCTCTCCTTGGCATCCAAAATCAAGTCCTTCCACTCCCTCTCTGGAATCATGGGGGATGCTCGTACTTTACGTTCTTCTCTAAATGGGTCATGCATTGGTCCCTCACATACTTTAGATATGTGCCAACTTTTTCAAGGAGCTTGGTTTTGTCGAATGTGTCATTTCCAAACAACTCAACCATACAATTTGTCAATTCATCTTTTAACCTTTTTTCTTGGTCATTCCACCTTTTAAAGCAAAAACAAACCTGTTAGATTCAAAAATGAACTGAAGATACCTTTATTATAGTTCAAGAAATGGATCAAAGGAAAACTATTCTAGCAATGATATGAAATCAAAATAGTGGATTAGGGTTATTTCACATATGATGTTCCACCTTTTACATATGGTGGGCCCAAATATCTACAATGCAATGTCATTAAGATTTTTATAAAAAATATCATTTCCTACAAAAAAAAATTCATGGGATCATTAGTCCAAAACAAGTGATTAGAAAGTAAATTACAATTAGACTATATATAATAATAATTTTAAAGTACCTGGAACCTTCTGTATCTTTAAGGGAATCAATTCTTCGTCGCTCACCACCAATATGGCCTACAATGTTCCCGTACTAGCAATACGAGAAGATCCAAAAAATGATGGTATGTTATTAGCAGTAGCCACCTCTAGCACATCCTTGTGTGCATCTCCTGTTGTAGAAAATGAATCCACTATGAAATGCCCCCAAGAAAGAATGCTTCAAGGGAAATAAACACATAACAGAAGATAGATCAAAAGAGGGATCTACCAACAGTGGGCGGGCCAACATGACATGCAGTAGAGGATTTCTACATGTTGTGTGTTGCTGACATTGCAGTCGGAAATATAGGTGGGGATAACCTTTGATGAGGTGGCATTTTCACAGGTACATTAACAACACTTGAAGAATAATACATTAAATATATAAAAACTGCAAGAATTGTAAACAAGGATGAACCTTTATTATGAACATTGGCAGTATCAAGTGTGATGTGTTTTGGGTACTCAAAGTGATAAGCCAAACAAGTGATAAGCCAAGAAAATCATCATCACCTGAACTACCTGCAATACCCTGATCATGGCCACTAGGTTGATGAGGATGCATAAATTTCTGTAAAAACAACACGTACATATTTTATTAATGACATAAAAGAGTATAAAATATAAACTATTATTGAACTTTTGTTATAATTAAAGCTTTCATTACTACTTACTTGCAAGTTTTCTATTGTCTACATCAATTTTTGCACCCTCTCTTGTATCTCACCAGTTTGAGGCTCCACGGATGCCAAAGCAACAATCTCTCTACTAATTTTTCTAATAGACTTTTTGGTCAATTCTATAGGGTTTGTGGAATTTGCGATGTCATCATCGCTTAATCCTGTTGAGTCCACATCCCTAGAGAGGTGCTCAGGTACTGGAGCTCCCTTTCCCTTTCCCCAAAAATCCATTTGTGACAAGAATATCATTAACACTATCAAAATTACTCCAAACACTCAAGAAAAGAACATAATAATGTAACAATTTGCTTATATCTAATTTGTAAAATTACAATGAGGTTTACCTGCTCGGTAGAAGTGTTCGGACCTACATCCCTGTCTGTGCTATGTGATGGATCCATGTCGCCCTGAGACAAAGAAAAAATATAAAAACGTTAGTGAAATAAAACCAATAGACTTAGCAAAAAAACTTAATAATAAAATGGTATATTGGATTCATTAATTGGAAGTTGGTTAATTTAAATGGTATATAGTACGTACCACCCCCATGATAGTAACTTTGTTTGTATCTATACGATTCCAATTATAATCGATTAGTTATTCTTCCCCTGCACTTATTGATTTTATCGCACATACGAATACATGTTTTCTCTCGTGCGCCTCAAATAAGCAATTGGGTTACTTATTAGTTGACCCAAGTCGCGTACTATTTATAAAACCTACAATACTTCCTGTTTCTTTTGGCCTTCCATCAATGTACATAGCCACTCGTTTACTTTGATCATTATCTTTCTGTTGTATATAATTTGCTGACAGTGCATACCTACGCATACTTTTTTTATATCGAACAATCTGCATCCGATTATTGTACATGTAACAAGGTCTGACAAACTCCATCAATTCAACAACTTTGTTGTAACAAACCTTTATGCCGTCCATGGAAAATAGGCCCAAACCATGTAACGATGAAGGTGTTATGCGATATATCCTATCGTTAACACAAAAATTGGTGTTTATTGGAGGAAGTTCCTTGGGTATCCATTGTTTTTGTAGATGTTTGTACCCCAAGGGCACCTCAATGTCGCCTTTGGTCTAATCATCATAAGAACATGACCCCCCTTGAGCAAGGAAAAATTCCATGCATTTATTGAATTTTCTTCTAATCTTTTGACCTCTAGTTGATCTAACTATTGTAGATCTACTACATGTCTCACTTTCATTTTCTATTCCTTCACTTCCCTCACTCGAGGAAAACAAATCTGACAAATACCTATTTGGTGGTACCTGCACTCCATCAAATGAGAGAGTTAGTTGGTAATGAGAGAGATATTTTGCAAATGAGGGTAATGTTGATGAAGAAGTCGACCCTAAAGTTGATGTTGAGATTAAAATTTGAATAAGTCCAACTGGGGCCAAGAGTGTTGATAACTGTATTAGATTTGATGCTAATGTCGTGGTTTGAAAATTTGAGGAAGTTTGTTTTCCAAGTAATTTAAAAAAAATAAATTGTTTCTATAGGGTGTATTGACTTATACCCGTCGATCCATGAGACTATGCAGGATCCTCGTCAAAGGGGTTCAGGTTCCTGCACATTTAATTCAATTATCTTATGTTAGCTAAAACTTACATTGTACACAACATGAACAACATGTACTTTTGTCATCATAATCATTGTAATTTTTTTAATTCCTTACCTTTACTTTATGTAGACTATGCAGGATCCTCAACTAAAGGGTTGACGATGTCTGTAGTCAATTACATGTTTCCACCAAGGGTGACAACATCACACAAAATATATATACATGAAATCAACACCATCAATTGAGCATCATAAGCATTACATTTGTAAGTTGATAAACAATAAATACATATGTATCATAAGCATCATAAGCATCACATATGTATCATCATATATGTAATTGAGCATCATAAGCATCACATATGTGTCATCATAAACATGTAATCCATCACATATATATCATAAATCACCACCCATCACATAGGTAATAAACAGTCCACATTCTATAAATAAACACAAAGTTCAAAAAATGTCACATGTATCATCATAAACATGTAATCCATCACATATGTATTTTAAATCAACATCCATCACATAGCTAATAAACAGTCCAAATTCCATAAATAAACACAAAGTTTAAAAAATGTCACATAAATAGTCACTCTCCCTATCTCCGTCTTTTCGGGGTGGCATAGTTCTACTATTAGGACCTACTAGAGGTGGAACATGAATTAAAAAACATTAAAAGGTGCATCATGAATTAATTATGTAATGGCATTAGAATTCAAAACATAATGAATTAATTATGTAACGATATAAGTCAAATAAATTTCTATCAATAAATCAATATTAAATAGATAATATACTAATCGCATACCTCATACATTTCATTCATGTCATTGATCTTCTTCTTCATCCAACTCATCATCATGACCATCATGACCATCATCGTCATCATCATCATCATCATCACCACCACCACCACCACCACCACCGTCTTCATCATCGTCATCACCATCACCATCACCATCACCATCACCATCACCATCACCATCACCATCACCATCACCATCACCATCACCATCACCATCACCATCACCATCACCATCGACATCGACATCATCATCATCATCATCATCATCATCATCATCATCATCATCATCATCATCAATAGCAGCTTCTTCTTCTTCATCATCATCGAGTAACTATCGATCGTGATCATCATCTACATCATCTTCTACTTCTTCGGTATCTTCTTCTTCCATCACATTATACTTTATTGGCCTTCCTCTTGGATTATGTCTAACAGCAAATGACCAACCCAGTTTATGTGGAACCTTTGAGTAAAATACCTGCTCACATTGGCTTGGAAGAACATAGGGCTCATCCTCAACTGGTTCAAATGACTTTGTATTAACCATTGTAAAACCATTATCATGTTCAATAACAGTTCTATCAGGATCATTTTTATTTAGTCGTAGCCTGTACCATTTGACGACGAACAAAACTAATTTGAAGGAATTAAAGTCACACTCAAGTATATCATCCAAAATGACATAGTATCGATTTTGAGAATCTTGAGGATGTATGTCATTTCTCGATGAAATATTTGTCACCTCAAAGACTGCAGTTATCCCAAAATCACAAGTTTTCTTCGTGTCATCCAACTTTTTGATGCAAAATTTATGACCATTGCAGCACATAGCGTTGTGGTGTTTGACTTGGAATATGTCAAACATGTAAAAATTATTGCATCGTGAGTTGATAAACATATGGGTGATTAATAAATTTATACATACCTATTTATCTCTTAAACCATATGCTAAATCAATTTCCCTTTGCGTAACATTGGAATCTCCATTACGATGAGCTTCTTTAACCAATGAAGCCACACCTTCCCATGTTAATGTGCAACCAGAATGTTGACAATGTTCAATCCATACCATAATCCAATCAATTGTTTGCAATATACAATGTAGTGCATCCCACTCTCGACCAACTGTACAAAAAATAAATATATGTCTTACAACCGATTTATTTTGATGATTAAGAATTAATTAGCTACAATAACATCTTATAATTACCTCTCACTTTCCTCAATCTACCTTTCCCCATCAAGTACTCCCCTTCAAAAATTTTAATGGGGTTGGGATCCCAAATGCGATCCACGTGGATCTTTGCTGCAAACTTAGAAAGATATTTAGAAATGTACACCATAGTCTGGTATACCATATATCCCTCCACCATAGAACCCTCAGGATGTGCTCTTGGTCGAACCAAAGCCTTCAAAAATTTCAAGTGCCTCTCAACCATCCACATTGACCTAGTGTGTACAGGTCCACACAATTCAATCTCCTCAACTTGGTGTATGAGGTAGTATTCTTCTGCATTGAAAAAATCTAAAGGTAGACACTTTTGCATTTCACACATTAGATGAGGAATTTTTCTCTTCCAATATTTTATATCTTCTTTATGGATTTCTTTACATGGCAACCACCTACAAGATATTCAAGACGCAAAAATATATATTACATAAGAAGTAAAACAAATCGCAAATATAATATCTATACAACAAATTGAACAAATGTCACTACTTACCTCATGTATTTTCCAAGATCATATATGACTTGCTTGACATTATTGTCGAAGTGGTCTGGGAGAGATAGAGGTAGAACGTACTGCAACAATTATAAAATTATCTTTTCATTTTTTTTCTAACATAATACAGTGAAAAGTACATGCGCAGTATACAAATATATAGTAAATACACAAGAACATGAATTACCTTAATGAAGGTATGTCAATCTTGCGTTTTCATCCTTGGCCCAAATTCACTTTTCTTTGATATAAGATTGTTTATGTTCACAGCAAATCCTATGGGAAATTGAATTTTTCGTATGACTTGTTTCATACCATTTCTTTGTTGATCTGTTAATAACCAAGGAAGGTCACTTATATTAATCTGGTCTCCATGGCTATTTGATTGAATGACATTTTTCATTGCATGATTGGATTCCTGAATGTCACTACAAATTTTGATAATTTTTTCTTTGTCATGCCTTCCATTCAATATTTTCCATAATGTCTTTGTTATATTCTTTCCAATATGCATAGTATCAAACAAATGCACAATTTATAATTGCTCGTAGTAGGGAAACCTACTAAATTATCGGGGATAACTTTTTAGTCCCTTAGGAAGGCGGTCATTAATGCCTTGATGACCTTCATGATCATCAATCACATCATTAGTAAATAAAACACAATAGAAAAGATGTTTTATGACATAAACCACTAGATGAAATGACATTACCTTGACGATAAATTCTATTATATTCCAACTTCCACAAGTGAGGTGTCATTCTTCATGGCTTTGATGTATTCTCTTCTTTCCCATTGAAAAAATCTTTTTCAATATTTCGATACTTATGATTTTTGTGGAGAAAGTGCCTATACTCATCAAACACCTACTTTCCTAAAAATTTTGAATGAGGAGATTTCATCTTTGGACCACAAACTGGACATGCAAATTTTTCTTTTGTTTGAAGACCTACAAGATAATGTATAATTGAATTAAATATTGATGCTCTGCTAAATGGAGGATTGTTAGAAAAACCTGTTTGATTGCTAGACACACAAAGAGAAGCACAAGAAACAAATGTTAGTCATTAGTGTTAGCAAATAAAAGATTAAACACTATCCTAAGCAAGCATATCAAGAAAGACACTACACAACAAATAGAAAGCTTAATGAATCTAAGAAATGCAACTAAACATCTCCAAATTCTCTCTACCATGTTGGTAGCTTCTCCTTCCTTGTTCCTCTCCTCTCCAAGTTCCAAATGAGTGTAGCTCTCAACAACTTTTTGCACTATGGATGCCTTATGGAAGTTCAAGATTGAAAATGATTAACTATGCAAATGCCAATGTAAAACAAAAGCTAAAATGAGAGATTATCTAATTAGCTAATGTTAATTTTAAGCCAAAAGAGTGAATGTAAATGGTTATACTAAAATGCTCTCTCTAAACTTAACTATAAGTTAAATGCATGCAAGTTTTCAAGATGATAGCTAAAAATGCTAGATGTGTGAGGATTTGAAACTGAGGAATGTAAGCTCTATTTATAGGTAAAATGGAGCAATAGAGGGTTGAGATTGAGTAATCTCAACAAGGGTCAAGATTGAATCGTTTAAGATCCATGTGAGGGCTTTCAACCCAATCTCAAGATGACAAGTGTCAACATGAGATGGGTTGAGAGGAGAGGGAAGAAACATTAAATGCTTGACATGACCTGAGGGTTAACTTGGGAGGTAGAGTTAATGTTGAGTTGAGTGAATAAATTTATTATTCAAAGAATAATGCTTTTATCCAATGGATAAACTCTTGTGCAAGAGTTAGTTAGGATAACCATGGTCAAAGCAATAAATGCTTGAGGAGACACATGGGTTACATGAGGGTTGACTTAGGGGTCAAAGTCCCTAACCATGGGTGCAAGTGGATTTAACCATAAATGGTTATTTAAGAGCCATTAATGGTCATGTAATAGCCATTAGTGGTTTGGAAGACTTTAGAGGTTAAATTGTTGAACACATAAAGCATTTAATGTTTTTCAAAGACTTTGGAGTCTTTGAGAAGTGACTCCAAGTTGCTTAGGAATGTGACAATAATTAGGGGATGGATTAGGCTAATTAGGAAGAGGTTAGAAGAGTCTAGAAGGGGTTTAGGATTGCAAGTGGGTTTGGTGGGTGAGGGAAAATAAGTTTTTTATTAAAATAAAATAAAATTCATTTATTTCAACAAATAGGTGCAACTTGCATTTTTAGGAGAATGTAAGTGGGGGGGATTTGATGATTTTAAATAAATGTTTTAATTATTTATTTAAAAGAGGAAAGGAGATTAAATTAAATAAATAGGATTTATCCATTTAATTGATTGTGAATTTGGTTTAGTGAAAGAATGGAAGAAATCATAAATAAAATGGAGAAATGGGAAGTATTGGAAGTTCACGGGGACCACAGCGGTGAGCGGGGTAAAATTAGGTTTAGGGTGAAGGGTATATATGGGGGTGAAGGGGTAAAAACAGGGTCATTTGCATTCATCTCCACAATGATTTTAGAGCTCTGATAGGGACCTCTTTGAAAGAGCGAGCAACAATCAAGATGTCGGTACCGATAGCAGATCATCGGCTAGAGTGGGTTCATCGATTCTAGCAGCGAGATGACTACGAACCGGCGGTATGTAAATTGGAAATTTTGTTTTTCACACATTTTTTATGTCTTTTTTGAAGTGTCCAAGTTGAGTCAAAACAATAGCATTAAAACTATGTTTTGGCACTGTTGTCAATTAAACTAGCGCTATTGTGCCACTATAGTGCTATCGCATAGTGGTTTTAGTGCTTTTGCAAGTTGTAGTGCAGTTGAGTAGTTGTTTTAGCGCTATTGAGTCCTTCTTATAGTGCTATTGTTTTGAAATGGTGTTATTGCGTAGTTGTTGTAGCGCAATTATTTATTGAGCACTAATGTGTAGTTATTGTAGCGTGATTGTTAGCAGAAGAGCGCTATTATCTGAAAAATAGATGCCCTAGTGTTTAGAAAAAGAATCTACTGATGCCAATGATGGATGGATGTAGAGGTTAGTTGTTTTGAACCATAGCATCCCTATTGAGACTTAAGTCATTAGGATAAATTCTTGTTGTAGTCTACGTGTGCCATGATTGTTTACTTGTTGAGACCCGAATATACTTGATCAAAGTATTTGTTGATACTCTAGGTTTAAACTTTAAGAAAGTTTGAAACAAAACAACTAATGATGATGGTTGATGTGCGTGTGTAGGAGGATCTTCCCATCTTACAAATGCGGGAGAGGCATCCAACCACACAATAGTTGAGAGATAGGCTGACAGAGGCTGAGATTGATTGCATTGTAGCGACAGGCTTGTACGATGTGATGTATATGCCCATGATTTGAATGAATCACGGTTTGATGATAATATTGGCAGAGCAGTGGCATAGTGAGACTTGTATGTTTCACCTAGCATAGGGGGAGATGACTGTGACACTGGAGGATGTGTGGCAGATCTTACACATCCCTATTCGAGGGGATCTGATGACATATGATTGAGCCCGGGGGACAGCAGCGATGCAACAATTTTTTGAGGAGTATGTTTTTATTCACGATGGCTCGATAGCGTGGGAGGATATAGCTGCATTATATGAGCCACTACCAACTATATTATCAAGTATTGTTGGGGGCCTACTATGCCCAGATCAACGATCTCATGGACTGGCCATGGGTTGGGGCCAGGTTATAGAGCAGATGATGACTGAGGAGACCCGATTTGCATGGGGACCGTGCATTCTACTATACCTATATTGGGAGCTGCATGAGATGGTGTATCGAGAAAAGAGCTCGCTAGGAGTGGGGATCACTCTACTACATATCTAGACATGGGAGAACCTACCTGTGACCCGACCTGTTAGTCTGAGATTTAGGGCCGTGGATCAGCCCTATGTATATATGTATGGCGGTATGATGAGTGAGCCCCACCTGGGAAAGTTAGAGTGGTAGCAGTGGGCATTAGATGATTTGGATGCAGTGATCTGGAGGCCCTATATTGAGTGCAAGCTATGGGAGGATGATGTAGAGGCCTTGCCTTATGTATTAATGACACGGTAGTTGATTGGTAGGACAACCTACAATGTGGAGAGACAGGTACCGGGTAGAGTGCTGAGGTAGTTCGAATGGAGGCAGGGATTGTCGAGTGGATCAGGAGAGTATGCACGAGTGGTACGAGAGAGGTTCTAGTGGGGGCCAGTATTACCATATGATTAGGATTTAGCAGAGTTTCAGACTCTACACTCGAGACCATGGCAGATGAGGTCGAGGATTGTAGATGCAAGGGTGACAGATGAGTACACCCAGTACATTACAACACATCCTATTCCACATATATCAGATCCGACAGAGCCAATTCCAGCTTTTGAGGAGGATAGGAGATAGAGACGGGGGAGGAGAGGGGGTCGAGGATTTGGAGCAAGGGGACAAGGGAGAGGCGACCGAGGAGGGGATGGAGGAGGAGGTGACGGAGGAGGTGATGGAGGAGGAGGAGGTGGGGGTGGTGGATTTGGGGGGGTGGGGGATTTGGATGTGGAGGTGGAGGAGGTGGACAGTTACAATGGATTGGGAGAGGTAGGCAACCATTGTGACTATCACAGGGGTCGTTGATGCAGGGAGGAGTTAGATTAGGTGGCAGGGATATGGGGGAGGGAGAGGCACCTATGGATATGGGAGAGAGAGCCACTAGAGGAGGAGATGATCTGATAGGGATGGGAGGAGGAGATCTTCGGGATTAGATGATATTAGTTTTGTAGAGTCGGCTGGAGGATATGGAGGCAGAGGTTGCAGGTAGAGATGTTCAGCTGTTTGCATGGGAGTCAGAGTTGACTGTAGTGCTGTGGGAGAGAGATCAGGCAGTTGATAGGGTGATCCAGTTGTAGGAGAGAGTTCGGGCCTTGGAGGGAGTATAGGGACATGGGCCATCGATTGATTCACTGGCAAGAGAGTTACAGAGGGTAGGTGGAGAGGTTGATTATTGGCAGGGTCTATATGAGAAAGTGGTACCATCTAGTCGACGGGCACTGAGCTATTCACAGATGTGTCGGGAGAGATCAGAGCAATCTCAGAGGATGCAGAGAAGTGGTGGTGTGATGGGTCCTCCACAACGAGATAGTGCAGGTGGTGCAGGAGGTAGTGGGAGAGTAGGTGGTGATGGTGGTGCAACATCTGGCCAGAGTGGCATTTGAGAGCATTTATGTATTTTATTACATTGTCATTTTGGACTGTGTCTTGGATGGCTCTTAGTAGCCGATATTTTTGACATCATTAGAGTCTGATACATGTATGTTTTTGCAAGATGATATATGTTGTGATATATGAGGAGATCCCATATTTTGTGATGATATGCATGTTGATGATATGTATGGATTTATGCAGGATGATGATCTATGATTTATGCTTAGATGGATATTTGTACTTGCTATATGTATGTGTTGATGAGATGATTCCTATATGCCTATTTTTATATTGATTTGTATGATGTCTGTATGCATGTTTTATGAATGTGATGCTAACATGTGGATGCAGGTTTATATATGCATGATTCTTTGGTGTAATGCTTTATGTATGTAATGCCATGATGATGATGTATGCATAATGAATGATGCTAATGATGATATAGATAGCACTTATGTGTTATGTTGATGAAATGATGATATGCAATTGTGTTTGATATGATGAATGCAATGAATTGAATGAGTTTGTTTAAATGCATATAGATGGTTAAAATGAATGCAATAGGGATAAACAAAATGTAAAGTACAAATGTTTATGTGATGATGTCTAAATGAATGCACGTGTAAAATGTATAAACAAATGTCGAGATAAATGTTTGTTGTTATGATTCTAAATGTTGATAAAATATGATTAAGTGAAATGATAAGGTGATGATAATGCAACTCATGGGTAATGAATAATTGCATTTTAAGGCAATTAAAAGGATAATGAATGCATTTTAATGAATCCTAAATGAAATCTTTGTAAGATGAAATGAATGAGTATAAGAATATGCTAGATAGATAGATAAATGCACTTAACTAATGGATAGATAAATAAATGCGTACAACTAAGGAAATCTAAACAAATGTATGGTACAAAAGCTTAAATGATGGCGAATGATGTTTTTAAATGATACTAAATGAATGCATAGTAATGGCTAATAATGGTAGTAAATGTAAGGATGAGAAATTTATACAAATGAATCTAAATGTTGTGATTTTTGAAATGATGAAATGATGAAATGAGACTAAATGCAATTTAAATGATAATGAACTAGATGTATTGTAAATGCAACTAAATGATATTAAATGTATTTAAATGAAGATCCAAAAATGAATTTAATAAATCCTATATGTAAGTACATGATAATGAACTAGGTTCATTTTAAATGCATCTAAATGTAATGAAATAATGATGTGTTCATGAAAGATGAATGCAATGTTGGTTAGACTTTGCATGATGCATTGATGATGTATCAGAGAACTCTGTCGTGATTGTATCCAGGACCAATTCATTTTTCAAATAACTTCTCATATTTAAACTTGTTCACACTTGCATACAAAACCATGAATATGAATAATGAATGATCAAATGAATGGGTGATATGCAACAAAATGCAATATAAATAGATGAGATGGAATGGCGATATATAGTGCTTTATTTTCATCATTGAGCAAGGGTAGTATCAATCTTGGACGAGGCAGTAGGAACCAAGTTTGGAGCATTGTACCTGCAAGCAAGCAGCATAAATAAAGAATATGGACCCTCCATAATGGTTCATGCTCATATGGTCGAGGTATATGTTGTAGTCAACAAGCCATAGTGATCCATGACTGTATTTTGCATATGATCATGTAGCTTAGTGAACTTCCCACATAGACACCATTAGTACATGCCCCAGAACTTCATTGGAATAATTCACAAACAACAAACAAAACGATACTTAGGAACCATCCTGGCTACTCTAATCACTTGTGGATATCCTGGAGTAGCGTAGGAACTTGATATAAATGAATAAATAACTAACAAATTGACCAAGTACTTGATAGCTCAAACAAAATTTTCTTGTCAAAGAAAACGTTATCATGTCTTTGCTTTGGGTAAGGAATGATGTATCCTTTTTTTTAAGATAGTTGTGTGTCGATGTTGATTGTTTGGTAGATGTTTGAGTATTTCAAAATGTTTGTTGGGTATCTGCTTGGATGCGTATATACAAAGTGTTGCCATGTTTTTGATTGATTTTTTGATGTTTTTTGATGTTTTTTGGATTTTGCGAGTGTTTTTAAATGTTTTTGGTATTTTGTGAGTGTTTTGGAATGAAGAACTTAATGAATCATAAGTAATGCATAATCCACTTCCATCAATAGGTTAAGGGCATTGCCCCCAATTTAGACATGACTATGAAAAAGTGGGATGCAAGATGCATAAAGTACTATCCTTGATTGCAGATCAATAACAAGCCATGATTTTGACTGATGGATGCGTGGATGCAATGAATGTGATCACAAAAAGTCTGAAAGACAATGGATCCATAGCCTTTATGAGTGGTGCCTGTTTGCCAGGTTTTCACCATTGCACTTACCCAAGGTGCCACCGAAGTGGTTGTTCGTCATTTGGATGCATGATTTTTCTTTACTATTTTGATTTTTTTTTTCTTCAAGATATTTATCTGAATGTTTTTGGTGTTTTTCCGATATGTATTGGAGCCTGATGCTCTGTACAACTTATGTATAAAACCATTTGAGATGCATGTTGTTGATTGGATCAACTAGCGGTTCTCCTTCTGAAGTAGCCAACTGATATGCCCCTGACCCAAATACAGCAGTGATAACATATGGACCAAGCCAGTTTGATTCAAACTTTCCTTGATGTTCTTTGTTTGGTTGGTTACGAAGTTTCTCTCGAAGAACAAGATCACCTACCTAAAATGCATGAGGTATAACTCGATGATTATAGCTTATGCTCATGCGCTGCTGATAGGCTTTGAGGTGATTGTATGCAGCATGTCATTTTTCATCAATTAGTTCCAAATCTTGAAGATGTGATACTCTGTATGCTTCATCATCTATGAGATTATGTAAGGAAACCCGTAGAGATGGTATCTTTAACTCAATAGGTAAGATAGCTTATGTACCATAGACCAGTGAGTAGGGAGTTGCCCCTGTAGGGGTTCGAATGCTAGTTCGATATGCCCATAGTGCTGGATTTAAATGAACATGCCAATCATGACCGACATTATTGACTATTTTCTTGAGGATTCTCAATATGTTCTTGTTGGAGGCTTCGGCCTGACCATTTTCTTGAGGGTAATAGGGAGTGGAAAAGCGGTGTTGGATGTGAAACTTCTCACAGAGCTCACAAACATCCTGATTTTTGAAAGGAAGGCCATTATCTGTGATGATGGACATGGGTACACCATACCGGCAGATGATGTAATTAAGGATGAATGAGGCGATCTTCTTGTCGGTGACTTGGGTAAGTGGAACAACTTCGATCCACTTTGTGAAATATTCAGTAGCGGTAATGATGAACTTATGGCCGTTGGATGAAGATGGATGAATTTTACCCACGAGGTCAAGTCCCCATTGACAAAAGGGCCATGGTGTTGTGATTGGTTGCAATTCCTGTGCTGGTGCATGTATCAGGTCTCCACGAACTTGGCATTTCTTGCATTTTCTGACAAAATAGTAGGAATCTTTTTCCATGGACGACCAATAGTACCCAACGTGCATGATCTTCTTTGCTAAGGAAGGACCGCTTGAGTGAGTCCCACAAATTCCTTCATGTACCTCTTCCAAGGTCTTTGTTATCTCATCATGTTCCAGACATCGAAGGAGAGTATCATCAAGACTGCATCGATATAGGGTTTCAGCAATGATGGTATATCGAGCGGTTTGGCGAATGAAGGTTTTGCATTGGTTATTCGATTGGTTAGGAGGAAGTGCATGATCATAGAGATAGGTGTAGAACTCACCGTACCATGGGGATTCAGAACCGACAAGGCGATATATCATCTCGGATTCGGGGATAGCATAAGCGGGAATCCAAATCTATTCTACCAAAAACTCAGTGTGTTGAATTTTATGGAAGATTTAGGAGAGATGCTATTGTGTCCATGGCATCAACAGCTCGATTTTGATCTCTGGGTATCTGATCAAAGGTGATAGTCATAAATGATGCTTTTAAACTGTCCACCATTTGCTTGTACGACATGATTTTATCATCATTGGTCTGATATTCATCTGTGACTTGTCGGATGACCAATTGGGAGTCGCCATATATCTGTAGCTCTTTCAGTTTTCATTGTATGGCTAGTCTGAGTCCTTTGATCAAGGCCTCATATTCTGCTATGTTGTTTGTACATGGAAAAGTTAGCCTGTAAGACTTCAGGATGCTGTCACCTTGAGGTGCGATAAACAGAATGCTTGCCACTAAGCCATGTCTAGTATAGGAACTGTTAAAGTATAGTTTCCATGGTTGTGTTGTTGTGCTCATGAAGATCTCTTCATCTGGAAAATTGGAAACAAGAGGATGATCACTTGTGAGGGGTGCATCGGCCAATTGATCTGCAATAACTTGGCCCTTGATAGCCTTACAATCCACATACCCGATGTCAAATTCACTTAGAATCATCACCCATTTGGCCAGGTGACCTATCAATGCTGCTTTGCTAAGTAAGTACTTTAGTGGATTGATATTTTCAATGAGTTGTACTTTATGCGTTAACAGGTAGTGCCTTAGTTTAGTGGCTGCCAAGATTACTGCTAGACAAGCTCGCTCAATAGGGGTGTAATTGAGTTCATAGCCGACCAATGTGCGAGAGATGTAGTAAACAACACACTCTTTCCCTTCTGCATTATGTTGTGCCAGTAGTACGCCCAATGTTGTATTTGTTGCTGAAATATAGAGCAATAGAGGTCTACTTGGATCTGGTGGGATCAACAATGGTCTATTCATGAGATAGTCTTTAAGCATCTGGAATGCTTGTTGGCATCGGGTATCTCATTGAAAATGAATATTTTTGTGTAATAGGTGTGCAAAGGGGTGACACTTATCTGCCAGTTGTGCAATGAATCTTCGAATGGATTGTAGTCGCCCTTGTAATGTCCTTAGCTGACTGATGTTCCTTGGAGGTGGCATGTCCATGAGTGCTTTGACCTTTGCAGGATCAACCTCAATGCCTTTGCTTGAGACAATGCATCTTAGCAGCTTCCCCGAGGTTACTCCAAAGACACATTTCTTTGGGTTGACTCGAACATGATATTGTTCCAGTCTGTCAAAGATTTTCTCTAATATTTCTAGATGAGCTTCTCTTGTTAATTATTTTGCCAATAAGTCATCAACATAATCCTCCATTATGGTATGCATCATATCATGAAAGATGGTGGTCATTTCTCTTTGATAGGTCACTCCTGCATTCTTTAGACCAAAAGGCATTACGTTCCAATAGTATGTTCCCCATGGACATGTGAAGGTTGCCTTATGTTGATCCTCTGGTGCAATCTTTATCTGGTTGCACCCTAAAAAGCCATCCATGAGAGAAAACGTGGCATGTCCTATTGTTAGGTCCACGATCATGTCAATGTTTGGTAGGGGGAAGTCATCTTTAGGACATGCCTTGTTTAGATCTCTAAAGTCAATACAGATACAGATGCCCCCATTTGGTTTGCCGACAGGTACAATGTTGGATATCCAATCTACATAATCGATTGGTCTAATAAAACCAACATCCAGGAGTTTCTTAAGTTTTGCTTTGACTAGTACCGCAATCTGAGGGTGCATCTTGTGAAGCTTCTTTTTGACAGGCTTAGCTCCTTCTGCGACGGTGAGGTAATGCATGACTAAATCAGGATCAAGACCAGGCATGTCTGCATATGACCATGCGAAGTTAATCTGACGCTTCTGGAAGAATTCGACAAACTGAGGTTGTTCCTTTGGAGTTAAAAGAGATGTTAGATGTATGTGGTGAGGAGTTTTAGGAGTCCCCACGTTGAATTTTTTTTTCCTCAATAAGGATTGTTGATCGTTCCTGATTTGTACTAGAGTGGAGGATGTCAAACCTTTCATCCTCAAGTGCCTTAGAGAGGTTTTCACCATTGGATACGCTCTTTATTTTTACTTTTTTGGGATCAAATAGTGCCATAGTGTGGTTTTCACTAGAAGATCCATGTTTTATTGTTATATTTTTGTAGCTGAAAGGTTTGGCATCCGCCCCAAAGTATGTTGCGCTATTAAGTTCAATGGCGAATCTAGCTTTGTGATCCCCACTTGGTATGTTATCTCATAGTTCCAAAAAGTCAATGATCGCCTCATCGTTTTGGAATTGGTCAAGGCACAGGGGATTAGGTTGGTTCCATTCGATGAGTTCAGGATAGATAATGGGCATTACCTCATCGATCAGGTTAAGTTCATAAGATGTGTCAGTGAGGGTTAAGACGTTGTGGTGAAGGTCATTGATGGTACTCTCCCTATCAGAATCAGGTGTAGGATGTGACATAGGATCTGTGGAAGGTGTTTCTAGTTCAGGAACCCAAGAGGTTTTTATCTATGCTTCTCTGTAAACAGGGATTTCTTTGCGAGGTGGAGGTGGTGATGTGTCTTCCTCGTCTAAAGTATTGAGATATACGGAATCAAATTCCTACTCATCTGAGTCGATCTTTGAGTCACTTTCCAATATCCGATTACTATACCAAACCGAGATGTCCTTTGAGTTAAACACTGCAGGTGTGATCGACTGATGTACCTTGGTAGATGGAATGATTGGTGCTGCAAGAAGGATTATTGGGATTAGGGAATCTGATACTGGGAGTATCGACATTATTGAATCTGCTGCTTCTGGTGGAATTGTTGGTGTTGTCGATACTGTTGGAGGTTCTGATACTGCTAATGGTGCTATTGATGCAGTTGCTGCTACTGAGGGGGTTGCTGATTTGATTGGTGGGATGATCGGTGTTGTAGATGTGAATGCTGGGTTTTTCAACTATATTGGGGCAATTGGTGTGGTTTTTGGTGTTGTTGATATAATCAAGGGTGACCTCTTTAGAGTATTAGGTTGATAAAGAGGTTTGTTGGGTTTCCCTTTGAATCGTAGCTTAGGAAGAGTCTCCTTTTGAAAGCCTAATCCAGTGTTATCTTTAGGCTTTACTTTCAGCTGCAGCGGCTCATGTTGTCCTTGCTTGCAAGGTCCCAAAGCATTCTGACCATCATAGTCCATTATTTGCATAATGAGAAGGCCTTTGCCATATTGATCCATGGGAAGCTTAGCTTGTGGGATGCCCGTGGTGATAGGGCCTTTATAGATCCATTCTGATAAGTCCTCATCTCTGGTCTCTTCTTCTTGACTCTTTCCAAGGATAAAAGGTGTCAAAGTGCATGCTAGTTTGACCAGTGGTATTTGAAGTAACCGTTGAGGTTTACCATGAGTTCTAGAAGAAGTGGGTAGTTTCCCAACACAAAAGAGTTGGTTGAGATTGTACTCCCCCGAACCTTCCTCTACCATTTTCATTTTTAGCTTCTCTTGCTTGGGTATAGTGGTGTTTGAACTGGAAAGAGAGTCTAAACTTACATATGATGTAGATGGGATAGCTTCCCTATTGTTGGGAACGGTAATCTTTGGATGATGATTGATATTATTACAATATGCAAATGGGTTTGCATCGCCCAAGATTGTAATTTCTACACCGTTATGAGGGAACTTGAAACATTGGTGATAGGTAGATGGAACAACTTGCATGGTATGTATCCAAGGTCTTCCTAACAACAAATTATACGACAGAGGAAGGTCCAGAACTTGACATATGATGTGCTTCACCATTGGGCCTACTCGGATTTGTAACACAACTGCCCCTTTTGATGAACGCTCTGCATCATCATAAGCTTTTATTATTATCTTTTTGTGGGGATCCACTGATTCCACTACATATCCCAATGTTGTGACCAATTGTAGTGTACAGATATTTAGGCCTGCTCCATTATCAATCAAGACTCGCTTGATCCCATGTTGGTTGATAAATACTTCAATATGGAGTGAGGCATTATGAGGTTGCTGGAAGGATGTATTGTCACTTTCCGAGAAAGTGAGACATGGTGATGACCTCAGACTACCAACCATAGCTTGAAATTGATTTGTTTAGATTGGCAGGGACTGATGCCTCTTGGAGAGCTTGATCCAAGATTGTTTTATGAGATGGGGATAGGCGCAACAACTCTAAGATGGATATAAGTGTGGGTGTTTTATCTAATTATTCCACAAGGTTGTACTGCTTTGGGATGGAGGTGGTGCCTTGTGGAGCTGCTTTAATGGTGATCTTGCTACGACGTGTAACAACATTGCAAGTAGAGCTTGGATTTTTTATGATAATGGTTGCAATTTATTCATCGACATCATATAGGTGATTCATAGTGTAATTATAAATAGCTCGCATATAATAATTGTTATCTGTGTTTCATCCTAACGTGGAAGGAGCCCTTTGATTTTGTGATGGAAGTGGATTTTTTAACATAAGATGATCATTATTCGTGTTTTTGGGGTCATGTCCTTCAATTTCGATCTCTCCTCGATCAATAAGATCCTGAACAAGATCTTTAAATCTATGACAATTACTTGTTCTATGCCATTTCCCTTGATGGAATTCGCAATGTTCATTATCCCTCCACCATGGAGGTTTGACCTAAGGTTCGTAATTAGATGTTTTGGGTAAGGTCACTAGATTTGACGAGACCAATTGACGTAACACTGTTTCAATAAGTTCCCCTAAGGGAGTGTGTGTACGTTTTGGTTTATAATTCTGCTGTCTTTGCCTTGGTTCCTCTTGTGGTACATTGCGTCCTTGATTTGGTGGGGGAGGAACCATGTTCTTCTTAAGAGGGGGGTTTTGCCCTGCAAATCGGACCACAGGTTGTCCACTCTTGATAGTCCTTGCATCTACAACCCCGTCATTAACGATGTTTTTGTTTTTATTCCAAAAGTTAGGTTTATCACTGTTAAAGTGAGGGCGAGGGGCATCTTTTAGTTCATTGTATATTTTTATAAGTCCCTTTTTTATGAGGGCTCTTTCACATTTTAAACCCCGTGTGATCATTTCATTAAAAGACTTTTTGCCTTTCATGTCTAAATGAAATTCTATTTCATCGTTCAAGTTGGAAATAAATATTTCCACTAGCTCTCTTTCAGGTAGCTAAAGGGAACATCTGCTAGACATTTGTCGCCATCGTTGCAGGAAAGTTGAAAATAGCTCCCATGGTTTTTGCTTGGTGTTACACAGGTCTTCCATGGTGACATCATGCTCTATGTTATGGGAATAATGTGCAATAAATTTCTGGACCAGTTCTTCGAACGTCCTAATGCCGCCTGTTACTCGAGAAAACCATTGTGTGGTTGTCCCTGGAAAACTTTGAGGAAAGAGATGCATTAGGTATGTGTCTTCATATGCCACTTCTAAGCAAGCAGAGTGAAATTCCCTGACATGATCGCGAGGGTCTCCTTTTCCCTGATACTTTTCGAACTTAAGTGTTTCAAACCCTCATGAAAAAGGTGGCATATGTAGATTCCTATCAAATGGATAGGGACAAATATCATTAAGTGAAAACTGGTTTGTTTTCACACCACTATGGAGTTGTTGGGTGATATTCTTGACTTGTTGCCTCAACATGTCAAGGTCATTTGGAGGAGGAGGAGGTGGGGGATTTCCTTGATGAAGGTTGTATCTGATGTGATCTCGACCTCTTCCATCCTCATTACGACTCTAGTGTTCTGATTCTTGTCGTAATTGTGTTGTATCAAAATCAAAGGGTAGTTTAGCTCCCTCCTGGGCAAGTCTTAAAAAGTGAGCATCCGCATTGTTTTTGAGGATCTCATCAAAAATTCGATTGAAGAGGGGGTTGTGTTGTGCCCTTTCGATTGCTTCAGGAGTGGGAGTATGAGGATTTTCATCATTTGTGTTTCCTCCAAGAGCTTCTTGGAATTCATTGAGATTTTCCTTTTCTTCCTCTTCGATTTCTTGTTGTCTAGGCTTTGATCTGGTTTGAGCTATTTTGTTTGAAAGTTTTTTTGTTGAAGTTTGATGAAAATGATGATGAGTTGATGATGAAATGAGAGATAAATGTTTGGTGAAGTGTTTTGCATATGGATCTCTAACACTAAAGGTAGATGTTACCAAAGTCCTTCTGTGAATTACTTGTTGTGTTTGTTGACAATGTTTGATATGATAAGGTTTAGAGAGGCCTAAGACGTGTTACAGACCCAACTGCCTAGTAATGAGAGGATGCACTCATAGACTAGTTTTAACCTGTGTAGAAATGCCTCTTAGGATGAGTTTATCCTAGATGTAGAGACACTCTAAAAGTGATGTGTTTGTTTTTTATTCAAACAATTACTGAAAGGAACTGAGGACAAGACCTTTTCATGTTTTGATATTTTTGAAATGGATTGATGATGTATGAATGTGAAAGTGGATGGAATGTTTAAACTTCAATAAAAACTCTGTGTTACAAATGGGACAAATTCTTCCTCTTCTCTTTCGCGGGTTGGTGGTTATTCCTGAGTTATGTTATATGTGATGCAAAGATCTGGAAAGAAGGCAGGATTGATTTTGCCTCCCTTGTTTTTATGATAGCTCAAAGCTCTATATTGAGTAAAATCTCTACGGTTTAAAGACTCTTGATCAAATTCATTAGATTTTCCTTGAAGATATAGACACATGTGACCTAAGAAGGTTCTATGTGAGACAAAGGTTTGTCTATTGAGATAGAAAAATCTCCTTCTTTTGATGAAAGCCTTTGAGCTCAATGGTCTTTTCTTCAAATTAATGTGTTGATGAAGATTCTTCCTTCTCAAAATGTGAAGGATGGTCATATAGTTTTGATACCTTTGTTTGTCTCTTTGGTTTTTTGTTTGTTTGCCAAAAGTTTGTTTGTGAAAATTTTGTGTTCGATGAATACTTGTTTTGGAATTGGTTTTTGATTTTTCTTTGACAAGAAAACAAAGCAAGTGTACAAACACAAGAATGTTACCTTAAAAGGCACAAATAAGTGTGGGTCTAAATCAACCCAATCTTTGGACTTTTATGACCCCTTTTCCAAATGTTTTTGAGTATGTTTTTCCAAAAAGCCTGAAGTTGGCTCAGTTTCTCACTGGTTTTGACACAAAACGAAGACACTTCAAACACACTTTATCCCTAAGGTCAAATGGCCAGTTGCGATAATTTCAACCCACATCTTGATATTTCTTCAACTTTGGTACTACATACCTTATGAATCCCATCGTGGCAAATAAGGATGTGATATACTAAGTCTTGCGCGAGCATAACAAATAGATGATCCCTATAATGGGAGAGTCACCAATTTTATCAAGCTACAAGTAGCCTTTCAAAAAGCCATGTTTCTACTCAAGGAAATATGTATGGTGAGTATCTTGGGAGCAAAATCATCTATGCTCTTGCACCGAACTCACAAATATCCTAAATCAATAGAATGGGTGGGCTTCTACATAAAGGTGTTTAGTAATTTTTGATGTTTTTGGATATAAGTTCATTCTGCAGTGACTCACTTAAGAGCCTTGTAACTTGTGGTGGGGCCCACTTGTCCTTTCGACAAGTTACACTGTAGGAACAACTATACCTAAGGCTATAGCTTTCGCTCACACCTAATTTCTATAGCGGCTCGAAGGATTTACCGTTTGAGGTTATTCCCAAGAGTGATGTGTCTCTTGGGAGACCTCTCTTAAAAAGATAAACTTTGAGTGTTACTAACACTTTTATCTTGCACCTAGGACCACGAAAGCCAAGGGAGAGGATAGTGTGTGTTAGAAGTAGGACCACTCGACAAACTTTTGCACAAGTGTGCCAATCACAAAAATCACTTGTTCTTTGTAACCATTTTCCATTGCAATGTGATTTAACTATTTGGAGATGTTGCTCCAACAATCATGGTGTTCTTTTTAACTTCAAAGGCAAAATGTTTGGTAAAATATGGATTTGAAATCTTGGTCAATTGAATTCGAAACACGTTTGCTTGAAGTAAATCGCTTTTGGAAACAAGAAAACTTTTGACAAGTTGATTGTTCTTTTTACCTTTGCAAAAAAATGAAGTGTGGATTGTGGATTTTTAACTTTGATGCAAGAAATAAAGTTTGTGTTGCCTTGTTTTAAAACCCAAAATATAAATGAATCCTAACTTGCAAAGAAAGCAAATTTGTGGGATTTTGAGTTTGTTGTTCTTTTTATTTTTACACAATGAGGTTTTTTTAAGCCAAAAAAAGAAGGTGAATTTATTTTATTCCAACTTTGAAAAACAAAGTGAAAGAAAGAAATTCAAAATGCTTTCTAATCTAACTCCTTCAACCCTGCACAAACAATCAAACAGTCAGTCAAAAATAAAAATAAAATGAGGTACGGGTGGGCTTCCACAAGCCTAAGTTCTGATTTTCAGTTACAAAGTAAAAAAAATTACAACTCTCTGTTACAATAGCGCCACTCTGTGTAAACACTGAAGCACTATTTAACATGAAAGCACTACTTCACTAACGAATGCGCTATACTGAGAACAAAAGCGCTAAAAGATTCTGTCGGACATAAATAAATTCTGTCAAACAGAGAGCGCAAATGCGCTAAGATAATAATAAAAGTGCTACTATAACTACAAAAGCACTAAATTATGGTCAATAGCGCTATTTCCTAGACAATAGTGCTATTTCCTAGATAATAGCGCTATTCTGGTGAACAAAAGTGCTAAATTAGGAAGTTTGGCAAGTGCTAAAATGCGTTCAAAAGCGCTAAAGCACAACCTATGTGGCAATTAAAACAAAAAAAAGTTAGTAGTTTTTGTGGAAATCTTGATGTTGGATTCATGTCTGGCTCACCAAATGATGCTCTCCAAAATGGAGGATTGTTAGAAAAACCTATTTGATTGCAAGACACACAAAGAGAAGCACAAGAAACAAATGTTAGTCATTAGTGTTAGCAAATCAAAGATTAAACACTATCCTAAGCAAGCATGTCAAGAAAGACACTACACTTAATGAATCTAAGAAATGCAACTAAACATCTCCAAATGCTCTCTACCATGTTGGTAGCTTCTCCTTCCTTATTCCTCCCCTCTCCAAGTTCCAAATAAGTGTAACTCTCAACAACTTTTTGCACTATGGATGCCTTATGGAGGTTCAAGATTGAAAATGATTAACTATGCAAATGCCAATATTAAACAAAAGCTAAAATGAGAGATTGTCTAATTAGCTAATGTTAATTTTAAGCCAAAAGAGTGAATGTAAATGGTTATACTAAAATGCTCTCTCTAAAATTGACTATAAGTTAAATGAATGCAAGTTTTCAGGATGAAAGCTAAAAATGCTAGATGCTTGAGGATTTGAGGATTTGAAACTGAGGAATGTGAGCTCTATTTATAGGTAAAATGGAGCAGTGGAGGGTTGAGATTGAGTAATCTCAACAAGGGTTAGGATTGAATGGTTTAAGATCCATGTGAGGGCTTTCAACCCAATCCCAAGATGACAAGTGTCAACATGAGATGGGTTGAGAGGAGAGGGAAGAAACATTAAATGCTTGACATGACTCGAGGGTTAACTTGGGAGGTAGGGTTAATGTTGAGTTGAGTGAATAAATTTATTATTTAAAGAATAATGCTTTTATCCAATGGATAAACTCTTGTGCAAGAGTTAGTAAGGATAACCATGGTCAAAGCAATAAATGCTTGAGGAGACACATGGGTTACATGAGGGTTGACTTAAGGGTCAAAGTCCCTAACCATGGGTGCAAGTGGATTTAACCATAAATGGTTATGTAAGAGCCATTAATGGTCATGTAATAGCCATTAGTGGTTTGGAAGACTTTAGAGGTTAAATTGTTGAACACATAAAGCATTTAATGTTTTTCAAAGACTTTGGAGTCTTTGAGAAGTGACTCCAAGTTGCTTAGGAATGTGACAATAATTAGGGGATGGATTAGGCTAATTAGGAAGAGGTTAGAAGAGTCTAGAAGGGGTTTAGGATTGCAAGTGGGTTTGGTGGGTGAGGGAAAATAAGTTTTTTATTAAAATAAAATAAAATTCATTTATTTCAACAAATAGGTGCAACTTGCATTTTTAGGAGAATGCAAGTGGGGGGGATTTGATGATTTTAAATAAATGTTTTAATTATTTATTTAAAAGAGGAAAGGAGATTAAATTAAATAAATAGGATTTATCCATTTAATTGATTGTGAATTTGGTTTAATGAATTAATTAAAATATATTGAATAATTTATTTAATTAATAGGAGAATGTTTGAGGATGAATTAATTAAATGTTAATTTAATTAACTGATGGCTAGTGGTTTTTTATCAAATATTCATTTAATTAAAATGGACAGATTTATGTGACTACAAATATGTTAATTTTTTTAATTATAATTATCATGCGCAACTTGAACACTATAACATACCACAAAAATGTGTTAGCCCTGGGGCATCGTGTATTGTCCATACAAGCATCACATGGAATTGAAATTGTCTTCGTCCCATTCCATAGTGACACCATTGCATAACTCCAATAACTCCAATAACTCGTCGATAAGAGGCTCAATATATGCATTCATATCTTTAACTTGGTACTTACCTAATCAAATGAACAAAAACATTACATAATTATTATGACCATTTTACTGCAATATTTATAATTAAATGTAGACGACTATTAAATGATAAAATACCTGGAACAATCATTGCCAACATTATGTGCTCCCTCTTTATTGGCATCCATGGAGGAATCTTATTGTTGATAACAAAAATAGGCCACACTGAGTAAACAGATCTCAGCTCTCCAAATGGATTGACACCGTCTGTTGCCAATGAAACCCTGAGATTACGAGGTTATTCTTTAAAGTGTGCCCACTTTTCCTCTATGTCCATAAATGTTGAACCATCCACAGACATTCGAATAATGTCATCTCAACTTCTATTGCGTGCATGGTAATCCATAAATTGTGCCAAGCTAGTGCACTTGAATAATCGTTGCGTACGTGGAATAATGAGAATATAACGAAGAACCTTTCGAGACACCTTTTTTGTTATTTGATCCGTTTGATATATACTGATATGACATTCAGGGCATCCAGTTCGAAATTCATGTTATTTGTGATATATAATATGATCATTGGGACAAGCATTTATTGCTTGATACTCCATTCCAATATCTTTCATAATGGCAGATACTTCTCAGTATGAGCGAGGTAGAATATTTGATGGTGGTAACAAAAACTCACCTATCAATCTAAAACAAAAAAATATAATTTATTAATATAAAGAATATTAATGGTACATGATTCACCATTTATTAACTATACTGACATATATGACATACCTTAACATACATGAGATTGTTATGTTGGATAAACCATTCATAACCTTCAAGTTCACCAACAACAATACAACAAAGAGAAGAGTTGTCTGGGAGCCTTCGTAAAGGGCCTCATATGCCTTCTCAAGTAGAGGTAAATCATGAACAACATCAAGGTCATCTTCATCATCATGATCGGTTGTGCCAGTACTAAATGTGTCACGGATCAATGTATTTGTACCATCATCTTCAATTGTGTTTTGTGGCTTATGATCATCATCTTCCATGGGATCATTATCTTCGGCTTCGATATTCACACCTCCATGTTCCTCCACTTTGAAAACCATATTCTTCAGGTTGTGTTGATCCATATCATGTGCTCTGGGTGCTCTACCCATATAAAATGATAAACATAAATAAACCATGATCATTATCTCATCATCAAGTGATTTCTTATGTATATAAATTATCAAAACGATATAATGAAAAACTTACCAATGGATGATATTCATGTCCCCCTTCAACGTGACCATGCAACCTACAATGTTTCTTAGTTGTTTTGATTAGAAGTCTTCTAGTCTTTAACCCCTTACAAATTTTGTAGGGATAATAACATTTTC
This sequence comes from Cryptomeria japonica, assembly GCF_030272615.1. Lineage (NCBI taxonomy): Eukaryota > Viridiplantae > Streptophyta > Pinopsida > Cupressales > Cupressaceae > Cryptomeria > Cryptomeria japonica. Next base: position 272,518,247 of record NC_081405.1, read on the forward strand.
CATCACCTTTTATTTTCAAGTTAAATCACAATCTAGCAATTATCTCCTTATTTTGTTGTTCGTTGATATTGTCTGACATGGTCTTTCTTCATAGGCAAAAAAATTAGGCTATAGAACTAGTTATATAGAAGTTGAAATGTTAGTTATGAAATCACATTTCAGTACAATATACCAAATTAAATTACTTGAACATAGAAATAATTAAAATTGAACCAAAACCATTCAACTCTTCCTTTTCATCTCAAAACATATCTAATGGCTTTGTAGTAATTTAGAGCAAATGATATGCTAATGGCTTGGTGGTATGCAATCCTTGTATCATATCTGAAGTTGACTAATGTCTAATTGGGGTAATCCATGACTATCTAATGTGAATCATTATCAATGTTGTGAAGTTATCGAGAGTATGGTGATAGTCATCCTTATAGGATCCTCTCAATACTGTCCAAATCAATGACAAGTAAGACAAAATTCTAAGTCACGCCTTGGGTGCAAGTGAATGACATTACATATATTTTTTGAGATGAACACCATTGAGAGTCATAGACCGAAGTTAGTCTAAAAGGAAAGTAACTATCCATTCCCATGCTCATGCATACTTACATGACTAATGTTGCCCTTGTGTATCCTAAACATTGGAGAGACCTTATTTGACTTGCCTAATCAATGTGGCTGCTGTCCCAAAATGAAATACTGAGTTCTACCCTTGCCTCTGCATCAAACTTCTCACATCATGTTTCTTCACCAAAACACACTATTCCCAATCTTCCTTAATACCCTCAATGGAGAGGCATGTATAATGGTTTCAACATACAAAGTCAATGATCATACACTCCATTCTTCTAGACGCCCTTGGATACATTACTTGGCTTCTAGGCTTGGGAAAACTAATATGAATTGAACCAACACCATGAGGATAGAGTCAATTATCATGGCAAATGGTCATAATTTATGAAGATAGGGTTCACACCTAAGTGTTGGCTCTCAACAATGTCACACTTCCCAAATTTTCAGTCTCAAGACTTCTCCTATTGGGTCAACACTCATTGATGGCCACAAGGCCAAATCAATGTATCTAGGTTTCAAACTCCTTACTCTAGGCTTGGAGGACCTACACGAGGTCTATGAATTTTACCATTATAATTATTTTTTAATGGATGAGGATCTATATTATCATTTCCAAAATAGCGTTATGCATATTCACAAAAAGAAAGGTAAGTGGAAAGAGTCACATCCCAAAGTCCAAACAAGACAATAGCTCAAAACAAAAAATAATTATAACAAGACAACTAAGAGGAGGAGGTTAGCCCTAGTCATTTATTTTGCTCTTTATCTACAATTGCTTGTTTTGCATATGTCACTTGAAACTACACTTATATGACCCTATTGCAGACAATAGGAATAATTTTATAAAATTAGCAGTTGCACTATCTTTTCACCCAACTATAGTGAAAGTCCCAAATTATCTTTGGTGGTTCCTTAGTGGGAATACAAATGTGTCTCATGTAGCATAGGAGCTATTTTTCTATGTGAAAATCAAGAACCTACCACCTAACTGTGAATTTTTGGTATATGTCAAAGAATTCAAGATCTCTAATGTTAAGTTAAGGTCATTCTAATGTTTCATGCTTGCAAGAACCAAGTGTTGTTATCAAAGCTGCAGATGAAAGATAAGTCAAGCAGTCAACAACCTTATCAATATTCCCGTTCTTGTGTCAAATGTTCAATTGAAAAAAAATGTTGTAGGTACGTGGAGCACCTTTGATGATGCTAATTTTAAAACTCACCTCAAGTCTACATGAACTACAGAGGCTTGCAATAAGTATGCATGACTATCTCCTTACCCAAAATGTAATCCTTCCATTGCATGCAAACCTAAATGATAGCATATATCTCTTTGTTATATTTTAGGTACTTACCCACTATGTTATAAAACATCTTGTTATGGTAAATAGAAAAAGTCTCAGGTGACATTATGTTAGAAATGGCTCACCATTGTAGGTACACGAAGCACCTTTGATGGTCATTTTGCAACTCACCTTGAGTCTACATGAGCTGCAAAAGCCTGTGATAAGTATGGATGATTGTCTCCTTCCAATATGTAGTCCTTTCATTGTATGCAGACCTAAACAATAGCATAAATCTCTATCATATTTTAGGTGCCTACACACTATGTTAGAAATCATCACTGTCCAAAAATGGTCATTTATATGGTGGCCAATTTAGTAGTGGTGTGCCAAGGACATTATCAATTGAAAGCTTTACCTAACAATGCAAAGGTGCACCCATTAACAAAATCAACACGCCTTTGTACCTTGAGAGCATATGCTCCATATGATTATATTGTGTAGTTATTGTTGGTGTTTGAGCACATGTATCTATTGCAACTTTCCGTTCTTCTTCAGGTCTAATAATTCACCAAAACTGAAATTCACCTCCATCACTAAATCAAGTGGAGTTCCTTCAACTCCTCCTCAGCTAGAAAGCTAGCAATCCAGCATTGTTGAACTGGAATTCTAATTTAAGTAGGGCTCTACTAATTTTCTCTAGTCTAAGAAATTACAAAGAAATACATCTCCAATTTAGAAATATAATCATCAACAACATCTACATCAATTTTCCCGTTAAACTTAGGGATGTCACAACTTACCTAGGCTCTGAAGGGAGTCCAATTGTCAAATGACCTTTCCAATGGGGCTCACTACTTATTTTGGTTACTTCAGAGCATCAACACAAATCGATTCATCATCCTTGATCTTTGTTTTCCTCAAGCCACCTAGATCAACAACTTGAAGGAATTTGAGGAGTTAGTAGCTAGTTCTTCAATATCATTGAATCTCGTCTTTAATTCTAATATCCAATATCTAACTACATTTGATGGTACATGCAAGAGAAACTAGGTTGTGATACAATTATCTAAATTAGGCTAGTAATTTGGGGATCAATACACTAGTTGAGAAATTTATTGTACCCAAAGTAAAAATTGAACAAAATAAAACACAAAATTGATAATTACAATATAGCTGAACAAAATGATCTTTATTTTAATCGAGTGTGTTTACAACATGGGTAAACTTTGTAGTAGAGATGAATGCCTTCTATTCTTGTTACATGATTCAAATTCAACCACTATAGCTTTCAAAAAAAAGAAAACTTACTAAAAGTAGTATATTAGGGATCTTGGTGGAACCAAAGAATCATCACACCTAGTACTAACTAGTGTCCTTGGAAGTTAAAATGAGCATTCAAACAAGGACAAACCTAATGGAAAATTGAAAATGTTTGTTGGAAAATTATTTATTTGGCACCCCCATTTGTCAAGGACATAACTCTTGTCTATAACTGCCACTAAGATGACTTGAGATGTTTTCTACATTGCAACACCACTTCCACTTTAAGCTATCTCTAGAATAGTTCTACTAATGATTGTGGATCGTTTTGGCTAGAAATAATTAAAAGAAAATCCAAATTAGCATGAAACCAATAGACAATGTCTATAGAATGATCAATAGATCTCTGGTTGAGACAAATACCTTGGTGAATCCTATGATAAGTAGGGACCCTCTCTATAGCAATATGGATATTCTCAGCAATTGATTGAATCTCTTGAGCTTGGTGAATAAGACACTAGTGATCCAAAAGCGAGAATAGGTTCAAGTGAATTCCTTCTCCAATGAATAATTTAATTTTAATGTTTGATGGCACATCTAAGAGGGATGTTAATTGCATTTTAAGCTCAATGTCTCAAGGGAAGGAGCACATATGTAACCTATAATTGCTCCTTTGTCCAATTCTTTTATGCATTTGTATCCTTGAATGATACTTTTGCACTATTTTTCTACACTTTTGTACAATCTATTGAGTCTGCAATATAACACCACATTTCAATGACAATTTTATAGAGAAACACATGATCAATTTTATGAGCCTATTTTAATGACTCTTTTATTTGGCTTGATAGAATTTTATACTCAAGTTAATGCAAATTTTTACTCTAAAACCATGATACTTTCTAACTGATAAGACTATATTATAAGTACTAAAGTATGCCATCTTATGAATTATAGATAGTATACATTTGCATTTGAATTATAGATAGTACTTTCTAATCTCTTATACCATTTTATGCAAGCACATAAACATTCCTCTACCCAACTTAGAAACTAAATAATAGTTAGCACAAATGTATAGATTTTTTTCACACAAATTGAAATGACATAAAGATTACAACAAAATATTTATTCAAATATGCAATTAACAATCTCCATGCACATCAATCATCTCTACAATACCTCTATCTCTCTTGGCCAATCTTGGCCGATGCCCACACAACTCCACATGCTTGGTCGATACTTCTTATATTGTATCTTCTCCAATTTGATACCCTTTCATGTTTTGAATTACAATAATTCCTCTAGTGGTTCATTTCACCTTTGATGCCTTTTCAGTTGCTTTTTGTCTTCACATTTAATGTCTCTCCCTAGCGTTTCAAGTTTTTAGATAGTTATTGATTTGATCAAACACATGGCAATTATATTTATGGCAAAGTTTCAAAAGCATTTACGCTTTGATGGATATCATACCCTGCTCTATGGCTCAACCTTGCATCTTTTCTACTCTTGTTTCTTGCATAGCCTATCTCTATATTGTGCCACGCACCATCTCTGCAGCCTTCCAAAGTAGTGTTATGTTTGTTCATTGCCCCTTTTAATTTTACCATTATAAACAACACTCTTGTATTTATTTTTAATTGATGTTTTCCTACATTGTTTGATCTGCCATCTTGTTAGAATGACCGCTCTATTATGCTTTGATGGATGTCACATCCTGTTACAAACCTCACATTTTGGCATTGGCAGAAAGGATATTGGCCTCCATGGTCAAAACTTAGTTGGGACACTTGTCAACCTCCTCCATCAAGTGTGCCCTCTTCTCCTCTTCCCTCTTTCATTAAATGATCACGCACAACCCGATCTCCTCTAGCAATATCTCTATCCACTCTTCCCCTCTTTCATTGATTTCAATCCACTATATTGGTGGAGGCATCTATTAAGGTGGGTGTATCAGAGGAAGCCATGATAGGTGGATGTAGCTAGATTGAGCAAATTGGGCACCAGGGTTTGTATATTCAAGATGGAAAGCTTAAGGCATAAGAAGATTTAATTTAAAATGAAAATTCATATGCAAAAGAGCCTAACCTTTTAGGAGATCGCACACAGGGTTGTCGAGGTCGACGAAGCTTGCACGCAGGGTTGCCAGAGGTCGACGAAGCTTGCGCAGGATTGATTAAGCAAATGACTTGTGCTCTTTTTTTTAAGCAATGCCCGTGGTCATCAGAATTTTGATGAACACAGACACTTTTAAAAAAAACAAAAACAAATTTCATTACTAATGCCTTCTCCGTTGAAACCAAATGTGAAATTATCATCGAAATTATGACGAATTTGAGCATTTTTTCCCAAAAAAATCAAATTTGGTCACAATATACCTTCTCCGTTGGAATTTTACACCAAATGTACTAGTGTCGATGCCCTAGGTGAACATATTTAATAGAGATGAAAATATACAAAGACAACCATCAAGTATGCAATATTTTTAGGATGATATAATGTTGATGCTATAGTTTTCCTATTTGTAGATGTATCACAAATGTTCAATATGATCAATATATAGGTAATAATAGTGAAATAGGGCATAACCTTTAATATAACATAGGAAAAAGTTAACAAAATTTACTTTGAAATTAGATTTTTTTAAGTACAAGATTCATACTTGTAAGCTCAAAATTGAGTCAAGTCAATTCTATACTCTCAAATCTCAAATAGAATAACAAATAAGAAATCTAAAAAATCAAAACTAATTCTTAGAAATGAAAAGTTACAAAGACAAGCTAAAACAAGTGACACATTATGTCAATGAGAAATGTAATATGTTAATTGATTTAAAAAGTGATGTTAGACTAATTAATTTGCTAAGAATACTAACATATTATATTTTTATGAAATCTCTTGACATATCAGTGATGAAATTATTGAACCACTTTCAAAGTTTCGCTTCTAAATGATGTATAAAAGTAAAAATGAAACAACCTAATTCAACAAAAGAGCTACCCTATAGATGTTAATCAAAGAGAGGTAGTGCCAAAAGAGAATTGAAACTTTAAATATGATGCGATTTAGTCATTACATTTAAGCATGAATACATTTAACTCTAGATTGATAGAAGTACACTAAAATATGCAAAAAAATCACATTTCTTGAGTAATCCATGAAAAAAATAGATATAAAATATAATTATTCATTATTTTTATTAAATATTTCTTTTCTAATTATTAATTTTCAAAATATTTTACAAATTCTCACAATATAACATATATAAATTTTATTTATTTTATTATTGATTATTAGTACTTGTCCTAGGCAATACTATTGCATTTAGTGAAGCACTTTAACCAATTAGTTTGCACCAATCAAAAGTGATTATTATTTTTTCTTTATAAAGAAATTTGGATTTTGTAAAGTTGAGATTAATATTTTTAAATTTAAGATATTATAAAAAAATATTTATCTACATTATGATTGGTTTTTAAAAAATGGTGTTATAGGAGCAAATTTTTAGGAATAATAGATTTTTTAGGTTTTTTTTTTTTATTTCTTTCTATTTGAAAAACTGAAATGTCTATTTTAAATTTTTTTTTTCATTTTTTTTATTATTTATAATATTGTAAATAAAATATGTTTTTCTAAATAGACATACAAATCTTAATAATTAATTTTTATCTGAAAAATATAGATAATAAAACTAATTATAAAGACTTGATTTAGTTTAAATTAAATTAAATATAAATATTTATATTAAAAAAATAAACATAATTATTTTATGTGTATATATATATATATATGAAATCATTCTATTTTTTAATACTTTATCATAAATTTTTTAATTATTTTAATATATACAAAATAATTTAATAACTTTTAATCATAAATTAAAATATTTATTTTCACTTTTATAATTATTAATAGTTATTTTATTAAAACCAATTATAATTCATATTACATAAATATAAAAAAATAACATAATATTACATTACAAATTAATAATTAAATTTGAGATTTTTTATTATTACAATTATAATTATATAATTTTTTAAATTAAACTAGGATTATACTTTTAAGAAAAATATATTTTTTCATTATTAAATGTGTATTATATTATAATCGTTGCATCAAAGTCATTCCCTATATGAAGTGAACCACCTACTTATTGAAATCGATGGTTCAAAATTGAGGAGATAATCTTGCATTCTTCTCCTCAATTTTAAACCATCGATTTCAATAAGTAGGGAGTTCAATTCATATAGAAATGCCTTTAGCATAAAAATATGCATTTAAATATTATTTATTAGAAAACAAATATTATTATTTATTAGAAAACAAATATGCATAAAAAAAATCTATATTTTATTATTATCTACTTTTAGTCAAAATATCTATTAATATTATTTCTTTAATTAGAATATTCTATATTTTTTAAGTTTCTAAGAAAATAAAAGAAAAAATATTGAAAAAGAAAGAATCATCTTTATTTAATCCTAATTTATCTTCTTCTTTTCTTTTTCTCTTTTTCGTTAAGTTTAAAATTATTTTAATTATTTATGTCTTTTTATATTAATTAAAAAATATTATAATTAATTTAATCTATGATTATTTGTCTTATTAAATTTTTAATTATGATAAAATAATTATATTTTAAATTAATTGTTTTTTTATTACTATTTTCTTTTGATAAGAATATCTTTTAATATTATCTTCTTTTATTAGATATTCTATTTTTTATTATTTATTCTAATTTTTCCACTTCTTCTTTTAAGAATTAATTATTTTATTAAGTTAAAATTGTATTTTAATTATTTGTGGTTTTTTTTATAGAATTACAAATAATAATTAAAAGATATTAGAATTTATATATTTTGTTTTATTAAAAATTTATTATTATAGAATAATAATTGTAGACGTATAAAAATGACCATATTCCTAAATGAATATTTTATGTTCATTTTTCTATTTAATTAAATCCAATTTAATTAAATTACCCACATTCCTCTATTTAATTAAGTAAATTACTCAATTAAATTCACTATACCCATTTAATGAATAAATCATTTTATTCAATTAAATCCCCCCTATCCACTTTTAATTAAATTCAAATTTAATTAAATAGTTATCCTAAATTGAATAAATCTAATTTAATTAATTTCCCCAAATTGAATTAAATTAACTCTATTTCAATTAAATCCTATTATCCCTCCATCCACTTGCATTTTCCTACATCTCCCACTTGCATTCTAAAACCTATTTCTAATGCCTTCTAGACTCTTCTAATCGCTTCTAATTAGCCTAACCCATCTTCTAAACTTTGTCACATCCCTAAGCAAAGGGAAGTCACTTCTCAAACCCTTAAAGTCTTTGATAACCATTAAAGGCTTCAAGTCTTCAACCACTTAATTTTCCAAAGTCTCCCAAACCATTAATGGTTAATTCAACCCTCTTACATGGTTAGAGACTTTTTGCCTAACCTAACCTTCATCCAACCCAAGGGTCTCATCAAGCCTTTAATACTTTGACCATGATTATCTCTTAATCATTTGCACAAGAGTTTATCCTTGGATTAACTCTTAATCCAATGGGTAATCCTAACTTAGGCTTGACTCTTACCCTCTAGATAACCATGAGGTCTTCTCAGGCATTTAATGTCTCCAACCCCTTCTCTCAACCCAACCCTATGTTGACATTTGTCACCATTTCATTGGTGCAAATTACAAACATGGATTCCCAACTTTCAAACTCGACCCTTGATCAACTCTTTCAATCCTGACCATCCATTGCCCTATTTTTGCTATAAATAGAGCTCTCATTCCTCCATTTTAAAAATCCAAGTTTGTAGTATCATACTTATGCTCAAATACATTCAAGCTTTCATAACATTTATATGCTCATCATTTAGCCTCTCTTTAACTAGGAATTAGTCTAAATATGCATGTTTAGAATACTTTCTTTATCATTTATCATAGACTAATATATCATGTTAGGATAGTATTCATACTAACCTTGTCATCTTATAGTTAGTTTATTGCATTTCTAGAATCATGCATAGCTTAGGATGCATCATATATTAAAAACCAACAAAAAGCATCCCTCGTTCTTGCATTTGTCATCCCTAAACCATTTTGCTTAGTAATCTGAGAGCAAAAACATTGGTTTGAGGGACCGTGTAAGATAGAGAACCATGGGACCAACCTTGGGAAGCTGAGTTATGCTTCATAACTCCATAGCTTGCACCAAGAAGTCCTGTGGGTGTGTGAGCAAGGCTCCATAGAGCTCCGTTTTTTGCATTTTGAGTTCTATCAACCCGCTTTTCCCACATACAATAATAATTGAATTTTATTCTAATTTAACAAATTTCAACTTAACACCTAAATTAAATGTTTAGAGCGAGAGAGCAAAAATGAGCAACTAATTTTTGATTACTCATTTCATACCAATAATTTAAGGATAAAATATGTCCTTGGGGAGTTATGTTGATGTTAGCTTTATTTGATTATTATCTCTGTCTCCATCTCCATCTCTCTCCCTTATCTATATCTCCTAACCTCTCCCTATATCTCTCTCTTTTCCCCTTTTATCCCTCTCTCTCTCTCTCTCTCTCTCTCTCTCTCTCTCTCTCTCTCTCTCTCTCTCTCTCTCTCTCTCTCTCTCTCTCCACTCTTGTTCCATCTTTTTTATATCTCTCGACTTCTATATCACCTCTCTCCCTCTCCCCCTCTCAATCTATTTGTATATATTTCTCTCTCTTTATATCTATCTCTATATCTCTTTTACTCACACACACAATCCCTTTTTCTCCCTCCTTATATTTATATCTATATCTCTCTCACTCACATAGACACACACTCCACCCTATTTCTCCCTCCCTATCTCTATTCTATCTCACTATCTTTATATCTTATTCACTCTTTTTCCTTCATCTCTCTCACTCTCTCTATATCCCTCTCTACCTCTCCATATATCACTTCCTATGTCTTTATCCTTCTATCTCTCTATTCCCCCCTCTAATTCTCACACTCTTTCTATCTCTATTTATCATTCTCCCCCTCTCTTCCCCCATATTTATCGCTCCCTTTCTCTAAAGTCTAAATATTTCTCTCTATTACTTGTCTTTGTTAGCTCCTTTCTCTTACTCTTGCCTCCCTCTCCCACTCTCTCATTCACTCCATATCTATTGCACAATGTCTTTTTCTACATTTCATCTCCATCTCTCTCTAGCTAGTCTATTTATCTCTTTTTATACATATATCTCTATCTCTCTCATTGTCCCTCTCTATCTATCTACATTTTCCTCTATCTATATCAACACCCCCCCTCTCTCTCTTTGGGCCAATCCCTCTCTTTATCTTACCCTTCTCTCTATTTCTCACCATCTCTCCCTCCCTCATTCCCTCCCTATCCCCTGTCTATCTCTTTACCTCTACCCCTCTCTTCCTTTTTCTCCTTGTATATCTCTATGTCTCTCTCTTTCTCTTCCAATATATATCTATCTCCCCTATTTCTCTCATCCTCTCTCCATCTCTATTTGTCCATTTATTTATCTCTCTCCCTCTTCCCCTCTCTCTATATCTCTATCTCACCATATATATATATATATATATATATATATATCAACTCTCCCTCTTCCTTTATATATCTTTCTATCTCTTCCTCTTTGTCTCTCCCTCTCTATCTCCTCTCTTTCCATCTTTTTTCCCTCCTTTATTTCTCTATCTTCATCTCTCTCCCTAATCTCTAGGCATGCCTCCTCCTATCCATCCACCTCTCTCTCATTCTCCCTCTTTTTGGACCTTTATATCCCTATCTCATTTCCTCTCTATATCTATCTGATAGGGAGATTGCTAGGAAAGTGCTCAAAAGGGAGAATTTGACTAAAAGGCCAATAATAGGAAACAAGAAGTGTTGTTTGTGTCTACTCCTGATGTTTGCGATGACAAGTTTAGTTACACTTGATAGGTCTCTTTACAAGTCTCCACCAACAACCTCCTCTCCTTGGTGATGGCTCACACCCATGCTCTACTTACTTCAATTGCTCACTCCACCCAACTACTCATACTCAAACCTTGTTCCCTTGGCATTCAACACATTGTTTCAGGATGCATTAGGAGTCTTCTACATGGACATGTAGGGGCAGCAAAGTTTTCTTCAAGGTTTGATGCTCACAATTTGGTTTTATGCTCATAGCCCTTAGCTACTCAAACTTCAACCAAAGGTCAAAAACCTCCAAAAAGGGACTGCACACTGTCCAGAGGCCTATTTGATGCTCAATTTCATGGTTTTGGAGAGATCTCATAAGATTACATGAGTCCCCAAGTCCTCCTTGAAATGGGATTTTGAAATTTTGTCAAAACTGTCAAAAAGGGGTACTAGGCCGTGGAGGCCTAATTGGCCTAAATTTGCTCACCCTGCCCTACGCTAGGCTTCTCCTCCAAAAAAATTGATTTGGTTGATGGTTTAGAGGTATATACTAACTGATTTTCATGGTTTAGGCCGCTATTAGGGAAATATGAGGACTGTCCACCATTTGTGGCCTAATTGTAGGGTTTTGGAGGGTTTTGAAGCTTGTCCACCTAGTTTTCTTTGTTGTCCATCAAAGCAAGTGCCCAAACCTTCTTAGGTAATTTGATCTATCTTAGACATGTGTCCCATACCTTTGACACGCAAGCATAATGCCAAACACTTGGCAAGCAACTGAAAATGGAGAGAAATGTCACTGTGTCTGTCAACTTGTTACCCTTTACCAGTCAGACTGCTGCTGCACTTTTTGGACCTGTTTTACAAGAAGTATCAACTTGTACAGAACCTCAATGAGGTCTTAAAACATTAAAAAAACCTCCTATTACATTGCCTTCATTGTTCAAGGCTTGGATTATGCTCTTAAAGCATTCCATGAGCATTTTATCAAATACAAGTCATAAAAACAGTGAACTCACTGTTTGCTTACAAAAAAATAAAGTTTAATAGGATCAAGCTAAACCAATGAGAAAATGTGATCTTACACACCATTGGCCATATGTCTAGACCTCTACATCATGTATTTGTTCACTCCAAATTAGACTTTGGGTGCAAATCTTGAGTTTTAAACACACTACTAGCCGAGTAATCAATACTTGCCTAGTATTCACTCAAATCCTTCTTCCAACCACCATTTTGGCTTAAAAAAAAGCATATGTACAATATATACATGAGTTCCAACTTGATTGAATCCATATTGTGGGATTCCAAGCATGGATTAGTCAAGTGGCGTCATTTTGGAACTTCAAACCCTTGACAGGGCAGCGAGCACACAGTTTGGAAATAATTTTGTACAATCAAACTTCCAGAAGAAACCAATGCAAAAATCAACTAGAGAACATTATAAAAGTACTATTCACACTTTCCAAAAGGTACAGTATAGATTAAGAAGCTACAGTATGGATCATTGCACTAAAAGATACAAAAACCAGTCATAAAGCCATTATCTCATGATTTTATTGAAGAAACTCTTGCTTAAACAATCACCAACCTTCTTCAAAGAAAAGAGAGGTATTTTTATAGTCCAAAAAGTTGGTTATCAAGCTCATTATGGACAAGAGGCTTCCACAACCATGTTTTGCAAGAAAAACACAAAAATGACAACTTTAATAACTTTTTGATCCAAATGATAACATTTCTTGCTCAAAAAGACATTTTTGACAATCTAGCCTTATCAACTTGTCTAATCAACTTAGACATGCCTAAAAACACTTATCAAACATGTTTCAATGCTTTTGAAAGCATTAGAAGACCTTTTTAGCAATTTTGCACTTTTTTGCCAAAAATTGTCAACTCAAAGCCTATTGCCAAAAATTGTCAACTCAAACCCTGAAATGTAAAATTTGATCTTTTGAGCCCAAAATGAGATAAAAACCACTACACATGACTCATAACAACCTAAAACAACATTATCAACCTAACACAAGACATTACAAACATGAAAGCATTAAAAACTCAAAAATGGGAGTTTTACTCAACTAGGTGCCCCTGCACCATACTCCCCCAAAAACAAAGAAGTCATGTGACTCCTTGAGGAAGAAAAGAAGAAAGGATGCCAAACTTTTGAAAGTCAGTTTCAAGTATCCATGTGGCCTCTGAGATAGGCTTATCCTTCCATTTGATTAGATGCTCCATATAGGTGTGATTCCTTGTCTTCTTGAGAATCCTGGAGTCCAGAACCTGTTCTGCTTGGGGAATAGAAAGAGAAGGGAGAGATAGATCAGAAAGGGATTGGGAAACATATGAAACTCTTTGAATCTCCTCAGGTGGATGCCCTTTGAAAGCAATAAGATCTGCAACATTAAAAATGGGAGACAAAGAAACATCATTAGGCAAATCAACTTTGTAGGCATTAGACCCATACTTAGCCAGGATTTTGCGAGGGCCTATTCTCCTCATCTGAATTTTTCTTGGAAATCCTTTTTTTAGCCTTTCCTTATTCAAATTAACCATCACAAAATCACCTGTGGAAAACTGAACATCTCTCTTTGTAGCATCCACTCTTGCCTTGACTTTTTGGGAGGTATCTTGAAGAGTCTTTCTCACTTGTTCATGAACCTCCTTCATGGATTGAGCCATGTCATATGCTATTCCACTCTTGGGCTGCAAGTTAGTGATATCCCTCAACTCCATTATACCCCTTGGATGCATACCATAAACAACTTCAAAAGGACTTTTACCTGTAGACCTGTTAACACTATCATTGTAGGCATACTCTGCTTGATGAATGAGCTGATCCCAACTCTGTCCATATTCCTTTGTCAAGCACCTAAGCATGTTTCCAAGAGACCTGTTCACAACTTCGGTTTGGCCATCAGTTTGTGGGTGATAAGTTGAACCAAAAGAGAGATTGGTACCCAATCTCTTCCACAATGTTTTCCAAAAATGACCAAGAAACTTAACATCCCTATATGAAACAATGCTAGTAGGCAAACCATGAATTCTAACAACTTATTTGAAAAACAAATAGGCAATATGACTTGCATCATGTGTTGTCTTACAAGGAATGAAGTGAGCCATTTTGCCGAATCTATCAAATACTACAAAGATGCTATCAAATCTTGCTTGAGTTCTAGGTAATCCTACCACAAAATCCATACTAATGCAATCCCAAGGCCTACGTGGAATGGGAAGAGGCTAATATAAACCAGCATTAGAGGAATTACCTTTGGCTCTCTAACATACCAAGCATTGCTCAACATACCTCCTAATGTCCCTTTGTATCTTAGGCCAATAATAGAACCTTTGAACCAGCTCTAAGGTCTTGTTGAGTCTGAAATGGCCACTTGAGCACCCATTGTGCTTCTCTTGAATGAGGTTCTCTCTCATAGAACCTTTTAGAACACACAACTGTCCACCCCTAAATAACAAACCATCCTGCAAAGTGAAATCAACATATGCACCATGGAAACTATTCTCAAAATCTTGACAAACCTTATAAGCTTCAGCAAAATCAACATCAGTAGGATACAAGTCTTTGAAACTATCAATACCAATGCTCTGAACTTGAATCTCATGAATAGTTAACAACCTTCTACTCAAAGCATCTACTACTTTATTCAACCGACCTTTCTTATGCTTAAGAGTAAAAGTGTAAGCTTGTAAGTATTCTACCCATTTAACATGCCTATGATTCAGTTTATCCCGTGAGTTCAAGAAACTGAGTGCCTGATTATCTGTGTATACAACAAACTCTTTAGGAAGAAGATAGTGTCTCCATTTCCTAAATGCTTGTACTAATGCATAGAGTTCTAAATCATAGGAAGAGTAGTTTTTATTTGCATCATTTAACTTCTCACTAAAGAATGCAACTGGTCTATTTTCCTGACTTAAAATAGCTCCTACAACAATATTACTAGCATCACATTCAATAGTAAAAGGCTTATCAAAACTAGGTAAAATGAGCACTGGTTGAGTAGCTACTTTAGTTTTCAATAATTCAAACCCTTTATTGGCTGCAATTGTCCACTAAAATTTTACCTTTACACCCCTTTGATGGTGTCTAACATTGGAGCACAAATCTCACTGAATCCCCTGATGAACTTTCTGTAAAACTGTGCCAAACCATGGAAGCTTCTGACATCACTGGCTGTCTTAGGAGTTGGCCAGCTGGTTATTGCTACAACTTTAGATTGATCCATTTTCAGATTGCCTCCTGATACAACAAAACCAAGATAGACCAATTCTTGCTTCATAAAATCACATTTTTCAAGATTAATGGTCAGTTGTTCATCAGATAACTGTTTCAAAACATTAGCTAAATGTTGTAAGTGCTCTTCCTTAGTCTTGCTGAAAATAAGAATATCATCTAAATACACTACAACAAATTTGCCAATGAAATCATGTAAAACTTCATTCATGAGTCTCGTGAATGTGCTGGGAGCATTAGAGAGTCCAAAAGGCATGACAAGCCACTCATAGAGACCCTCATTTGTTTTGAAAGTTGTCTTCCATTCATCCCCCTCTTTGATTCTTATCTGATGGTAACCACTCTCTGAGTCAATCTTACTGAAGTACTATGCATCCCCCAAACAATCCATCAAGTCCTCTATCCTAGGTATGGGAAATCTGTATCTGATGGTGATCTTGTTTATGGCTTTGGAATTTGTGCAAAGTCTCCATGTTCCACCCTTCTTAGGTGCCAACACTATAGGTACTGCACAAGGACTAATGCTTTTCCTAATTAGCCCTTGGTCTAAGAGTTCTTGTATTTGTCTTGCTACCTCTTTGTTTTGTTCAGGGGTCATCTTGTAGGTTGCCTTATTTGGTAAGGAGGCTCCAGGTATGAAATCAATTTGATGGCTAATGGCTCTAGGAGGTGGTGAAGCTGCAGGTGTACCATCACTAATTATTGCCTTGAAGTTATCAAGGATTTGCTGCACCTCATATGGTATCTCAACTTTCTTTTCTACCTTTTCTTCCTTGGGTTTCACTATGAGTGCAAATCCTACTCCTTCACCTTCTTCTAGTGTTTTTATGAACTCTTTCTCATTTACTAACAAGATGTTAGGTACTTTGTTGCTGCTCTCTCCTTATTCAATAAGGGATTGAATCTGATAGGTTACTCCATCTTTTTGAAATGAGTAGGAGTTTCTTTCCCCATCATGGTGTGCTTTTCTGTCAAATTGCCATGGTCTACCCAACAACAGGTGGCAAGCATCCATAGGAAGGATGTCACATAGGATCCTATCTATATATCCCCCAATGTGGAAGTCTACCTAAGCTTGCTCATTTACCAACAGGTGTTGTCCCTTATTTAACCATGTGACCTTGTATGGCTCCTTGTGTTGTATCCTAGGTAGTTTTAGTTTGCTTACTGCTTCTTCTAATATGATGTTATCCGTGGATCCTGAATCTATGATCACCTTACACACCTTTCCCATGATTTTATACTTAATCCCGAACAATGCTCTTCTCTGTGAGGCCTTTGTACTATGTGGCTTCTTCATTAACACTCTCTTGACCATTAAACTCTCACCATCTTCTGAAGCTAGGTTGTTCAATGCTGAAGTTCTGGTATTTCCTCCATCTTCCTGAACATAATTTACCCTCTTTTCACCACCATAGGATGAACTAGGCTTCTCTGGGCATCTATAGGCAGGGTGGCCCAACTTTTGGCAGTTATAGCACTTCATGGTTGAGAAGTAGGACCCTCTCCCTAGTCCATTAGATCTACCCCTACTCGGGTTGCTTGATCCCCTATCCCTATAGTTGGGTTTGCTCTGAGAATCCCCACTTTGCTCAATAAGTTTAGACTCTCCCTATGATCGTTGATCTATGCTCCTTCCCCCAAAACTGTCTCTATGGCCTCTACCATCTCTTCCCCTACCTCTGCCTCTATTGTTTTGTTCTTGCCTTCTCCTACCTTTCTCTTCCACTTTAAGTGCCAATTGATAACACTTGTGGACTATTTGTGGGCATAACAAGCTCATCTCTTCTTGGATGTTCCACCTTAACCCATTCAAGTACCTTGCCACTTTTATGCTCTCATCCTCTACTACTCTAGATCTCATGCACAGTTTCTGAAACTCCTCAGTGTAGCTACTGACATTTAGGTCTTTTTGTCTCAAATTTTGTCATTTTCGGTGAAGTTGTATTTCATAGTCTTCAGGAAGGTAGGTTTCTTTGATTTTGGTGACCATTGCTTTCCAGGTGGCTAGTGGTTGCTTACCTTCTTTCACCCTTTCCTCTTGGATAAACTTCCACCAAGTTAAGGCTGCCCCTCTCAGCCTTGATTTTTCTTCCTTAACCCTCCGTGCTTTAGTTATCCCATCACATTCAAAATGGTTTTCTAGACCCTCAATCCACTCTATCAGAGCATCTGGATCCATCTTCCCACTAAAAAGAGCCACTCCCTCTAAGATTTTACCACTCATAGCTCTTAAGACTTTCAAGAATGGTTCTTGCTCAATGACAGGGTCGAGCATGGGGACTTCATCCTCTATTGCCATCATTTTACCCTGATCTCTAACCTTGTCATGGACTTCTTCAGTTTTGACTTCTACTTCAACTAGTTTCATTGCTAGTTGATCTAATCTCTCTCTAAGTACCCTATTTTCCTCTTCTTGGTCTTCAACCTTCTTATCTAATTCAACATTAGTCACCATGTTTTACTAATGTTCCTTTCCTCCTGAATCTTTTGTTGGCTTTGATACCACTATGATAGAGAGATTGCTAGGAAAGTGCTCAAAAGGGCCAATTTGACTCAAAGGCCAATAATAGGAAACAAGAAGTGTTGTTTGTGTCTACTCTCGATGTTTGCAATGACAAGTTTAGTTACACTTGATAGGTCTCTCTACAAGTCTCCACCAACAACCTCCTCTCCTTGGTGATGGCTCACACCCATGCTCTACTTACTTCAATTGCTCACTCCACCCAACTACTCATACTCAAACCCTGTTCCCTTAGCATTCAACACATTGTTTCATAATGCATTAGGAGTCTTCTACATGGACATGTAGGGGCAACAAAGTTTTCTTCAAGGTTTGATGCTCACAATTTGGTTTTAGGCTCATAACCCTTAGCTACTCAAACTCCAACCAAAGGTTAGAAACCTCCAAAAAGGGACTACACACTGTCCAAAGGCCTATTTGATGCTCAAGTTCATGGTTTTGGAGAGATCTAATAAGATTCCATGAGTCCCCAAGTCCTCCTTGAAATGGGATTTTGAAATTTTGTCAAAACTATCAAAAAGGGATACTAGCCCATGGTGGCCTAATTGGCCTAAATTTGCTCACCCTGCCCAACGATGGGCTTCTCCTCCAACAAACTTGATTTGGTTGATGGTTTAGAGGTATATACTAATTGATTTTCATGGTTTAGGCAGTTGTTAGGGCAATATGAGGACTGTCTACCATTTATGGCCTAATTGTAGGGTTTTGGAGGGTTTTGAAGCTTGTCCACCTAGTTTTCTTTGTTGTCCATCAAAGCAAGTGCCCAGGCCTTCTTAGGTCATTTGATCTGTCTTAGACATGTGTTCCCTACCTCTGACACACAAGCATAATGCCAAACACTTGGCAATCAACTGAAAATGGAGAGAAATGTCACTGTGTCTGTCAACTTGCTACCCTTTACCAGTTAGACTACTGCTGCACTTTTTGGACCTGTTTTACAAGAAGTATCATTTTGTACACAACCTCAATGAGGTCTTCAAACATTAAAAAAACCACCTATTACATTTCCTTCATGATTCAAGGCTTGGATTATGCTCTTAAAGCATTCCATGAGCATTTTGTCAAATACAAGTCATAAAAACAGTGAACTCACTGTTTGCTTACAAAAAGATAAAGTTTAATAGGATAAAGCTAAACCAATGAGCAAATCTGATCTTACACACCACTGGCCATATGTCCAAACCTCTGCTTCATGTATTTGTTCACTCCAAATTAGACTTTGGGTGCAAATCTTGAGTTTTAAACACACTACTAGCCGAGTAATCAATACTTGCCTAGTATTCACTCAAATCCTTCTTCCAACCACCATTTTGGCTTAAAACAAAGCATATGTACAATATGTACATGAGTGCCAACTTGACTGAATCCATATTGTCTGATCCCAAGCATGGATTAGTCAAGTGGAGTCATTTTGGAACTTCAAACCCTTGACAGGGCAGCGAGCACACAGTTTGGAAATAATTTTGTACAATCAAACTTCCAGAAGAAACCAATGCAAAAATCAACTAGAGAACATTATAAAAGTACTATGCACACTTTCCCAAAGGTACAGTACAGATTAAGAAGCTACAGTATGGATCATTGCACTAAAAGATACAAAAACCAGTCATAAAGCCATTATATCATGATTTTATTGAAGAAACCCTTGTTTAAACAATCACCAACCTTCTTCAAAGAAAAGAGAGGTGTTTTTATAGTCCAACAAGTTGGTTATCAAGCTCAGTATGGACAAGAGGCTTCCACAATCACGTTTTGCAAGAAAAACACAAAAATGACAACTTTGACAACTTTTTGAGCCAAATGACAACATTTCTTGCTCAAAAAGATATTTTTGACAATCTAGCCTTATCAACTTGTCTAATCAAATTAGACATGCCTAAAAACACTTATCAAACATGTTTCAATGCTTTTGAAAGCATTAGAAGACCTTTTTAGCAATTTTGCACTTTTTTGCCAAAAATTGTCAACTCAAAGCTTGTTGCCAAAAATTGTCAACTCAAAGCCTGAAATGTAAAATTTGATCTCTTGAGCCCAAAATGAGATCAAAACCACTACACATGACTCATAACAACCTAAAACAACATTATCAACCTAACACAAGACATTACAAACATGAAAGCATTAAAAACTCAAAAATGAGAGTTTTACTCAACTAGGTGCTCTTGCACCACTATCTCTCCCCATCACTTCTTTCATCTATCCCTCTATCTCTATCTCCCTCTACCACTATATCTCTCCCTCTATCTATATATCACTTCCTATCTCTATCTTTATCTTTCTATATCTTCATCTCTATCCAACTATTTATTTTTCTCTTCCATATCTATATATTCCTCTCCCCGCTCTTTGTGTCTCTTTGATATCTCTCTCCATCTCTCCATTTTCCTCTCCCCATTCTCCATCTCTATCTTCAACTACATCTATATCTCCATCTATATCTCCATCTTCTTGTCTATCTCTATATCTATCTCTTCACCCATCTCTCTCTCTCTCTCACACACACTCTCTCTCTCTCTCTCTCTCTCTCTCTCTCTCTCTCTCTCTCTCTCTCTCTCTTACCCCTCCATATATACCTCTTTGTAGCCCTATCCCTACCTCTCTTGCACACTCACCCTATTGCAAACATAACATGAGCCCGTTTCTAATAAAACTTGATTATCTTCTCAATTCAAAGGTTTCATTTTAGTTATGATTGAGTCCTTGTAAGTGGTTGCATAGTTGATTTTAAGCTATCACCTCTCAATTAATTCCTTTGTTGCACAAACAACATCCTGGCCACAAATTGACCTCTTGAACTACACAAATATATCCAAAAAATAGACCATTTTTTTTAATCCCAATTGACCTTCTACACCTCTTCAACATACCCATTGCACACTAAAGTGCAATTGCTAGTTTATATTATTTATTAAAATAAGAGTTGTAGTTAATATAATTATTCTTATATAATTTCAAATTAACAATGATTCAAAATCAAAACAAATATTTTTTTACAATTTAAAATTATAATAATTAAAAATTAGAACAAACATTTTTATTACAATACTATGAGAGTAAGGTACTTATCCCTATGTGACACTTGTTTGAATTACAATCTCTCATATTTTATTTATTTTTCCTTTGTTGCACAAACAACATCATGATCATAATTTGACCTCTTGAACTACACAAATATATCCAAAAAATAAACCATTTTTTTCTCAATTGACCTTCCACACCTCTTAGCATACCCATTGCACACCAAAGTACAATTAAATAAGAATTGTAGTTAATATAATTATTCCTATATAATTTACAATTCAAAATTATAATAATTGATAATTAAAAATTAAAACAAACATTTTTATTACAATACTATGACAGTAACTACTTATTGTTTGAATTACAGTCTCTCATATTTTATTTATTTCACCTTTTCAATAATCATAAATACCATACAAACTAAACATAAGGAAAATGGAATTGAATATCCAGTTTTGACCATGACACACCTACATTGTTCATATTCACATGTGGCTTTGTGAAAATATACTGCAAAAGACTGCACCTCGCAAAATCTTTTGAATGTTGGAAGGTTAGGGTTGCTTTGAGTTCAGTGATCACAGTAAGTTCGTTTCTATTTCAGTATTTATATTTCAAATCAGATTGGAGTGTTTTTCGTGGGGAGTTGCAAGAGAGTAAAATTATGGTGTTGTCTAACAAAAAGCTCAAAGAAAAACTTAGAGGAGCTCTGGCCGAAGCAGCTTTATCAAAGAGCAGACAGAATGAAGATCCAAATTCAAGCCTTGTATATTTGGAGGAGCTTAAGAGGTCTTCAAGGAAGGGACCGTCCAAGAGGGAAAAGAGAAGACACAGGAAAGAGCTATTGCACGAAGAAGAGAACCAAGGAGCCCAAACCAGCAAGGTTCAGGCATCTCAAGACAACGACAGTAATGGCAAGAAGAAAAATAAGGGAAAAAATAAGGGCACTTCAATAGAAGATAACAGTGCTGTCGTGGAAGACAGGGACACCCAAAAGAGAAATAAGGAGAAACAAAGGGGAAATAACAGCACTCATTTGGAAACTAAGGACAGTAGCCTGCAAAGTGGCGGCAGTGACAAAAGCAAAAGTAATAAAAAGAAGAAGAGAAAAAGAGGGGAAGACAAGGATGCCCAACTCGAGCAAAATGGTAAATCAGATGAGAACAGAGAAATCCAGAGGACGAGTCATGGCGATCACTTAAAAAATGGGCACGTTGAAGAGAGCAAAAGCAGTAAGAAGAAGAAGAAGAAACAGAAGCATAATCAGGACATACAAAGTGACCCAGGTCCTGATGACAAGCTAGCTTCAGTAGTAGAAGAACCACCAGAAGATATCATTATCAATGCACAAGAAGTCACTGTAACCGAGAGGTAAGGAACATGTAGACTATTTTGTCAGATAAATATCTTAAATTCTTGGAAGGGGCGATATCTAGGTTTCAGTAACATTGTCAAGCTAATTGGTAAAGGTTTCTATGACACATTTTGGTTAGATTTGTAAACCAGGGACACTTACATTGAATACCATATTGCTATACCAAAACTTTGCCACATATAATCCCCGACCGCATTATTAAGGTTTGTAATTCTGGGACACGTTCCAATGAATCTCATACTGTTATACAACAACCTTGCCACATACGCACCGGAGTTATGCATGGAGCTTATTGTGGTGGGTGATTTGAACCGGGGTCACACTCTTACTTACATGGCCCATTAGCATTACATCATAACCCAATGGATACTTAATACAATAGGCTAAGTTCTCATAAGTGTCATGTTTGTTGTTTTGTTTTAAATCCAAAACAAAGCTGCTGAAGAATTAATGGCATCAGAAAACAATTGGTATAGGTTTTCATGAGAACCCCTTAAGCTCTTCAGAGATATGTTTTCGCTCCCAAGATTTGAGTTGTCTATCTGTGGAGTATTTCATGGGCTGGTAATTGCTTATATATATTTTGGTTGAGTAATATCCTTTTTTTCGGTCAGATGGATTCGAACTGCAGGCAAATAGATTGTTTAGGGATTTCTCAGACAATTTTAAACCCTGACCTCATTGAGTATAAAACCTGGACAATCTTAAACTTTCACTGATCTAGGCCATAGGCCTGGTCCCTGCCAATGGCGATTGTGAACTGTTGTCAAGGATTTACCTCCCGATGAAGAAACCATATTTGTGGATGATATGGTTCCAGTGGCAATGTGAGATCATTGATTATTCCCTTTTGCTCTAATGAGTCTCATTACAGTTATATTACCCAGTGCCAAATTACTCTGGAGTTTTGGTTAGCTATTTGAAAAGAATAACAGATACAGCCTTTTGCCAAGTTTTGGACTTAATGAATTTCGCCTTATTTTATACTTTATATTCATCTTAGACTAGGTGGTCTGATTCAGCATTTACTAAACTCTTTTACAAATTATTGGGGATTTGTAAGTCAATTCTAATCCTTAAGCTTGCTAAGTGGTTTGCGAGTATGAACTTTGTGACTATTAAGGTTTGGAAGTTTAGCTTACTGTTGATACCTTTTGCTGGCAGTCAGGAGAGTGAGTATGACACACTTAAAGTTTATGTGGGAGGAATTCCTTACTATTCAAACGAAGATGATATTCGGAGTTTCTTTGAAGGGTGTGGCACCATGACAGAAGTGGATTGTATGACATTTCCAGACAGTGGGAAGTTTTGTGGCATAGCTCTAATTTCTTTCAAGGTTAGAATTGATCTACCTTTATTACAAAGGGTTATGGATTTGTTCTTACATTATATATAATAATAAGCTTCATCTCTATGCAGTGTACAGAGAATTGATGACTTTTGTAGATATAGAAATCCAAACAGGTTGTTTAACCCTAGTTCTCATGCATAGTTACTACATATGTTTTATCATTATGAAATAAATCAAAAGTGAATTGCAAAGAATTGCTTGATAAATTTATTATCCATTTTAGAGTTGATTGTGTTCTGCGCACTGGTTCAAAATAATTAACTTGTATGTATTCACTGGGTTACATCCTCTATTGCTTGGTCCTGTAGTTTCAGAGGAGATGCTTAAATTCACAATTCATGTTAGTATTATATGATTGTGTCCAAATTGACCAGGTTTGCCAACAAAAAATTTGAAATCCAGAGAATCTTTAAAAAATTAGAAAACCCCAGAAATCGTACAAAACGGCCATTAATAATGGCTGTATAAATATTCACCAGGTTTGCCAACAAAAAAATTGAAATCTAGGGAATCTTTAAAAAATTAAAAAACCCTAGAAACTGTACAAAACGGCCATTAACAATGGCCTTTATAAATATTTGAAGGAAAAATTATTTTAAATTTGTCCATTTTCTGTGCCCTTTATCCACCATTTGACAGTGGTGCTGAAACGGTGATTTGTGTTGCTCCTTGTAAGTGAGTTTGGCATTTATTAGCTGGGGAGTTGATAATGATAACAGATATTTGAATTCTTTCTGGTGTATGTGCATCCTGCTTTGAATGCATATCTGTCAGGGTATTTGCAATAATAACATTTGGCAAAACACCATCTCCATTATGCTTTGATGGATGCCAATGCCCTTTCCTAAAGTTTTCATTTTGGCACAGACTGGGAGGACTCTTGCAAAGTTTGTGGAGTTTGGATTCATTCTTGTCAATTGCATTTGCTTACAAGTTTCTAAGGCATTCTTATCAAAGCCATTCTGTGCAATATCAACTACAACATCTGACTAAAGTCTGCTGCCGATAATGCTTTGGTGGATTCCCATACCTAGTTCCAAAGCTCTTATGTTGTCACACTCTAGAAGAGTGAGTGTGACCCTGTTTGTCCTCATTAGTGGCTTTATGTCCATTTATTTACTTATTTCTGTGAATGAATATGACTGGAAGTCGATCTTGCCATGAGCAATGCAACGGTAGAGCTCTGCTGTGTAAAACTGTTCTGAAGGTTCATCAGTCAAAGGATCCTTACCCACATGTCAAGTGCTCAACTCAGACTGTGCAATCCTGATCTCATCTCTTGCTACTGAATGTCATATGTTGACAAAATCCAATTGAAGTTGTGAGGGGGATCACTTGAAGGGGCAAAGCAAATCAAGATTTTGTACCATTGAGATTTTCATCTTCCATTTAAAGCAGAAATCTCAAAGCTGATTATCATTTCCCCAAGAATAAGGAATGCATTCTTATGATTCTAAGACCTGTGAAAAGTCACCCATAAGTTAACAAGACATCCCACAAGCAAATTTCACTCCCCATCATCATATCCACCACCCCACCATCTATCCCTTTATTAGAGATGAAATCTCCTTGATATCTTCATAGTAGTAGTGTTGAATGGTGAATAACTTTAATGAATCCACTATCTCCCAGGCCTCACACAAAATGTTGTTAATTTTTCAATTTGATGAACTTCTTTCTATAAGGCTGATAATTTTACCCTGGAGTCTCCTCCAATTATCATTGAGCATATGTTTCATGATTTTACAAGTTGCAGACCAAGTATGAGAATTAGTTCTTTGTTTTGAATAGCCGTCCATGCAAAATCTCTTGCTTTGTGTAGGTAGTCCTTGTGCTAGCATTTGAGTGGAAGTTAGTCCTTGTCTATGAGAGGCTCTAAAGATGGGTATCCTAATTTTGTGGAAGACACACCTGATTTTGGGCATACTCACCTTTATCATTGCTCCTTGTCTTATGAAGATCTTGTTCAAGGAGAAGATTTCTTTGAGAGCAATAATCTGGTCCTTGGGTGTTAGAAGAGTGGAAAAGTCCCTCCTCTTGTAAAGATGTAGGCTGTCCGCTATATGCAATTCAACATAGTCTTTGACATATAGTCCTGTTGATGTGTGTTTTAGGCACATAACATTACAGAATAAATTACCAAGATAATTTACCCTCTCTTGAACAAAATCACCTCAGATGCTAAGAATGAGATCAACTAAAATGATTCCAAGGTTTCTACATGTCAGGTCTTGACGAGTGGGTAACTCAATGGTCGATGTGAATTGTTGTGTTCACTTGGGGACTTACACAAATGTTTGGATTATCATGAATGATGCGGAATAGGTGTGCTAACAACTTAGGATTTATCAATATGGCTCTAGATTTTACTTCTTACTAAAAAATGGGCAAAAGGAATAGGGTTCAGGAAATCTATTCTAAGCCTAGGAATGTAGGAAATGATGAATGGATCTAGTGGAATCAAACTAGGCAAGGTCTCACAAACAGGTATTGACACAAGCTTAGTGCAATCGTCTAAGGTATACTTAAAGATTTTCAGGCTATTACCATCAAACGTTGACACCATCCAAGTTGATGCTTGTCAAGGGATGCGTAATAGTTGAAGTTAGGCTTATTTAAATTTCTAGTTGACCACACAAGGCGCACTTACCAGCGGCAAGAGGCTAGTGGTATGGATTAAGGATTCCACACAAATGAATTCAACAAATCTTCCACTCAATCTAACATACATGAAAATAAATTCTAATCTAAAATTCTAATCTAACTTGGAGGAATTGAGAACCATGAATGCAAAGACAACACTTGAAGAGCAAAATCACCAACAATTGAACAATGATTATGATTCAAATAGCTGCAGCATATACCAACAATTCTACAAAAACTCTCCCTTACAAATGAGAGACAAGGAGGCATATATAGAGTCTCTTACAAAATGGATGGCCAAGATTGATCCAAGATCAACGGTCGAGATCATGCCAACAAAACCCTAGAATTGCCCTAATTAGGGTTTACATAAAAAATGGTGCCACCAACATATGGCCCAATGAAAAGATATCCTAGCATACTCCAAGAATCTAGCCAATACTGAATCTAACTCCTCCATGGAAATGCTAGGCAAGGTATCCTGTTGTTAATCAATCATGTCCAGTGAATCCGAGCAAGCAGGCCTGGAATTTGACGGCCACCCTTGCCTGTCATATGATTTTTTTATGACGGCTTAGTCATTCTAATGCCTTTCGTTTTACGTTTTTAAAAAAAATTTAAGTGTCAATTTTTTTTAATTTGTGAATAGTTTAATATAAATTTTTTAAGCTTCATAGAATTGAAGTTCTAGTAAAATTCAATTGTGGTGAAAAGAAATAATTCCATGCAAAAAAAAGTAAAAATCTAAAAAACAGTGATAAAAAATATTAAAAAATAAATTGACAATGTTTCTAAATTTATATAAGAAAAAACATACTAAAAATTCATATAAAAATAACATAAAATTAGAAACAATTATATCTTAAAATATTCTAAATAAATTCATATATTTATAATATACATTATAAAATAATATATATCAATATATATTACCTATTATATTTTTTTATGGCTTATTACTAATTTTAAGTGTCATATATACGGTTTTTGGAAAAAATAGACTGTCGATACATACGGTCCACTAATTTTATTAGTTGTAATATACAGTCTAAAAGTACAAAAATGGCCATATAGCCTGTCAAATTCCAGGCTTGTGAGCAAGCATCCAAAGTGTTCTCCCATTTTGGCATGAGCTTCTGCGAACTATGAACATGAATCAACAAAGAGACCAAGTCGTCTATCTGACTCTTCTTCAAAGAGTCCAATTGACAAAAATACATAAATTTCATCTTGTCTCTTAATTCGGCTAAGTGTAAACCACTAGCATCACTAACATCAACACCCAATAATTCCTCAATTGAGGCAAGGATCTTCATCTGAATGTCTTGAATCAATCCCTCCATCTCCATACAACTCGACTGGGCATTCTCATAAGTTGATTTTGTCACGGCTAATGAACAATACCAGCCATGGAAATCGTATCTGTCTCCACTGTGCACAATGTTCTCGCTTACCAAGGTGGAATTAGGAATCTTCTTCAAAGTCTGGAGGTGTGGAATAGTCTTCTCTTGAATAGGCCGAAATTCTTCCCAAACTCCCTCCAAATACTGGATTCTGAATGCGAGCCCTGTTGTCCTATCATATGCATGGACAAACTGAGTAAGGAAATCATCTGCCTGCTTTCTTGTATTCTCAATCCACTTTTCCACCTCCGAGAGTGTACCTCTCGCTGCCTCATAGTGTGAATGCATTCCATGGTCAACTGCAATAGGGGAAATAAGGGTGGGATTTTCACGCCTTATCTCTGCAATATACTCTCTAAGTATGATATTCTCTTCTCTATACCTTTCTTTCTCCGTAATCTCTCTGTCTAACCTTGCATCGATTGCCTTGAGATTTTCACCAACCTCCTGAAATTCTTGCTTTCTGGATGTACGACCAATGGCAACTGAAGTGATTTGGAAATCCATAGGAGTAGCAATGTCTGTTGTCACGCCTGCAATAGGAACAACAATCTGTGCAATCCGCATTCCTGTCTCATCTCTAGCTATGTGCGACAAAATCTCCGCTCTCTTGGGTTCTTTCTCCTTAGCACTCCTAGCTAGGTAGTCATCAATGTCGTCAATAGGCTATACCTCTATCATTTGTTTACTTTTCTCCATACTCCTCATCAGCCATTCAGGAATAGCAGCCATCTCCATACCATCATCGAGACATATTTCTCAATCAAGTCCTCTCAATGCCGAGATAACATCATCATCATCATCATCAGGATTATTCCTGGTCCAATCGTATATCTCATTTCCCAAACTAACTTCCAAAAGAACAGTAGGGGATCCCGACTGATCATCGTTCTCATTTGGAGGTGCAGATGTCGCTGTGGCATGTAACTCTCGAGTATTCCTTGGTAGTATCATTGTGTTGGAACACTGTTGGGTCTCCTTGTTCTTTGTTACTTCAATCACTTCGATTGATGAGACACTGAGAGGGGGTGAAGGAATGATAGTCTTATGTTTCTTCTTCACCTCCTCAATCTTCTTCCCTCTGGCCTTGACTTCTCCTGGCGTGTTCTTCCTTTTCTTGGGAGCTTGAATTTCTTCGTCTGCAGGAGCTTGACTTTCTTCATTTGCATGAATCCTGACATCACTGATAGTCCTCTGATCTTCCTCGGAAGTAGACTCTTCCGGCTTCATCCTTTCATAAGTGAAGGGAACACCCATATCAACTAACTTATTCATCTGTATATCTACCCATGCACGGGAGAAACTCAAGACCTCTCTCATCAATACATTCAGGTCAATCTCTTCCGACTCTGACCAATTAGGCAATAGGATTGCCTTCTTCATTTCACTCTCATACTGTGGATGCGTATGATCTTTGTTATCTAACACTTGATCAGGAATGAGGAAAAGTCCACACTTCCTCATGGAATCCATTGACATTCTGGACCACATTCTTCTCTTCACTGCTTGCTCGTCCATCAGGTTAGCCCAATAATCTTCTATGTCAACTTTGTGAATGAACTTCTCTCCCCCGATCCTTCCAACTTTCTTGTCTGGATCAAATCTTTCTCTTTTCTTGTATGTAGCAAATCGATAGAATGCAAGCTCCTCACTCGCAGTGCTGGCGGCTATGGAAGACTGACAAACCTCTAACGTCTTCCCAACTGAAATAGGGAATGTCATGCCTATCCTGTGCTTCTCTCTCTGAATGACATTGAACTCTAGAAGCTGTCTCACCACTTCCAACAAGATCATTCTCTCAGTCGAATACCTAGGAAGTCTATAGGGTTCAGATTGAAACCCATGAATCCTAAGGTACATGAAAGTGGGAAACTGAATATACCACAATCCATATTTTTCTATTAATTCTGTTGCCTCCTTGGACAATCTTTTGTGGATTCAGCCTTGCAGCATCCGTGTGATGTACATAGTGAATGCATCATTCACTCGCTTATAGTCTTCAATTCTATACATGCTCAGCTGGGGGTAGCATTCAAGACTCCTGAATTGTCCTTGCCCATTCCTGACTTCACCTTTGCATATCAATCCTCTGTATGAAACAAA
This sequence comes from Cryptomeria japonica, assembly GCF_030272615.1. NCBI lineage: Eukaryota > Viridiplantae > Streptophyta > Pinopsida > Cupressales > Cupressaceae > Cryptomeria > Cryptomeria japonica. The sequence continues at coordinate 272,547,937 of NC_081405.1, forward strand.
CCGTGCAAGCAGGTATACCTGGTAAGAAGTCATGGCTAATGACTTGGACCGCTCTACATTCCTCAGTTGAAAGTCCAGATTGTCACTTATAAACTTAGACCAATTTACTAACGTTCCTCTAAGACAATCTTGGATGAAGTAGAACATCCATCCATCAAATATTGCTCCCTGCGACATCCCCATCACTCTGTTGAGTAGGAATATTAAGTCGCAATACTCCTCCTTGAAGTTTACGCACATGAGTGTCTTGGGAGCCTTGGAATGATGAGACCTAGGCTCAATCATCCACTCTTTGTTTATCAAATTCTTGCATACACCCATCTTCTTCGTGTATCTTTCTTCATATTCATCCTTGGTCACATTCTTCATGTCCGTTCTGCGTGGAATTCCGAACACCTCAACAATAGCATCCTCAGCAAGGTAGGCAATGACAACGCTCTTAGGAGTTTTGATCATTCGCATGAGTGGATCATAACACCGTGCACACTCCAGGATAAGCTCACTACACTGTATGGACTGTGGAAATCCAGCGGCATGGAAAATACCACTCTTCATAATGTTCACATATGCTGGGGAAGGAACTTGATCTCCGACTCCGAACATCTGCTGTTGCATTTGGTCGAAGTCTAGGAAATGCATGTTTGTGTCTGTGATCTCCTTCCATCTGGATGAAATCTTAAGCTCTGGATAGAATCCAGTCTCCAGCATCTTCAATAGTTCTTTCCTTTCCTTAAATCCGGACTTCGACATCGTACCTGTACGAAGCTTGAAGTTAGACTTAGGAAAATAAATAATGCTCTTAATAAAATTCCTGACTTTCTAAATTTTTTAGCTAATTAGAGCATGAAGTCACGAAAATAATCCATACTCTTTGTAGATTTTGACAATTAGATTCAAAGTATGACGACGCTAGGGCATGGAAACCCTCTATAAAATTTATTAATACCTCCTTATGCTTAGAAAATATGCAAGCCAAAATGCAAAGGAGTATACCAGATCAACGATGACTAAGGAAAGGTGTGAAAGGTTGTGTTTTCACACAAAGTATGTCTGAAGACACCTTCCACAGTCAACAATGGAGGTTAACAAATTTGAAGACAACTTGAAAATCAGACTTTTAAAACATGTTGTAATCCTTAAAAAATGTGCATAACTTGATAAAAATCAGTTTTGAATGATGAAAACAATCATATTCAGGAATGTAAGTGTGGCTGGTAAAAAATAAAATTCTGAGGACAAGTCTGAAAATTGATTACTTCAGACTTACTAGCACTTTGCAAAGTAGTTAAAAATCCTTGAAAATGATGGAAAATAACTAAGGAATCAGCTCCAAGCAAAATCGCCAAAGTGGTTAGGTGGCTGGAAATGAAAATTTCTGAAGACAGCTGCCAATAATGGAGTTTTCAGACCTGCAACAGAGATAAAATGGTCTGAAAATGCACTAAAAACTCCACAAAACACCTCCAAATGCAAATCACCCAAGTCGGAATTGGCTGGGCAATGAAAATTAAAGTCTGAAAATTAATGTGCAACCAACAATGGAGGTCAAATCTCAAGCAAACCTCAGATCTGAAACAAATCAGCGAGTTGGGAATGATGGCAGCCACCAAGCATGAAGAAAATCATCCCAAACAATGGCACAAAGCACTCCCAAATAAAAATAAAAATTTTCCCAGCTATGGCACCATTCCTAAAATTCTGAAAATGTCTTCAATGGCAGCTCGGATCTGCAACAATGGAGGTTGGAACAACAAGCAAAAAATGGAGGAAAATATTGCCAAATTCTTTAACACCAAAAATTGCCACCTTCACCAAAAATCGCCAAATTTGGAAAAATTGCCAAACTTGGAAAAATCGATAAATCTGAAAATGGTCTTGAATGGCAGCAAGGGAATGGATAGCCAAGCTGGAAAAAATGGAGGAGGAAAGAATCCTCAACCCAACACTTCACTTCAACACTTTGCCAAAATTCGCCAATAAGGGAGAAAAATCGCCTTTCATGGAGACACTTGGCAGATTTAATATTGCTGGAAACTCCTCTCTTATACTTGCTTTTACCTCACACTTTCACCACACAAGCAATGTGGGATAAAACACTTGCATATATACTTGTTTGGTAAAAACTAACTTGCTTCTAGAAGGTTTAAAATATTAAACGTTTATTGCAAGTTATTTAATTTTGCTTTTAAAATTTTAAATAATCGTTAATCATCATTTAAAAACAATTAAAAATGGGGCTCACTCATTAAATATTTCGATTTAAGTCCAAATTGAGCCTCCAAAGGAAAATCGACTGAAGTTGGGATTAAAAAAATTCCCTTTAAAAATCATTAAAATGTCAAAAATTTCCCCACAAGGGAAAACTGACCTTAGTTTGGATAAAAATCCATACAAAACTTAATCAAAATGCATACAAAACACTCTAGAGGAAAATCGATGGCAGTCTGGACAAGGAATCCACACTCCAAACTCACTTTACTTGCAAAAAACACTCCCTGGTGGAAATTCGACCTTAGTCTGGATGAAAATCTTGACTTAAAACTCATCAAAATGCTCTCAGTGGAAAATTGACTTGGGTCTGGATTGAGAGTTTGCACAAAAATCTGCACTAACTTGTCATAAAACATCGTGGTGGAAAATCGACCCAAGCATGGAATCATCCTTAACATTGTCCGCACTCTAGTCTGCACTCTTGGTGGAAAATCGATGGCAGTCTTGAAAAATCCTGGCATTTAGCCAAATTTTAGCACTTTCAGGGGAAAATCGACCCAGGTATGGATAAATAGTGGTGGAAAATCATAGCTAGTATGGATTTTAGGGGAAACCCATGTGTAGTGTGGATTTTGAGTGGGGGAAAATGGTGGGTAGTCTGGAATATAAGGGGAAAAGCACCTCTAGCATGGAATTTGACCTTCTAACCCTTGGAATATGGATTTCCCTTAGGAATTTGGCATTTTAACCACTCAAAATTGCTTAGAAACTTTAAAATTAGATTGGACTTAGGCAAATTTTCCAAAAAGACGAGCAAAATGCTAGGAAATTATCGGGATAAAGTGCGGAATCAATTTAAATAATACCTTAGGAGCGAGAAAACAACTCCAAAAGGTCTGGAAATACCTTGACACTTTAAAATCATTGATGCGTGTGTTTAAAAACACGTTAACACTCAAAAGGTCAACACTTAAACAAAACTTAGGATCATTAAAATATCAACGTTTGCAACTTGATCCTATAACTTCAAAAACCCTAGACGACACTAGGCATGATCAAAACTTTGAGACTCGGGCACGGGAAACACAAAACTGCCCACTAAGCAGCCAAAACCCTAACCTAACAGTACAAAAAGCCGGAAAAGAGGGGGTCCCCGTTAGCAATGGGGCGATGTGTGAAAAGGTCACAACAGGTCCCCATGTGTTACCAAGTAGAGATTTAATGTCGTTAAGATCCTCACTGCCCTGAAGAGGTTTGTGCTCATTCCAGGAATCCTCCTTGAACTTTGTTGTCCTGTCATTTTTGACTTCCCATGAGAGGTAATTTGTTATAATAAATCTACATTTCATCATGTAGTTCCATATGTGAGAGTTTGTTGGGGGAGATTTGGTGTAGTAAAGATTATTTCTAGTTCCATATAAGCTAGATATTTTTTGCACATAAATATGCTCCATCTCAAGATTAAACTAGCAAATAATCTTCAAAACAATTAGGCAACCAAGGCATGATTTTGAACCATCAATTGCCTGATGTGTGAGCTCCCCTTAAATTATTAGGTAGACACACTTTCTCCCATGCCACTAGAGGAAGCCGTGTTCTATCTTTTGTACCATGCGAATGTAAGTCTTTCATTGATCTGTTCATTGATTTCAGACTGTTTGATAGAGTATGAAGTAGTGACATAAGGTGAATTTATAGGGCAACATGAACAGATTAGATCATATTGATTTTTATTGTGAATGTTAGTCATTTACCACTCCAAGAGGAGAGTTTGGAAAAGAAGGCATTAAGCAATTTTGTTGACATTGAGGATTTGTAGGCTCCTTAAGAACAATGGGACCCCAAGTGACATGCTCAACATTTCTCAAATTTGAAATTCAAAGCTCTTGATTTTTGTTTTGTAGTCATGGGGGCATGTTGAAGAAAAATACCTTCAAATTTTCTTCATTTATATGCTGGCTTGAAGCAGTTGCATAGGTAGATCAATTTTTTTGCATGTTTAAAGCTTCCCTTACTCTTGCTTCTTTGAACAAAGTTGTGTCATCAAGTGTGTAAAAGTGTCCTCATCCTTTATGTTGGCCATTGTTATGGGCCTGTGAACTGAAAGGACCAATGACGTTTGCCATTAAAATATGTGGATATGGAGAAAGAGGATCTTTGTGGCAAAGCCCTTAGCGGGCTTGGAAGAAACTAATGTGTCCTTCATTTAGAAGAATGTAAAGTTGTGAAGATATGTATTACAAAATCCACTCTCTCCATTTTAGAAGAATCCTAAGCACCCCAATACTTTCATGAGAAATCTTCATTTACCATTGTCATATGCTTTACTAATATCCAACTTCACGATCATGCTTTTTGAATTTGATTGCAAGACAAAATGAATGATCTCATAGTTAGGGATAATTACTTCAATATTTGTTCTATTTGGGACAAAGTCACTTTGCTTCTGTGGAATGAGAGAGGGAAGTAGGATCTTTTGTTCATTGGCCATTGACGTAGAAATGACTTCGCAAATTGCGTTACAGAGAGAAATTGGCCTGTAGTCCTTGAAAGAAGGGGAGAAGATTTAGGAATGAGAGTGATGGAAATGCAGTCAAGGGTTTTGAGAATCTTCCTGGCTTTCCTAGCTTCATTTGCAAAGCTCATTCACCTTTTTGCCAACAATATTGGTTTTTTTGAAAAAATCTAGCATGAAAATCCATGCAGACTTGGTGCCTTGTTAAGGTGCATTTGTGATAGCATCAATTTGATTTACTTGTTAGTGAAAGAAGCTATCAGCAGCGAGTTGTAATCCTTTGTGACTTTGTTTGGAATGGCTTGGAGAGAGTGTGATTAAGTAGTTAGATTAGAAGCATCCTCATTGCGAAGGAGACTCATGAAGAAGGCAGCTGCCTTAACCTTGATTGTTGTAGGGTCTTTCTAGAGATTTTTTGAGCAGTCATTTATAGAAGAAATCTTGTTGCAATTATGTCTTGCCTTGTTAATAATAGCAATCAGATTTACATTAATTAACAGGAAATAAGAATGCAAGGTAAAGTAAACACGTAACACACATATACCCTGGGAAAACCTTCCTCTTGGAGGAAAAACCCAGCAACAATATTCAGATCTGATTATAATTAACTCAGTAGCAGATTGCAATAGCTACCCTCTTTAGGCCACACAGCAATGAGAGTGAACTTATCTGTGAGTGCAGATCACTGTCAACCAAATTGAGAATGAATTTGGCGGACCCAATGTGCTTTGCCCAATCTGAATCAGATTCAGCAGTTCAGACTTGATGTTCACTTGTTCCTGAGTTAGTTCGCAGCATGAATGTAAATACGGCAGAGTATATGTAGGTTTGGATGCCCTAGGACAGATTTGCACTCCTAGATCAGATTCGCTTCAACAGGAAACCAATTCGCTGAAGTTCGCTCACACTTGATGAATATCCTTTTGCTGATGATGATGATTGCAGCTGGAAGCAGATTGCATAGGGTAGAGAGATATATGTTCGCTTGTGATTGATGATTTGTGATTCTCAAATCATCTTACTTATATATGAATTCATGTTAACAATAAACCTTGGTCAGCCTTGCATATTTTGGCGCCAAGATATAATTTTGAATTTACAAGTTACATATGGGTCAGGATCCATATACAATTTACAAGTTAAATCAATTGCCCAAATAGGGCCTGCCCTTTTTATTACAAGTTACAAGTATTGTAATCACTTAAGTTATTAGAATATATATATATATATATATATTTGCCATCAAATAATTCGAACTAGCTATTTAATTTCAACATGCCTTAGTTGAATTATGAAAAAGTTAGGTGTTTTGTTGCCCCTTTTAATCTAGACTTGCCTTAGTTGAAATGTGAAAAAGCCTGGTGTTTTTATTGCCCTTTTTAAGCTAGACTTGTCTTAGTTGAATAATGAAAAAGCTTGGTGTTTTTATTGCCCTTTTTAAGCTAGATCTCTCTTGATTTTTAGTGCCAATGGATATCCTCATGGGTGTGAGTTCAACAAATAGTTGTTTTTCTTTGATGTATAATTCTTGGTCCATTCCTACAGCAGTGGCTCTTTCATTCAGGGACAACACTTACTCTTGAGTTCTTTCTTTCTACTTGAAGATGCTTATGAAATAATTTATATTCCATTCTTCTAGGATTGTTTTTTGGCCTGAATTTTTTTTGCAAAGGAGTACATTTTATACTTCAAAGTCTGATCCAAATAATCAGTTGGAAGAAATGAAGAATCTATTCAATCTCTTTGCAATGTGAAGAGGTTGTTTTTCACTTCCGCATCAATCAATTTGTTTTGAATCATGGAAGAGATGAAATCCGGCTAGAATTGAGCTGACCATCAGATTCCACCTTTCTTATCGTTTGAATTTAAATTGTGTTGAAATCTTCACATACAAAGAAGAGAGCATCCTTAATGGATGAGATTTGATTCCATAGCTTCTTTTTTTGTGGTTGCCTTGTAGATCCACAATTTAAGACTTGAAGTTCGGATTTTTACCTAACACACTTGCCAATTGGAGCCTTGCTTAGCAAATCACAGATTCACCAATCCTCCATTCCAAAGATATCCCAACTGCTTGGAAGCTCCTTCAGCTGGATCATGGTTGGTGCTTGATCCACTTTGAGTTTGGTTTCGTGCAAGAGTATTATAACCATTTTCTACTTGGTTTTATTAAGCGTCTCTTGTTAAGGGTATTAAGGCCCTTGGCATTCCAATATAGGAGCTTTATTGTGGGTGTGGGGGAATCTAACCCCCCTCATTGATGAAGATCCCAGGTTGCCATTGATTGTTAATTGAGACCTAGATTTGATTTTTTTATTTGTGATTTCTACAAGAGAGTTTCTTCCATTTCCTCTTTTCAGGCCATAGTTTTCCTTTACCTTGTCTTTGCTATGAGATTGTCCAAACCTTTGTTGTCTCTGATGTTTCCTTTGCTTAAGTGTTGTCATTTGGTGGGAATCCATTTGAATATCTAATTCCAATTTTGTGGTCAAAGCCTCCTTTGTGTCTTGATCAATCATCCAAGAATTTGTGACAAAAGTGGCTAAGTTTTGTATCATCAAAGTAGTAAATGTTAAATTGATGCTATTTGAATTAGGGCTTGGGGCAGAAACTGTTGATAAGATGGTGGAAGTGGACTTCTGAAGTGACATTGTCTTTTCCACAAGGACGCATTTGGTGAGTTTGTAGTGAGATCATTGGTCGTCCCTACATTGGGAGATTTTGGTCGATAGCTTAAATTGCTTTGGGAGTTGCTCCAAATTGCTTCTTCTTGAGTTTTTCTTTTCCTTGATTGTGGGTAAGTGGTGTTTTGATGCCTTTGTTGTGAGCAAATAGGGCAACTTGGAGATGGAAACTCTATTTCAATTTTTGCTCCCATTCTCCCTTCGAAGATTCCAAACATACTGGTATTGGGATGGGCTTGGAAAAATCAACCTTGACTTTGATTTGGGCACATATTCCAAACTTGTAGTCTTCCCAACTACCTCTCATTCCTTGGAATGTTTTGATTGCATTCCTAAGTTTTGATTGGATTGATTCCTCTCACTATTCTAGTGGTAAGTTATGCAGGTGAATCCAAGTAGGGGTTTCTTCCATTTTGCTAGAGAAGCGATCAATATTAGATCTTCGTGGCTGAATATAGAGATCAGATCCATCCATCATTTATGAGCTTCTGTTAATTTTTTCCTGTTTTTCTTGGACAAAAACAATATTGAGAAAAAAACTCTTGGAAGGAAAATGACCCATTTGACACTTTCCAATGAAGACCACCCATTTTTCAAGTTTCTCTCTAGAAGGCTAGTAGTTGTCAAATTTGCCAATTATGGCATATGATTTTAAAAAGTTTGCATAGGAATGAAGATCCAAAGCTTCCAAGGTTATTTTGATGTCTGGGGGGGAACTCATCTTTTGGATCATCTGTTGTTCGTGCCTGGAGGTTCTTTTGATGACTAATTGGCATTGTGTTGGCACTTGTGGCATGGGATATGAAATTTCTTAATGGCTTGTAATACTTTCTTTGGCCTTGAATTGGACATCATTGTTGGTTGATTGGGTATTTCCTATCTGTATGGCACCAATCCGAACTACTATCATTCCAATTTTGTCCATGCTCAAAATCTCATTTCTATTGTGTTCTCCATTTGACTCCTCCCTTACTCTGGGTTCATTGTTCCATCTTTGTTGATTTTGCAATGGGTTGCCATTCTTGTTTTACTGAGAAAACTCTGCTGTGCCCTCCTTCCTTGCAGTCTCCTATTTGCATGCATGCTCCTTTTCACTTACCTACTCCTTGATCCATTTTTCCTGAATCCTATCTTCAATATTTTTAGATTTAATATAATTTCTCTCATATAAAAAATAAAAATTGTAGATTTATATTATTCAAATTTAATTACAAAATATTTTAGAATTTTATCATTTTGATGAATTTGTTCCAAATTTTATCTTTTCTGAATTCGACACAAACACAAACCTGGTGACTTAGATTATACCAAGCACCAGGGGTTGAAATGACACATTATTTGTAGCAAGAAAACAAACCTTTCTATGAACAGATTGAAGTTGTTGTTATGGGATCCATTCTTTCTCTAATGGTGGGCAAACTTTTATTGGAATATTTTGAAGAGAAAGCTCTCGACCTCTTCCCTCTGAAGAGCAAGTGGTGGAAGAGATACATTGATGATACCAATCTCAGTTGGAAGCATATGAGAAACAAATTAAAAGAGTTCCATGTGTACATTGCAGTACTGCTGATAACATTTGGTTGACAACGGAGTTGCAAATTGATGGAAAATCACCATTTCTTTATCTTCTTGTTTCAAGAAAAGTTGTTAGGTCTCTCTCATGTCAAACCCACAATGACCTCTATAGGTATGCTCCATCACATCAGTACCCAGCTCTAAAAGTAGGGTCCTTTAAAACTTTGGCCACTAGAGACTTTTGGGTTTGTGATGATGAGTATCTTGAAGAGGAAGTTTGTTTGTAAGAATATAGATTATAAAGACACACAGATCTCTAGAGTTCTCAAACAAGCAAAGAGAATCATGAGAAATCATAGGGTATGGATAATTCATCAGGTATATTAGTGTCTTCCCTTTTCTAAATTGAGGGTATTTTCAATAAACTATCAAAGTTGTTTCAAAAAACTAGCATCAAATCTACCTTTCTTCCTCACAATAAGCTAAGGTAATTGGTTAAATCTTCTAAGGATCATTTAAAGCTAATTAAAAAATGTGGCATTTACTGAATTGACTGTTCCTGTGAGGTGCCATACACTGGTGAAACTGTCAGTTCCATCTGTATAAAGTCGGATCAGGTTATCAAGTCAGCTTTGGAAGAGTACTCATTCAATTAAAAAGTGCCATATTTTTATTTTAAAATTCTAAGGTTCTGGCAGTGGAGAGAGTGCCAGTTGGAAATGTGTATAAAGTATGCTGTTGGGATTAGCAAACATGCTGACAATTGGAATAGAGATAAAGGATTGGACTAAGCCATTCATGGAGAGTCAAACATATTCTAAAGGGTAGCGGCATTAAATTGTTATGAATAAGCAAGCTAACCCAATTAACTGGTGATAACTAATGACTTTTTCATTTGATATTCTCAATTTTTATATAAAGCGGCAGTCGATACTATTCATTTTTATATCTTCCCAAGGAAGAATCAATGTACTTCACTAGAGTTATCTGTATAAGGAGACTTAGTTCTAAATCTCAACACATTTTTGTTCTCTTGATGATGGATTGTGAATCATTATTTAAACTGTTGATATTAAAATTTGTATATAGATTTCCACAGAACCTTGTTTTTATCAATGTAAATGTTTTTGCAGGCAACACTTTTATAATTATAACATTATGATCCTGCCCTAAAATCTGACATTATAGATCTCCAACTAGAAGTTAAAAAACTGTATTTTTGAAGACTGAAATCCAAAACATGAAGAGATCTAGACTATTAAGGAAATGAGCATTAAAATGTTTAGAAAACATCCAAATAGGATGTTTAATATTTATTGATAAGAAACTATGTTCCATGGCGTTTCGGGGACAGGTATGGGAAAACGTGTTTTGGGGATGGCAGTCCAAGGGCAATTTTTTGGGGACTGCGAGAGGGACGGATATATATATATATATATATATATATATAAAATTTTCAAAACATATTAATATCGAGCAGTAACAGCAGTATAACAATAGAGATAGAGGGGAGATACTGAAATTTAATCATGACAGTAGTACAACGGCAATAATATATATATATATATATATATATTTCAATATATATATATATATATATATATATATATTTCAAAATATATTAATATCCAGCAATAACAGCAGTATAACAATAATAGAGGGGAGATGCTCAAACTGAATAATGACAGGAGTACAACAGCAATAAAATATAATCATGACACTAGTGCAACAGCAATAAAATATAATCATAGCAGTAGTATACCAGCAGTATAACAGCAATTAAATGATGACAATTGCATAACAACAATAAATATTAAAATTTAATCATGACAGTAGTATAACAGCAGTTCAATGATGAAAATATCAAAATAGCAGTTTAAATTTTAAAGTCTAGAAATTAAAATTAAAATTTGAAGTTTCAATTTGTGTCTTAAATAGTCAAATTTCAAAATACAACTTTTCCTCATCTGGGCTATCAATATCAAAAGACAAAGACTCTGTGTCACTCTCTGGCTGAAGTTGTGGTTTATCCAATGGAATCTTGACCAAGCCTAGTTGCACCTCATCCTCATCAATTTGCCTGACATCTTCAGAATCAACATCCCAATGTCATCTTTAGAATCAACATCCCAATGTGTTGCAGGAGTTAGTTGATACTTAGTGCTGATCTTTAAGTCTCAAGGCACTATGAGCTGCAATTAGTTTTTTTGCTTGTTTGTATGTAAGCCTGTTCCTCTTGATTGAGTGCATGAAACCATTGGTGGATCGATCCATGCTGCAGGGGAACTAACAATTTGTGAGAGTAGACGAATAGCAAGTTGTTTCAACTTTGGTGTGTCCTTCCCATGAACTTTACACCATTCAATGGGGGTTTTTAGGTGCAAGGGTGGCTCTATCCATCTTGCCTTTGAAACCATTTCTCTTGAAGTATGGTTGCCTTCTCATTGTTATACATCTTATGAAGGGCCTTGATAAGCCTTTCCATTACCTCATCATCTTCAGAAGTAAGAATTCGCCCAAATCTAGACTTGGGAGTAAGAGCATGGGCGTAAGGAAACCTTGCCAAATAAAATGGGATAGCATGGGCATAAAAAAATGTAGTCACTGAATCATCGACTTGCTCACGTTTTTGCAAATTTCATCAACCCTACCATTGTATTTTTTTCACTTGAAAATTTGCAATTGAAGTGGCCTTCCTCTCCCCTCTATCACAACTCTCTCCTACTGATACATTGGAATAGTCATACTGATCAATATATTGCAACATTTTGGCTGACTGTTCTTTACTTTGAGAAGTACTCGTGATTTTTTCTTCACTCATTACAACCAACGTTGCCATTTCAATTTGTTTTTCCAATGTATATCTGCACAAACTCTAACACCATGTCCGTTCTCACCCAATAGATTGTGTGTAGCTCTACTATTGCTCCCATGGTGATCAGTTTTGCGAATATGACATAACAAATGCCTGCCGCCCTTTGTAATACCCATGTTGACAATTAAATTGGTGCAAAATTGAAGCAAGGGTTTTTTGGGGTTGAAAGTGCCTTTTGCAAATTTTTGAAGAGAGGGTGAAGGGCCTACAAAATGGTCTTCTTGTGGAGTTCCAATAGAACCTATGTTTTTGAACTTTCAGAATGAGAAGAAAGGTCTATTTTGTTTACTTCATTTTCTTTGCTGCCCTTACACATCGTCATCATTGCTACTAGTGCTCATTTTGTGGTGCTTCTTTGTGATAATAAACTGAAATTGAAACATTTTAAAACTTTAAGATTAAAACTAATTACAAACCCTCTCTAACAAGCTAAAATAAATTTAAAATGGCAAAAATGACATACCTTGACACTGTTGTATATTTTGTGAACTTTCCTCAATATTAAGCTTCAACTTTGGCAGCTAGGCTTCAAGTTTTCAACTGTTATTCAGGCTTGAAGTTTAGGGCTCTAGCTTGTAATTGTCTCGCACAGGGAGGTGTCCTCATCCCTCAAACCCTCTTCCTTGTAACAGCAATGGAATGACACAACACTGACTACAAAAATAATGTATTTCCACTTTGCCATTTTAGGGTATGTAAGGGGCATGGGAGTGTTTGTGGGACCCCCATATCCCTTTACAGTCCAATGAAAAAGATTAAAAGCATAATGTTTTTAAAAAAATGATGTAAAAGCTTTTCTTTGCTGTAGGGGATGCCTGGTTGTCCTAGGGATGGGCAAGTGTTCCCCTATGTTTTCAGACATCCCCAATTTTTCAATACGCATTTTGGAAGATTTCCGACATTTGGTAGATGAGGGAGGATGGTAGGGTGATGTGCTCTAACATTCTGCCCTCCTCGAAATGGCTTAGGGGATGGAGATATGTGTTTGAGGGGTGGGCATGCATCTTTGTGTAATACATATAATTAGTGATGTCTCAAATATTACATTAAGCTAAAACAAAAGTTAGCTTAAGAAAGTGTGGATGCAGACCAAAACCAAAGAGACTTGAAGAGTAATATGGAGGCTGCTTTTGGCCATTTGACAAATTTGGGAACTGCATATTGCCATGGACCTTTTTTCAGGTTGCCTGTGAAAAATTCCCAAAATATGACTTTTATTTTGACTTAAAGGCCAATTTAAACTGTCTTCTCACTTTCTTCATCAGTGTTATGCATGCAGGACAAACAAAATGTATGTGGTAAACTGCACCAGAGTAACTTTTAAATTACCTCCTTATAAATGTAATTTATCTTATTCTTAGAAAAACATAAGATACAACTTGTAGTGCCACCTAGCTCCCATGCAGATCCTTCAAAATATGAAAATGACTTATCCCACTTCACCTCCTTCATTCTTGCTAGTTCATCTCAGCTGTAATTATACATGTTTAGGCATGTTGTTAGTGCACCTCTCTTTTGCTCAGTAGTAGCATTGTTCAGTGATTTTAGTTCACTAATATTAATTTGATTTCAATTTGTTATTTTTCGAATGGTCATAAGAGATCGAATCTAATTTGAATTGAATCAAATTCCCAACTATAGCAATACTATTTTCCATAAGCCAATATTTTATTTGTAAAGAAAAAAATACACAAACTTTCTTTTGCCAAAAATAAAATATGCAATAACTATTTTTTCACTAAGGTGCAAATATTAGCCTCTTTGACTCCAAGTAATTATTTTGCAAACATGAAAAACACATTTCAAAATAAATTATAATGCAATGTGAAAAGATAAAATAACCACACACAAAGGACTCTCTCATTTTACAGATTTACACAACATGCAGATTTCAAAATCGCCATTTATTCAGATTTAGGATTATAAAGGGATTTACAAGACTCTTCTCACACCCAAACCAAGTGAGATAGAGATTAACACATGCTTTTAACTCAAAATGACCATATTTTATATATCAAATAATTACATCTAACTGTAAATCATCCATGACTAGCATGATTTAGGAAACAAGATGTATACACAACGATAATTCATAATGATAAATCGGTATAATAATCACACCTATATCAAATATAGTGAAAGAAGTTGAAACACTGTAATAATCTAAACATAACAACATATGAATCCATAATGCATAATTGGAAATTCAGATGCCTACAAAAGTGCACCAATTTTTTTGGGTTGGTCATACAAAACATCACAACAAAAAAGTATTTAGAGTACACAATTAGATCACCTCAATGGTGTTAGTTTTTAGTAATCAGATAAGCATTAAGTAACAAAAAATCAAGATGCAAGATAAACAATCACAAAATCAACACATGACACACATATACCCTGGGAAAACCTCCCTCTTGGAGGAAAAACCCAGCAACAATGTTCAGATCTTATTTATTAATATCAGCAGTTGATCAGATACAATTCTCCCTTTTAGGGCAAAGGCAAGACTGACTTATCTGACTTGTAACTTCTAATCTGAACTTGCTAATATCCTTCAATCACCAGTAGGGCAGATTTGGCAGATAAAACACACTCAGAACTTGATACTATGAGCAGAGATGATGTTAGCTGAGGCTCAGATGAAGATCGCAGGCCTCCAAGGTGTGATCGCTGGTCTCTAATGTGTGTTCACTGATATCCAAAACAAGTTTGCTAATGTCCAAAACAAGTTCGCTGATGCCTAAGGCAAGTTCGCTGATATTGCAGAGATATTCGTTGAAGAAGAGATTATTGCTTGTGTGTTTATAACAAAGCATCACTATCTTGTAATGTATACATGGTTACATTGCCTTATAGACTAGGTCGGCTAAATACACTTGCCGCCAAAAATACAAATAATATTTATTACACGTTATATGTTGTTTGCTCAACCGCCCAATTTGGGTCCCGCCCTAGAACACATTACATATTGCTTATACGCCCAAATAGGGCCAGCCTTATATGAGTTTAAACGCATGAATAATGATCAAACTTTAATTGCTTTTAGCAACATTAAAGTTTGATAATCTGGGCTATCATAATCCGAGCTAGCTACCAATTTCAACACTCCCTCTTAGCTAGGGAGGATAACACCAAGTAACCATAACACGTCATGGACCTTCCATGACATCCATCTTGCATTACCTGCAGAGGATGGATCCACCTTGCATTGCCCGCAGAGGGCAGAAGAGGTCTTACACCTCAGCCTTCTCCCAGAGAAGGACACAATGTCACCTTGCATTGCCCGCAGAGGGTGGAAGATGCAACTTGATTGCATCACTGAGACCGAGACTCCCTCTCAATCAAGGTTGCGTTCTCCACAACTCCAAGCCTCTCTCTGAAGTATTCAAACTTCACTCGAGCTAGAGGTTTGGTAAGAACATCTGCGATCTACTCATCAGTGTTGACATATTTCAGCTGAATGGCACCTCTCTGTACCATATCACGAACATAGTGATAGTGAGTTTCCACATGTTTGGACCTGTCATGAAACACTGGATTAGCAAACATTTTAATACAACTCTAATTGTCACAATGAATGACTGTGGGTTCCCAAGGTTGTCCAAACAACCCAGCAAGAAGCTTGCGAAGCCATATTGTTTCTCTTGACGCCACACTTGATGCAATGTACTCAGCTTCTGCAACACTCAATGCAATTGAAGACTGTTTCCTATTGGCCTAGGAAATCATGGCAGAACCCAAACTGAAACAGATTCTTGAAGTGCTCTTTCTATCAGTTACACTTCTTGCCCAATCAGAATCAGAGTAGCCCTCCAAGGTGATGATAGTGTTGATTGGATATTTCAACCCATAGCCAACTGTGCCTCGCAAATGTTTCAGGATATGCTTGATTGCAACAAGATGAACATGCTTCGGCTTGTTCATGAACTGGTTGAGGGCACTCACTGCATAACAAATATCCGGTCTAGTGTTAACTAGATACATCAAGGATCCAATCAACTGTCTGTACTTCGATGGATTTCCAAAATCAAAGTTAGCTGCAGATAAACTCAATTTCTTCAAGTTAGCTTCCATAGGAGTAAGCATAGGTTTACAATCCAGCATACCATATCTGTTCAATATATCAATGGTGTATTTTTCTTGACTAAGTATAATTTCATTAGATCTTTGCTATACTTCTAACCCTAGAAAGTAATGCATTAAAGCTAGATCTTTCATTTCAAATTTGGTGGCTAATTCTTTCTTACATATAATGATGAGTCTATCTTCACCAGTTAGAAATAAATCATCCACATATAAAACCAGAATTAACATTTCACCATTAAATACTTTAAAGTAAAGGTTAGGATCAACATCATTCTTACAAAACCCTAAACTAACCAAATACTTATCAATTCTTTCATACCAAGCTCGAGGAGTTTGCTTGAGGCCGTAAAGAGCTTTCTTCAATCTGCATACGTGAGATTCTCTATTGTGAGTCTCATATCCTTCTGGTTGCTCGATATAGACTTCTTCCTCAATGACACCATTAAGGAAAGCAGTCTTTACATCCATCTGATGTAACTTCCAACCCTTAGCTGCAGCAATAGCTATAATAGTTCTAATAGAAGTATATCTAGCAACAGGAGCAAATGTCTCTTTATAATCTATGCCTTCCTTTTGAGAAAAACCACAAGCTACAAATCTAGCTTTATATTTCTCAATACTACCATTAGCAACATGTTTAATTTTAAACAACCATTTAGAAGAAACAACAGACTTACCTTTGTTAATGCATAGTAGCTTCGGTAAGATAAATGATTGAATGAGAGATAAATGAAGTCTCTCATTCAATCATTTATCATATCGATAATTATGATGAATAACTTCAAGCCCTCATTTGATAAACCATTTTTTATTTGTATATGATCAATCAAATTAGTTCGATCAAAATGCTTAACTGTCAATTATCATTCTATAGCATAGAATCCCGATTTAATATCGGTTACACTATTTGTGTTCACCGATTATTAAATCAGGTTAACCATTGCAATCCGAGTTAATTCGGTTAACTCATTTAATGATAAAACAAACAATTATCGGGTAGACCAAATGTCGATTAGTATCGATGTTAACTTATGTTTGCATCGATTGATATCGGGTGGTAGAATAAATATACACCAATTGTTATCGGGTGTTAAGGCAAGCATTCACTGGTTGGCATACACTGACTGTTATCGGGTGTTAATATAAGCATACACCGTTTGGTAAATAAATGCCATGTATTATTATTATAGCGAAGGGGCACGATCAAGTAATGTCTTGATCGGCCATGTCTAAAAGACATGGCCGGTCAAGGCATTGCTTGATCGTACCTAGTCTGATATATATATATCAAATGGCATTTGTGAGAAAGGACATTGAAATTCAAAAATGCTCCTCTCACCTGCCATACAAAAGAAGATAGTCAGATTTATATTTTTAAATCAGTAATACATAGAACAAGATAATATCAAATAGAATATAACTTGCATATTGAATGTAAATTGAACATCATTTACAACCTTTAGGTCTAGGCACAATATCCCAGACATCATTCTTGATGGTAGATTGATACTCTTCGTCCATAGCTAGTTTCCATGCTTGCTGGTTCATTGCTTCTTCTATGCTTGATGGTTCAGTCTCAATTATATTGCACATCATTGCAACATAGTTTGAGAATTTCTGAGGTCTTCGGCTTTCTCTAAATGTTCCTTGGGGAGCTGCAAACTTTTCTGCTTCTTGAATTGTGCTCCTAACCCAAAGTGGTCTTTTCTTGCTAACTGCAATATCTCTAGGTCCATCAGTTGGATCCAGAGGCTCAGGAGGATCACCATGCTCAATAGGTTCGGGAGGCTCAATAGACTCTCTTTGAATCTCAGGGTTAGTATCAATATCCATATCTTGATTATCATTAACTTCTTTATCATTATTGACAAGGGAACCTTTAGATTTCTTAAAAGCAATATTTTCTTCAAACGTGACATCCCTACTTACCTCAATGTACCTTTGTCCTGGAATGTAGACACAAAATGCTTTGGAGGACTCACTGTATCCAACAAGGATACCTTTCTTCCCGGATGGCTCTAGCTTAGATCTCTTTTCTTTTGGCACATGAACATAGACAGGACTTCCAAAAATCCTTAGGTGACTAGTATCAGGTTTGACTCTAGTGAAGGCTTCTTTGGGAGTCATGTTCTTCAGGACACGATGAGGGCATCTATTCTGATAATACACTGTAGTCTTAGATGCTTCGGCCCATAGGAAAGTCTGCAGGTCCTGATCATGAATCATAGATTTAGCTGCTTCAACAATGGCTCTATTCTTCCTTTCAGCCACACCATTTTGCTGAGGATTGTAGGGGATGCAAAACTCCCTCTTAATTCCTGTCTCTACACAAAAGTCATGAAAACTACTTGAGGTGTATTCACCTCCATTATCAGATCTTAACACTTTAATCCTTTTACCAGATATATTTTCAACTAGAGCCTTAAATTCTTTGAACCTTCTTAGTACTTCATCAGATTCTTTAGATCTTAGAAAGTAAATCCAAGTCTTTCTAGAAAAATCATCTATAAATGAAACATAGTATAGAAATCCATTGGGAGAAGGAACTGACATAGGTCCACATAAGTCAGAATGAACAAGTGCTAATTTTTCTTTGGCTCTACTTTCACTTTTACTTTCACTTTTATGGAATGGACTTTTAGTGTTCTTACCTAATGCACAACCTTTGCAAGTATCATCATGAAAATGACTAAGCTTAGGCATACCTTTAACCATCTTTTCAAGTGAGGGAAGTGCCTGGAAGTGAAGGTGACCAAGTGCCATAGCTCGCTAGATTCAAGAGCCTCATGTATTACGATAATAGATAGTTTCTATTTATTGTTAATGGTTATCTACTGTAATATTCTGTAAATACTTAGTTAGCTGTTAGCTAGAATAAAATGTTTCTATTCTTCACGATCGTTTCGTAAGGAAACATCGCCTTTCTTCTTGTATATAAAGATCTATTGATCTCTGTAATGTCCCCTTCCTTGTGATGTTGCATTTAGTGGTCCATTGGCCTATTTCGGAGACCCGTAGGCTATGTGGAAAGATGAATTAAGGGTTCCCATGTTCCTTGGAGTTCCAACCAGACTTGTCAGGGGTGGAAGGTGAACTTACTATTTTTAGTAAGTTAGGGTTTGGTTGTCAGGATGGTACAAAGTTGTTATTCTATTTTTAGTAAGTAGCAGTTTGGGGTATTCTATTTTTGGCAGTCTTGGATTTGGTCTTGTCCCAACACAATTTAGTGATCCTCATTGTTCAGCCTCATCTGGATTCCGTTAATAATCAGTACTGGAACTATAAGCAATTTAATTAAATACTATTCCTTATCCTAAGGTTATTATTTAATTATTTTATCACTTATTGATGTTATGGGAAATTGTGCAAAATACAATATTTTTCCTAAGTCATGTTTGGGCGATTTATTTGGAGAGTTAAAGGGAGACTTCATTCTTTATATTTTAAAGAATTTATAATGACAAAAAAAATCGTGGCCCCTCTCCTTGGTGCGATTTTGACTTGGGAAAGTGGGTGCCTCTTTGGGTCCACCATGAAATGAAATGCAATTGGAATGAGGCGAAATTGGGAGGCAGTTTCATTTGAATTTCAAAGGTTGGGCTCCTCATTTGGCATCCAGAGAAAATATATTGTTATGTTGTCGGAATGACTCCAGACATTCTTCGAGGGTGAATACCTCCTAGACCCTTCCTTTCGGTTTCGAGTGTGAGACATCACTCCTAGCTGTGGTGCGTAGTTGTGAGTTTCTTGGTGATATTTTGGGTGTGTTGGCGAAGATTTGAGTGTGCTGCTGGGTTTTGGTATTGCTGGTCGCGGGACTGCTGAAAGTGAAATTTGCTCATACCTCTCAACCAGGTGACTCCATCCATCTGGGTCCCGGCTCATTCTTCCTTCCTTGCCATGGCGATACATTGTGTGAGTTTCTAGCTATTTTGTTTGAGCAATGATTTTATTAGACAAAATCGAAATTTCTAGTCTAGGCGTGGGTTTTCTCTAATCTTAACGGGTTACTTGTTGTGGATGCATTGTTATTGACCTAAAAACAGAAAAAAATTTAGTGGGATACTACAGTGGTATCAGAGCTGGTTTTTCCTGCCAGTCTGTGAAGTCAGGGTAAACAGAGTTCTCCATGAGTGACAGAGACGTCCGCTACTACAACAGAGAACAGAAACGCCAGCAGTATCAGATCCCTATAGTGCCTTGTGAAGAGACTTTTTCAGATGTCTTGAGAAACAGAGATAAGGAAGTTGATTCAGTAGACTCAGCAGATTCAACGGGGTAAAGATTTTTTGGATAGAATGAAACAGCTATGGCTGTAGAGAAAATAGAAAAGAAATTTGACACAATGATGGACATGATGTCCCAGATGATAGCCACCTTTAGGCAGAATGCTGGAGGAGGGCATAATCATGATCCGAATTAGATTATGAGTGGTAATAATGGCAGTACTTCCAACAACTCCGGTGGTAATGGGAATGGCAGCAACAATGGTAGCCATGGAAATGGAATGCCTGTTGGATCGGTGACTAGACCATTGCAACCTGTTTTCCTTCGAAGGGAAACACCGCCTCCTGAAGTGGAAGTTCCTGTGGCTGAGGAGATTCGGGCCAGCTTTGTGGAGTATGCAGCATTTCCGCAAGAGATTCAAAATGCTATGTCTCTTGACCAATACATGAATCAAAAGAAGAGAAGGGAAGGGAGATATGATAATCGTTACTCCACTCCCAGAGATTTCCAACAAGCCCTGGGGAAGGTCACTCTAGCACACTTCGATGGAAGCAGTGTGAGCACGGCTAGAGCTTGGGTCCAGAAGTTGGACAACTACTTGTCCTTGAGACCCATGCTTGAAGAAGAGGCCATCAAGTTCGCCACCTTGCACCTAGATGGAGCTGCTCATGAATGGTGGTACCATGGGTTGGTCACCCTTGGTCACAACTTGATCCATACGTATGCTGAATTCACCAACAAGTTGATAGAAAGATTTGATACCAAAGATCCGGAGGTGAAGTTTAGAGAGCTAGCACAACTCAAACAGCAGGGTTCTGTGGACACCTTCATAACTGAATTTCAGAGTCTTTCGGTTATGGTCAGTAGTATCTCGGAGAAAAGACTGGTGGTCTTGTTCACTGAAGGACTCGAAGAGCCATTGAGAGGTTGGGTAAAAGCCTTTGACCCGCCCACCTTGGCTGATGCAATCAAGAAGGCTAGAAGCATGGAGTTGGCTGCCCCTAAGTCTAAATTTCAGTCAAAGCCTTTCCCATTTCGTAAGGACAAAAAGAAATTTGCTAATCAGCCTAAGAAGTTCCCTCCCTGGATGGATGATGAGCTCCGACAAGAACTTCGGAGGAAGAATTTGTGTTACTCATGCAAGGAACCTTGGGTTCCGGGTCATAGATGCCATGGAAGGGGTAATGCTCGGCAAATGGAAGCATATTCAGCTGATGGATCAGATTCTGAAAATTCAGAACAGCAGCTTGACTCGGAGGAAAGTGAGTATGAAGAGGCTCCAGAAGGGCCTGAAAGTGATCAAGATGATAAGGGTATAGTTGCCCAACTCTCTAGCTTCCACAAGAATGAATCATTTAGAGTTTGAGGAGCATTGGGAGAGCACCGACTTGTTGCTCTAATTGATATAGGAGCAACTCACAACTTCATTGATGCTAGGATTGTTGCCAAGAGAGGTCTTATCACTAATGATGTTGAAGACTTCAAGGTCATGGTGGCTGATGGATCAACAATTTGTTGTAAACGGATGGTGTCGAACATGTCAATGAAGCTTGGTAATTATGAAGTCAAGGATGACTTCTATGTTGTCAATATTCGAGGGACTGATGATGTGGTCCTTGGCATTCAGTGGCTGCGATCTCTTGGTGAGATCACTCTTAACCTGCAAACCATGGAGTTAAAGTTCATGACCGAAGGGAAGAAGGTGGTTTTGTGAGGAATGTCTAATGGGGGTCCTCGGATTGTATCCTTGAAGAGGATGGAGAGGCTGATCCGTCATAACCAAGTAGAGTGGGCAGCAGAATGTGTGTTAATGCCATCAAACGCATTAGAAGACAAGGGCAGCTACACTATTGATATTCAAGCTCTAATCACAGACAAGAGCAAGGCCTTTGGAAATCCGCCACTTAGAGGATCTCCTAAGTATATGGTCATGCCATCCCACTCATCTGAAGAAAGGAGAAGCTATCCTGAAGACATCTAGGCTCTGATTTCAAAAAGGAGCAAGGTGTTTGAGACTCCGCCCCCGGGTAGGCCGCCTGAGCGCGGTACCGAACACATCATTGAGTTAGAAGAGGGTACTAAGCCTATCATGATTACTCCTTACCGTTACCCAAAGAAGCAGAAGGATGAGATTGAGAAAGCCATTAAGGAGCTTCTAGACATGGGTTACATTAGGCCAAGCAAGAGCCCCTTTGCTTCGGCTGTTGTATTGGTGAAGAAGAAGGATGGGACCATGCGTATGTGCGTGGATTACCGAGCCTTAAATCAGAAAACCATCAAGAATCGGTATCCCATTTCGAGGATTGATGAGCTCATTGATGAGCTGCATGGTGCCGTGTACTTCTCCAAGATAGATCTCAGATCGGGCTACCATCAAATCAGAATGAGGGCTTCTGATGTGGAGGAGACTGCTTTCAGATGCCACTTCGGGCATTTCGAATTTCTAGTCATGCCTTTTGGTTTGACTAATGCTCCAACCACATTTCAGTCCTGTATGAACATAATCTTTCAGAAGCAGTTGAGGAGATTTGTGCTCACATTCTTCGATGACATTCTCATCTTCAGTAAGTCTTGGAAGGAGCACTTACAACACTTAGATGAAATTCTTAGCATTTTGGAGTCTGAATCATTGTTTGCCAAAGAATCTAAGTGTGAGTTTGGAACGAGGGAGTTGCTCTACTTGGGGCACATCATCAGTGCAAAGGGTGTGAAGGTGGATCCAGAAAATATTAGAGCTATCCTTGATTGGCCACCACCTGAGAATATAACTCATTTGAAAGGATTCTTGGGTCTATGCAGGTTTTACAGAAGGTTTGTGAAGGGTTATTCTCAGTTGGCTGCCCCCCTCATAGATCTCACTAAGAAAGGAGCCTTCGAGTGGTCTACAAAGGCACAAACAGTGTTTGATCAGTTTAAGGAAATCATGAGCTCATGCCCGGTTTTGGCATTACCAGATTTCACCAAGCCTTTTGAACTGCAATGTGATGTGTCAGGGGAAGGTGTTGGTGCAGTTCTGATGCAAGACAAACACCCTATTGTCTTTGAAAGTAGAAAGCTGAGAGGGCTTGAAAGGCTATATTCAATCTATGACAAGGAGATGCTTGCCATAATGCATGCCCTTGCAAAATTCAGGCTGTACCTGGTGGGAAGTAGGTTCGTTGTTAAGACCGATCATAACAGTCTTAAGCATTTCATGCACCAAAAAGATTTGAATGAAAGGCAGTAGAAGTGGGTTAGTAAGCTTCAGGCTTATGACTTTGACATTGAGTATGTGAAAGGGAAGAACAACATAGTGGCAGATGCCCTTTCACGGAGACCCCATCTAAGCTCTATATGTGAGCTTACTGCTGATTGGAGGGACCTATTGCTTGCTGATTATGCCAAAAATCAGTTTGCAACCAGCATTGTTGAAGGCACTTTTCATAATGAAAAGTATAGTTTGGTTGATGGATTGATTTTGTATAAGGGAAGGATCCTTCTTCTACCTGAATCGAAGTTGAAAGAGAAGGTATTGCAGACTTTCCATGACATTCCCCTTGTTGGCCACCAAGGTTTTTATCAAGACTTACAAGCAGATCAGAGAGAGATTCTCTTGGAAAGGGTTGAAGAGAGGTGTCTTGAAGTACGTTAAGGAATGCCGTACTTGTCAGAAGAATAAAGATGAACACACAACACCTGCTGGTTTATTGCAACCATTGCCTATTCCCAGTCAAAAATGGGAAAGTGTCTCTATGGATTTCATCACTGGGTTGCCAAAGGCTAGTGGGAAGGATTGTATCTATGTGGTGGTGGATAGATTGACTAAATTTGCTCATTTTTTTGCTATCACTAGCTCATTTACAGCAGCTCAGGTTGCTGATTTGTTCTTTCGTGAGGTGTTTAGGCTGCATGGGCTTCCTAAAAATATTGTGAGTGATAGGGACAGCAAGTTCCTAAGCTCCTTCTGGCAAGAGATTTTCAGATTATGTGGTACTGTGCTAACCCCAAGCACGAGTTACCATTCCCAGACAGATGGACAAACAGAGATAGTAAATAAGTGGTTAGAGGGCTACTTGAGGAACTACGTTTTAGAACAGCAGAAGGCTTGGGTAAGATGGCTACATCTTGGTGAATACTGCTACAATTCCACTTATCACATGTCCATTAGGATGTCTCCTTTCATGGCACTTTACGGTTATGAGGCCCCTAGCTTTGCTGATTTGGTGTTTGGAGATAGTAGAGCACCTCAGGCTAGGGATATGGTTCAGCAGTGTCAGGACATTCTGAAGGCATTAAAGGACAACCTCCAGATTGCACAGAACCGGCAGAAGTTGTATGTTGATCAACAGCGTATTGAGCGCTCATTTGAGGTTAATGACATGGTCTACCTAAGACCTCAGCCCTTCAGACAGTCTACTCTCAAGAAGAGTGGAGCGGAAAAACTCAAGCCACGTTTCTATGGTCCATTCAGGGTCATTAGGAGAGTGGGAGTTGTGGCTTACGAGTTGGAGCTACCAGCAAGTAGCCGAGTACATAATGTCTTCCACGTGTCACGCCTCAAAAAGGCGCTTGGGCACAATGTGATAGTCTCTCCTGATCTGCCTCCTTTGGATGAAGAGGGAGAATTGGTGCTAGTTCCTAAGGCCATCCTTGATGTCAGGGAACGATTGCTGAGGAGGAGAACCATCCGAGAGTATTTGGTTAAGTGGAAGGACCTACCAGTGGAGGATGCTACTTGGGAGAATGAGGAGGTCTTACAGCATCCTGGCTTGCGATTGCTTGAGGACAAGCAATTTTGGGAAGGGCGGATTGTAATGTCCCCTTTGTGATGTTGCATTCAGTGGTCCATTGGCCTATTCCGGAGACTCGTAGGCTATGTGGAAAGATGAATTAAGGGTTCCCATGTTCCTTGGAGTTCCGACCAGACTTGTCAGGGGTGGAAGGTGAACATACTATTTTTAGTAAGTTAGGGTTTGGTTGTCAGGATGGTACAGAGTTGCTAAGCTCGCCAAGCTTTTTCTCTAGTTGCGAAGACAACGATTTTTGGAGCATTATTTCATGACTTACTATTTTTAGTAAGTAGCAGTTTGGGGTATTCTATTTTTGGCAGTCCTGGATTTGGTCCTGTCCTAGCACAATTCAGTGATCCTCATTGTTCAGCCTCATCTGGATTCCGTTAATAATCAGTACTGAAACTATAAGCAATTTAATTAAATATTATTCCTTATCCTAAGGTTATTATTTAATTATTTTATCACTTATTGATGTTATGGGAAATTGTGCAAAATACAATATTTTTCCTAAGTCATGTCTGGGCGATTTATTTGGAGAGTTAAAGGGAGACTTCATTCTTTATATTTTAAAGAATTTATAATGACAAAAAAAATCGTGGCCCCTCTCCTTGGTGCGATTTTGACTTGGGAAAGTGGGTGCCTCTTTGGGTCCACCATGAAATGAAATGCAATTGGAATGAGGCGAAATTGGGAGGCAGTTTCATTTGAATTTCAGAGGTTGGGCTCCTCACTTGGCATCCAGAGAAAATATATTGTTATGTTGTCAGAATGACTCCAGACATTCTTCGAGGGTGAATACCTCCTAGACCCTTCCTTTCGGTTTCGAGTGTGAGACATCACTCCTAGCTGTGGTGCGTAGTTGTGAGTTTCTTGGTGATATTTTGGGTGTGTTGGCGAAGATTTGAGTGTGCTGCTGTGTTTTGGTATTGCTGGTCGCGGGACTGCTGAAAGTGAAATTTGCTCATACCTCTCAACCAGGTGACTCCATCCATCTGGGTCCCGGCTCATTCTTCCTTCCTTGCCATGGCGATACATTGTGTGAGTTTCTAGCTATTTTGTTTGAGCAATGATTTTATTAGACAAAATCGAAATTTCTAGTCTAGGCGTGGGTTTTCTACCTTGCATTGGGATGCATGCAAATTAAATAAGGGTATGTTTGGGGTGTTGTTTTGATCGGTTGCCATTGCATATGATGTACGGTGGGTTTGGAACTGGTATGAGCTGATTTGGATGTAAAATGAGGGAGTTATGAATATTTTGGCATTTCTCTAGGTTGTTGGTCTGTGTTCCCAGCCTGCAGATTGGTTGTAACAGAAATTTATATCTTTATTGTAGAAATCTGCATTACTCTTCTTCTATCATTTCTATTATTGTAAGGTTAGGTAGTAGTACTACTTAACCAGTTCTATCTTTGTAATTCTCATCCCGCTGAATAAGTGGAAGAGGCTGGCTTGCCGCTTGATATGCAACAAATTTGTAATTTTCAGTCCTCCCGCTGAATAAATGGTCGAGTGATAAGTAATGCTATGGTCCTCCCACTGAAATATGCGGTGGAGTGATTGTTTAATGTGATGTCCTCACACTGGAATATGCGGTAGAGTGATCGTTTAATGTAATGTCCTCTCGCTGAAATATGTGGTAGAGTGATTGTACTTCATTTCCTTGTGGTTTCTCCTTGGTCGGTTTACCGCCAAGAGTTTGGTTTCTATCCTGCTGGATAAGCAGAAGGGGCTAGCTTGCTGCCCATGCATTGTAATTTTCAATTTGATTATTGTTGCTGACGATCCCCGAAACACCGTATGCTCTCACCCTCCCAATTTGGGCTCTCGGTGAACAAAAGGTGGAAGGGTTCCGTTTCAGTTGTTTGGGTTTATTTCTCTAACCTTAACGGGTTACTTGTTGTGGATGCATTGTTATTGGCCTAAAAACAAAAAAAAATTTAGTGGGATACTACAATCTCTATTAATATCAAGCAAATATTTTACCAATTACTTCGTAATATGGTATCAGAGCCTGAATAAAGAATTTGTGAATTCTTTTCTGAGATTTTTCGGGCCTCTTGGTTTTGCCGCAAATTTTCAGAATTTTTTTGTTTTCAAAAGATTCAAACAAAAGTTCGTGAAGAATTTTTTCCGTTTTTTTGAAATCTTCTATTTTTGAAATTTTTTTTGGCGAGGTTGTTAAGGACTGTGCCTTTTGCTTGTTGCGGCAACCTTGTGCGTCTATCTGGCGAGGATTTTCAGCATTTTTCGGTGCAGTACAGACCCGCCATTTTATTTTTGCAACCTGCAACTTGGTAAAACCCGCGTTTTCTGACTTTCGGCTAGGGTTTTGACCCTCCAGATTTAGTTGATTTTTTTTTGAGCATAGATTCGTGGTGGGTTTTTCGAGAGCTCAACTAGGCTATCGTCCGTTTTTTCTAGGTGCCTTGATTTTTGAGCCAACGGATCTAGATTTCGACAGCATATTCTTTATGGGTTTTTCAAGCTCTCTTCTGGGTGCCTCTTTATTTTTCTGGGTCCTCTGATATTTTGCCTCGAAGTACGTGCCTTCTCAGTTTTCACAGAAATTCATGCCATGGCATCTTTGACGAATATTCTGCTCAAGGGAAATCAAAAGTTCAATGGTTGGAACTATAGCACGTGGAAGTAGCGGATGCTAACCATCTTTGAATATCGTGGCAACGATCCGGTGGTTCTGGGTACTACTCAGCATCTGACTATAGCTGGTCGTGATTAGGTTGCATATGACCAGCATAATCGGGAGGCAGTGATGCTTCTCAAATTATCCGTAGCTGATGATCAGCTCCCTCAGATTCCATTCGGCAAAACAGCTGCTGAGATATGGGCGCATCTCAAAACCCTACATGAGACTTCTGATAAAAGCAGGGCCTTCTTTCTCAAGAACACTTTGTTTTCTATTGTCATGGATGAGCGAAAATCGCTCCAGGATCACCTGAATAGGATTTAGGAAATCCGTGATCAGTTGCTTGCCATCGGACGCAAGATGGAGGAAGAGGACATTGTGGTAATCACCTTTAAAAGTTTACCCAAGTACTACGCGCATTTTATCGAAACTCTCAACATCACTTCTACTGGTGTTGATCTAAAGTTCACAGATCTTTGCACACTTCTGCTTCAGCAATATCGGTGGACACAACAGTTCGGTAGCAGTTCTAGCTCCACCTCCACAGAACAAGCCTTTGCTGCTAAATCTTTTCACAAGGATAAGGGCAAGTCTCATTCTCAGCAGTCTTCTCAACAGAAACCCTCTACTCCTTCATCAGAAGGCTCCAAGAAAAAGAACATTCAATGCAACTACTGCCACAAGTATGGTCACATGAAGGTTGAATGTTGGAAGCGCTTAGCTGCCCAAGCTAAGCAATCTAGTTCGCAGCCCAAAGCGAACAGTGCAGAGCACACTGAGTAGACAAAATCTGCCTTTTACGCCTTCATGGCTAAAAGACCCACAGATCATGTCAAATCGTCTGCCTGGTATTTTGATTCAGGTGCCTCTCGCCATTTCACCCACCGTCGAGACTAGTTCATTGACTACCAGCTTTATTCAAGTTTTGTTAAATTTAGTGGCGGGGAAGAATACACAGTTGTCGGCAAAGGCAACATTCAGATTCAGTCTGTTGGGAGGAATCTCATTTTCCTCGATGTCTTCCATGTTCCAGGGATGGAACTCAATCTACTCTTAGTCAGTCAGATGCTGCGACATTCTCCATGGTTGGATGTCACCTTTAGTTCACATCATCGGGAGACTCAGTCAGTTGTTGCAGTTGGTCTTGAGGATCATGGTCTTTTCAGACTTGCAGATTCTCGTGTTTCTCAAGACCTAGCCATGGCTGCTCGGCAGTCTTCTCTCAGTACACTTTGGCATCAGCGATATGGGCACTTAAATGTGCGCTATCTTGTTTAGCTTGCTCAGGCTGCGCTTGTCCTCGGATTGCCAGAGATTCAAACTTAGCAGCTTGGGGTTTGTGATGCATGCCGGGCTGGGAAGCAACATCGCACACCCTTCAAAAGTGGCGATTCATGGCAAGCTTCTCAGGGACTTCAGCTTGTTCATGTTGATATCTACGGCCTTATGGCTACTCCTTCTGTTCTTGGGTCCAAGTATTTTCTATTGTTTGTTGATGATTTCAATAGAAAAATGTGGGTCTATTTTCTTGCAAAGAAATCATAAGCGTTTACTGTATTTCAGAAGTTTAAACCTCTAGTTGAAAAAGAGTCTGGGAAATCTATTATTGCTCTTAGATCAAATAATGGGGGGGAATTTTGTTCTAATGAATTCTCTAGCTTCTGTGATATTCATGGCATTAAGCGCCAGTTAATCACACCCCACACACCCCAACAGAACAGTGTAGTTGGACGTCGGAACATAATAATCACCAAGATGGCTAGACCCATGCTCAACCACAGACATGTTTCGAAGCAGTTTTGGGCAGAAGCAGTTAACATTGCAGTCTACCTTTTGAACTGGTCACCCACTGTGGTGGTCAAAGGCAAGACTCTGGAAGAGGCCTGGTCAGGTCGCAAGCCCAAAATCAGTCATCTGAAGGTTTTCGGCTCCCTTGCTTATGTTTGGATCCCTATTTCTTCACGCACCAAGTTGGATGCCAAGAGCCAGAAACTTATGCTTACTGGATATAGTAGTCTTCACAAAGCCTACCGCTTGATCGACATTGAGACATCTCGTCTCCTGTATAGTCGTGATGTAGTCTTTGATGAGCAGCGAGGACCCTTCATGCCTGTCTCTCCTGTTCTTGATTCAGTAGACCAGCCTATGAAGGCTCATGATTTGGGAGTTAGACTTCCATTAGGTCCACCTGATGGGAGGGCTCCTGTAGCTCCAGTAGCTCCAGTAATCCCGGTGATTCCTATACATACACCTCCGGCTTCTCCTATAGGATCACCTAGATTTGCAAATGCTTCACTCGATTTTGATCCAGATTCTTCTGATGAGGAACCTGATCATAGAGCATCTTCTGATGCTAATGTTGGTCCTTCTCCTCTCTGGCCTAAATGGTGGGCCAAGACACTTGCTGATCTTCGGGATGATGAACTCATTGATGGGAGAACTGCTTGGAAAAAGAGCAAACCTGTAGGGACAGTTAATTTTGCTCTCATGGCCGACATTCACAGTGTGTTTGAACCTCAGACATACTCCGAGGCCAATGGTATTCCAGAATGGGAACAGGCTATGCAATCTGAACACCAAAGCCTGTTGAAGAATCACACCTGGGAACTTTTTGATCTTCCACAAGGTAAGAAACCCATTGGCTGCAAATGGGTCTACAAAATCAAATACAAGTCTGATGGTACTTTGGATAAGTACAAAGCTCGTTTAGTTGCAAAGGGCTTTTCTCAGCGTCAGGGCATTGATTATGAGGAGACCTTTGCTCCTATCGCAAAGATGAGCACTATCAAATTAGTCCTAGCCATGGCAGCACAGTTTGGCTGGAAGGTCCATCAGATGAACGTCAAGAGTGCTTTCCTGAATGGTGACCTACAAGAAGAGGTCTACATGACGCAGCCTCCAGGTTTCAAGGTTGCAGGTAAAGAACACCAGGTTCTTAGACTGGTGAAAGCTCTCTATTGTTTGAAGCAGGCCCCTAGGGCATGGTACATGAAAATTGATAAGTACCTCAGTGATCAAAGCTTCAAGAGGAGTTCTTTAGACTCAAACTTGTACATCAAAACTACTGACAGTGATATCATCCTTCTGGTCATTTATGTGGATGATTTGATCATCACCGACAGTTCGGTATCTTTGATTTAGGGAATCAAACAGAGTTTATGCCAGTCTTTTGACATGACTGACCTTGGGCTCATGCATTATTGCCTAGGTGTTGAGGTTTGGTAGTAGCCTTCTGGTATATTCATTTCTCAGTCTAAATATGCTAGGGCTCTGTTAGACAAGTTTCGTATGCAGGATTGCAAGACTGCATCTACACCTATGGAGAAAGGTCTAAAGTTATCAGCCCAGTTTGATTCTCCTCCCGTTGATGATACTACATACAGGTAACTAGTAGGTAGTCTCATCTACCTCTCTGCTACTAGACCTGATATTAGCTTCACAGTCAGCTACATTTCACGCTTTATGACAGCTCCCAAGGCTGATCATGGATAGCCGCAAAGCATGTGCTTCGTTATGTGAAGGGCACTACTAATTATGGAATTCTCTACTCTCAGAGTTCTAATCCTAGACTCTGTGGATTCATAGATTCAGATTGGGCCGACTCTGTTGACGATAAAAAGTCAACTTCTGGATATGTGTTTAGTTTGGGATCCGGTGCCGTCACATGGACCAGTAAGAAGGAGCAGGCTGTTTCTCTCTCCTCTATAGAGGCCGAATACAAAGGGGCAGTTAAGGCAGGTTGTGAAGCTGTCTGGCTTCGTTGGATGCTTGGGGATATGCAGATGTCACTAACAGGACCGACCACCTTGTTAACTTGATAACAATGGCGTTATCAAGTTAACACGGAATCCAGTCTTCCATGAACGAACCAAGCATGTAGATGTTCATTGTCATTACATATGGCAGCTCGTTGAAGACAAGATCATAGACTTGCAGTATGTTCCTACAGTGGATCAGACTGCAGACATTTTCACCAAGCCACTTGGTTCAGATAAGTTTGTCAAATTCAGAGGACAACTTGGTGTAGTGGATAGATTAACCATTAAGGGAGAGGGTATTACGATAATAGATAGTTTCTATTTATTGTTAATGGTTATCTACTGTAATATTCTGTAAATACTTAGTTAGCCGTTAGCTAGAATAGAATGTTTCTATTTTTCACGATCGTTTCCTAAGGAAACATCGTCTTTCTTATTGTATATAAAGATCTATTGATCTCTGTTAATATCAAGCAAATATTTTACCAATTACTTCGTAATATCATGAGTGAGTGCTTGAATAGGGTGAACTGAAGGCTTATACAAACTATCATATCTATTTCCAATAACACGAGCAGATTTAAAACTAGATTTCTTAGGCCATGCAAGTACTCTACCCTCAGAAAATGCTACTTGATAACTTCTATCTTCTAGGGTAGAAATGGAGATTAAATTTCTTTTAATTCCAGGAACAAATAAAATATCACTGAGATGCAAGGAGATACCAGATTCTAAATTTAAAGTATTGACAAAACCTCTTACCGAATACCGAGCATAATCACCAATTACCACATGAAGGTTGGAGTCTTCCTCCATTAAGTCTGAGAGTTGCTCTCGGTATCCCGTGATATGCCTGGATGCACCACTGTCTATCAACCAAGTGTTGCTGTTAGTTGGCACATTGTTGGATAAGGTAGAAATGAAGAGGAAGTCTTCGTTGTCCTTAGAATCTGCAACTTCATTCAGGTTTGCTTCTCCTTGCTTGGGCAGATTCTGACATTCTTTAGCATAGTGTCCAAACTTATCACATCTGAAGCAACGGATACGCGAAAGATCCCTTGGCTTCTTTCTTATTCGTGAATAGCAGGAGGTTTGAAATCTCTATTTCTTTTGAAGTTCTTCTTCCAATGACCACCCTTCCTTTTGACACATTGAGATACAAGCATGTGATGGTCACCTCCATGAGTGCCCTTGAGCATTCCTCTTGTAGCTAAGCGTGATTCTTCTTGAATGCAATCAGATCGGGGGCGATCAAATGTGGGAAATTCAGATCTTCCGCTTATGCTTTGAATGAATGGATCCCAGAAATCAGGTAGTCCATTTAGCGCAATCATGACAATGTCCTTGGCCACAACTTCATTTCCAATAGCTGAGTTGATCCTTCAATTCTGAAATTTTCATGAAGAAAGACATTACTGAATCTCCCTTACTCATCTTGACTTGAAGTAGTTGCTGTCTTAGGGTAAGTGCCCGACTGATGTTGTTGATCTCATACATTCCCTCTAAGTGTTTGAACATCTCCCTGATTGAAGGTAGCTTGGAGATGGTTGGGACAAGATGTTCCTTTACAAAATCAATTAGGAACTTCTTGGCCTTAAGAGCATTCTTCTTGAACTGCTTTAACTCTTCTGGATCTGAGGGCTTAGGCAGATTCTTATCTTCTACAAACTGCAGCATATCAATCTCCTCAAGGGCAAGGAGAACACGAACCTTTCAAGAGGTAAAATTAAGAGCCCCATCAAGTCTGTCCTCTACTTTCAGACCTGTCACCATCTTGAAAATAAAACAGCAAACTGAAAGTGAAAGCTTACTGTTAATCTGATTACTTAGAATGAACCTAAAGCTCTGATACCATGTTAGTTTTTAGTAATCAAATAAGCATTAAGGAACAAAAAATCAAGATGCAAGATAAACAATCACAAAATCAACACATGACACACATATTCCCTGGGAAAACCTCCCTCTTGAAGAAAAACCTAGCAACAATGTTCAGATCTTATTTATTAATATCAGCAGTTGATCAAATACTATTCTCCCTCCTAGGGCAAAGGCAAGACTGACTTATCTGACTTGTAACTTCTGATCTGAACTTGCTAATATCCTTCAATCACCAGTAGGGCAGATTCGGCAGATAAAACACACTCAAAACTTGATACTATGAGCAGAGATGATGTTAGCTGAGACTTAGATGAAGATCGCAGGCCTCCAAGGTGTGATCGCTGGTCTCTAATGTGTGCTCGCTGATATCCAAAACAAGTTTGCTGATGTCCAAAACAAGTTCACTGATGCCTAAGGCAAGTTCACTGATATTGTAGAGATATTCGCTGAAGAAGAGATTATTGCTTGTGTGTTTATAACAAGGCATCACTATCTTGTATTTATACATGGTTACATTGCCTTATAGGCTAGGTCGGCTAAATACACTTGCCGCCAAAAATACAAATAATATTTATTACACGTTATATGTTGTTTGCTCAACCGCCTAATTTGGGTCCTGCCCTAGAACACGTTACACATTGCTTATACGCCCAAATAGGGCCAGCCTTATATGAGTTTAAATGCATGAATAATGATCAAACTTTAATTGCTTTTAGCAACATTAAAGTTTGATAATCTGGGCTAGCATAATCCGAGCTAGCTACTACCAATTTCAACAAATGGTACAACAAGGCCTCATCAGAAGGTTTGGTACAATAGATCATAATGTTGGCGGCATTATTGTACACGGGAATAACATTAGTTAATTATGTGTAATTGTTTTGGTTAGTTGGCAACCGAGGGGTGGAAGTTGCGGTGCGACGGTTGGCGCTCGCACCCACTCGATACCCTTTTATACTTCGGAATGTAACTTGTAACATACACTTATTGATGAATAGAAGATCCGATATACTTTGTCTGCTATTTACGACATTATTCTGCGTTATGTTCTTTATGTCTTAAGCTATTCACCCGAGAGGGCAAACATTTGGCGTCGCTGCCTAAACGAACTCGGGAACGGAAGACACGGATGGCGCACAGACACAATGGGCCTACCGTTGGTGAAGTAAACCCGGAGGCTGACGACGCGCGGATAGAACTTTACACAGGAGAAGACACGGCAACGCGAGAATTTTCAATTTTGCTCCAGGTAGCCATTCAGACATACGTTCGACGAGAAGCGGCGGAGCCAGAAATCCCACCAAGTGCCGTGTGGACAGCGCTGGAGGTTAGCCCGGCAGTAAACCGGTTAATGAACCACCTCCCCCGGCTGCTTGCACAGGCATCGCTGGCACAACAGGCCCACCTGGAGGAGATTGCCTAGGAAGAGCGACGACAACAAATCCTGCAACGCTACGAAGAGAACAGCCGACAGGACACAGAAAGAGATGGCGCTAGGCCAGGAGGGAATTGAACTGTGAACTTATTTTCAAATAAAAGTGTCATTGACACGAGTTGTACTTGAGCAGATGAATTAATAAAGACATGTTTTGATTTAAGAATTGAAAGTTATGGAGATGTGCGACAATTAATGCCAAACCTATTGAATAAAGATAGAAATAGAAAACCAGAAATGAACGACTGGGAGGCCGCGCAGAAGGCTTTGATTCTGGAGCAGCAAGTAGAACGTAGACGGAGGCTGAGGCAACTTGCCGAAGGACGACCTGCCGAAGGGGGGCCCGAGGGGAACCAAGGAGGTGTCACAACGGAAGGTGCAGAGGCCAATGGAAATTTCTACGCGTCGCCAAATCATCGTAGGACGCGGAGCCATGAAGAATTTCTAGAAGAAACAAGGTTACGGCGAAATCTAGTCGAGGAGACTCGGGATCAGTTTAGGAACTTATCCCTTACGCCACGGAGTGAAGATCGCCAACGGGAAGCAGGAGTGGGAGCGTGTCAGAGCGAAGGGGAGGGCAACAGTACGGGTGTAGGTGCCACACGCGACAAGCAAAACACCGTACCTCCAGGACACACCACCAACACTACTGAAGGTAGCAGCGGAGGGCCACAGACACAGACACAACCGCCTCCACGAAGACGACCAGGGATGGCGAGCAAACAAAAATTACCAAAGTTCACAGGGGACAGCAAGGAAGACCCCTTACGGCACTGCCGTACATGTGAAACCATTTGGTCTGCCAACGGAGTAACAGACCAGGATGACTGGGTACAACAGTTTCCAGCCACGTTACGTGGAGTCGCCATAGATTGGTACTCTGATGTAGATAAGCAAAAAGTGGCCACATGGGCTACCCTACAGAAGGAATTCACGGAGGAGTTTCGGTTGCTCTGTGATGACAACGAAATTGTAACAGAGATAAATAGTACCAAGCAAGGTACTAAGGAGACAGTACGGGCATACAGTCGGAGGCTAAAAGAACTCTTGGGTAAAATGGAGAGCCAGCCGGCTGAGGGCTTAAAAAAACGATGGTTTGTGGAAGGATTGAAATCCTCCTTACGGAAAAAAATGAAGATTGTACCCCCGACGTCATATGACGACGCCTATAATAGGGCGATGGATCTAGAAAGCGAATACAAAACATCAAGGAAGAAGAAAAGTAATAAATATTCATCTGATGATGATGACGATTCTGACGGAGAGAACAGTAGTAGTGGCGAATCGAATAAAAAGGTACACATGCTGCAGAAGGACATGGAACGAATGCTGAGAGAATTCAAGGCCATGAAAGGGAGTACAAGTAAGACGGAAGAAAATGAAGTGTGGTGTACAAACTATAGGAGTGACGGACACACAAAGGGTACTTGCCCGAAGAAGGCATTTTGTGAGATTTGCCAAATGATGGGACACTCCACCAAGGAGTGCCCATACAATATGAAAACCTGAAGCACGAACCAGGTGTTGTTCACGGAGCAGGCCACAACATCCGCACCAGCGGGTACAGTCCAGCAGACTAACACAACGACATCATCTGGAGGATACCGGGATAATAGACGCGGCGGTGACGGAAGAAATAATAACAATAGCAACAACAAAAACCGGATCCAGTACAATGCCAAGGGCCGGCCGATGATTCAATGTAGGGCCTGCAATCAGTGGGGACACTTCGCCCGTGATTGCACGAAGGAAGCCAACCCTCAGCACCTCTGCCGATGGTGCGGGCCAGGCGACCATGAGGACGCAAATTGCCCGAAGCCTGGTGTACACCTTCTAAACATAGAACCTACGAAGGCAGAAGTATTGGCAATCACAAGGCCACAGGCTAAAAAGATTGCTTACCCAAATCCCCACACGGAGACCGAGAGATTGCGGGAGGCCAGAGACGAGATCACAAGGGAAATGGCCGCACAAGGACAGAACAGTCACCAGACAGCAAGTCCACCACGGACGAAGGGAGAAGAGGAAATCTTACGGCAAATATTGCAGGTAGAGGTACCTGTGAGAATTCAAGACCTCTTGGAGATTATGCCGCAGCTAAAAATGGCTATTTTAAACTCTATACCCCCACAAGTAAAAACGAGGGGGGTTGCGAGCCCCACAACCAACCTCGTGTTTAGGGAGGTCGTGAGCCCCGCGGTCGACCCCATGTTGTTGGTAGTCAACAGCGGACGCCACCCGGCGGTGGTAGAAATGGGTATACTAGGGACCACCTTAACAGACACTATTGTGGACGGAGGATCAGGAGTAAATGTACTCCCAGAAGCGACATGGAAAAAATTGGGAAAGCCTACGTTGTGGCCCCCTACGTTCAACCTGCTAGGGGCAGACCAACATGGGATTAAACCCATTGGTACCCTCATGGGCCAGCAGGTGATGGTCGGCACGCAGCCATTTGTGCTGGATTTTGTGGCAATCCCCTTAAAGCAAAAAGGATATGACGCCATCCTGGGGCGGGGGTGGCTCATTGCAGCAAAAGCGAACCATAACTGGAAGCGGAATACCCTTTATTTGGAAAACGTCTGGAGGAAGTACGTAATCGATCTCCATACGCAGATGGTGAGCGAGGAGTTAGCCTCTTCCTCTGACTCGGAATCGGAGGGACACCAGTTAGCGGAGGGTGGAAATAGATGCCGCATGGAGCCTAGTGATGAAGGGGTGTTAGAACTGGAGGCATGCTCAGGGGACGATGGGGACTCCTTGAATGGCCTCTTCCATTGGCAAATGGGAGATTATGAACTATTTACACCCTCGTGCAACGTATTGAGCATCGAAGAAGAACCAGATATATTTCCCCCAGAATATGGCGAGTATAAGGAAGGGGAGGCAGCAGTGAATGAGACGCCGACACACCAATTTCCGAAGGGGGAGCCTATTAAGTATCAGGAAGCCAAGTTAAAAGAAATGAATCTTGGGGGGACAAGTGACCCCAAGATCATCCTTGTCGGAGATGACTGGAATCCAGTGTTGAAGGCCGCAGCCTTCAAAATTTTCCTGGAATACAAGGATGTCTTTGCATGGACATACAAGGACTTGAAGGGCGTGCCCCCAGAGCTATGTGTGCACCGAATAACGTTGGTACTAGGAGCCCAGCCAGTGAGGAAGCGGCCGTACCAAATGAACAAAAATTATGCTGTACGGGTGAACGACGAAATTGAGCGGATGTTGGAAGCTGGCATAATCTTCAGAGTACAGACAAGCGAATGGGTGTCCCCCATTGTGATTTCCCTCAAGAAAGAGGCCAATCAGATCCGGATCTGTGTAGACTTCCGGTGCCTAAACGCTGTCACTGTTAAAGACCTGTTTCCCATACCCTTCACAGACAACATCTTGGAGGAAGTAGTTGGACATGAAATCTATTCCTTCATGGATGGATTCTCTGGTTACAACCATATATCCATCGCGGAGGAAGATAAGCTGAAAACAACCTTCGTGGTGGAGGATGGTGTGTACGCATACAATCGAATGCCCTTCGGTCTATGCAATGCGCCTGCCACCTTCCAGCGCATTATCTTGCACATCTTCGACAAGATGTCGGTGGGGAACTTCAAAGCATTCCTGGATGATTGGTCTATTTACAGCGAACAGGACATCCACTTAAAAACTCTTGGAGAATGCCTGCAGAGGTGTCGGAGGGCACGGTTGGCCCTCAACCCGAAGAAATGTAGATTCATGGTACCACAGGGAAGATTGCTGGGACACATTGTGTGTAAAGAAGGATTGAAAACGGACCCGGACAAGATTCGGGTAATAGTAGAAATGGAACCTCCGACGGATGTCACGGGGGTAAAGTCCTTCCTTGGTCATGTGGGGTACTACAGGAGGTTCATCAAGAACTTCGCTGAGGTGTCCCACCCGTTGGATAAGTTGACAAGGAAAGGGGAACCATACATTTGGGCAGAGCCACAGAGCAAGGCCTTCGAAGAGCTGAAGACAAGGTTGATGGCAGCGCCCATACTGGCGTACCCGAACTGGGATAAGGAATTCCACGTTCACGTAGATGCCTCAAACTATGCCATCGGGGCTACATTAGCCCAAGTAGGAGGACACGGGCTGGACCACCCCGTTTATTTTGCCAGCAGATTGCTCTCGAAGGCGGAGAAAAACTATAGTACCACAGAACGGGAAGCACTCGGTATGGTCTATGCCGTACAGAAATTCCGTCATTACCTCCTGGCCACACCATTCACATTTTACGTAGACCACCAGACACTCATGTATTTAGTAAACAAGCCTATTATCTAGGGGAGGATAAGTCGTTGGCTATTGCTACTACAGGAGTTCACATTTTTAATTGTGGTGAGACCAGGGCGAAGCCATGTCATAGCTGACCAGCTATCCCGGATTAAGTCGGGAGAACCTCCAGAGGGAGTAAATGACGATTTTCCGGATGCACACTTGTTCCAAATAGCCGTACTCCCTTCGTGGTACAGGAAGATTGGAGAGTACCTATTGACGTCTCGATTTCTGGAGGGTATGCCTCCAGGAGAACGAAGAAAGCTCGCATTAAGGAGCAAGACTTTTTCGCTCATTAACGGGTTACTCTACAAAATGGGGCCGGACCAGATACTAAGGCGTTGTGTCATGGAGGAAGAAGTCTCGAGTGTACTAAGGGAGGCACACGAAGGGCTCGCAGGTGGACATATGGGTCCAGACACCACAGCTCGAAAAGTGCTTCTCGCAGGACTATGGTGGCCAACAGTACATCACGACGCTAGGGAGTGGGTCGTGAGGTGCGACACTTGCCAACGGGCGGGCAAACCTCTGAAGCGGGACTTCATGCCCCTCAACCCGTCGCACGCACAAGAACTCTTTGAGCGATGGGGACTCGACTTTGTGGGTCCTCTTAAGGCTAGCCGCACACGACGGTGCCGGTACATTATAGTTGCGACAGAATACTTGACCAAGTGGGTGGAGGCAAGGGCTCTCCAGGATAATTCGGCAGTAAGCACAGCGAAGTTTATTTATGAACAAATCATTACGCGATATGGTATACCTATTCAGTTGACCAGTGACCGGGGAGGCCACTTCGTGAACCATGTCATACACCGGTTGACATCAGACTTCAAGATTTTTCACTCATTCTCAAGTCCGTACTACCCACATGCCAATGGCCAGGCGGAGGCCACAAATAAAATAATGTCGGTGATATATAAGTCTTGCGGAGTAGAGAGGGATGACTGGGAGGAGCGCCTACCGTCAGTACTTTGGGCATATCGAACAACTTACAAGGTAACTACTGGACAGACTCCCTTCTAGCTAATGTATGGACAAGAAGCCGTGGTGCCAGTTGAATTCATAAAAGCCTGAGGGAGAGGCTGTACGCGTTGAACAAATTGGACGAACGAAGGATGATGGCTCAGAGGGCGACAGAAATAGCCCAGCAAAGACGGAAGATGTGGCACGACAAACATCTCCGGCGAATGAATTTTACTCCCGGACAGCTGGTGTTAAAGTTCAATGGGAAGAACGAAATTAAACCTGGGAAATTCAAAGTCCGCTGGTTAGGGCCCTTCCGGATACGTGAGGTCAATACGAACGGGGCGATAAAGTTGTGGACGTTGGATGGGAAGGAGATACCAGACGCAGTCAATGGGTCGAAATTAAAGATCTATCACGAACGGAATAGAGGGAACCAGGACCCCCCAGTCAGTCAGCTCGCTAGAGAAAATTGAAAAAATATATATATATATATATATAAAAGAAAATTTGGAAAAAAAAATATATAAAAAGAACAAAAGGGAAAAAGTGGCCACCGTACGGTGGGACCACCGAAGGTGGCATCACCGTACGATGGAACCATCGTGCAGTGGAACCACCGACGGTGGAACCATTGTGCGGTGGGAGCCACCGAAGGCCGCGCAAGGATATAAAACGCCGCACGAAGACACCACGCCGCACACCGAGGAAAGGAAGAAGACACCACGCCGCACACCGCCGAGGAAAGGAAGAGACACCACGCTGCACGAAGAAGCCACCACACCGCACAGCTGACCTTGGCAATAAAACCCCGCGGAGGAAGAAGACACCGAACACGGCAGAAGGCACATCACCGCGCAGCGAGGGAAAGGGACGCACTGCACGGCCCGATCAATACACACAGCCCACGAGCTACCGCAGGGAGTGAAGCGGACGGATGGGGTCGAGGGTTCTTACAGATTGATCCGCCGCTTAGGGAGAGCGGGATTCCGTACAATCCCACGCAGCCACACCACAGGTAGACCAAACAGCAAGGGTTACGCGCAGCAGCCAGGGAAGAATAGAGCCACAGGTAGACCAAGCAGCCGCACGACGGCAACCAAAAAGAGAGGGCCGTTACGAAGGGTAGATTTTTTCTAAACAAATCAGTTACAGGGAGATCGATGGATTCAGTAGGGAAGAGGAGTTGGAAGAAATAGCTGCACGCTTCTTCCAGTAGCAGCCAGAAGGATAGGGGTAGCAATATCAGGATTTTAGCTTCAGGAGTACGTGTTGCAGGCGGCACCATGGATGCCAGCGCCCGGCAAAAACAAAAACAGAAAGCACCACAGGCTGCCGCAAGTGCGAAAAACACAGTGACGCCACAGAATGTTACTTTCGAGGGCCTGAATGGATTAGAATGTCGAAAATGGTGGCAGGACACCCCCGATAATGACCTGGTAAAGCAAAACCTCCGGAAGGCACAAGTAGAGTGGGCTATTCGGATGCCCGTGTTCCCTATCCGGGAGTACGAGGGTGCCCTACGCTTCATGGTGGACACCTTCGACAGGCATACATGCACAGCACGTTTGAATACCTCCGGAGGGATGTCACCATACCCTTCAAAGCAAGGGATTTCACAAGGGTATTCGGCATTCCGGGCAGCCAGGGCAAGAAAATAGACTTGAAGGCCAAGAAGATGACACAGGAGGAGAAGGAGCGGTGGATTAAATTAGTCTCCCGGAATTTGACCACAGCGGAGTTGGACAGCGTGGCTAGAGCCATGAAGAGTCGCGGAATCCGTAAGACTTTTCTTGCGGAGGGCCATTGGAGATGCATTATGGATGTCATCAAGAGCAGATTGACAGGGTCGGGTAGGGCGTCGGACATTGCCCTCCCTCAGATTATGCTGATGAATGGACTGATGAATGGCATCGTATAGGACTGGGCAACGTTATTGGCAGAGCGTATGTATGATTTTTTGACGCTCCAGCATCCCACATTCTATATGCCTCATTACGCTATAGGGTTATTCCTGAAGGCCACGTGGGAAGTAGTGCCGGAGGATGAGTTGGAGGTACGACCACAGGGACCGTTGACAGCGGGAGAGCCTCCAATACATTATTGGAGGCACTTGGACATTGGGCACTCTTCCGCGAAGCGGAAACGGGCGGTGGATAGGGCCTCGGCCTCAAGGGAGCTTGACAGCGGGAGGGAGTCCAGCAGCACGGAGGATTCGGAGGAGGAAGATGAGGAGGACGATAGCAGTCAGGCAACAGAGGAGCCTGTACGAGTCCGGTTTGCCCCACCTCTGTTACCGATGGGCACGACTGTGCCAGCATCTGGAGTAGGCGGCACCTGTATTCCGGCCTTTGGGTAGAGCCATGCGCCTGTTACACTTGGTCCCCTCCAGCACGAGCACCAGGGAGCATCGTCGGGCCCAACCACAGCGGCACTTACCGAGGACATGGCAGAGTCAGGGACAGAGGAGTCACCGCATCGGGTAGTGGGCGTTGAGGAGCAGGGGCCGACGGAGGTGGAGGATACCGAGCCTCACATGCGGTTGGACGTCGTGGGTAGTGACGCTGTGGTGACTGTTTCTGCTTTGTTGTTGGAGGAGCCGACGACAGCGAACCATCCCCCGGCAGGCACCAGGAGATGGTGCACCTTCGGCGGCGGAGGCGGTACCTTCACAGCAGGATACAGTAGTGACCGTTCCACCAGGGATTTCCCAGTCTTCGGCACAGACGGGGGAGGATGTTGAGACCTATCTCGCTGACATGGCTGATATGGTAACGAGGGGAAGGCGGGTGGTGGCCGCCGCCCAGACGCAAGCATTGCAGCAGGTGGTGGTAGAGCTAGAGCAGGTCCTACAGTTTATGCGGGTGGGCTGCCCGACAGCCTTTGCTACCTGCTTTGAGTCTCAGGGGTGGCCGACTACGGAGACAGAGGAGATGCTCCAGGCTTGGAGGCTGTGTCAGCCCGTTGTGGAGAGTCGGGTGACGGCAGTGGTCCGCGAGATCCAGCAGGTCTACCGGGATGCCTATTATACATTGAGGCGTGCACAACATGAGTCTGCAGTCAGGGAGGCTGCCCGAGTAGCGTTGGAGAGAGAGGTGGCCAGTCAGCAGGCCTCATGGGCAGCTAAGAGGGCACAGTTGTTGGCACAACTAGAGATGGCCCGCACAGAGACAGCTGAGACCCGAGCAGCGAAGGCCGAGGTAGAGACTCGTCTGGCAGCTGAGCAGACACGGT
Organism: Cryptomeria japonica; assembly: GCF_030272615.1. Lineage (NCBI taxonomy): Eukaryota > Viridiplantae > Streptophyta > Pinopsida > Cupressales > Cupressaceae > Cryptomeria > Cryptomeria japonica. The sequence continues at coordinate 272,591,032 of NC_081405.1, forward strand.
TGGTCTGCGCGACGGAGGCAGTGGATACAAAAGAGAAGGAGTTGCTGGAAGCCACACACATGGTGAAGATAGCTTTAGAGAATGTACTGGTGGTGGAACGGGATGTGGCTGCATGTACTCAGCAGGTGTATGAGCTTCGGGCCCGCTTGGCGACCCAGACACTGCCATCTCACACTTCTACTTCAGGGACACTTTCTCAGCCCCCTCCCTAGTCTTTCAGATATATTGTATAGGTTGCATTATCTCCATTTTTGTAAGTCGCCTGGAGACGACTTTTCTTTTTGGGGGGGATGATGTTGGCGCCATTATTGTACACGGGAATAACATTAGTTAATTATGTGTAATTGTTTTGGTTAGTTGGCAACCGAGGGGTGGAAGTTGCGGTGCGACGGTTGGCGCTCGCACCCCCTCGATACCCTTTTATACTTTGGAATGTAACTTGTAACATACACTTATTGATGAATAGAAGATCCGATATACTTTGTCTGCTATTTACGACATTATTCTGCGTTATGTTCTTTATGTCTTAAGCTATTCACCCGAGAGGGCAAACACATAACACATGTATCCCCACAATACACTATTGGAACTCCATATAACATAAAAGAAAGAAACTGAATAGCACACAAGGCATGTGCACTAATGGCATTACACAATTACTCATCAAAGTTTTTGATAATACCAGATTTTCTCATATCAAAGAAAAGTCAATTTGGTGGTTGATTGGGCAGTGAATGAGGGAGTTGATTTGGTGTCTAGAAGATGCCTGTTCGAACTTCAAACACACATTAGAGAGTAGGCACCCAAATGAGGTTCAATTACTATCGGTTGATGACTTATGGGCATCTTCAAAGGTGGAGAAAACCTGAAACTTTTGATTAATTTGGTTTCTCTACCATTTTGATGATAGTTGAAGACTGCAAGCCATCTCCTTTTGTAAAACTAAGGGAAACACACTTCAGTATTTTAATAAATGATTCTTTTTTGGAGCACTTCTGCTTTTTGGATGGTGAAAGATGGTATTTTTTGAAATGGGGATCTAGTGAACTTATAGTTGCAAAAATATGCTGCTTTGACACCATTTTGTGTCTCTTTGGTGCTCAACTCAAGTTACTATTAGCAAAAAACTATAAATATACTTACTGTATATTGTATAATAACCTATGCTATGGTGTAATAATTCAAATTCCTAATGTTCCTCCCCTTATTATATCATAGTTGTGAGTCTGTCAGACTTGGAGCAAATAGATTTCACATGTGGGTTGGGTTACACGTACTATTCCATATACTTACATCCAGTCAATGAATTCAGACAAATGTACAATTCATTGATACACATCAATAATGCATGAACCAAGACTTACAGGGCAGTCTAGACACAAACCTGAATAAACAGGGACATACTCAGTTCTTTACTACAGAATACTCAAGGTACAAATAGGGACACACTCTAAGCAATATTTTGAATGACCTCATTGGACTCATAACACAATGGCATACAACTGTTCATAACGCAATTCTATATGCAAATAGAAACAACTATTTGCAGAACAAAGTAGTTGAACTGGTCCTCACTACTTTTCTAAGTGAAATTGACAACAAATTGGTCTTCAGTTGGTTTGGACCTTATTGAAAACCTTCTTTTTCTGAACCAAAATAGCTACTAAACCATTGTTCCAGTCTCTGAGAGTAACAAACTCAAGATTGGAAATTGACTTCAGCCTCCTATTTTCATGTTACTAAGGCAAGTTCATCCAAATGGTATTGTGGACTACAAAATGTGCCATAGAGAGTTTTTTGATTGTGCTGGGCTTGAACATGGGAATGGACTTCTACCCTTCAATCAAAAAGAGTGTTGGGTATCACCAATAATGCACTCGTTGACAGTGTAAAAGAAAATTGTCTCGGCTTGTGAGAGCTGAAGCAAAATACTTTTGCCAAATAATTTACATAACATTTCTGCACATACTAGCAAAGTTTTGTTGGGACCTCTTGGAGAAAATGTTTGTAATTTATTAAAATCTCTTTGGGCAAGATGCTAAGCTTAAACTACACTTGGGGAACACAAACAATCAAATCTACAAATTTAAAGAAGCTGGTGCAAAATCCTTTTGGGGGAAGGTTGACAATGGTATTTTAACACAATCACACAAAATTTCAGCGGAAAAATCCTCTTGGATAAAAAATTATGAAAGAAATATGAGTTTTTCAGGCAAACTGAAAAAGCCCTGAAAAATATTTCAGCAGCAGACTATATAATTTTAAATTATAATGATACAAATCTCTAAATTTTTAAAACGATAGAACTTTATGAAATATTTCATAAAAACAATTCGATTTTTGTTTATGATCCTATTTTAAGGATTCATCTCCCCAAAACAGCTTATCACCCTAACCTCTTATAATAGTCCATATACGAGTTTTATTGCAACCAAGTACCAACAAACAACTCACTATTCAAATATTAACCACCAAAGCTACATATTATCCATTTAGAAATACAGCATGTGTAGCATTACTTAAACAGTATGGTCTAATAACACAAATTCCTAAGGATGACGTGGTCTATTTTGTGAATCTAGGTAAAGGGCATTTGTGCATTATATAAATCATAGAAGAAAATAATAAATTTCATAGCAGCAAAAATCTTTTAGGGAAAAAATCTGCTAACCAAAAGTACAATTATTTTTCAAAAAATGGAAACAAATTGGGAAAAAATCGAACTATCAAAAGACAAAAATATAAAAATGAAATTACCTATTATTTTTAATTTATAGCTATTTTAATAGCAAAGAGATATAGAGAGAAAATAAAAATGAGAGCAGGGATCTAGGGTGGAAGCCGCTAGCATGGTTGAGGGGCAATGCACCTAACTGGATCCAGGGGCAATGCCCTTAGCGAGTCAAGGGTAGTGCTATTTTTCATATTTTTATTGCTTTAAAACAAGCATCAAGACTCCTCCAAACCTTCTAAAAAATGCTTGACTTTTACACTTTTTAGATTCGATTGTTGTTAATTTTAATTCATTTTTTAGTTAATAATTATATAATAATAGTATATTAAAATTGTTACGACTTTCTTTAACTTATAAACAGAACATTTGTAGTTGACGAAATCTTAAAGAAATTTAAATCCCCTAATTACGCTCCACACTAAATTTCTCAATAAGCATGATTAGCTTTTCAAAGAAGGAAATGATGGATAGTTTAGCTATTAAATTTTAATTCGATAAATAGGAAAACAGTTAGGGACATCTTGAAAAGGTTTACATTTGAAGTGACAAGTTTAACTCACTAGGCAAGAATATTATAAAAGGAAAGCTCAAAAAGCATAATGAGTGAATACAAAACACCTACACAACATATTACATATTGATCTCAATTAATCAACATACAAAATTGATTGTATCTAGTTGTTAAATTTATGCTAGCAATTATTATTACATCCACCCGCACAACCAAGATTAACCATAATAATAATCAATATTTCCTAATTAATTGCATGTTTTTGGTGATTTCTGCTTCTTGGAAATATTGTTGTCAGCAATTTCTTGGCAAATTAAAAGATAAAGATATTTTCAATTTCTCTAGATAAAATTGGGAACCTTAAAAATGTAGGAAAATTCACAAAAAGGAGAAATAATAGTTTTTTTCTGGTATCTGAAAGCATCCTAATTGCATAGAGAGTGAGAAAGTAAAAGTATAGCAGAGTGACACCATGAATTTTGCAAAGTTGATTTTTCCTCATTAATTTTGAGATAGCTGGTTACACTACACACCACATGGTGCATTACTAACTAGTCTGACTTCAAAGATCGAACCTCAAAATCAGTTACAAATTATAAACTACAAAAAACAAATTACAAACTACAATGTTGAATTCTGCCTTAGATATCAATTGAGGCCCTTCATCTGGATCAATATGGGATTAACAACATAAAAGAGACTCCAAGAATATATGTTTGAACAATGAAGCTTCCATGAGCAAAGAACTGTTGCACATGACAACTAGAGTTGTCTTTATAAGGCCCTTCATATGGACCAATATAACAACATAAAAGTGAATCCAAGAATATATGCTCAAACAATGAAGTTGACCCGAGCAAAGATTTGTTGTACATAAGAATGAGAGCTGTCTTTATAGGGATAGAAGTTGTAGGTAAAATATAAAGCCCATTTCCAAAGACACTGCTTTCTGGTTACAATCGCTCAATTTAATGACTGTTTCTTTGCCCGAGTGACATAAAAATACAGAGAGTGTCAATATACAATGTCAAACAAGCAATGCAATACATTAGGAATGAATAGCCCCAGACATATCCCTAGATGTTAATCAAAATCAATGCTATTAAAGAGTTTTTTTTGTATTTTTTAATAAAGAAAAATTCAATAGAGTAGTAATGTTATAAAATACAAAAACCCTGTCTAAGTATATGCTCGGAGGGAGCATTACAACCACCTAGCTGAAGGTTCCATCTAAGCTAAAGTCTATTAAAATTGAAGAAACATATCCAAACAAAGGAAAAATAAGAATTCACAATTAGTTTGATACTAGCATAGGCTAATATATGATTAACAACTAAGGTAGATTAAAAAAGAAGCAAGATGGACTGTGAACCCAAGGCTACCGTTGGCAGATTCAGAAAAGCAAGCAGAACGAGAAAAAAATTGCAGGGTAGAGGTATAGATAGCAAAAACTGAAAACATCGCCAATAAATATGGAATTCCTCAGGAATGTGCTGTGATAAATTGGAAACTTTTCGGTCAAACTCTTGTTGACCAGTATTTTCAGAATATTGCAATTTATTCATAAATTTCTTGGCAGCCCGAGCAATAAACGATATATCATGATATATTGCGATAAATTAAAGGTACTTATTTCTGTGACGTAGATAATATATAATCTTGGAAAGAGAGCCTAGTAAAAAAAATAAAAATTGAAAGAGCGGACTGTTCACTAAAAATGTAGGATGATTTTCAATACTCCTTCAGTGAATGCTATGCACATGTAATTTGCATTGCTCCAAATCTCATACTGCAAAATGCAGTGAATTCTTTAGTAACATCTGGAAACTGCATTTTGAAAGAGAGGTCCTAAGACTTTTAGTTAAAAGGTTTTATTTACAGGGAGGGAAAAAAAAGCAGATAAACTACTTAGATGCCAATTGAGTGATCTTTCATATTCATTTAAGGGTTTCGTTTCCAAAATCAATAGTGCCATAATTAGCGGTTTATTAAAATTCAAGGGGATTCTTAATTTCTCCATGCACCAGAAGTTTATTTCAAACCAGATAAGACTACTTAGATGTCAATCGAGTGATCTTTCTTGTCATCTTCTAAGGTCTTTGCCTCAAAAAACACTGGTTCTCCAAATAGCTAGATATTTTCTTTCTCCTCTAACCCAGAGCACCATTTACCTGTGTCAGGCTCAGAGGTACATATTTTTCTCAAAAACGAATACGATTAGGAATGTTGGGCTTACATGCTAAGAGATTATGTTTCTAGTGCACAATTGCAAAGACCTCTGAAGAGAAACGAGGTGAAATGTAATATTCATACAGAAGCAAGATTCTACAAGTTGATTATATGACCTTATCAGGAACATCATTGTGTGACAGAAATCATCAATTTTGGATAATCTTCTAGCTAAAGGATCCATTAAGATTCATCCCTATCTCACCAGACAGTAGAAATGAGAGTGCTGAGTTTGCAGTACTTCTTGACTTGTTAGGCGACATTTTCTGTAACTCCTATAAAGTCAAAGCTTAAAAACAATTACAATCTGTATCGAATTTTGTTGCTGTTCCTTTTCCTTTTGTTGAGGGATCTGCTTCTAACAGAATAAGAGGACACATTGCCTAGGGACGCCAAGCTTCAGCAAGTTTTGCTGAAGAATATTTGTTCTGGACAAAATTAAAACTTTAACATAATGCTCAGGATTTTCACCAAAAAATGTCAATTTTATTGATCTAGCAACAAAATGGATGGTCGAGTCAAAGGAAGTAGCTGTGTGTCGTCATCCTTCTTGTATTGTTTCAGTGGGTTTAAGTTTAATTGTTTAGAGCTTTTGTTCTATAAAGTATCTTAAAATTGTTTCTTTCAGTATATATGTTGTGGTACTTTTGAGCATTACATGCAACCATGGAGTATTATGTAGCTGTTAAATTAGAAACGGATCTAATCTTTTTTGTTAGTTGTGACATTATTCATATGTTGCTAACACAGACTGAAGCTGCTGCAAAACGGGCTTTGGCACTTGATGGATCAGACATGTATGTCTATTTATTGTTTCTTTTATATCTAGGTGTGATTTTGGTTCTTCATTGAAATAATCTTCAAATGATTTGTTGATCGTATTACTGTAACAGGGGTGGACGGTTTTTGAAAATTAGGCAGTACGAAACTGTCAAGAGTTCTAAGAATGATAAGCATAGTGCCTTTGAACCAACTAAAGTGGACAATTCAAACAGAGCTTACATTGGAAATTTGTCTTGGGATATAACAGAAGATGATGTAAAAAATCTCTTCGAAGATTGTGAAATATCTGCCATACGATTTGGAATGGACAAGACAACAGGGGAATTCAAAGGATATGGTCATGTTGATTTTGCTGATGATGTGTCCTTAGCAATGGCCTTGAAACTTGATCAAGAGGTGGTTTGTGGAAGACCCATTAGAATTTCTTATGCTGTGCCAAAAAGAGATTCAAAACCAGATGGTAATGCTAAGTCCACTTCAGAGAAGAAAAAGAGACGGACATGCCATAATTGTGGTGAACCAGGCCATCTTTCTTCCTCCTGCCCACAGAAGCAGTCCACTGAAATAGTAGATGCAAATGGAGATAGTTGACAGGCTTAATACATTATTTCATGGTAGAACAAAGTATCAATGTGGTGATCGAGTGCAGTAATGCTTCTTGGGCTCTTTAAGATCCATTTTTGACCTTTTCATTTATGGTGTTGTCTAATGCATATTTTTTTACTGAAAAATCATAATTCAGTAGCTGCTTCACACTTTCAGAAATTGCCCATCGAGGAGGAATTTTATGTTGGGCTTTTAGGCATATCGATTTTGTTGTGTTGGGTTGACACTTTAAAGCAAAGTTGGCTCACTCATCATAAATTTCATGCCCATTTTTTAGTCTTCTTTGTAAGTACATGCAGTTCTCACAAAGTATTTGCACAATGGCCGTAGCATCCCCTATTAAATCCACAAATAACAGACACAAAATACTCCAGCAATATTTGTACTCATATTTTTTTAACTATTTTTTGCTAACAACATATATTCAACGGAAAGTCTATCAATCTAGTACAACTTACTGGGTGCTCCCAGCTAACAAACACTAAAGATATATGGTCTTGAGGGTTTCCATCCATAAGATGATAGATTCATACCTGAAGGGTTTTGTCTCCAATGTGATTACTTTTGTAGCAATGCTACGAACATTGAAATAAAAGTTCAATATTTGTTTTTTATTAAAACAAGCAGCAAAACAAGGGTGCTGGCCCTTAATACAACAGCCCATAGGGGGCAAAAAAAGAAAGACAGCAAAACAAGGGTGCAAACCCATAACAAACCTAGGTCGGACAGGCCTTTAACAGCAAATCAGAAGACTACTGTTAAAGGCCTGCCAAATCAACAACAACGCAAACAAGCCGACTCAAGAGTGGAGTAGAGGAGTTTGGGTTGGGGGGGAAGACTTACCTTTCCGCCTGCGACAAACAACAGTCCAGTCCAGGCAATACTATTATTAGAAACATTAGAGGGATGAATTGGAGAGTTCCCCATTGTCCACAACATTTGAAGCAGACTTGCGAGGAGCAAAACAGGAGCAAAAAGTTCAATATTTGTTGATTCTGCTGGTGCCTTCTCTTTTGCCTTATGCTCTATTTTATAGTTCCAACTTGTAGTGATCCTCAATCATTGGAAGTCAGTCCACAAATGGTGGCAAGTAATTTGACAGTTAGTTTCTTCTAATGTAGGCATCTAATTGAACAACAATTTTAAAACTGTCAATCCACAATAGTAGGCGATTGCTTCTAAATTGATAGCAGTTAATTGGTCAGTCAACCCCTCAATTAGTGGAGTTAAGTAATAGGCATTGAAGACTCAGTTGCTGCCTGACTAGAAGACATATATTTAATCATTGCTCCACTAGAGGGCACAAGACTCAAAACATCTTATTCTTAAAATGCAACCTATCTTTCTAACTAAAAATTGAAAGTAATCACCAACATAATTAATTGTAGGTTGAAAAAGATGACATGACAAATCCTCCCTCCCCAAATTTGCTTGCCCTCAGGCAAACAAAGCTAGGTGATCTAGGATGTTAGCCAATTACCAAGTAACATCCTACAATAGTCAAGCTTATGCCTATTGATGTTAGCTCATCCTTAGTACAATAGATTTTATTCTTTGTTGCAATGGGAATTCCTTCTAGTAACTTGATGAATTCAAATCTTTGCCCAAGATGCTCAAGCACAATTCATCAAGTGTAGAAGTTAAAGTCTTGATTTTAAGTCCATCTTGCACAAGTGCCCATTCAATTGGGGACCAAAGGTGTGCACATGCATTTATAGACCAATTAGAATCCCGACAAAGTCAATCTTGCTTTCTTTGATAGCATAATTTTATAGGGATATTTATAGGTCTACCAAAGCAATTAGAGGGATATCTTCTTTATAAGACAAAAATCAATTGCTTTGGTAGACCTCTCTATGGTCTTCATGCATGTTGAATCATACCTAGTTGTTAAAGAGCTAATTGTTGTAGTTATTGATTTATGAATTGCGAATGATAAATTTGACCTTCCTGTGGCTTGCTTGAGATGTTGTACCTAGTATGAATCTTTTTTTACTAGTGTTTGTCATTTTAGAGAGAGCATGTTGGGGCTCTCTTGTATATATTTTCTATAATGTATTCCCACTTTGAATGCTTACCTTGTAATGACATGGTGTTAGATTGATGGAACATATCTTTACTATATCTTCTTTATTTTTTGAATGGTAATCTAACGGGGAATCAAAGTGTTTACCTTCCATTTTTGAAAGATTATAGCAACATCCTAATTCTCAAAATGATTAATAATGGGGCAAGAGACAACTAAAACATCCAACATAGATGTATACAATCTTTTAAGTAATGTAGAACTGGTACTCTTGAAAGAGGTCACAAGTCCAAATCTTACAAGGTATGTTTGCTTCGTTTGTAGCACAATTAGATGCCTCTTGCATGAAGTAAGGGGTAGTCCGATATACTATAAGCTATTTGTAGACCTAAAAACACATTGCCTAGTATCGTGGGCTATAAAAGGATTCGTTGGCCTCTTTTGTTTTGAAGCTTCTTTTTGGGCACCTATGAGGAATTGTCAGAAGTTATTGCAGTTCCCTGATTTTTCGTAAGGAGTGAGTCTTAAATCCTTCCATAGATATGGATTTTGGAAGTTGCAACTTGCATTGTAGTAGATCGATCATTCTATCTAGGCTCTTTTGATATCCACTATACATAAAAAGATTTGTCCTCTTTCCTTTTGTTAGACTTTGAAATTCTCTCTATGATTCTGAAGTCGATTGAATAACAACTTCGATACCACTGTAATTATCTGCACTAAATGCACAAATACTACACAATACTCCAACAACAATTATATGTTTATAAATCTACCAATTTAATTCACAACATACTAGGTACTCTTAGTTGAATGTTTGTTGGATTTTTGAAAGTTCCTTTGCTTTTGCCCAGGTTCTAGCGATCCTCCATCATGGAAAGTTGGTACATGAACGGTGGAAACTAATTGACAATTAATTTCTTCAAATATAGGCAGTTAATTGAACAATGCTTTCAAAATTGTCAATCCATGTAGACAATTATTCCTAAATTTGGGGCAGTTAACTTGTTGGTTACTCCACCTATCAATCAATCGAATAAATTAATAGGCATTGAAGGCTTAGCTATTGCTTAACTAAAAGACAAGTGTTTAGTTGGTGCTCTAATTGGGCACACACAAATCCACTATCTTATTTTCAAAATGCAACATAAATTTCTAACTAAAAATTGTGAAAACAAACTTATCTAATTGCTAATCCTACACTTGCAGTCCATTAAATAGTTGCAGATCGAAAAAAAAAGACATTACAGTGGCTTGGCATCTTTAGTTCTTATCATACACAAATTTTTTTAACGCTTTTCCACAACTTTTTAATAGGGGATTGATTGTGTTTGGAGAGTATTCCTAGTTTTCATCTAGTTGAAAATTTGTTTGCATTAGAGTGCTTAGTTTGATTATTAAGAATTAATTTCTATCGTAGCCTCATTAAATGCTATCAATGATTTTGTAATTTTTGAAATTGCGTGTCTTAGATTTTAAGCTTGATTTTCAACAATTTAGTTTGTCTTGTATTTTTCAATTCTTCAATTTTTATTTGTGTCTTGTTTATCAAGAATATTTAAATAGTTTTCTTGCAAATGCCTATGTCATCATGCCAATTTTTTATGGAGGAAATCATATAATTAACACAACAACTACAATGCGATAATTGGATTTATGAGTATGGCCTCTGTATTGATGTATTACTAGTTTGTTTCCTTATCTCACAACTTTGAACTACCTTTCGGTTCTTTGCAAGGTTATGCATTTAAATTTTTGAACTACCTTTCGGTTCTTTGCAAGGTTATGCATTTAAATTTTTTAAATTTGTATCATTTTTTGGGGATAGTTTTATAGGCCATGTTTTCTTTTTTAAGAAAAGTTAATTAGAAGGTCTTTAGCCAATTATTTGCTTTTTTCAAAGATTAATGAGGTGGTGCATGAGAAATAATTTCACTTGTGTAAAAAGTTATTTTAATGATATGTTCATTTTAAAAATCTTATTTATATTATTAAAAAAATATATTAAAAGGACAAAAGTGTTGTTAAGAATAGGGTTACTTTCTAATTTCTTCATGAAAAAATAACTTACATTTAATTATTAAAGTTATATATTTTAAAAGGAACAAAAAGTGTGACTAGTAATGCCAATTAAAAGAGCTTTCTAATTTATTTATTTTTTAAAAGAAGTTTTGGGGATAAAAGAAAAAAGGAAAAAAATAAATATAACATTTTATTTTTTATAAAGAGGAATTGAACTTTCTATTCAATTGCATAATTTCACTTGGAGATTACCTTTAAATTGAACATTTCTAAAAAGTTTTTCACTTTCAATTATTTTGGATGTGTGATATTTTTATTTTTATTTTTTATAATCTAATGTGATTTTCTAAAATTCATGTATATAAATTTTATAGATTTTGATTTGTGAGAATTTTTCATGTAATAAGTTGAGATGAATTCAAATGATTTATTTTATTGATATTTTAATGTTGATTTTTTATTATTGTTGACTTACCATTGTTGTACTTTTTTCTAACTCCATTAGATATTGGTAAATATTAATGATTGTGGTTATTCAAAGAAGGAACCATACAATATTAAAGGATTGCCATACCTTAGTTTTATTTGATTTTAGCCTATAAATAATATCAAGTTATGCTAATATCTTGGTCGATTCTTTATGAAAAACTTTATATGATATAAAGTTTAAAAGGGTTGTCATAGTTGCTTTAAAGGGATCACAACCTTGGTTGCCACCTTTGCATTAATTATCAAGGTTGCAATGCTTGTTAGGAGGTGTTGCAAGTTATTACATGGTTTGCTACTGTAGCATTTAATGAATTGCTCACTTCTATGTGCCTTTTGGCATTGGCAATATTGTTATTATCAGTTGATAATTTTTGATAGTATTGCTTTATCAATTTTTTTATTATTTTAGTTATTATCATTATTGATTTGTTTTTTAATTAAGAATCAAACAGGTTTTGAAGGGACCCAAATCCCTACTTACAAAACACAGCCATCAACAAAAAACCAAAAGAGACCAAACAATGAAAAGAGAGCTAATTTAAACTCTTTAAGGCCTAGCGGCTTCAACTTCAAGCTGGGACATATTCAAAGCATTTTTTTGATATCCTCAAGATCTTGAATTGATCAATTTACAACCCTCTTTAGGTTGCTATGTGTACGTTTGCAAGGACCCTTCTCCTCTTCAGGCAGTTGTTTCCCTTTGTTAGTAGCATCCACGTCCACAACCTGTATGTCACAACCCTCCTTTATCACTTTTTGGATTTGATACAATTCTATTATATTTTTGGTTGAGCTATTGAAAATAATTGAATAAATATTATAAAAGAATAAAAATGGACACACACACACACACACTTGGAGAATATAATTCAAAAGGCATTATTTTTATATTATTTTCCCACTCCCAATTATGGCACATGTTGTAGGAGGAATTAGAAGCTTGTAGAGGAATCTTCATTACCTTGCATGTAACTCCTCCACTAGGATTTTAATCAATGTTTGCATGAGTCCAATATTGGAAAAGAATCTCATTCTTAATTAATTTCTCTAGATAGTGGAATTAAGGGATTTTTCTTATATATTGTATGCAAGTTTTCATAAGAGGGAGTTGATTACGTTTTGAAGAAATTTCCCAAGTTTTAGTAGTAGGATCTTCTTTGGTAGTCTCATTTTTCGTTGTAGGATTGTTAAGTTGTTCTTGAAGATTTCTCTCAAGTTGCAAGGAAGGATCTAAAAAGGATAGTTAGAAGATTGTAAATGATTCAACATTGAGCTTCGATAAGCGAGGTTCTCTTCTTTTGTCATCTTTCATTTACATGTGAAAAAAATTGTATCATAAAAAAATATAGCTTCTAGATCTTCCTTTATATAAATTAGACTGCAAATCTTTTCTTCTTATTTAGGGATAAATATTGATAAAAGTACTTTTCATATAATGCATGTAAAAGATAGCTTTATTGTTTATTTAATTTTCTTTAGAAAAAAAAATATATATCAAATCTTGCTTTTGCTTTTCCAAAGATTTTTAGATCTGTGCAAAAATCATATTTCCCTTATTTAAAATTCTTTTTCTGAGATTAAAAATCTTCTCTGTGTGATTAAATGATAACCATTTGTGTATGAATCTTGTCCTTGTTATTCTTCTCTTAAATTCATTACTGGATTGGAAATCTGGATGTAAATCTCATTTCTTTAATTAAATCTTACTTCCCTATGAATAATCTTACCTCTGTGCGAATACAAATTTGATCTTCTGCATATAAAGTTAATTAAATATTTTTTCTTTTTCCTGTGAGTAAAAATTCATTTCTCTCTGAATGTAGATTTGATCATAAATCTTAATTCCTTAAGAGCAGTCTTACTTCTCTGTGAACAGAAGAACGTCTGGAAATTAAATATAAAATTCACTGTACCCATTATTCTTTGTGGAAATAAAATATAAATCCCTCTCTGTGAATATTAGCTCCGGAAAATCTTCTTTGAAAGCTTTGTTTTTCTCAGCATAATCATCTACCTATCTCTGTGATAAATTGGTTATCTGTACATCGCTGAATCAAATTATTTCTCTGTTTTATTTCATCCCTGTGATTAAATTATTATTCTCATTTTTACATTAACATTTTTTCCCTTATACATATATCTCTTATGCTATTAAATAAACTGGAATGAAAAACTATATATATATATATATATATATATATATATATATATATATATATATATATATAAAATTGAAATTTATGCAAACCAAAACTATGTCTTCGAAGTAATGCATGAAATAACATGAAGAAATCCGTAGATTTAACTTCATGCTTGCATGGAATAGTGGGCCAATCGCAGGGGGGGTGAGTTAATACCACTGTAGGGGACTGGTACCTTCCACTAACCCTGCGGTCACTGTTACGGCAGTGGCCGTAGGGTAGTGGAGCGGACCACGATGGTCCCCTCAGTGGTGATGGGACTCGTGGGCCCCACTCCAACTTGCCTCCCTTTTTCTTTCTTTTTAAAAAAAAATCATGCCACTATAAATTTAACTTGTGACAATTTGGACTTTGTTAAAAATTTTCTTAATCAAAATTTTAGTTTAATAAAATTTAACTTAGGTAATTTCGAAATTTATCATCCTCAGTAAAATTTATAATAATTAATTTATTTTTAGCAATTTTCTAATTGTAAATTAAATTGTAAGAATTAATTTATTTTTAGCAATTTCCTAATTGTAAATTAAATTGTATTAAATTTTATAATTGGAATTTTATAAAAACTACTTAAAAGTCATTGGGTCACTTAGTTTGCATTTTGGACTTATTAAAAAGCAATTAATTCATATTAATATGATTTGAACCAAATGTCTAAGCTAATTGCTATTTTTGGGACTAGTGACTTTATAAGTGATTATTCTCTTGGTAGAAATCAACACATTGCTTAACCTTGCATGTAACTTTCACTATCCTTGCTTCATGCGAATTACTCATACCTTATTTGCATTTATTAATGACAAGTTACATTTTCTTCGTCTTCATGCAAGTTACACGTTTAATTATTAATATGCAAGTTTTATAATCGCTAATATTATGCAAGTTATATTTCAAGTTTTGAATATTAAATAATCTAGTTATGATTTTATTCTACGCGATTCATCAAGTAGTTATTTCAATTAATTGAGCTTTGAAATGTCTAATTATGCATGTTCAATTCATAAATTGTTTCCAAGCATGATGTTTTTCATAAGTTTCTTAGTTAAGAAAACTAAATAAAGGAAGTCAGAAAACCAAAACCTAGCAGCGTTCGATATATACAATGCCTCTGGGTCACGCTTACTGGTAATGCCGTCGTGTTGAACTACTGCACTTAACGCCTAATAAAGCTGCATCAACGACGTCTGTGGCATCGTCCCTATAAATCGTAGGGAAGTAATAAGGGACACTTGGAAGTTAAAATCCAAGGGGCGGGTAATCCCCCTTGGATCGATAATCTAATAAGATAATCCTTAAATGATTTTACATCCATTGAGTTAAACCATAGTAATCCCCCTGAAGGTTGATTGAGTGAAATGCTTTTATGAAATCGATTTAATCTCGAAGAGTTGTTGACGATTGACAATTGGTCAAGGGTGATGCTTATGATAAGAATTAGGATCTAGTTGTTTTAGGCCACAAGCAATGGGCCATCTTGAGCCTTTGCTTAAGTTCTATCACCGTGGGTAGCAACCACAGAGAAACTGTCTGGGACATTGACCCTAGAAAGGGTTGCGTACCCACTAATCAGTTTACATCAAACCATAGAGTAGAAAATAGAACTACATACTTTACGCCTTGATCCCGTGCCGAAGCGGATATGTAGGCAGTCTTGGGACGGAGTTGTCCCTAGTACTCAGGCATTCATGGATGGGCCTAGGCTTTAGTAAGAAGGAGGATTGAGTAGAATCCTAAATTGAAAGATAAGTATAATAAAAAGGAAAAAGGTAATTCAATGCATACTTGGAAGGAATCCCGTATGGATTCCTTCCCTTTCTGAGGCTTTAAACCAAATTCCAAGGCGGAATTCAAGCTTGTATTATTGTATTTTAATTTCTCCTAAGGACAGCGACCTCGGTGCACTTCTATTAGAAGAGTGTAGTACTTAGTGAGTGACTCAAGACCTGAATGGTCCCGATGAGTCTAAGTCTCTGGCCAGAGCACCTCCTATCCCAATTGGATAGATGCCTACCCCATATGGGTAGATGCCTATCCCGTATTGGATAGATGAAATCCCCTGCTCCGTATGGACAGATGCCTAACCCATATGGTTAGATGCTCATACTGGATGGATGAATGCCTAATCCTAATGGATGGATGCCGAGAGTATGCAATTGAATCAAACACAAATGATTATATTAAACAAAAAAAAAGTGGTCGAATTTTGTTGGGTTAAGTAAAGTGGGTTATTACATTTGGTATCAGAGCAAAGGTTCAAATCTAGGCCTTGTGCTCACTTCAATTTACACAACTAAGGGAATTTTTTGCAATGGTAGAAATTAAATTTTAAAATCTTAAATCAAGAACTAACTACATAATTTAACTTTCAGGTAAAACCCTAGAATGGCTAGAGGAAGAGGAAGAGGAAGGGGTAAGGGAAGACGTACTACCACTAGGAGACAAAGGGAAGCTAACCATGAGGAAAATCATGAAGAAAACCATGAGGAAGACCATGAAGGAAATCAACATAACCAAGGGAATAACGAAGATGGGGTCGAGGCTATAATCAACCTTCTAACCGAACAAAGGGATAAAATCAACTTCCTAGAGCAATCGATGCAGGACCTTAGGGCAAGACAGAATGACATTGAAAATCGAAGCGGAACTGAAAATGGAAACCCTGGTAGCAATCAGGGGAATATGATGGGCAATAGAAAAGAAAATAACATATTGGAACTCTCTAAGGATTTGAAGAAAATCACCCCTTCTAAGTTTGATGGGAGGCAAATATGCATTAAAAGTTAATCAAATGGAGTCATCATGGATGGTTGAATATGGGGATAAGGCAACTAGGGAAGTAACCAAGTGTTTGCTGAGGGCAAGGGTACAATTTCCTAAGTTTGAAACGAGGGTAGATCTCTATGTGGCTCCCCTAGGATTATATGATGTAATAATTGGAATGAGTTGGTTAACAGATCATCAAGCTAATTTAGATTGCTATAACAAAGTTGTTGAATGTTTGGATGATGGGGGGAAAAGGGTCAAAATCCAAGGAAAATTTAAATCCCATTAATATAGAAACCATATTAGCCATGCAATTAAAGAAGGAAAGAAGAAGAGGAGGCCTAATCTATATGGTTGAAATTGATGAAGGAAAAGAGGAAAATACCCTAACCTTTGAAAATACCCCTTTCTTAAAAGAATTCAAGGATGTATTTCCAGAAGAACTGCCAGGCTTACCCCCTAAAAGGAAGTTTGACTTTTCTATTGACTTACTATCGAGAGCCGAACCAGTATCAAGGGCACCTTACCGAATGAACACAACTGAATTACAAGAGCTCAAAATGCAATTAGAGGAACTCTTAGCTAAGGGATTAATAAGGCCGAGCGTATCACCATGGGGAGCGCCAGTCTTATTCGTTAAAAAGAAGGATGGAACCTTAAGGCTATGCATCGACTATAGGATGTTGAACAAGGTCACAATAAAGAATAGGTATCCTTTACCTCGAATAGAGGATCTTTTTGACCAAATGAAAGGAGCAACAGTTTTCTCAAAGATAGACCTCCGATTAGGATATCATCAACTCAGAATTAAGGAGGAGGAAATTCCGAAGATAGCTTTCAGGACTAGATATGGGCATTATGAAATAACAGTAGTTCCTTTTGGTGTAACCATTGCCCCATCTGCATTTATGAACCTAATGAATAGTGTGCTCCATGACTACTTGGACAAATTTGTTTTGGTATTTGTGGATGACATATTGATTTACTCTAGGAATGAGGAGAAACATTTAGTACACCTACAAATTGTTTTGCAAAGGTTGAGGGAACATAAGTTATATGGGAAACTGTCAAAATGTGCCTTCTTTGAGGAAAAGATTCACTACCTTGAGCATATAATATCAAAGGAAGGAATAGCAGTTGATCCAGATAAGATAAAGGCAATAGTAGATGGCCGATCCCTAAAAAAGTTTCAAAAGTAAGAAGCTTTATGGGGCTAGCAGGATACTATAAGAGGTTTGTGGAAGGACTCTCTAAGATAGCAAACCCCATCACCTCATTACAGAGGAAGGGAAAAAGGTTTGTGTGGACTAAACAAAGTGATAAGGCATTCCAAATCTTGAAGGGAAAACTAACTTCAGCACCCATTCTAAAAGTACCAGATCCGAATGGACACTTCACAGTCATAACCGACGCTTTTATCAAAGGTTTAGGAGGAGTACTTGTCCAAAATGAAGGGGTAGTAGCTTATGAATCCAGGAAGCTAAAGACTCATGAAGTTAATTATGCACCCCATGACTTAGAGTTAGCAACGATTGTGCATGCCCTACAGAAATAGAGACACTTCTTACTACGGAAAACCTTTGAGTTAAAGTCAGATAACCAAGGACTAAAGTACATCTTTACCCAACCCCACTTAAATGCTAGACAAAGAAGGTGGTTAGAATTTCTAAGTGAATATGATTTTGAAATTGAATATATTAAGGGGAAGGAAAATAGGGTGGTAGATGCTTTAAGTAGGAGGAGACAATTGATGACTATAGCAACATTCAAAACTTCTTTCAAAAGGCAAGTAATGGATGAGCAGGAACATGACCCAAGGTATGAACAAGTCAAATTGACTTTAGAGTACGATCCAACCGATCCTAAGGTTGAAGGGTATACATTAGACGAAGATGGGTTGCTCAGATACAATAATAGAATATATATTCCTAATTCAGGAGACTTAAGGGAAGTAGTCTTGTCGGAGGCTCATAATGCCCCTTATTCAGGGCACCTGGGAGTTAACAAACTTTATGCAGATCTAAAGAAGTTATACTTTTAGCAAGGGATGAAGAATGACATAGTCAAGTATGTGGCTAAATGTTTGGAGTGTCAAAGGGTAAAGGCAGAGCATAGACATCCAGCTGGATTATTACAGTTACATGATGTACCTCAACACAAGTGGCAAGTTATTAGCATGGATTTTGTGCAAGGGTTGCCCATGTCACCGTCTAGGCATGATACAATAATGGTGGTAATTGACAAACTCACTAAGGTGGCACACTTTATACCAGGGAATCTGACAGATGATGCACCTACCTTGGCTAGGCACTTTGTTAAGGAAATATTTGGGTTGCATGGAATACCAGAGAAAATTATATCAGATAGAGATGCTAGGCTCACTTCAAGGTTTTGGACAACTCTTCAAACAACTCTGGGAACTCAACTAAATTTTAGCACTGCATACCATCCTGAAACCGACAGTCAAACAGAAAGGACAAATCAGATTTTGGAAGATCTACTTTGCATGTACTGCATGGACCAACAAAAGAAATGGGAAGATTACCTACCTCTGGTAGAGTTTGATTACAATAATACATATCAAACATCTTTGGGAATGGCACCTTTCGATGCATTGTATGGTAGACCATGTCGAACACCTTTGAGTTGGGATAGCCTTGAAGATAGAGTAATTGTTGGACCAGATATGTTGAAGGAAATGGAAAGGAAAACTAAGGAAATTAGGCAAAGATTGAAGGAAGCCTCAGATAGGTAGAAAAGTTACGCAGACAAGAACATGACACCAAGGGAGTTTGAGGTGGGAGAGAAAGTCTTCCTAAGGGTTAGGCCACACAAGAGTTTGATAAGGTTTGGGAAAAAGACTAAGCTTGCACCTCGTTATGTTGGGTCTTTTGAGGTATTGGAAAGGATTAATCCAGTTGCATACCGGTTGGCCCTACCTCCCCAGTTGAGCCGAATCCATGATGTCTTCCATGTATCTCTTCTTAAAAAGTATGTACCTGATGAGAAACATATTTTGAATTGGGATGCTTTACAGGTCCAGGAAATGGGAGGAATAATGATAGAGCCATTTAGAATCTTGGAGAGGCGCCAGTGCCAATTGTGCAACAGAGAGGTTGATCAATGCAAAGTACAATGGAATCAATATGATGAAAATAATGCCACGTGGGAAGATACTAGGGAAATGCAACAGTTGTTTCCTTTTTTGTTTTAAACTAATCATGAACTATAGACTCTTTTGGATACATTCAATAAGTGCATCGGGACGATGCACAAATTAAGGAGGGGGGGGATGTCACAACCCTCCTTTATCACTTTTTGGATTTGATACAATTCTATTATATTTTTGGTTGAGCTATTGAAAATAATTGAATAAAAATTATAAAAGAATAAAAATGGACACACACACACACACTTGGAGAATATAATTCAAAGGGCATTATTTTTATTTTATTTTCCCACTCCCAATTATGGCACATGTTGTAGGAGGAATTAGAATCTTGTAGAGGAATCTTCAATACCTTGCATGTAACTCCCCCACTAGGAATTTAATCAATGTTTGCATGAGTCCAATATTGGAAA
This sequence comes from Cryptomeria japonica, assembly GCF_030272615.1. Lineage (NCBI taxonomy): Eukaryota > Viridiplantae > Streptophyta > Pinopsida > Cupressales > Cupressaceae > Cryptomeria > Cryptomeria japonica. The sequence goes on from NC_081405.1 coordinate 272,610,975, forward strand.
AGAATCTCATTCTTAATTAATTTCTCTAGATAGTGGAATTAAGGGATTTTTCTTATATATTGTATGCAAGTTTTCATAAGAGGGAGTTGATTATGTTTTCAAGAAATTTCCCAAGTTTTAGTAGTAGGATCTTCTTTGGTAGTCTCATTTTTCGTTGTAGGATTGTTAAGTTGTTCTTGAAGATTTCTCTCAAGTTGCAAGGAAGGATCTAAAAAGGATAGTTAGAAGATTGGAGAGGATTCAACATCGAGCTTTGATAAGCCAGGTTCTCTTCTTTTGTCATCTTTCATTTACATGTGAAAAAAATTGTATTATAAAAAAATATAGCTTCTAGATCTTCCTTTATATAAATTAGATTGCAAATCTTTTCTTCTTATTTAGGGATAAATATTGATAAAAGTACTTTTCATATAATGCATGTAAAAGATAGCTTTATTGTTTATTTAATTTTCTTTAGAAAAAAAAAAATATCAGATCTTGCTTTTGCTTTTCCAAAGATTTTTAGATCTGTGCAAAAATCATATTTTCCTTATTTAAAATTCTTTTTTTGAGATTAAAAATCTTCTCTGTGTGATCAAATGATAACCATTTGTGTATGAATCTTGTCCTTGTTATTCTTCTCTTAAATTCATTACTAGATTAGAAATCTGGATGTAAATCTCATTTCTTTAATTAAATCTTACTTCCCTGTGAATAATCTTACCTCTGTGCGAATACAAGTTTGATCTTCTGCATATAAAGTTATTTAATTATTATTATTTTTTCTTGTGAGTAAAAATCCATTTCTCTCTGAATGTAGATTTGATCATAAATCTTAATTCCTTAAGAACAGTCTTACTTCTCTGTGAACAGAAGAATGTCTCGAAATAAAATATAAACTTCACTGTACCCATTATTCTTTGTGGAAATAAAATATAAATCCCTCTTTGTGAATATTAGCTCCTGAAAATCTTCTTTGAAAGCTTTGTTTTTCTCAGCATAATCATCTACCTATCTCTGTGATAAATTGGTTATCTGTACATCGCTGAAACAAATTATTTCTCTGTTTTATTTCATCCCCGTGATTAAATTATTATTCTCATTTTTACATTAACATTTTTTCCCTTATACATATATCTTTTATGCTATTAAATAAACTGGAATGAAAAACTATAACTATATATATATATATATATATAAAATTGAAATTTATGCAAACCAAAACTATGTATTCAAAATAATGCACAAAATAACACGAAGAAATCTGTAGATTTAACTTCGTGCTTGCATGGAATAGCGGGGCAATCGCAGGGGGGGAGTTAATACCACCGCAGGGGAGTGGTACCTTCCACTAACCCTGCGATCACTGTTACAGTAGTGGCCATAGGGTAGTGGAGGAGACCACGGCGGTCCCCTCAGTGGTGATGGGACCCGTGGGCCCCACTCCCACTTGCCTCCCTTTTTCTTTTTAAAAAAAATCATGCCACTATAAATTTAACTCGTGGCAATTTGGACTTTGTTAAAAAATTTCTTAATCAAAATTTTAGTTTAATAAAATTTAACTTAGGTAATTTCGAAATTTATCATCCTCAGTAAAATTTATAATAATTAATTTATTTTTAGCAATTTTCTAATTATAAATTAAATTGTAAGAATTAATTTATTTTTAGCAATTTCCTAATTGTAAATTAAATTGTATTAAATTTTATAATTGGAATTTTATAAAAACTTCTTAAAATTCATTGGGTCACTTAGTTGGTATTTTGGACTCATTAAAAAGTAATTAATTCATATTAATATGATTTGAACCAAATGTCTAAGCTAATTGCTATTTTTGGGACTAGTGACTTTATAAGTGATTATTCTCGTGGTAGAAATCAACACATTGCTTAACCTTGCATGTAACTTTCACTATCCTTGCTTCATGCGAATTACTCATACCTTATTTGCATTTATTAATGACAAGTTACATTTTCTTCGTCTTCATGCAAGTTACACATTTAATTATTAATATGCAAGTTTCATAATCGCCATTATTATGCAAGTTATATTTCAAGTTTTGAATATTAAATAATCTAGTTATGATTTTATTCTACTTGATTCATCAAGTAGTTATTTCAATTAATTGAGCTTTGAAATGTCTAATTATGCATGTTCAATTCATAAATTGTTTCCAAGCATGATGTTTTTCATAAGTTTCTTAGTTAAGAAAACTAAATGAAGGAAGTCGGAAAACCAAAACCTAGCAGCGTTCGGTATATACAGTGCCTCTGGGTCATGCTTACGGGTAATGTCATCGTGTTGAACTACTACACTTAACGCCTAATAAAGCTACATCATCGACGTCTGTGGCATCGTCCCTATAAATCGTCGGGGAGTAATAAGGGACACTTGGAAGTTAAAATCCAAGGGGCGGGTAATCCCCCTTGGATCGATAATCTAATAAGATAATCCTTAAATGATTTTACATCTGCTGAGTTAAACCATAGTAAACCCCCTTAAGGTTGATTGAGTGAAATGCTTTTATGAAATCGATTTAATCTCGAAGAGTTGTTGATGATTGACAATTTGGTCAAGGGTGACGCTTATGATAAGAATTAGGATTTAGTTGTTTTAGGCCACAAACAATAGGCCATCTTGAGCCTTTGCTTAAGTGCTACCATCATGGGTAGCAACCACAGAGAAACTGTCTGGGACATTGACCCTAGAAAGGGTTGCGTACCCACTAATCAATTTACATCAAACTATAGAGTAGAAAATAGAACTACATACTTTACGCCTTGATCCCGTGCTGAAGCGGGTATGTAGGCAGTCTTGGGACAGAGTTGTCCCTAGTACTCAGGCGTTTGTGGATGGGGTCTAGGCTTTAGTAAGAAGGAGGATTGAGTAGAATCCTAAATTGAAAGATAAGTATAATAAAAAGGATAAAGGTAATTCAATGCATACTCGGAAGGAATCCCGTATGGATTCGCTTGACTTCCCGAGGCTTTAAGCCAAATTCCAAGGTAGAATTCAAGCTTGTATTATGTTATTTTAATTTCTCCTAAGGGCGACGACCTCGGTGCACTCCTATTAGAAGAGTGTAGTACTTAGTGAGTGACTCAGGACTCGAATGGTCCTGATGAGTCTAAGTCTCTGGCCAGAGCACCTCCTATCCCAATTGGATAGATGCCTACCTCGTATGGGTAGATGGCTATCCCGTATTGGAAAGATGAAATCCCCTGCTCCGTATGGACAGATGCCTAACCCGTATGGTTAGATGCTCATCTCGGATGGATGAATGCCTAATCCTAATGGATGGATGCCCAGAGTATGCGATTGAATCAAACACAAATGATTAAATTAAACAAAAAAATAGTGGTCGAATTTTGTTGGGTTAAGTAAAGTGGGTTATTACACTGTATCTTACTTTGGTGCATTTTCTTGAATTTGTCAACCATGGAGTTTATGTTGTCTGCACTATTCTTTACAATCTTATGGTTGAGGGTGATAAGGTTATCATTAATGTGCTTCACTATTGACTTGAGGCCCTCAATTTTGCCCTCATAATCCAGCTTCATGATCTCAACATCTTTGACAGCCTTCTGCAGATAAGCAACAAGATTCCTTCCCTCATTTTCATCCCAAGAGGCCTCCTTCCTATTCTCTTGAATGTTGGAAATCGAGCGTAACTTAAGGTTGATATTCTTGATTTCATGGTACACCCACTTGTTCATTCTAAAAGAAATCCATTGTTGCATTCCTAGCAATGCCCAAGAGATCATTAGGTCTCTCCTGCTCCAAATTGAGAAGGGGGAAATCAACATCTAGTTCTCGAGGGAAAGGGGTTCTTCATTCACGTTTGGTAATAGGCACAAAATTACTAGAATCGCTATGGATTAAGGGGTCAATCTCCTCCTCCCTGGTAGAGGCAAGGGAAACCCTTGTTTTTTTCATAGCCTTCTTGCTAACCTTAGGTAAATTACCATCCCTAACCAAAGAAACAGGGTCAGAATCAACTTCAGTACTTTTACCATTCTCCTTTGAGTACGAGTTATCAAACCCCTCATCCTCAAAACCCATGACTTAGAAGAAACAGGGGAAACTCTTAATTTTGTCTTTGATGGAGAGGGTAGATACTTGCAGTGTTCATAGATAAGTAGCATGAGCTCCTCATGTAAAATAAGGTTATTAGGGTTCTTCCTATGATCCTTGATACTAGCATTCAAAAAGGACAAAAGATAGAAAGATAATGAAATTTTGATCTTATGCCTAAAATGGTTAAACATAACAAAATGGTGGCCATAAATTCTAGTAAAGCGACCATCCAAAGAGAAGTATTGCATGAGTACCTTCATGACCACTGACCAAATCAATTTAATAAAATTTATGTCATTACCCACTATCACCAACCTATTCTTCTCCTTTCCGTTTAGAAATTTCTTGATGGTAGCTTCAAAATGCTTCATGTCTTTACATATTTTGTTGCCATCCATTTGCAAAACAACGACTAGTGTAATAACATCCTTAGTAATAGTGAAATTCTGGTTGAAGAGAGTAATGTGGCTATTCTTCCAACCCTTAGCAAACATGGCAGTGACCTTAGGGTCAAAGCCATGGAGTTTCTCCAAAAAAGGTGTTACACCCCCTTTATCTAGAATCTCCATATGGTCGCATTCTTCTTCACTTCGTCATAATTTATGGGTTCTAGGTGCTTCCTATCTCCACCCATGTATGAGCTCTGATCAACACCTCCACAATTCTCTAGAGACACATAGGCACAAAAATAATAAATTGAATGAAAAAAACCCAAAAAGCATTTAAGCAAAAAGGCAAATTATTATGAAACACATCTAGTAACTTCCAGTTCATCATAATTAAATAATTCTTGTAGGATGGGCTTAAATATCAATGACATCAAACACATCAAATTTTAGTAAGCTTGACAGGTCTCATGTGTAGCCTGTCATAAGCTACCAATTGGCCAACACACTCTAGTAAACAACTACCCTTGTTCCAAAACATAATATTATCACTTTTAACTCCACAGTTAGCAAAAAAATCGGCAACCCCGTTCCCTTCTCTATAGACATGGGAATATAAATTTTTTCAAAAGAATTAATGATATCCATGGAATTCTTAATCCAATTATAGATGGACTATGAAGGCTTTTGAATTCCCTTTAAATGTTGGATAATATTGTTTGAGTTCCCCTCAATCCACATACATTTGCAATTTAGATGTCTATCAAGACATAAACCATGGTAGACCGCAATAGCTTTAGCCAGGTGGTTGGTCTGACTTCCCAAGGGGAGCATCACCACTAATAATAACCTACCATCTTCATCTCTCACCATTATTGATTTTTTAATAATAATAGTTTTTTATGGAATTTCTATTATCATAATCAAATATATTATTTAGAGATTTAGTATACATACATATGATATTTTGTATTAAATTGGAAGGTTTTTGCTAGTTTAGAATATATTTGTTTAGGTTTGGAAGGCAATGCTACCATGACATTAGAAAATCACTATCATTGTCTATTATTATTAATTCTATTGTGAATTTGTGCAATTTTTTGCTAGATTTGATATTTGTGATTGTTTTGTAAGACTTGCTGCTAGAACAAGTTCATTGATTTTTAGTTTTAGTTTATAATTCATTTGGAAGGATTCACACTAGATTGTGCATGTGAATACTTTGTATTTTATTAATAAATGCTATATAAGATGTGCAACTTCTCGACAACAAATGTTTTATAATAATGTAGTATTATAAATTGTAACCCCTTACAATTTCACACTCCTTTTTGGGCTCTTGCGTTAGTGTGCTTCCTCCTAGATCTTTTCGAAGCCTATTTCTAGTGTTGTAGTGCAAATGTTGTCATATGCTAATATGGTGATTTGATCATATGTATGAGGCTATGTACATCGAATTTGCCTCTGTTCCACCCTTTTCTGGCTCAACTATGGCGCTAGGTGCCATGGTCCTAGTGGAGTAGGGTGCCAAGCATCATAGTCCCCCTAGATTGAACCCAAATTTGAATATGTTTGTGTATTGGTTCTTGCCACTTGATTTTGTGGTCCCAATATTTGAATATGAGCATTGGACGTCAACCTAATTTATGAAAAACCTTGGAAACCCTATATAAGCACATCTTTCTTAATTCATTTTCATCCATCCACATTCAAGCACTTCCTAGAGAAAATATGATTTTTTTTTCAAATCTGAGCATTATGGAGCAACAAGTTACAATCTTCATGCAAGTAAGCTATTTCTATTGATCTTGTCTTTTCATGTTATGTTATTGCATCAACACTTGAAGGTCCTATCCAAAGAGCATTGAATAATCATCAATAACATCAAGCTTGAGGTGTAACATTGTGGATTCAACATTTTCCTTAAGGTTTCATCCTTTGCACTACAAGGGTAAGCTCTCTTTTTTATCAAATTTTCATTCTAGGGTTAAGTCAAACTTGGGGTTTGACTTAGGAGAACCACTATACACCCAACACCATTTTTCTCTCTTATGTGTGCAGGTTTCAGGTTCAACAAAGAAGGATTACATATTCAAAAAGTGCAGACTAGGACAAAGAGATCTAGACTTTGAAGAATTAGAAAAACCTAGAAACTATGTCATAGACATATAGTTTGACACTTTTCAACATAATTTCAATGAGATATTATGAGTGACATCTTGATCCTAAATTTGTTCTCGATACGTGCATCAAACACCTTCGAGACTAGGCTGCCTAGCCATATGGCCTAACACTTGCAAACATAGGTTTCTATCTAATCCCTATTTATTGATTTGTTATCAAAGTTTTCATATTTGTTATGTGGCTTATTGTTTATAATGATTAATATCAATTTTACATCATTAGACATTTTTCTTGCATTATCTTATCAAATCAATCAACAAGCAAAGAATAAATCAATCCATTGTGCCCAACTCACCAATAGGTTTGTTGTTAGGTCCACTGATTATTCTTGAATGTATTGTTATTGTAAATGGGTTATATTCCTAGTTTTGCATGATTAGACTAGTGAATCCCATTAACCTCCTTCACAAATAATTTTCTTAGTTTCACCAATTAAGATAATAAAACCACTAATCTTACCAAATTAACCATACATTAAAAAGGGGGAGGAAATTCAATAGATCTAACCACAATTCAATTAGGGAAAAGAGTTGAGATGTCAATTAAATTTACTTATAAGTTGTTTCCCCTTTTAGACTTGAAATCCGATTTTTATTCTAAATTTTAGGGTAAAACAATGGGTCAATGAAGCAAAATATAAATAATAGAGTGCTATAGATATCAAACAAATCCATAGACAAAGATCTGACAAGAAGAATAGGATCAAAACCTAATACTAAAAATTTGGGTTGAACTGTTGGGACTGGGGTGGTAGGTCACCGTGGTCTTGTAACTTTCAGATAGGCAAGTGGGATATATTCTAGATAAGAAAGATGCACAAGATCCATTGTTAGATTATTGGACAAAATTCTCGAAACCACGATGGTAGATCACCATATTTCTCCTCTTTTCGCTCCTTCGAAATCCAAACCTGTTCATTGTCGTCAATTCTCTCAGAATCTTTGATCGTAGCTCCTAAAATAATTTATTGCACATAGAAAGAAAGAAAAAGGGTTGTGGATAGGGTTTTTCCTTGGGTCAAACCCCAGTTTAGGAATTAACCTTGAATTGGATTGAAATGTAAATACTGAAGTAAATGTTGAAAGATATACCTCATATCTGCAACGGTTAATAAGAAGATTGATGATGCAATGCTCTTTAGATGTGTTCATGAATGTTGAATGCAATAACATGACAAACATGTGAACATGAATGACCTAATAAAACACACATTCTTTCATGGATATTGATGTGACTTTGCTCCATGATTCTTGAAGGATATGGTGGGATGAAGTTTTGCCTTGAATGCTTGATGAAAAATGCTTGACGAATGCATGAATAATGGGGTATGAGAGTGACGTTCAAGTGAATCAATAGGATATCCCTAAATAGGTTTCCCTAGGTAAATTATCGATTAGGCCAACCTCCAACAGTCAAGTGTAAGCATGGAGACCAAAATCCATCAAGGAGGGGGAATGCCTGCCCACATTTAAAATAGATCCTATTTAAGGAGGACTAGGGCACCATGGTGCCATGGTCGAGATAGGGGTGCCATAGCGCCCTTGTTCTTTAAAAGCATGACAAGAAGCCACCAAACAAAGAGGGTATAACCTTAGGACAGGATCCACTCAACTATGTACACAAGTGACATCAAGTTCGAAGTAAAAAGGGCCAAAATAGGCCTAGGGGAATGTAAATAGGACATGCTAAAGTAGGAGCATAAATATGAGGTGTGAATTGTACCAGTTACAATTTTCAATGCTATAGTAAGAAAGATGAGTTAAGAGGTCATTATTTGGAGAATGAACTCATAGGGCTGAGTCCAATCAATTTTGACACTATACAAGACTTCTTCACGAAACTCAAATTTGTAAGATTGTAGTCGGAAAAGTGTGGAATTAAGAAGGATGATAAGCAACTGATCTTGAGAATTAGTTCTCAGCTTGGTCCTAACTATTCAGTGTTTGTTTCTACATTCTATGCCACAAAATGTGCCCTACTTTTCACATTCAAAATGCCTCCCCTAAACAATTATTTTGTAGAACTCACTAGGGAGAAGGACAAATTGGTTCAAATTGGTACAATAAAACCCACTAAGTCACATGCCTTAGCTATAAATCAAGGCCCAAAAGAACAAAAAGGGTTTAGTAAGCAAGATAAGAAACAAAAGAACCAAGGAGAGAAGAAGAAAGGTTAGAAGTCTGCTACTTCAAAAGTAGATAACCAAACCTTTTCATCAAAAGGTGAACAACCTAAGAAGGAGAAGTTAAAGTGTTCTTACTATAAGAGGCCTGGTCATGATGAACATGTATTTAAAAAAATAAATTGATCACCTTTTACATCTTTTAGAAATGAACAATATCAAAGTTTCTGATTTAGTCAAGCATGGTTCATTAAAAGGATCTTCTAAGGACATAGATAAGATTAAGGGAAAAGGAAAGGGTAAGGCCCTAGTTGATGTTGCTTGACAACCAAATTCTTGGATTATTTACTCGGGTGCTTCACACCACATGGCTTCTTTAGAAAATGATTTCATGTCTTTAGAGCCATGTTATATGCCTTAGAACATACTATGTGTGATGACATTCTTGTTAAAGTGCATGAGAGAGGGTCTATTGATGTTGGCAAAGGAAATTTTGAGGATGTCCTTTGCATTCCTTATTTATCAACTAATCTCTTATGTAATTATTAGATCACTCACAGTGGTTCTGGCAAGCAATTTGAGTTCACACCAGATACAATGGTAATCAATGAAATGCATAATGAATCTAGTTTTTTCGTGGAAAAATTCAATCATCAATCTTGATTATATCAATTTTCTCACTTTATTCTTGACTCTCTTTTGACATTCTTACTCACTCATGTAGATAAGGTGTTATTTGTGGCATCAATGGTTTGGCCACTTGAAGTACCGTTACTTGTCATAGCTCAGTCAACAAGACATGGTTTTAGGGTTGTCTTCTATTCAATTTTTTGATGGAGTTTTCTAATGATATTGATGCATTGATGATGGTGTTTCCAATCTTGTTGTGGCATTATGATTCTTGCCTAGTTGAGTCATACTTGGCATTTGTGTAAGCCTACTACTCCCCCTTGTATTCTTTGTATGACTGTATGTGTCATGTGACTATATCCACAAGCATGGCGGGTGGACCTTAGGGTTCCACATGATCAGACAACATTTTAAATCATCATTGGTGACCAGTTGACTTGGATCGTGATCGGTTTGGAGAGTTCTTCCACCTGCGACCTCAACGCTTGTTTTTCTCATTCTCTCATTTCTTGCAAGTTGTAACTATTTGTAAAGTGGAATAAGCTTTGTAAATGTTGAATATATATGTATTGAACACTGCAAGAGGAGATGGATGTAATTGAATTATTATGCTATGAATTGGTGTAGCTTTACATGATCAAATGTTGGAATCAGGCATGATCTTTGGCATTGTAACTCAATCATTTCTTGTTGTATCATGGTATTACCATAAGAAAACTTAAATTGATTCTCTTAATGAACATAGTATTGTCTTGAGTAGTATTATAGGTTGATTTATTCATCTCCCAAAGTCATAATCTATTCTCAACCATTTTGGTGTGGTTCAATGTGGTTTGGAGTCATTTTAGACTCATTTGAGACAATTTGAAAAAAGTGTCCCAAGGTGTCCCAATATGGTTTTATTGTGTTTTTCACATCCCTGAGAGTGTTGGTGATTATTTAGGGAAGTTTAGGGTAGATTGAATGTGTTTAGTGTCCACCCAAACCCCAAGTAGGCGTGTAGGTGTCACCTGTGACTTGGTGACACTTAGCATGCCTTGATTCTACATCTTCTCATCTGATTCCATCAGTCAAGTACATTGTATGGATATTTTGATGTTGCCAAGCGGTTTGGGGTGTCTAGAGGTCCAAATTTTCCAATCAAGAAGCTTACTGATTTAGAAAAATGCACATCTCAAAAGACGTCAACTCGGGTATGTCAGTCTGAAGGACAACAGTGCGAGTTTGGGACTCCAACATGGGTCTAGGACACTAGTGTGAATTGAGTACATTGGAATACTGTGCTAGTGTTCTCTTGGAATGCATGTCTCTTTCTTCGGCACGTGTGTCTATTTTGGGCACTATGGTCTTTCAACTCAGTTTGTTAGGGATTTTGGGGTCTTGGGAGCTCAATTCGACTCCATTCCAATTGTGTTACGAAGTTTCTAATATTTGGGAACCCTCAAAGGTTTCTTGAGATGGTTTAGAGTGAGTTTGAATAGTGTCGACGACATTTGAGTGCAATTCGGTACTTGTCGAAGCCCATTGGTGACACCTAGGATCTAGTAGGTGGTCTTGATTACTCAATCAAGTCTTGCAACTTTGAGAATGGTCTTTTGTGACCCTAATCAATTCAATAACCTTGCTCTTGGTTTTTGGATACCTTTCCCCATGTATAGTGGATGATTCAGGTGTTAAGTCTTCTGCATGTGCAATGCCATGATTCAAAAAGTTGACCTAAGTACATCTTTCTCTTATCCATAAGGGTTCCTTGGTGGGGTCATACATCCGGTATCAATGCGCATGTTGCAACACTGGGATCTCTAGTTACATAGTTGCCCATGAAGTTGATGTGGTTAGTGCACCATTGCACAATAATTTGTGTTGCGAGTTAGTAGTTTAGCTTGCTTCTTCGATGCCTTGGGTGCCATTTTTCATGAGTTTAGGATGAATACACCCAAGTAGTGGTGGAGGAAGAGTACCTCCTAGATCTTCTACACCTATTAGGGATGGATAGATACCCCTATGTGAGAACCTCTTGAGAAGGCTAAGGATTGGTTGTTGGTGTGTTAATCCTTGTGTGAGAGAACATGTTGAGTTCTTGTGTAGTTGCCCTTGTTTGGTCTTCGCTCAATGTGGATTGTTTGGATGCTTATGGTGACAATGGTTGTCTTGTCTTGTTGACCTATCATGATATTTCATGAGTGTAAGTTTTTTAGAGTTGATAAAACCCTCATGCGTGTCAACAAGTTCCCTCAAGTGTGACAGTCTCCTTGATATTTGATTCTTGCTTGCCATGGATGTTTAGAGACCTTGAGTGGCCTTGTTGTCATGTGACCCCTTTTGGGATGGCAATGATCTATTTTGAATTCTTATAGATTGGCTCTTGAGTGTTACATACCACATTGTGTGAGTGTTGCATTTATATGAGATAGAGAGTATTAAAACATGATTATGATAAGTTTACAGTCTGGTATTTGCATTGGAATGCATTGTGCATCTATTTTGGTAACAAGGTGTCAATGCATATGTGAAACAAAATGATCATAAGTGAAAAATGTGTGAATCAACATGGTAGATTGATTGGGTTAATGACCTGGGTCCCCAATTCGCATTTGGTTGTTGTGTCCATATGAGAATCCTTGTAGCTTATTGCCTTTTTACACCATGAAGAATTTATTTCAATTAATTGGCATCTTGCATATCTTGTGTCATGAGCCATGGATTTGTGTCATTCTTACCTTGCATAAGTGTACCATAAGGTGTTCTAAAGAATAATTGTTAATCATTTGGTATGTTGGTCGTAACCCAATATGAATATTATCTTGTATAGTATACAAATTGTATGGCTAACCTAAACCTTATATAATGATAAACTTGTATCTTGTGGCAGAGTGGCCTTGTTGATTTGTTTTTGTAAGTTTATGAATATCAATATACCATGACTTTTGATAGTGGCTTATGGTGTGAGAGTGTGCATGTCCTTATGCAATTGAATGCTAGTCACCTTTTGTACTTGTCAATGTGAAAGTACCCTTGTATGGTAATCTTAATGTGTCATGTATTGTCCTTGTATTGTGAACATGCAATTAAAGTGAATTGTGTGTTTTAGGCCCTTGTGATTGTAAACTCCCGCGTGAATGAGATCTTTATAAAAAGGTTTTTGGTCTTGTATTAGACATGCTTATAGAATTTATGATGATTTATGAGAAAGTGAGGATGGAAACCTTCATGGATTGATAGAAGGGTTGGACGAAAACCTAGCTCTTCCTAAGAGTGGATTTGTAACATATTTCACAATTGGACCAAATTTGTGAAGTCTCCATTGGAGACAAATTTGCAGAATATCAATATTTGATTAAGAAAATAAATAAATTATCAGAAGAGATTATTATGAGAGTGGGATGGCTTAATTTATAAAGTATAAGATTCACAATGAGTTCTCATATTTGTAGCTCCTTCAAAATTTGTCATTACATTCTTGAAACAGTGGGACTTTACTTTTAGTGATTGACATTTTGTATGTTTTTTAATGTGCCATACATAACAAGCGTCAAGTTTAAATTCATTTATAGATTGGCGAAAACATTTCTCGTGGAGCAAAGAAAACCTACAAAACCTTAGATCCTGAGGCGTAGAAACTTCCATCAAACCCTAGTTGGGCTTTGTTGATTTCTCTTGCCTCTATGGAGGCTCCCATGTATCTCAAAACAATAGCAAGGCAAGTTGAGAGAAATGCTTGTCGAGAATGAGAAACCTTTATGGAGGAAAGTGAAAACTTGCGCATGGAGAAGGAATTTCTCTACTTGAAAATGTTGTTGTTGAAGATAGAATGGGAAAAGATATGGAGGAGTTGCTTCCTGCAAACCAGCAACACACAAAAATAGGCAAAGTTTTAGAACTACAACTTCCTGACGACATTTTAGAAGTTATTAATGACTATGAAAGTAGGATTGTAATTTTATTTTAGATCAAAGGCAAAAGTCGGGGTTGGGAGATTGAGGCCTTAAGAGGTCTCGGCAAATTGTACGTTTCTTGCTTGTTTATATCAACCGATCATGCTCAAGCTGTTTTATAATACGACACTTGGGTCATTTGTGGGCAAACCTGTTACCTGCAAGCTTGGACCTTTAACTTTCATCTTGAAGTCCCCCCTGTTCTCATTATTTTATGCAGGTTAAATTTCCCTTTCTTAACTTGGCATTCAAACCTTTATTAAAAGACATTGTGGCTCAGTGTGGCAGAGTTGTTTGGTGTAAGCGCAATTTTGACAAGTTTTCAAGCTTAAGGGTTCACCCCAGATCCTATGTGGAAGTAGATCTCAATAATCCTTTACCAAAAAGCATTAAACTTATTGGTCCAGGGTTTGAACTAGACCAACCAATCGTTTACCTCAATAAACCAAATGCATGTTTTTATTGTTGAAAAGAAGACCATTGATCCATGATTATCCCATCAGGAGAAGTAAATTAGTTCGGAAATCTCAGACCATGCCATCTAGCATCCGACCCCCCCCATTCTTCACCCGTTACTAACAATACCTCTCCTTCTTCTCATTATCCCTCCACCCCTTTTGATGCTTCTAGAGAGTTTGCCACTTCTTATAAGGACATAGTTTAATCAGATGGTTGTAGACTAGATAGGAAAAGAAAAGGTCCACCAATATTTTCCATTACTTTCCTTCCTCATTCTTCATCCCATGAATCCTTCTCTCTACCTTCTCCTTCTCCCAAGCCATCCTCTTCCCCTTCCTGCCACTCTTCTCCCCAACCTCACTCTTGTGATTCACTAAACTCTTCCTCTCACTCTTGTCATAGATCCAGTTCACCTTTTTCCACCTCCAGAAATCGCAATTTCAAAGAGCAAGAACTTAGTCTTGATAACAGGTTCAACGTACTAGACCAAGGTGATGACTCCAACTTTCCTCATGAATTTTAAACTCATGGGATTTTCCTTCGTCGTCGTATTGTTGGAAATAATTGATTTCAAAGGGCACTCAGTTGATATAGTTAGGATTTCATCATTGATGTGCAACGAATATGGACAAGATTGTTAAAACATGTTGAAAAGTGTATTGACAAGATCATCATCATCATTGATATCAGTCCAAGAGTGTTGAAGCAATTGGAGTGATATATTTAGAGTAACTTGGATTAGTTTTATAAGGTGATTCAAAGCATATTCATAAGATGCGAATAATATATCAATTTATGGGGATAGTCTTTGAAGCAAATTCTTAACAACTATGGCTAAGTTTATACTGTGACAATATGAAGGATATCTATAGACTAAATTTAGTTAATCACATTGATAGAAATTTGTATACTCAAGATAGTAAGCAACACTTTAAAGAAAACAACAATATTCCTAAAGTGAAGATTATAAATAAAATAATATTCAAAATAATATTCTTAAAGTGAAGATTATTAAAATAATAATCCTAGCAAAATGTCTTAGCATGAAGTGAACACTTAATAAAATAGAAAATTAAACATAGCCATATGCAATGCGTGGCAATTGGTTTAAATTAGAAGAAAATAGAGGAAATTATTATCCCAAAAAGGCTGCAAACACAAAAGACAAAACACTTGTTAAAAAAGAAAATAAGACAAACTTAGAATGGGACAAAAAGTATAGCTAGAATAAAAGGACAAAGTCACAAAAGACAACACTTAACAAAGCAACGATTGCACTTTATTTAAATGACAACTGCTTTTATGTGCAACGATTAAGGGTGAATAATATAAGGTAAGCACATCATTGAAAATGTAGCAATTCCATGTATATTTAAGAAGCAACGATTAAAAAAATAAAATTGTGCATCACATAAGACAAACCCATAGAGGACAAAATAAGAAAGGACAAAAGTGAATAAAACAAATATTAGAGAGGTGCAAATTGATTATGATTTGTTTGCTATACTAACTCCAAAATGGCCAGTGAACACTTAAAGAAGACATGAATAAATAGTAAAAGGAAAAATAAAAATGATACAATTTCTTTATAAAATAAAGTATGGCTACCTCCGTTAAGACAAAGAAATTCAACTTGGTCAAAACCATTTAGAGGGTGCAATGTGATTAAAGAGGAAATGATTTGTTAATGCTTATAAAAAGAAATACATAATTTGCTAATTCAAAAGGTGCAATTTAGTCTGATCCATATATAAGAGATAATTGTTAAGTGCATTTTGTTCATTAGTATGTTTTTGATTAAAAAATAAACATTAACTAGGGCGCTGACCCTTTACATAGCCAAAAGGCTATCAAAATTTAAACAACAACCCAAAGGCAACAAGAAGACCAAGCAGGGGTACAAACCCCGAACAAACATAGTCAAATAGGCCAAACAAACCTGTCAAACCTGCAACAACCCACCCCAACTCAAGAGTGGGGAGAAACACCCAAATCTTGACAAAGGGGGGCTTGGGAAAGGGAGACAAATTTTCCCTTCCGCCTATGACAAACAACCATCCAGGAGACACTGTCGTTAGGAACATTCAAAGAAAAATCATGCAGGGAGGACGCCACAGAGTTACTGCTAGACTGCTACTGCAGAACAATAGCAGACTGTTGTTGTAGGACAGTAACATGAGAATAATCGCTAGGAGAAGAGCGGAGATGTGGAGCAAGAGCAAATATTTAGGAGCCAAAGGGGCAGAAGAGTCCATGGTAGTAGTAACATCAGTAAAGGCTTCATCAGCAGTAAGGGGCACCTCATCATGGGATGAGACATCATTAATATGTTTATTTAAAAGAAGAGGTGCCATTAAGTGGAGAGTTATATTCGTTCATGAAACAAGATGTATTTTAGGGAATCATCCCTCTTGGAAGGATATAAGATAAACATTGAAGTTTGAGAAGTGCATTTGTTGTGTGTAAGAGAGTGGTGATGCGTGGTTCAAGAACATAAAACTTATGCATGAGGAGTCTGTGATAAGGAGATAGATTGCAAACTAAATGAAGAATTCTTTCTCAGATGTATAGTTAAGAATTGATGACAAATTTATGAGGAGATTATGGTCTGATTTGTGTCATATTTAAGAGTGATATAGAGCAACAGTACAACACAAGTTTTGAAAGTGATTGTAGTCAGATTTGTAACAGGTTGAGAATGAGATTATGTGCAGATTTTTGGAGGAAATTGCGATCTATTTGTGATCAAAATTATAACATTGAAAACAAAAGATATAACAGATCTAAACGTTCATATCTGTACATAAAAGTATTTTTTATTTTATTTTTGAGTTTAAAGAAGATATAAAGGAAGAGAAGAGGCAGAAATATGAAGTGTGATTCAGTATCATATTGAAGAATATATGCAACCCATGTTTAAGGGATAAATGTAGATATACATGAAGAACATATTTCATGTGTAAGAGTAGATTTTGAAGGAAGACAATGAGATATTTATGATCAAACTTGTGAAAGAAGATTGTGTCTAATTTGAAGTTGATTTGTGAGGAAGGGAGGACAATATCATTCATTGAAGAATTCATAGTTTGGTGCCTATCGAATAAGAGATTTGTTTCTATTGCTGAGTTGATGCTTAGTTGTGGGAGTTAGTGCTTCCAATGGATTGGTGCCTACAAATTTAGAAGTGCGAGTTGGTGCTTCTAGTGGCTAGTGTCTCTAGTAGGTTGGTGCCTATAGACATTGTAATAGAATAATTATATTAAAGAATTAATTTGTCATGTTTTCTCCCTTTAGGGTTTCCACATAAAACATTGTGTTGTTGTATTCTTATGTGCATTTAGTAAGTATTACTATCATGGTTGCTAAAAGTTTAGTTTGGTAAAGATGGTTGTTATACTAATTCACCCCCCCTCTCTCAGTATAATCGTGTGCTCTTCAAGTATAAAGTAAAAGAGATGATTGTAAAATGAAAACCTAATATCTTATTTCTCCAAGAAATGAAAATCAGCAATATCAGACTCAGAGCTTCCTTACACAATGTTTGGAAAGATGTTGTGTTTATGCACACATCCCATTTGGATGGTAAAGGTAGTGTTGCTATAGGAATGTCAAAATGGGTTTCAAAATTTATTATTGATAAGGGTGAAGATATCATAATTGTGTGTGGGTTCTTACCATTATCAATGGTCAGCTTATTGGTTTTTGCTCCATTTATGTTCCCACTTTCTCCAAAGAGCGAATACAACTTTGGGACAGAATGGGCAATAATCTACCCAACACAATTTAGATCCTTGGAGGTGACTTTAACATGGTTGAACACCCCCAAGATCACAACTGGAATAAATTGGTAAACCTTAGCAATGATGAATTTGATAGCTAGTTGTTTTGTTATGACTCTTTGGGGGTGGTTGACCTATTCCATGATAAATTTGTTAGCCATTCTAAAAATTGGTATACATAGTCCAATTGCCAAATGAGAGAAGATAGAAAACTAAGTAGGTTGGATAGATTTTGTGTCTCTTCTATCCTCTCACTAGTTTATGATCCTTTAGGGTTATGTGTTTAGGTGGATCATTCTTCTCCCCTTCAAATCATTTTCCCATTATGTGTGCTATTGTCCCTTCCCAAAACTCAAGCATTGAGAATTCTTCCTTTTAAGCTAAATGTTTTTCCCTTAAATAATCCTATTTGTTTGTCTGCCCTTGAAGGGATTTCAAATTCTTTTCCCAAGCCCAGTGAAGGAGATTTTTGGATTGATTGGTGGTGTGTGACAATCTCTCAATGCACCATTTTTCTTCATTCTTTTGGAAAGAAAATGGCATGGCAATAAAAACGTTAAGGAAAAATCTCTCCAAGAAAAACTTTCTCACACCATAAAAATTCTCCATGTTGATCCTAGTAATATTAAGCTTCAAACTTCTATTGCTAATGTTGAAACCCAACTGCAAAACATTGACAACTACAAGGGTCAGAAAGCTAAAGTAGCCAGATTGCATTAGATAAAAGAAGGAAATAAAGGTAACAAATAGTATTTTAATTACCTCAATTATAAAAATAAAAAAGAAAGGATTGGTGCTATAAGTGATGAATCGGGTTCTCTTCTTACTGATCCAATCGAAATATGCAATACATTCAAACAATTTTGTGAATATCTCTTCTCAGACGACCATTGGCAGGATATTCAAAATGCTCTTGAGGATCTTTTCAAAGATTAATTTTCCACTTGAATAGATTTTCACTATAGCCGACATTTGGATAGAATTCTCTCTCTAGATGAGTTGGGAGTAGCCCTCTTCTCTATGGCCCCTTATAAAAGCCTAGACAGTGATAGGCTCCCTATGGAATTTTATCGCACAATGTGGCACCACATTAAGGATGACTTTTATTGTTTATATTTGGAAGCCTTTGAAAAATGCTCTTTAGGTCCAATCATTAATGGGGACATAATCAAACTTCTGTCCAAAGGAAAAAAGGAAGATCAGATCTCTAGTTAGCATCCCATCACTCTTCTTAATACCTCCTATAAAATCATTGCAAAAGCTTTAGCTAATATGTTTAAATCAATGGTGCAAGGAATTGTACGAGCTAAACAAACTAGTTTTATAGCAGGTAGATACATCCTCAACAATCTGATTTTGGCTTGGGAAACATGTGAGTGGGTCCAACAAACTAGTCAAAATGTTGTTCTTATCAAACTTGACTTTGATAAGACATGATAGAATTCAGTGGGATTTTATTCTTAAGATGCTACAATGGCTGGGGTTCGCTTCTAAAATTTGAGCTCATGTTCAAATGTTGTTTCAAGATGCAAATTCTCTGATTATGATTAATAATTTGATGACTGACCCATTTTCTTTACAATGATCTATTCATCAAGGATGTCCTCTAGCACCTTATCTGTATGTACTTACGATTGATGCATTGGGTTATACCCTAAAAAGTGTAAACAAAATGAATCTCATTTCTAGAATATCCATTCCTCAAGATGTTGTTATTAACTCTCACTATGTTGATGATAGCTTATTATTTTTACAAAATTTTGAGAAAGACATCTTCAATGTGATGGGTATTTTGGAATTTAATTGTGTTGTTTCTGTCTCTAAGCTTTCTCGTGATAAAATTAAATTCTTGATGGTTCAAGATGGGTCGATCCCACCTTGTATTTCATGGGGATCGAAAAAAATTAAACATGGTGAAATTGTGTGGTATCTTAGTATTCCCTTTGGTCTTGGAGTCCATCTCTCTAATATGTGGAACTAGTATTTTAAAAGAGAAAGCATAAATTTTTAATTGGGAAAACAAATTCCTCTCTTTATCTGGTAAAATCCAAGTTGCTAACAAAATTTTCCGTGCCACTCATGTATATTACTCTTCCTGCTGGATGCCTTCCAATAAAAGTTATGAGGACCTAATTAAAATCATCAGACAATTTCCATGGACCAAATGGGATGGAAACATGGGTTTCATAGCCACTTCTTGGACTCATTGCATTCAACCTAAGCATAAAGAGGGCTTGGGGTTAATTGATCCAAAGACTCAAGGGACTTGTTTAGCAACTAAATGGACTATCAGGTCTATCAAGGAGAACAACCTTGGAAAATTCTTCTTTGGAACATCATTAATCTTGCCTCTGTTAAAGGATAATGGCAGGTTGTGAGTTGGCTAGATAAAATTCTTAAAGCTCAATTTTTCTTCATTAAGGCCTCACCTCCACTCCAATCAATTAGGAGGGCTCGATCGAATGTCAACAATCTTCTAAAATGGAGAGTTGCATCCCTTCAACATGGTTTTAGTTTTTCTACTATTTCTATCTGATGGAACAAACATATTTTGTTTCATGGAAAACATTTGGCCTTAAGCTTTCCTAAATAGTCTTGTTTTCTCTTCAAAAGAGGCATCAATAAGGTTGTAGATATTTAAGACTTTCGTATGTTAGACTGGTTACCTTGGCATCTTGTTAAATCATAATTTTGCTTGGACAATAAATACAAATCATTTATAATTTTTGTGGAATTGTTAGTACCATTTATCTATGAAGCTTTGTACTCCAATTCAATAATGTTTTTTCAAAGACTAGTTATGGTTATCTTCTTATCCATTTTTGTTTATCCCCTTAAAAAATATATATGTACACTTTCTTCCTTGTCTGCCCATGAAGTCTCAGTTGAATGTCAAGTGGAATTGCAAATTCAATGAAAAGTTATGGAATAAACTCTCTGCCCAAATTTGGAAATCAAGAATTAATGCAGAAGCCCAATTAATGACTTGAAAGATTTTATACTACAAGCTACCTATTGGTGGTAGGTTGAGGTCTATGATGGTCCATCCTATTAGTTGTTCGTTCTGCCATAGAAGTGAAGATACGAGGCACATTTTTTGGAGATGTTGGCATGCCAAGAAATTATGAAACTCTATTTCTTATCACTTGCCAGCTATTTTTTATCATATTCTTACTTGGAAAGAAGCCTTACTTGGTATTGACCTTCACAACAATTTTATTGCTAAAGGAGTTCGCCAAACTATATTATTGCATATATGGAGAGTTCGATGTAAAGCATTTTTTAATAACTCCTATGATCATTAGGAAATTGCAGTGTTTAATCTTTAATGCTGCATATTTTATTGTCTCACTTCTATATTCTCTCAATTGCAAGTGCATTCCAAGAGAAACTCAAAGACGGATTTCCAAATTCAGTGCCTTGTATCAAAAGATCAACTGCTCAAGAATAATAAAATTTGTATAGCTCAAGGTCTTAGGCATCTCTTGCAAAAATGACTAGTGTTGCTAGTCTAATCTAATATTGTTCATGGTACTGTGCTATTTTGGAGCTTGTAAATCTGTATTTTTGTGCATGTCCTTCATGATCAGGCTATTATGTTGCATGTTTATGGTTCAGATATTGCTTAAGAGTTGTTTCCATGTTTAAGACAAGTTTCATTGTGAATCCTTTGAGAGTCTTTTGATTGTCTTGATCAAACTGATTTGTTGTATTTTCTTGAATTGTTTATGGTTCAAAGTCATCTTGTCTATTGTTGCTATGTTGCTTACTATTCAGGACAATCTTCATTGTGAGTTTGTTAATAATGTTTTGACTATCTTCTTGTAATTTTTTTTTTTTTATATCTTCAATAAGAAAAATTGTCTTTGTTGTGGTTTTTCTCCATTATTAAATTGCAAAGGTAAAGTTCAATGGTGAAATAAGTATTTCTCAATTTTTGTGGAACACGTTTAGCGTGGGCCTATTGCAGGTTTATTATTATTTTGTTATCTAAGGGAGTTCGATGTTAGAAGGGAATGAATATTTTATAGCTTTCCTTTAATTGAGACAAATAAGGTTCTATCTGTCATTTCCAATATTGGTGAATTTTTTGAAGCCGTGGGTTGTTTTATTTTGTGGGGCCAATTCATACTACAACTTCCTTAAGTTCAACACTAGAAATAATTGTGAGTTACACGTTTAGTGTGAGCCTATTGCGGGTTTATAATTATTATTTTATCTAAGGGAGTTCGATGTTAGAAGGGAATGAATATTTTATAGCTTTCCTTTAATTGAGAGAAATAAGGTTTTGTCTGTCATTTCCAATATTGGTGATTTTTTTGAAGTTGTGGGTTGTTTTATTTTGTGGGGCCAATTCGTACTATAGCTTCCTTAAGTTCAATGCTAGAAATAATTGTGTGAGTTATTGGAGTGAAGAGTTAAATATTTTGGCAACTAATATTGTTTAGCCACGTGTCATAACTCAAGATCTCATTTTGAAGCTTCTTATGTTAGCGGGAGTTGTATTTGCATTCATGGAAGCCTCCTTTTGACTAGCGATCTCTTTGGAAAAGCACGATCAAATGACCTAAATAAAAAACTGTTGACGATAATACACACGCAACTATTTGGGAAAATAAAATGCAAACCAAGAGCATAAGATAAAAAAGTCGAGGAAAAATAAGAAAAAAATTAAATAGTAAATTATGTCATTAAGATAGTATTTAGAAACATTCTTTTATTCTTAAGTTAAGTTCACTTTTCTTAGTTGTCAATCTTATCCGTTATAGAAAGATCTTAGTAAGTTTTATTTAAGGAGACTTTCGCTCCTTATTTTAACATTGAATATTTCAATCATTTTATGGTATCAAGGAAAGGTATTCTTTCTAAGAATTTTGACAAATTTTTTTAATTAAATTCATGGTCTCTTTAAATGAAGATTTGGTGAAAAAAATTCAATTTTTTTTGAAATAAAAAATTCAATTTTTTTTGAAATAAAAAAATCAAGATTTTTTGATTCAATCATCAAAGGGTTTTTTCTAAAAATTGTGGGTCTTTCCATGTAAATATCACATTTTACTCATCCCTACAAAATCATATCAATTCACCCGAACTTTTTCTCATTGAAAAATTATGCGATGTTTCTCCATAATTTTGAACATTTTTTTTAGAAAATTGTGGGTTTTTCTTTGGGCACCTTCAACATGCAACTATTTTTTACTACCAACTAGTTTTGTAGCTCAATTTTGCACAATGCTAGATTTTTTCTAACAAAATGCAATGTCTAAAATTGCACCTTATTAGTTGCAAAGCCAACGTTTTCTTTCTATGTTCTTTTTGCACAATTTTTGTAAAAAAATCATGGGTTTCCTCTATCTTCTATAGTTTTTAGAATGATTTTTTTTTTCAAAAAAATCATGGGTTTTTTCTTGTCTCTTTAGGATGCAAAGGGTCTACAATTTCCACACAACTAGGGTTTTTTGCACACAAAAATTGTCATTTTTTTACTATTTGCGCCTAGGATTTTAAACCTAGGTTTTCATTTTTTGTAAATATTTTTGATAATTTTTTGATAAAATTGTTTATTTTTGTCTCTACAAATTTTCAACGATTTTTATCAATAAAAACTTAAGGTGTTTAAGTTTTTTAAAAAAATCTAATTTTTTTTGTCAAAGCTGCATTTTACCTCATTTTTTGTCTCTTCAAATTGTGAGAGTGATGACTTCATTACCCAACATCATGTTGGAAGGCAGCCAAAGGTTCAATGACCAAAATCATCACCTAGAAACAACAAATGCTCACAATCTTTGAGTATAGGTGCTTTGACCAAATTATCCTTGGTACATACACTCGTCTTATATTTACAAGTAAATGCTCATCCAATAGTTGTGGATAAACACCAAGACAAGTTCGATGAGTAATAATGAAGTTGTTATGCCCCTCAAGCTATCTGTCACAGATGAAATGCTTCCAAAGGTTCCCTCAAGCAAGACCTCTGTAGAAATTTGGACTCAACTGAAATCTCTACATGAAATGTCAGATAAAGGTTAGGCCTCTTCAAAAACATGTTGCTCTCGATATGCTAGATGAAAAAAATATGTCTTTGTAGGATCATTAGATGAAAATCAAAGATATTCATGATCAATTGGAGGCCATTGGGCACAAGATGGAATAAGATATGGTTCTCATAACATTGAGAATCTTACCACGATCATATGAGAATTTCATAGAAACATTGAACATTACCTCTACAAATGTTGACTTGAAGTTCAATGAGTTGTGCAACAAACTCTTGCAACATGGTAGATGGAAGAAGCAATGTGGTACCAAAAATGGTTCAATAAGCTTGGAATGGGCCTTTTCAGCCAAGGACAAGGGCAAAGGCAATTCCACTCAACAAAAGCAAAAAGACAAGACAAACCCGATGATACTTCCAAGAATCTAAATATTATCACATGTCATTATTGTGGTAAACTTGGTCATATGAAGAAGCACTATAGAAAGTGGTTGGTTGATAAAAAAATCCAACTAGGGATGGTCTCAATAGAAGGCTCATGTTGCAAAACATTTAGAGCAGGAGTCAACCTTCATAGTCAAATGACCTGTAGATCATGCACACTCTTCTACATGATCTATTGATTCTAGAGCACCTCATCACTTTGCAAATATGAAAGATTGATTCACTGAGTATACAGTTTACTCAAATTCAATAATCTTCAATGGGGGTGAAGAGTATAAAGTTGTTAGTAAAGGCAATATTCAGATAACTTCTGAAGGGAGAAATCTCAAATTTCTCAATGATGGAGCTCAATTTGCTCTCATTGAGTTAGATTATGTGCCACTATCCCAAGTTGGACGTCATCTTTAGTGCACATAAGTGTCATATTGTTGAGAAGGAGTCTAAGAAAATAATTCCAATTGGCATCAAAGATCAAGGGTTGCATTAGCTTGATGATATTGGAATGGTTCAAGAACATGCATTGGATTCAAAGAGTTTATCTACAATCAATACTCCTTGGCATCAGTATTATAGGCACCTCAATCTATCTTATCTATCTCGGTTAGATTGAGAGAATGCGGTAGAAAGCTCACCTGAAATCCAACAATAGATACAAGGTGTTTACAAAGCATGCCAAACAAGGAAGAAACACAATACTCCATTTTCAAAAGGACAAGCTTAGAGAGTGTCAAAGGTCCTTTAGTTGGTTCATGCAGATGTTTGTGGACCAATGAATACTACATCAGTCACTGGTGCCAAGTATGTCCTCTTGTTTGTTGATGATTTCAATAGGCAAATGTGGGTATTTTTCTTGAAAGAAATATCAGAAGTGTTTATTGAATTTTAAAAGTTCAAATCCTTAGTAGAAAAAGAGTCTAGATGTGCAATCACAACTCTTAGGTCTAATATTGGGGATGACTTTTGTTCATACGAATTCATTGACTTCTATTCTAAAAACGGTATTAAGCACCAATTTGCAACACCCTATAGCGCTCAACAAGATGGTGTAGTTGAGCGGAGAAACTGTACTATTATGGAAATAACCCGATGTATGTTGGAGAACAAGAATGTTACAAAGAGGTTTTGGGCTGAGGCAATTTACATTGTAGTGTACCTTCTTAGCAGGTCACTGACATAGGTAGTCAAAGAGAAGACCCCAAAAGAAGCATGGTTTGGGAGTAAACCTTGAATCAACCACTTGAAGGTTCTCGGTTCTATTGCATATGTTTGGATTCCAAATGACAAGAGAACCAAACTTGACTCCAAAAGTAAAAAAGTTAATGTTTATAGGGTACAATGACAATCATAAAGCCTATAAGTTAATTGATGTGGACATTGATCCCTAACATTCAACAAGGATGTAGTGATTGATGAAGAAGTTGGTCCTTTTCAGCTCTCTTCTCAAATCAAGAGTCCTAAAGATCTATCTCTGAAAGCTAAAAATTTGGGTGTTCAGCTTCCATTAGCTACACCTTAAGGGGGGATTCTTCTGATTCCAAACTTTTGAAATCTCCTAGGCAAGTACCTACACTAGAAGATTTTCTTCAGGAAAACTTGGAGCAACATCCAAATAATATAGTTCAAGGTAGCCCAAGTCATGATGACCATGTTGATTTGGATGAAGGTGTTTCTATAATGAGACCTAAGGGGTGAAAAAAACTCATTGGTGATATTGATTAAGAGTCGATCATCCAGAGGAAAGAGAAAGCATAATGTAGTAAACTTTTCTCTTATGGTTAACATTCAAAGTGTTTATGAACCCCGAGATTATTCAAGGTGAAAGGTAAACTTGAATAGGAAAAGGCTATGGAATCCGAACATCAAAGTCTTTTAAAAATAAGACGGGTCATTTAAGATCTTCCACCAAGGAAGAAATCCATTGGCTACTAATGGGTGTACAAAGTCAAGTACAAGTCTAATGGTACACCTAACAAATATAAAGCACAATTAGTGGCTAAAGGATTGTCGTAGAGAGAAGAAATAGACTGAGAAGACCTTTGCTCCTACAACAAAGATGAGCACCATCCATCTAGTTCTAGCCATGGCAACATAGTTTGGCTAGAAAGTACATCAAATGGACGTGAAGACTGCCTTTCTCAATAGATTTGGAGGAAGAAGTATACATGACACAACCTCAACATTTTCAAATAACAAGAAAAGAGCATCAGGTATGTAGATTGATGAAAGCTCTTTATGGTGAAACAAGCACGCAAGGCATGGTACATAAAGATTGACAGGTATTTGGATGACTAGGGGTTTCAGAGAAGTCCTTGAAATCCCAATTTATGTCAAAACCATAGGTAATGATATCATTCTTCTTGTCATCTATGTGGATGATATTATCATTACAGGTTGTGGGGCACATTTGCTTGAGCAAATCAAATGGAATTTCTGTCGGGCTTTTGATATGACAAACTTAGGACTTCTTTATTATTGAATAGGTATAGAAGTTTGGCAAACAAGTGCTGGTATTTTATTTAATCTAAATATACTAAGAGCTTGCTAGACAAGTTCAAAATGACAGATTACAAAATCTCATCTACATCTATGGAGAAAGGACGAGAACTTTTAGCCAAATCAGCCTCAACATGATCAATGAGTTAGCTTTCAGGCAACTAGCGAGTAGCCTTATGTGCCTTACAACCATTAGCCCTGATTTGAGTTATGTTGTGAGCTATAGTTCTTCTTTCATGAAAGCTCCTAAGGAAAAATATCGGTTTGCAACTAAGCAAGTAATGAGATATGTGAAAGGGACACTTGACTTTAGAATTCTGTATAACAAAAACAAAGATCCTAGGATGGTTGGGTTCATAGATTCAGATTGGATAGGTTTTGTTGATGACATGATGTCTACATCTAGATATGTTTTCAATCTTAGTACGGGTGCAGTCACATGGACTAGTAAGAAGTAGTGGTTAGTAGCTCTTTCCTCAACATAAAAAAAGTATCAAGGAAATGTCAAAGCAACATGTAAGACAGTCTAGCTTCAGACAATGCTTTCTGACATGAAAATGTCTCAAGCAAAGCCTTCACCCTTGTTTTGTGACAACCAAGGGCTTGGCAAAAATCTAATCTTTCAAAAGCATATACAACACGTGGAGCTTCATTTTCATTGCATACAACAACTTGTAGAAGATGAATCAATGATGTTGCACTATGTTCCAATTGAGGATCAAACTGCAGACATTCTTACCCAATCCTTGAGTACAAACAAATTTGTAAAATTTAGAGACAAACTTGGTGTAGTTGGTATATTGACCATTAAGGGAGGGTATTAAAAATATTATTGTTATATTTAATTTATAATGATCAATTATGTCATTAGGATGGTATTTAGAAACATTCTTTTATTCTTCTATTAGGTTGCTTTTCTTTAGTTGTCAATCTTATTTGTTATGGAGAGATTTTTGTAATCTCTTATTTACGGAAACTTTTACTCCTTAGTTTAACATCAGATATTTCAATCATTTTAACTTTAATCCATGAATTGTAAATAATAGGAATATGTTGTTTATGTTCATATTGTTGATTATGTTGCATTGCACAAAGCATACTTCATAGTGCATAATAATAACTAGATGGTTACAGTTGACAAAATTTCAATTACAATATAATTTACACAAAGTCAACCTATAAACTTACTATAGAATTTCAAAAAAACAAATGTTACCAATTACTCTTGCTACTATAAATGGAGCTATGCTAGAGCGCTACAAGTCCTTATACTGAAGCTCCTATTTTAGAGCCTCTCCTAAGTGATTCAACTTCATGACTATCCAAGTTGGCCCCCATGATGTCAAAATCCTCAAGCTTAAGAAAGTCATTAACAAGACAATTATCCTTTGCTAAGCAGACATTAATTATAAATAGGAATTAGCTGGTTCATATTTGTGATTTAACAATACTTGCAGTTTCTAGAACCATGTGAAAGAGACCTATATTAAGAGTTTAAAAGAGAAATTATATGACAAAGAAAGTAATTGCAAAGTTCTACTTAATTGGCTTTGAAACAAATAGCTCTGTATAGAGTGATAACAAATGCTTTTAAAACAAAATCTCACATCTCAAAAGACCATAAATGATATTGAATATCATTGATAACTATTTTAGTAGACTTGTAAAACAATAAAGGGAGTGTTAAATATTTTTCAAAGTTACCCAAGGACACATCCCAGGGATTTTTTCAAGTGTCCTTGTTTCCAGGATGTCTCAAGGACATGCCCGGGCCATATTCCCAATTGCAACCCAAAAAAGTCAATGTAACTCAAACCATTGTGGCAACGTGCCCAAGATAGACAAGTGTTGTTTTCCAAACTCACACACCTTACCAATTAAAAAGGGAATGTGTTTCCATTTTACATTTTAAGCACTTGCCTAAGATGAGAAACATGTTCTTCATACATTCTACTAAAGGCCAAAATATTGTCCAAGTAAACAATCACACAATAATCAATAAGCAACCTAACTAACTCTTTCATCAACTTCGTAATGTTGGTTGGAACATTGCACAATCCAAACATGATAGAACAAGCCACTCAAACAATCCTTAATTAGTCATAACATTGATTTCCATTCATTTTCTTCTTTGATTTGAATTTGGCAATACCACCATATCTAAAATCCAGCTTTGTAAGATGTAACACATGCCCATTCCACCACAAGTCTTATCTATTGCCCTTGTATGATGTAGCATGGTCCATTCCACCACAGAGCTTAACTATCTTGCGAGGTATTAATACTGCCTCACCCTAACATTCTCACATTCAATCCTTCTTAGGGGTAAGAAGGATTGATTAAAGATTAGACTACCATAAAACAATTCTTAATGTATTACGAATGTAAATGTTATTTACATATTCTAATCGACGATTATTTATATGAATTTACTATCTTAGTACATTTGCATATATATATTTCTAATTCATTAATATAAACTGATACCAATGCTATATCATATGAACTGGACCATATATTGGCTCTTGGCTCTTAAACTTACTAGCTTTCAAATATTATATTTTGTAAAACAGTACTAAATCGCACCCTTGCTGTTACACTTTGTTGCCAGCCAATGAATAGTAACTGCCAATGAATAGTAACTTATTGGTCTGTGAATGTAATCTGTAATTCTTCTTTTTTTGATCCCAATACATCATCCCCTTTCTTGGTTGCTTGGAAGAAGATATTTATATCTTACCATAGATGGTGAGAAGTCACAACACTTCAACTGTTTGTAAGAGAGGTGATTGTTCATAACTAATGTTTTGCTTAACCTTATTGAATCGTTTCTTAACCTTCACACTAAATGAATCACAGCCCTTTTATTATTAGCATTTGTTATCGCTGACTTTGCAATATAACTTTTAAATCGCACCCCTTCATGAATGCTTCTTCATAATCTTAATCGCACCTTTCATTAACTGTCATTCATGTAATTGCTGCATATTGGATCTCCTGCATAGTCAAGATCGCTCCATTGCTATAGTTCATCCTTAATCCAATCACTTAAGTATAGCATGGTTGCCTCTTCTCAGATACAATAATTTCTGGGTTCTAAAATCTCAGAAAATCGTGAAGTCAGACGATTTTCTGATTAACGAGTTCTCTTTATTTATTTGTTTCTGTTTTCATTCATGCTAGAAAGCAGATAAGTATTGTAGCGTCCTAAAATTGCGACACTTGCAATTTCGACTGCATTTCGGTCTTCACGATGGCGACGCAACACGCAACCTGAATGGAGACCCCGAAACCTGATTACGACACTAAAAACTGCATTTTTCAAGCACCCTGGCCTGAACCTCCTTTGCACCCTGCTGTCCCAGGAGGTGGGACCAGCGCGCCAAGCGCCCTGGTCCCTGGGCCTATTTTGGGCCCGGTCTCCTATGGGGTCTCGGGTCTTTTTGTTTGCAAATTGCAAATTAACTTTCCTGGTCGGCCTAAGGTCGGGAAAATCAGTCTTTCAACCCTAATTGACAAGTATATAAACTACATTTCCTCTCCCATTTTGGTAGATAAAAAAAGGCGAAAACGATATTCAAGCATTCAAGCATTCAAGCATTCCTTCAAGCAATTGAGCATTCTAAGTCTCCATTCAAGGCTAAGTGTTGCATTCAAGACAAGGATTCAACCATTGAAGAGGAGATCACTTACTACATACAACATACAACATACAACAAACAACAACATCTATACCTTCGCACATAAGGATACAAACATCCTTACAACAAGGTATTAGTACTTGTTTTACATTACATTTACAACATTTCTCATTTCTTGGTTAATTCCAAAATCGGGGTTTGACCTAAAGGCAAACCCCTAATCCCTAAGCCCCCAATCGTCTTCGCTTTTCTGTGTGTAGGTTGCAGGTACACGGCTGAAATTGAAGATCTGGAATCCTTGTGCAGATACGAACAGATCCCCCTTCGTTTCGCGGATTTTTCGGAGGACCGTGGCGCCGGGCGCCATCGTCCCGACAACTTTTGCTCAAATTTGCAGGACAACGCCGTATCGACATTTTACTGCTAATTCCAGGTCCGCAGCTTCATCCTATATCCCTATCTCAGTTTATAAGCGAATCTTTGTCACTTTCTATGCATTCCTAGCTTAATTCTTCTATCAACATTCTTTACAAAAGAGGGTA
The DNA here is from genome assembly GCF_030272615.1 of Cryptomeria japonica. NCBI lineage: Eukaryota > Viridiplantae > Streptophyta > Pinopsida > Cupressales > Cupressaceae > Cryptomeria > Cryptomeria japonica. The sequence goes on from NC_081405.1 coordinate 272,641,641, forward strand.
GCCTTGCTGTCTTAACCCTTGAAACGCATTTAGCATCCAATCTTGCATTGTGTGGGATTGGATCTTGTGGGTTTCAACCCCTCTTTTGAATGTAAAGTCTCTCCCTTAAGTGAAAACCATCAACCCTAGTGACCTCCCTTCTCTCTCCTTGGAGTTGGAAGAGGGGAGAGCAACTAGGGTTCGATTGCGATTTTCCGCTTTACATTTTGGTGAACCCGACGTGAACATCCTTTCTGATTATTCATAGTTAGATCTAAAAATTGGATTCCTTCATTACATTTCCATGTTTGATCTTTTGCAAAATTTTAGAGGTTAATTGCATAAAAACCCTAAATTTTCTTTTTAAGTAATTAAACTTGTGAAATGTTTAATTGTTGATGCTTGTTTCAGATCTGCCCTTCTATTACAAATTATCAATTCATATTTGTGCCTTAATTTTGAAAATTAAGTGGTTAAGTGTCAAAACCCTAATTTTTGAAACCCTCTTTTCCGACAATTTCACTGATCAAAACATCTCCAAATCAGCTGTAACTTTGGATTCCGCAATAAAATCACAATATCTTTCATCCCTGAAAATTTGGAAAAAAGTTGCGAGGACCGTGTGCACCCCGAGCGCCATCGTCCCTGACATTTTTTCCGAAATTTCGGGAGCTAGATCTTACTTTATTTTTCTGCTAAAATCCAGAATTTTGGCTGATTTTATCAATTCTAACACCTTCAAAATTACAGTCAAAGTTGGTCTTGTGATTGCTTGGTTTAGGGCTTCTAATCATTTAAAAATCATCGAAATTGAAATTTTGTGTCAAAATTGTGTTCTTACTGTCCTAAATCTGAAAATTGTGTTAACATTCATTCGAAATTTCAGTGCTTTATTCAAATTCTTGCAATTTGTGACTTTTGAAATTAAATGCTTAATACTTTCAAATTTTAAAACTTGCATTACTTTTGGTATTCCCTCTAAAATCATAAAATTCAAAATTTCAGTTTCCCTCTCTTTTTCAAAATTCAAATTTTGCATTTTTCGACAATCTTGGTAGGGTTCAATTTTGAGATTGCAACTTTAATTTGGCCTATCTACAGATCGTAAAATCACTCAATTTTTTCAGGTTAGCTATAAAATCATCATAACTTTCATCCCTGCAAATTTCGAAAAAAGTTGCGAGGACCGTGTGCACCCCGAGCGCCACGGTCTCGGACATTTTTTCCGAAATTTCGGGAGATTGTCCTGATTGTATTTAACAGCTTAAATCTAAAAGATTTGCTGATTTTACTGAAATTTGCTACCTCTAAAATTCAAAATCTCTCTCTTTCTTTAGTGCATGAGTTTTACAACAATAAGCCCTACTTACACTATTCCCGTTAGACGAAGCCTTAGAATTAAGTCTTTCCAAGGTTTAATTACTGAGGAGATGGAACCTAATTTGAATGGTCTTTTTAACGAGGACATGGGTAATTCCTCTAATCCTCTTAATGATGAAGAAGCTCTCCATGAGGTTTCTGTAGAACAACTTTCGAAATTGGATAATCAATTTGATGATTTTCGACAGTGGATGTCTCAAGAATACCCTGATAGTCAAGCTCTTCCTTTAATTGAGGGTCTAAAACATATGCTTCAAAGTGATAAGAATGGAATTGATATTTTGCGTGGTATTGCACACATTGTGGATTCGAATGTGATGCCTATGAAGAGTTGTGCCGAAACTTTAGGTTATACACAACCTCCTACACAAGTCAATCACTCTATTCCTTTAACAACTTCTATTGCTAGCATACCTACCTTTACATCAAACATAATGACTACTTCTATACAAGATATTCCCCCTGTGATCACCAGTCATGGGGGTAATCCTCCCTCTTCAATTAACCCTCTTCCTTCATTCAATCCGACTTCTTCATTCATTCCTTCAATGAGTGTTCCTATTATATCTCCACAAATGAACATGACACAAGGGGGCAATTCATTTAACCATTCCATTCCTCCTTGTAGTGTTCCTCTTGTCCAATCATCTCCTATGACTAACTATCATAGTGTCCCACCACCTTACTCTCTACCTTCTTTCAATAACATAACACCTCCATCACAATCTAACACGTCTAATATGAACTCTTCGACTGAAGCGACCATTAACAATCTTGCACAAACTGTCTCTTCTTTACAGCAACAAATTGCCTCTATGAATCAATCTAAGTTTAGTGTGCCCACATTTGACGTTGCCAGCCCACTTTCTCTTAACATTGTTCGAGCTATCCCCCCTAAACATGTTGAAATTCCACATTTGGAGCTTTATAATGGTAAGGGTGATCCTCTAACACATGTTAAGACCTTTCAAACAATATGTACTGATTTTGCTTATGACCAAAGGTTGCTTGCAAAACTGTTTACTAGAACATTAAGAGACAAAGCCCTACAATGGTATTGCTCGTTGCCTTCTTATTCTATTACTTCTTTTGAACAACTTGCAAATGCTTTCATTCAACAATTTCAAAACAATATAAGTCCTAAAGTTACTTTGATTGATTTAATGCATTGTAAACAAGGTGTTAAAGAAAAAGTGACTGATTTCATTGGTAGATATAAGCATTTGTATGCTCAAATTTCTTTTCCAGTGCCTGACAATGATATTCAAAGAATCTTTATTTCTAATTTACAAAAAGACATTAGAGAAAAACTCCTGTTTTCTGAGTTTACTTCTTTCCAACAGTTGTGCGCAACTCTTCACAATTATCAACTGACTGTGAGTCAAATGGAACAATCACATCCTATGACTCCGAGTGATAAGGGTGATAGTAGTCAACAACCATTTGGGAAGTTTAAACCGAACAGAGATTCCATCAAATTCAATGAAAACATCATCAACAACAATGTGAATGCAGCATCAGGTGTGCCTCCTATTTCTAAATTTTTCAAGAAAGAAAGAAAGTATACTCCTTTGAATGAATCATTGCATAGTATTATGAATAAGTTATTGGAACAAAATGTGCTTACTCTTCCTCCTATAAGGCAAATTGATCCTGCAAAGATTAATTCACCCTATTTTGATAACAAATCTTTTTGTCAATTTCATCGTCAACCTGGGCATGATACTGAAAAATGTTTTGCTTTAAAGGGTAAAATTCAAGATTTGATTGATAATAATACTATCTCTGTTTCTGGAGTGAATGATAAAGGCAACACATCTGTAGCTCCTCCTAACCAAAATCTTCAGATTTTTACTGATCCATTACCTTCTCATACCTCTAATGCGATTGATACTACTGATTCCTCTGTCTCACCTGATGATCTTGTGTCTATGACTCCGAATGTGATTAATTTTGTGGAGCAACAGAAAATCCCTAAAGAACCTTCCATCACATTTGATTCCAGTGAAACTATCAGGGCACCTGATGGTCCTTTATATATAGTTGCAAAAGTCAAGAACATACCTTGCCGTGGAGTGCTTATTGATCCTTCTTGCATGGTTAATATCATTACTGAAGAATTTCTTTTTACTTTGCAATTGAATCAAGTGATCTATGATGAAACAAATGTGGTTGTGAAATTATTTGATGCATTTTCTTCTCCTGCAATTGGTTCTATTACATTACCTATTGAGGTCCATAACAAATCCCTTGATGTGGACTTTGCTATTATTCCATCATCCGAACAATTTCGGGTGAAGCTAGGCTATCCTTGGCTGTCTTCCATGAAAGCTATTGCTTCTCCTATTCACAAGTGTTTGAAATTTCCCCATAATGGTGAAGTTGTTACTGTCAATCATAGTCTCTTTAAACCAGCTGAAAGAACTTCTAATGTTCCTATTGATTATTTTTGGCCTAAACAATTCCAATCTCTTCCTCCGCGAAGTGATCATCTTTTCAAATCTTATCAAAAGTGGAAAAAAGATATGATCCTATCTCTAAGTGAACCTAGAACACCCAAACTTGACATTCCTATCATTCTTGAGAAGGAAGTTCTTCCTTTGAAAGATAAAACTAATGTCTTTCCTCAAGAAGATTCCCAACCCATCCCTATGGATGTGACTATGTCTATGTCTGATAAACCTCCTAAGAGTAGACCCATACCTCCTCGTCATGATGGACTTGGTCTCCTTCCTAAACCAAATATTCCTCCCTTATATGGAGCAGTTCCTCCTCCTTCCTCTTATGGAGAGAAGAGACCTTCCTCTTCTCCTATTGTTCAGCCTAAGAGACCACAACCTAAACACCCAAGTGATAAGGATGAGAACATTCCTCCTCCTCAATCTTCTCAACTTCCTACTAAGACTAGATGAAATCGTTCTGCACGTGAACGCCGACGAAGGCGTCATCTTAGAGCTCAGGTAGCTGCTTCTCAAACTTTGCAATCCCCAAAAACACCTTCAACAAGCATTATTCCATTTTCTCCTCAGCCGACGATTGAGCCGAAATCTCCTAAACATAAGATGCATGATGGTCTTGATCCTGTGCGAGTTAAAGATCCTATTTTTATAAATCTTGATGATGATATAGATGAAAATGTTATTCATGATGAAAATGTTACTTCTCTTGCTTCTGATAGTGAATATGAACTTGTTGATATTGGTAACCATTTATCTAACGAATTTTCTAAAGCACTTATCCTAGCTCCTAGACAAGAACAACGTGGCTCGGAACATGAACATAGCCCTTGTTTGGATCTTGTGATAGCTCCATCTGCTGTGTTGGATGTTCCTCCTCTAGCGTGTTCCCTGCCTTCCTGAAACATCGATCAGCAAGATCGAGGGGTAGATGACGTGCTAGACTAGTTACATTAGCATAGCAGATTCTCTCCTCCTCTCTTTTGTTACTTCTTCTATGTGTTATTCTCATTCTTCTATTTGTTGTCCTTAGTGTTGTCTACTTGAGGATGATGCAAAGCATTGAGATCTCTCGATCTCTCTCATGTTGACTCAAAAGACACATGTGTTCCCTTCTTCTAGGTGACCTTCCTTGATTGGGGAATGAAGAACAATTATGCATACATACATATGATATACATGAATTATCATACAGCATACTGACCCCAAGGAAAGCGAAGTCACCCCGTGCTTTGTGTTTTGTGTCTATCATCCTTGGGCTTATCTCACACTTGGGGGCTAAATCCTTGTGATAACGTGCTCCTTTCCTTTCTCATTTCTTATATGTATCACTACCTTAAAGCAATCACCCCCGGTGAGGCATGTGCGATCGCTTTAACGTAGGGGGGCATACACCCTGTCTATCCTTTCAAGATACTTGAAAATTTCTTGGCGAACTTAGCCTTGCCTTGAAAATTTTTGGTATTTCTTTTGCATGACTCATAGTGAGGGAACCTTACTACTGACAGTCATGGTCCTCCCTCGTGATCTTCCCTTTTACTTTGTCAATCGAAGTCGTAAGATCCTTAGTCCACTGGGGGCTTGGTGTATCTTGCCTCCTTGACGTGGTGAAAGTCTTTCAATGTTGTTTCCTTGTACTTTATCGGAAGTATGAGCATACATACTCCCGCTAAAGTGGGGGCTAAATGTAGCGTCCTAAAATTGCGACACTTGCAATTTCGACTGCATTTCGGTCTTCACGATGGCGACGCAACACGCAACCTGAATGGAGACCCCGAAACCTGATTATGACACTAAAAACTGCATTTTTCAAGCACCTTGGCCTGAACCTCCTTTGCACCCTGCTGTCCTGGGAGGTGGGACCAGAGCGCCCAGCGCCCTGGTCCTTCAGGATTAGGGCGCGCCCTGGTCCCCCAGGACCATGGCGCCCAGCGCCCTGGTCCCTGGGCCTATTTTGGGCCCGGTCTCCTATGGGGTCTCGGGTCTTTTTGTTTGCAAATTGGAAATTAACTTTCCTGGTCGGCCTAAGGTCGGGAAAATCAGTCTTTCAACCCTAATTGACAAGTATATAAACTACATTTCCTCTCCCATTTTGGTAGATAAAAAAAAGGCGAAAACGATATGCAAGCATTCAAGCATTCAAGCATTCCTTCAAGCAATTGAGCATTCTAAGTCTCCATTCAAGGCTAAGTGTTGCATTCAAGACAAGGATTCAACCATTGAAGAGGAGATCACTTACTACATACAACATACAACATACAACAAACAACGACATCTATACCTTCGCACATAAGGATACAAACATCCTTACAACAAGGTATTAGTACTTGTTTTACATTACATTTACAACATTTCTCATTTCTTGGTTAATTCCAAAATCGGGGTTTGACCTAAAGGCAAACCCCTAATCCCTAACCCCCCAATCGTCTTCGCTTTTCTGTGTGTAGGTTGCAGGTACACGGCTGAAATTGAAGATCTGGAATCCTTGTGCAGAGACGAACAGATCCCCCTTCGTTTTGCGGATTTTTTGGAGGACCGTGGCACCGGGTGCCATCGTCCCGACAACTTTTGCTCAATTTTGCAGGACAGCGCCGTATCGACATTTTACTGCTAATTCCAGGTCCGCAGCTTCATCCTATATCCCTATCTCAGTTTATAAGCGAATCTTTGTCACTTTCTATGCATTCCTAGCTTAATTCTTCTATCAACATTCTTTACAAAAGAGGGTAGCCTTGCTGTCTTAACCCTTAAAACGCATTTAACATCCAATCTTGCATTGTGTGGGATTGGATCTTGTGGGTTTCAACCCCTCTTTTGAATGTAAAGTCTCTCCCTTAAGTGAAAACCATCAACCCTAGTGACCTCCCTTCTCTCTCCTTGGAGTTGGAAGAGGGGAGAGCAACTAGGGTTCGATTGCGATTTTCCGCTTTACAAGTATACATGACAGTCTGAAAAATAAATTGAATTAATGATTCAATAATTGGATAATCTATTCAACAATATATAAGCGTATATAAAGAGATTACAAGGACGACGTTCTAAATTAAGAACAAGTCGTTTAAAGTGAACTACCAAAAAGTTAAAGGCTAAATAAAGCTTAAAAGCTAATTAACTAAAAAGAAAAAGCTAAATGCTAAATAAAGCTTAAAAGCTATTTAACTAAAAAGCTAAATGAGTCCACAACTAATAATAGAAGATGACCACTAAAAATAGAAGATATTAATATTATTTTAACACCCTCCTTATGGGCATTGTACTCAATACCCTACAGAAAACAGTGCAGGTGTTTTCATCACACATGCAAAGAACACGATGCTGCTACGAAGACCCTTTCAGGATCTGCAGAATGTAAATGACCAAGAGTACCAAAAGCCATCCAAGTGAATGTAGGCTTCACACGCGAATTAGAGATCTGACACACACAAATAACTGAAGCCTGAACCAATGATTTTGAGAAAAAAATCAGCAAACCCTTTTGTAGAAGAGTACCAACTCCAAAACTGACTGCAAAATACCACAGTTGCAGATGTTCGCCCTGGCAGGTGCGACCCAAACTGACTGCAACAAAGCACAATTTTGAGGAAAAAATCATCCAACCTTGAAATAGGAACCCTCGAAAAGAGAATTTATGATTTTGAGGAGAAAATCGAAAAACCAAGAAATTTGAGGTTACAAATCATCGTTTTTGTGGAAAAAACAGTAAAACCCAGATAATTAAAATCTTACGTGAATATCACGGATTACAGATGAGATAATTTTTAAGGGAAAATTATAAACCCTGCGAACAATTTTTGAGGAAAAAATCGTGAAAACCCTCCCATGATTTTTTGTGGAAAAAATCAGAACACCTGAAAAATTGTGAAAACCCTAGGACTTGTAAGACAAGGTCTGGCCTAAATCAATCTGATCAAGACAACAATATTTAGATATCGTGAACATGCACTGTTTCCAGGTGTTGTGGTAGCTATTGAACTTTTGACTGTGTTCCAACATGATGTTGGTCATAGATGCCATCACAAAAATGGAGGTTGAATGAGGTCAACCTAGTGAAAGCATGAGACAGAAGAATCCGATTCAAAAATCAAAATAGAAGTAGCTGCACAAAAAATCTGAAACCCTGGAGGAGAATTCTAGCATGAATTCTAAGGTACGAATTTCGAGGTTTGGAAGAAATCCAGAAATTAAAAGTTTCTGCGAATTGAAAACCTAAAATTTTTCTTGAAAAATAATCAGAAAAAAATAATAATTTGTAGAAAATAAAAAAAATACCTCTAATTTTTTGTTGTAGATAAAACCAGAAAAATATTGACGATTTTAAAAAAAGAATAGGGGCAGAAACCCTAGGTCGGTTATACAACATAAATGGCACCTAGAAGACACCAAAATTCCCGACATCCACAGAATTAGCAAAAATTGTTGATTGTTTTTGAATTCCAAGGCAATTTCGCTAGCACAAAATTTGAGGCACGAAAAATGAGGCACCTAGAAAATATGAGACCAACCCAAAAAAGCTTTGAAAAAACCATCAAGAATCTAAAATCAAAATGTAGATCCGACGGCTCAAAAATTGAGGCACGAAAAACGATGCACCCAAAAAATTTGATGAGGACCCAGTTGAGGTCTTGAAAAACCCACCAAGAATCTACAACCAAAATGAAATTTCGACTTGAACTGAAGGGTCAAGACCCTAGTCGAAAATTGCGGAAACCCTAGGAAAATTTTCAATCTGCAAAAAAAAACCTCTGAGTTGCAGGCCCGAAAATCTCCAGAACCCTAAAAAAAACATGAACAAAGAAATTTGCCCACGAACAAAAAACCCTCGAAACCCTCAAAAAGCCTTCAAAAAAGCAAAATTGTGTTTTTATAAAAAACAATAAAAAAAGTCTGGAAAATATTCCAGAAAGAAGGCCATGAATTTTTATTAAAAAACTCGCCAAATTTTAAAGAAACCCATTGACCCGCTCTCATACCGTGAAAAATAAATTGAATGAATGATTCAATAATTGGATAATCTATTCAACAATATACAAGCGTATATAAAGAGATTACAAGGACGACGTTCTAAATTAAAAACAAGTCGTTTAAAGTGAATTACTAAAAAACTAAATGCTAAATAAAGTTTAAAAGCTAATTAACTAAAAAGAAAAAGCTAAATGCTAAATAAAGATTAAAAGCTAATTAACTAAAAAGCTAAATGCTAAATAAAGCTTAAAAGCTAATTAACTAAAAAGCTAAATGAGTCCACAACTAATAATAGAAGATGACCACTAAAAATAGAAGATGACCATTATAGAAGATATTAATATTATTTTAACAAGTCTGCCCTTTCCTAGATTGTTTGTCCTCAAGCAATGATCACAAAGAGAGTGTTCAAGATGACTCTACAAAGTTTTGATGTATCTAATTGTTTTAGGAATCCCCTTAAACCATCTTCTGTTGTGCTATTCTGATATTATATCAAGTTGTAATTTTAAGACAAGTTTTCTCTCATCTTTCAGAAAAAGGTCACTAGTTGTGGATATCTCTTTGAGTTGAAACAAGGGTGAGCTTTCCACATATTAAGACAAGGATTAGAGCATGACACATATATGACCTTAAAGGCAACATTCTTTTCTAAATAAATTCATAGCTTTTTGGTTTACTCTAGTTATTTTCACATTCTAGATTAACCCGAAAATATAAATCTTATGATGATATGAATATGTTTATAGTAATCATAGACACTCACGGAGTAGACAAACACATTAGGAATGAACCAAACACGGAGCATACACATAAAAACATGAAGCATACACGTGGATATATGCAAACATGGAACATACACGCAAATACATGTATTGTTGGATTCCTTCTTATTAACTAGAATCATTCATTGATTCATGTTTTCCCTGCAGGATGGCAGGATAAAAAATCTGATACCAATTGTAATGTCCCCTTCCAATTTTTGTCCTAGAATTTTAATTATAACAAATTAGTGTTAGGGTTACTCTTAACTAAGGTTTATGATACTTCTTACCAAAAAGATCAACATATTTCAACATAACTATCATGCTTAAGATTCAATTATTGCAACTAATGAACATTTAGCTTTCATTAATACATTTGATAACTATTATATTTAAGCCCCAATCCCTACTTCTAACCTAATCCTCAACCCTCTAAAGGATGGGAAATAATCATGTTAGGGTGCTTGAAACTATCTTTCACAAATAGTGCCTTTGTATGATGTAACACATGCCCATTCCACCGCAAGTCGTATCTATTGTCCTTGTATGATGTAGCATGGTCCATTCCACCGAAAGACTTACCTATCTTGCAAGGTATTAATACCACCTCATCCTAACATTCCCACATTCAATCCTTCTTAGGAGCAATAGGAAAGATTAAAGATTAGGTTACCATATAAAAATTCTTAATTCTTAATGTATTAAGAATATAAATGTTATGAACATATTCTAATCATTTATTTCTATGAATTTACTTAATCCATTTGCATATATCCACTATATATATATATATACTCTGCTACCATGGTAGCTCCCTTTCATTAAATCAGAGAAAAAAAAGTACATTGCTAGTTGCATAGAATATGCACCAGGATACGGGAAGCCTCCTATACCCTATCTGGGCCGGTGTTAAAGCATCTTTGTATGTTCGGACAAGAAAAAATAGTAGAGTCATATTATTTGAAGTCATGGCCGCCTGGGGGCTCTCAGCAGTCTCAGTGAGATCACTGTTATGCTTCATTGCCTCAATACATATTGCGTAGCAACAAGATCCGTATTGGGCCTCATGGAGACCGAGTTCAATGATTCCAGCGCCACGTCTCTGAGTTGTGGATGTACCATGTGTTTTATTGCTTGCTTGGTCAGGTCCATGTCGTCAGTCGCCCGCAACACTGCACAAAATGTTCCAACAGTTGCCAATTGTGGACATGGGCTCTCGACAACCTCCATTTCTCCAATGATGTTTCTCACAACTCCAATCTCCACATCCCCACTGATGGAGAATTGCAGTTGCACCTTATCCCTAAGATGGATATGTCATTGTTCATGACCCTGGATGTTGATGTAAAGCCTACCATTATCGCACCTTGAATTTTGTTGGTAGATGTGAGGAGCAACTCCAGTTTTGTCTCCTTTTATGGCATCTGATCCTCTGTCTAGTGTTCTTCGGCGACAACCTTGGCCTGTGATATATGTAGCGTAAGCCTTTTAACACACCCTACAGTCGCTGATAGTGATGGCTTTTAATCCATCCCACTGCTCGATGTTGTCTGTGACAATACTTCCTGCACACTCCACGGCAGCCTTGGACAGGTAACCCGCCGCCCAATTTACTATTCTGTAGGCATGCCTTACCATATACTCGTTGATGCTGTCTAATTCAGTCCAAATGGCGGATGTCCATTGGGAAAATTTCCAATGAAGGGCCGTGTTAGATGTGATAGTATTAATTACCAACATTGAATCTCCTTCGATATCGATCGCATGGAAGTTCTGTTTCCTGCACCATTTTATCCCTTCATACAATGCCCTAAATTCAGCCTCATTATTCTTTCGTCTGGTGGTTCGATCACCCCTAGCCACTTAGGAGACCTGCTCTGGTCCCTAATTATGAACCCACATCCCGAACTACCAGGGTTAGATCTATATGCCCCATCAAAGTTTAGATTTAGTCTGTCTGCAGGGGATATATATAATTCATTAATATAGATTGATATCAATGCTATATCATATGAACTGAACCATATATTGGCTCTTTGCCTTTCAAACATTATATTTTGTAAAGTAGTATTAATTGTACCCTTGCTGTTACACTTTGTTGCTAGCCAATGAATAGCAACTTATTGGTCTGTGAATGTAATCTGTAATTCTTCTTTTATTGATCCCAATCCGTCATTCCCAATCTGTGAATGTAATCTGTAATTCTTCTTTTATTGATATCAATGCTATATCATATGAACTGGACCATATATTGGCTCTTTGCCTTTCAAACATTATATTTTGTAAAGTAGTACTAATTGTACCCTTGCTGTTACACTTTGTTGCCAGCCAATGAATAGCAACTTATTCGTCTGTGAATGTAATCTGTAACTCTTCGTTCATGCTAGAGGGCAGATGAGAAGTAGTTGATAGGCGGGGACATGACTAAGGCATAGTTGTGTGGATTTCTGTTTGTGTTGAGTCTTGTAGGTGTGCTACAGCAGTATGCCGTTGTTTAGATTTATATTCTATTTTTCCCATTTGAAATGCAAATAGTATCACTTTGTTGTGTTTTGAGTAAATTGGATGTACCAAATTTGTCATATTTAGTGAGTTTGGTGAAGAATTCAAGTTCTGAAAGCCAAATCATTTGCTGCTGTTGCATATCAGATCTCAGACCTGATTATTTGCTATTGAATATAAAAAAATCATTTCTTTGTTGTTCCATGAAGTTTTATTTGAATTAGTATTTCTTCCAGTGAAGTTTGGAGCAAATTAGGTAATTTAGATTTGGCATACTTTTGTGGATTTGTGGTAGATTTTGGAAGTGTGAAGCTATAACTTTGTCGCTGTTGCAAAATCAAATTTTCAAACCTGTTCATCGATTTTTCATATCAGAAAAATCAATTTAATGTTCTTTGGAAAGTTCATTAATTTGTTGTCCTCTCTATGCAAGACTAGTTGACTAGTTTTGGTGATTTTGGATAAAATTGACATAATATTTGCAAATCCAATTCAAGATTTCAAATTGTTCTAAAGTTTTGGTTGAGGACATCATAATATATGAGGCCCACTTCAAGAGGAATTAAGATAAGCCCACAGACTAAGGCGTGAGTCCTCTCAAGGCATGTATTAGTTTGTCTGAGACCTATTTAACATGCATGGAATGTTACGCTATATGTCTAGAGCATTCATGTACATAGTATGACTATTGTACTCCTCGCAGGCTTTCTGAACCTCCATGTATATGACAAGCCGAAATGGAATGTAGTTCCCTAACAAGTGCGAGGAATGCATTTAAGCAGTAAGTTTCATCAATTAACAAAGCACTAAGCCTACAAAATATATAAGAAATTTAAATATTAAAAAAACAATCCTTCATTTTGATAAAAAAATATAGATACAGTTCATTTTTTCAGCACTACAAGCTGACTTTTAGTTTTTTGAGACAATGTCTATACTATTATGAATATACTTCTGCTTCCCACTTGGTCATACAATTTCACTACCCTATCCGCTTGTTATTAAAACTTGATTGCAACTTGATGAAATATGACGAATATTTGATGGTGAACCACATCCCAGCAGCTAGGACTCAGTTCTGAGCTAAAAATAAACAAAAAAAACCCGATTAAATAACGGGTTCGCATGGTTAAGGTTTCATGACAAGTTGGTGGACTGAAAATGTGTCTTCCATGCGATTTTTCATGATATTTACACAATTTTTTGAAATTTAAAGCCTTAAAAATGGTTGAAAATCACAGCTGATTAAAATGCAGTTTTTTTTGGAGAAAAAATCATTTCCGCTAGGTTTTTTTCTAAAAACACGAAAGTCAGGATTTTTTGAGGACTTATGCGTCTATGGTTTTAAGAATTGACTTGCTACTTTATTTAGATGAAATATATTACAAGGGAAAATGTGTCTTCAACAACAGAAAGCAAGCCTGATCTTGTAGTTTTGCTGAAGTGGAGTCTCAAAGAAGACTGAAAACGTTAGAATAAAAAACATTACACAATAGCATCCAAATAAATGATATTATATCTGACTATAAAAATCGGAAATCTTTCAGTTAGCAAGCTTTTAATAGCATATATATAATCCGCAGGAGAAATGTGTTGTCAAGAACAGAAAACAATTTTTTTAATAATAAATAGAAAAATGCATTTGAATTCAGATTTGACTGAGACCCTAAATTCCAAAAGCAGTTCAAATAAACTGGTAAATTCAAGACAAAATACAATAATTCATTCATTGCACAAAAGAATAAGATTGGAAATAATTGAGCGTGATAATAAAAGCATACGTTAAAATAAAATGGATAGCCGAAATATTGGAAACCGAAAATAGGGACATTACAACATACACTGTACACTGATAAATCTCAAAAAGATTGTTTTGCTACGCTATAATACAATTTAGGGTAATCAAACACTATTTTGTTTATCCAGAATTCGATATGGCATAGCATTTTCCCAATCAAAGTCCCAAATTGCCTAGAAGAAAAACGCGGGGACTATTCCATCCTAAACCAAGCAACTTTCTCAATAAAACAGACACTGGTAGCCCTAATTCCAAAAACCCATCTTCGATTCACCATGAAAAACCCAAATGGTTCTTTCTGGATCAAGGATGGGGAGCGGGAGGAGCACCTAAAAGGCTGGCTTGCTGGCTCTCAAGCTCGTTGAACTGCTGTTCTCGATCCATTTCAATAATAAGAGGAACCACCAGAATCAGAAAAGAAGTACCTGCAATCCATGCAGCCTTGCCTGTGCTCCAGAAGATCTTCTTGCTGATACGACCAGTATTTGAGGCGGCCCTTTTTGTCTTGTGAAAGATAAGTGATTGCCTCACACTGTTACTTAGTTTGGCTACGATGCCATCGTTAGCACTGCTGCTGCCACTGCTGCCTGGAAGAGACAGAGATGGCCCTCTTCGATCCCTTCTCGCACCCCCAGACATTGATCTCTCCTTATTTCTGATAAACCTTAGTTTTCTGTTTCTCAAATAAAACCCTCCAGCATTGAATGCTACATACATAAACCTAGTCGTAGATATTACAAAGTCCCTTATTGTCTTGATTACCCTAAGTAGGTTGGGGTTCCCTAGGCAAAATTTGCAAGTATAAAAGGGTTTCTCCCATTTCTCCGTAGGCAAAATGTTGGGATGGGCAATTTTACATGTTTAAAGGAAGGTTTTACACACTTAAATTTAGAATTTCTTTTAGTTAAATTAGTGTTTGGAAAAAATACATTAAAGAATGATAGTCTATATATTGTCAAGAAAATAAGGAGGAATACTATTAGTATAGTTTAGTTACGTCAAAGGCATTTCTTATATAAAATGGATAGTATGTTTTTTCAAATCAATGGTTGAAAGTTAAGGAAAACAAGTTCAATATGATTCAAATCATCTCGTCCATTCAATTTCTCATCTGACTTAAGTATCATCGTTTTTTCTAGCCACTTTTCTCCATTGTTTTTTTCCTGATTGGCATATTTGACAATACTCCATATTCGAAAATGAAAAGTGAGATTTAGAATAGTAAGTAAATTTCAAATAAATCAAATCTTGTAGAAGAAAAAGCCTTTTTACTATCAAACAAGCATAAGCTTTTATTAATGGCTTTTGCTCTTTCAAATTATATATTTTTTATATTGTATTATATTATCTACATTATATAAAATAGTGATTAGATAGACTTTAATATATACTAATAAATATCTATATTGTATAAAATCTAATGTAAAATAATAAAATAAAATATAGTAAACATTAAAAAATATTCTTATTATTTAAATTTTATATAAACTAAACAAGTAATAAAATAATTAAAATATTATAGATTAATTATATATTAATCTATATCCTTTAAAAAAAACATCATTGTAATATTTATATTTATTTTTTATTATAAAATATAATAGATAATTATAAATATAACTATAATATTCTTTCAAAAAATATTTACGTTGAAGGTGTTCCTTATTTGAAATGAGCAGTTTAACTTGGGCTATTGATGGTTGACATGGCATGAATGCAGTGCAAGACTATCAAAATAGTGAGTGTCATTGGATATGTTTGCATTTTTTGTTCATGACAATGTGAGTCAGCTTGAAGTCATTTTTTGTTCATCGTTTACAAATATCGCACCTACTATAAAGGTCAATAAAGACGTCGGCTTACTTCCTTTCTCACGTATTATTCGTCGGCTTCCATGTGTTACCTATTTTTTGTCAATGCTTAATAATAACATATTTGAAAATTAATAACAATTTTAGAATGGTGGTCATCAATGTTCGAATTTTTCGGTAACGTTTTCACATTCTAAAATATTTTGTTTACTTTTTCAAGGTTTCTAACTAAACCTTTTGCTTAATAACAATAAAATCAATAGGAAAGGGCTTAGCATTTGATATTAATAATATATTATATTTTAAAAGAAAATTGGATGTAATATAAAATATATATTATATTATTTTTTATTATATTTATTAATTTATGTATATTTAAGATCATTTTTTTACTTCCATAGGATGGGGAAGGTCTTGGGGTCAATCTAATCAAACATAATAATAACAATAATTCAAAGATATGTAATGGGGATGGGGCCCCCTATTGTGTCCCCACTGGTTCATAGCTCCAGTCAAAAGCTATTTAGGCTTCGGCCAATTACCGATAAAAAAAAAGGATCATTTTTTCAATCAATTTAATATCATAATAAAATTTATATGATTTGAAATTATATTATAGTTTGTTTATATTAAAAAAAATCAATATAAAGATAAGTATAATTAATGTTGAGTCTAATAGGATATGGTGTCGCACGTGCGGGAGGCTACAGAGGGTCGAGCTAGGGCACTGTTGCCCTAGCTCGTGAATGTTTTGTGCTTGTAGGGCGTCGAGGGTGGGCAGTGGAGGACTACGCAAGGTAGGGAGAGGCCGAGGGTGTGGGGAGTAGAGCGGTGGGTTGCGGGAGGGGTGTAGGTTGCACGACTGGGGTTTGGTTCTTCTTTTTTTCTGCAGGTCAAGGGTTCCAATGGGGCTGGGGGCTTTGGTTGAATCTTCATCCCGGTGGTGCTTGCGCGGGGTGGGGTCTTGGGTGTCGTGCATTCTAGCGGGCCCCTTTGGGGTGTGGTTTCCTTATCTTTTTTGAGATCTAATGTCGAGTTTTGAAGGTGAGGCCTTGAAGGTACCTCCCGCCATGGATTTTCGTGCTGCGGTGGGCTCAAAATCCCCATCCCAGAGCATGAAGACTTTTAACAATAATCTCTTTTCCTCAGATTCGGGATCGGGTAGTGCTGGTAGCTCTCGCATTATGAAGGTTAATGGTTGTCTAGATAGATGCAGTGAGAGGCCGAGGTTGGTT
Source organism: Cryptomeria japonica (assembly GCF_030272615.1). Taxonomy (NCBI): domain Eukaryota; kingdom Viridiplantae; phylum Streptophyta; class Pinopsida; order Cupressales; family Cupressaceae; genus Cryptomeria; species Cryptomeria japonica. The sequence goes on from NC_081405.1 coordinate 272,658,528, forward strand.
ATTCCTCCAGAGATGATAGCTGAAGACGTTGAGTACTTTTCAAAACACTCGCTATATTGCAAGTTTCTGGGAATGAGTGTTTCTTTGCAGTTCTTGGAAAATTGGGCGTAGAGGACTTGGGCACCGGAAGGGGAAATGGAGATTATGTTGTTGGCAAACAATTATTTCATGGTTACTTTCAACTGCATGGAGGATCGCAATAGGGTTTTGAAGGAGGCCCGTATTTTTACAACTAGGTGAGGTTGTTCATCAAACCTTGGTATGCGGGGTTTAACCCTTCGGAGGAGCTCCCGAATAGGGTTCCAGTGTGGGTTCGTTTACCATGTTTTCCAGTGGAATGTTGCCGAGAGGATGTGCTTTGGATGCTTGCTGCACTCCTTAGGAAGCTAGTGGGATCTTCAACACAAACCCTGGGGAGAAAGGTAATGACCTTTGCGCGTATCTGTGTTGAAATTGATCTTAGTAAACCTTTACCAGATGCTATAGATATGTGTGCGGGCTCTTATTCTTGGGTTCAACAGTTAGATATGAGACTTTTCCATTTTGGTGTCATTTGTGTCATGAGCATGGTTATTTATAGCGCAAGTGCCCTAGATATAAACTGGTTGTGCGCCAACCTCAGTTGCCGACCCACAGCCTTGATGGGGCCGATAAAGGAAAAGTTGCTATGTTGGTCGAGGTTGTGGGTGTTGATGGATTTGTCTCAGTTAAGACAAAGAACAGGAATCGAGGACAAAAGAGGTCCTTACAGGAGAGACAGGAGGAGGATACCTTTAACAGATTTGAGGCCCTGGATGACCTTAGCCAGCAGGAGGTGAACCTGGGGTTAACCCCTTTGGACCAAGATGCATCAGGGGGGGCTCCAGAAAGAGTGATTGAGGACTTTTCCCAGGCTCAACAAGTGGTGGGAAGCTAGCAAATGGAGATGGATCAATTAGTAGAGGTCTAGTTGGGACTCACTTTTGTTTTGGAGGTGAATGTGGTCTGGGGGGGGGGGGAGGATTCTCTGTCAGCTCTGAAATTGGAACCGGTTGGGGGTAAAATTAATAAGTCCTCAGTTCACCTGGGTCTACATCAGAAAGATATTAAGAAAAGTGCTTCGGAGAAGAACTCAAAGGTTGGCAGAAGGAAGGATTTGGATAAGATCAAATTGATGGGGGAGAATTTGGTTGAGTCAGGGTCAGTAAAGACTCTGGATTCTCACTTTTCCAATCCTCCAAAATGATTGTGCTTTCATGGAATGTGAGGGGCTTGAAAAGTGGCCCTAGACAAAAAGTTGTTTGGGAATTGATTAGGAATCATTCACCTAATGTCCTATTCTTGCAAGAAACTAAACTTTCGATGGAGAGTGTGATGGGTCTGGTGCCGAAGTTGTGGGGGTGAGGCGAATGTCAGTGTATTGGGGCAGTTGGTTTCTTTGGAGGGGTGGCCTATCTTTGGAACCCTTTAAGGTTTCGCCCTGTCTGGTGGCTTGCCTCCAGATCTTCGTTATCCAGGATTGTCTCTAGTCTTGAGACTGGGGAATTCATCTTGTTTTCTAACATCTATGCCCCTACTGATCTTCCGGGTAAGCAGAACTTATGGTCTCATATTTCGTGTATGCGAAGGCTGGTCCCTTTTCATCCTTGGATTATGGCAGGAGATTTCAATGCCATCCTTGAGTTGAGTGAAAATAAGGGGGGTGTTATGTGGTTGGAACCTTCTTCTTTCCTTTTTCAGGATAGTATATCATTGTTGCAGCTTGTTGATATTAAGTCTGGTAATGGTTTGTTCACTTGGAACAATAGGAGGGTGGGGGAGTATTGGATTTCAGAGAGGTTGGATCATTTTTTGGTTTCTAGTTTTTGGATTGGTAGGGGATGGTTCACAAATTTTGAGATTCTTGACTGGAGAGGGTCAGATCACTGGCCCATCAAGCTGGTTTCTTGTTCGGCTTGGTTCACTCACTCTCCTTAATTCAAATCCTAACTTATGTGGCTTTAGGATCCTACTTTGTAGGTTCTTGTTGCGGAGTGGTGGAGGAAAGGGAGGTTGGCCTTTGGCACTGCTATGTACACTTTTGCCAAGCAGTTGCAATTTGTTAAGTGTCAGCTTAAACAGTGGAAACATCAGGGTTTCAAGAACATTTTTCATGCTAAGAAAGCTGCTCAAATTATGTTGAATGGCATCACCAGTGAAATCAGAGAGCATGGTTTGTCTGAGGCCTTGCTTAGGGAGGAAGACAGGGTTGTCAAGGTGGTAGAGGAATAGGAGCTTAGGGAAGAAATATACTGGAAATAGAGAGCTCGTATTGATTGGCTTCAGGTGGGGGACAAGAACACTGCTTTCTTCTTCAACTCAGTGAAAGCAAGAAGACATGAAAATCCATCCTTGTTCAGGTCAATGATAGAGGTGAGCAGTGTTTATCCTTGAAAGAGATCTCTAAGGAGTCGTTACAGTATTTCCGGTCCCTCTTTAGTGAGGAATCTCAGGGGGAAACGATGGAGGAGAATCAGGTTCTTGCTTGCATTCCTTCTCTTTTCATGGGGGAGATGAATGAGAAGCTTTTGGGTCCTATTTTGTTGGAAGAAATTGAGAGGATTGTTTTTCACATGAGGAAAGGAAAAGCTCCTGGACCAGATGGGTTCCTGGTAGAATTCTTTCAAGAGTTCTGGGATATTATCAAACTGGACTTACTCGAAGTAGTCCAGAAGTCCTAGAGGAATAAGTAGATGCTTCGGGCTTTGAATGCGACTTTCATTGCTCTAATCACCAAATGTGATGGGGTCGACCGGTTAGGCCAGTTCCACCCTATCTCTCTCTGCAATGTGATTTATAAGATCGTCTCTAAGCTAATAGCGGATAGGTTGAAGAAGTGTCTGGGGGATGTTATCTCTGAGGAGCAGAGTGGGTTTGTGGAAGGGTGCCAAATTTTGGATGGTGTGGTCATTGCTATGGAGACCATTCATTATATGGCAACCTCCAAGGAAAAGGTTATGTTTATCAAGCTGGATATGGCTAAGGCTTACGATAGAGTTCGGTGGTCCTTCCTCTAGAAGATCCTCAAGGCTTTTGGCTTTGCTGATGAATGGATCCAATGGGTTATGAGTTGTGTTACGTCTACTTCTTTCTCTATGCTAATCAATGGAGATCATATTGAGCTACTTGGTGCTTCTAGGGGTCTTCGCCAGGGGGACCCCCTCTCCCCTTATTTATTCATTCTTCTGGCTGAGGGTCTGGGGAGGTTGATTAAGCATAATGTGGGTTTGGGTATTATTCAGGGTTCGAGTTGGGGTAATGACTTGCAGTCGCAGTCTCATTTATAGTTTGTTGATGACACGACCCTTATGGGACTTGCTCGGATAAGAGAAGCTACTAATCTGCGTAAGGTTTTTGATGTTTATCTTGCGGCCTTGGGCTAGTTGATCAATGAGGATAAATCTTCTATCCTCTTTTTCAACACTCTTGGAACTATTCAAAGGAGGATTCCTCTTATCTTGAGATTCCAAGTTGGCTCTCTGCCCTTGACTTATTTGGGTATTCCTATTTCTCCTGGTAACCCTCCTAGGGAGTCATGGCAGGGTATCTTGGATAAATTTCACATGAAGGTTGAACACTGGACTTACAGATGGCTATCCTTTGCTGGGAGGGTTCAACTGATTCAGTCGGTGGTTCGGTCTCTTCCTATCTATCAATGTATGCTTCAAGTGGCTCCTAAGTGGTTCTTGAAGGGTTTGGATTATCTGGCTAGGCAATTCTTATGGGCAGTCAATCTTTCCTCTTCCAAATGGAGTCTTGTCAATTGGGATTTTGTGTGTAACCCAAAGTAATAAGGGGGGGCTTGGTTAAAGGCAATCTATTTTATTTGGGGAAGCTCTGGCAACTAAATTGTACTGGAGGTGGTGTGTTGAGTAGGATTGAGGCTAGGCTAGGATTTTGGCCAACAAATATGTGCAGAGGATCTCGATGGAGGAAATCCCTAGATATTTTCTTGAGGGAAAGGGCTCAACGATCTGGTATACTCTCAAGAGGGGGGCTTCTCTCATTAAGGCATGAATCTTTTGGATGTGCAGGAGGGGGAAGAGGTCCTTTTATGGAATGACTCTTGGGATGGATACCCCCCCATCCTTGATCAGTTTCCTAACCTTGGGAATCTTTGCCAGAGGTTTTTGGAGGTAGGGTGGTCAAGGGTGAGTGACTTCAAGGCTGTTTATAGGTGTGGGTGGTTGTATTTGGAGCAGCAGAAGGCTCCTAATGAGTGGTCGGTTGCTGGGATGGATGAAGAGTGTGCTGAGTTGCATGGCATTCTGGCGAGTAGACACTATGGTTCCCTCAAGGGTAGGGATGGGCTTGCTTTGTCTCCAAATCCTAAGGGTCTCTTTACTGTGGCTAGTGGATACCAGGAACTGTTGAACGGAAGACTATAGGGAGGAGAGGTGCATTGGTGGAAACAGGTGTGGAATAATTTTTCTTCGTCGAAGTGTAACTGCTTTGCTTAGACTTTGGCTTTGAATAGATGCCTAACTTGGGACAATATCCGCAAGCGAAGATTATTGGGGCCTTCTATTTGTGTTTTGTGTGGTAATGGGGAGGAAGATTCCTCACACCTATTCTTTATATTCCCCTTCTCTTTGCTTATTTGGCATTACTGGTGGGGGGTGTGGAAGCATCCTTGTGTTCATGCAGATTCTCTGGTAGAGCTTTGGAGCAGTTTGGGCAGACCTCATATCTTGTCCTCCTTCCTCCAGGCTGTCTAGTATATTGGGCCCATCTTCATTTTGTGGCAGATCTGGCTCGAGAGGAACAAGAGGATCTTTCGTGAGGTCAGATTGTTTGTTCAACAAGTATGGAATAGGATCATTGTTATGATTCGGGAGACGGTGGAAGCTAAATGTGAGGTGAATTTTTCTCTGGGTAGAGACGAGGCAGATATTGTGAGTAGGTTTGGTTTGCAGGAGTTGTCTCCTGCCTCAGCTTGTGTCATGAGAGGTAGACGTGCTACGAAGAAGGTGCAAATGGTGGAAAGGTGGATACCCCCTCAGGATGAGTTTATCAAGATTAACACCGATGGCTCCTTGAGGGATAACCCAAGCCCTGCTGGAGTTGGTGGTGTTGGTAGGAATAGCATGGGGGAGGTGGTTTTCCTCTTTTCCGTGCATAAAGGGTGGCAGTCTAATAATTTTATGGAGGGATTTGTGATTCTCTATGCCCTAGAGCATGCTTGGGAGTTGGGACGAAGGAAGGTTATTTGTGAATCAGATTCACAAATTGTTGTTAACTTGGTGACTAAGCAGAAGGTGAGTGGGATTCAGTGGTAGTTGGCAGGGATTATTCAGAAGATTCTTCAAATTAGTTCTTTAATGGAGCAGGTGTCTTTCATCCACATTCCTCGTGAATGGAATAGAGTAGCTGATTATTTGGCCAAGTGGGCCTCGGAACATGGTAGTGATTGGAAATTTGAAGGTTGGGAGCATCTCTCCTTGGATTATTGTCAGGACTTGTAGAAGATTTTTGCTAAGGACATGGATAGTTATGAAGCTGGCCGATTTGGGGTTGGTTTTGTGGTTCATTTCTGGGGCATCGGGGCTCTGGTTCTCTTTGTAATTCTTGTGTCTAATTTTCAATAAAGTTTTTACCCCTTTATTTAAATTTTTTTTTAATGTTGAGTCTAATAGTAAATAAATTAAAGATGTATAATTTTTTTTTGATAGATAAATAGTTGTAGAGGGGCAACACCCATTATATTAATATAAAATATTTTTACATGTTTAATTTTGGAAATATGTCCTGCTAGCTACAACCTACTACCCCAAAGGCTTGATGCCCATTAGCTATATTTTAGAATCCAAAAAACCTACTATAGAGGCTAACTGCTACAGTATACCCGACAACCACCCTACATAATTTTACTACATTCACAAAATTCAGGCAAATGCTTGTTGATAATGTCAAAATTTAAAAAACTAAAACTGAAACAAAGGGAGAGATAGTCCCAAAGGCTCAGATAGACGCAACATTCATCTCCTCTAGCACCACTATCTCGGGTTCGCTATCCTCCTCCTCATGTAGATTTTGCTCACTTTCTTTAGCTTTCTAACAAATAACCGCTTTCAACACCATAGGGCAGTCCATCCCACAGTCCGCATGGACCTTTGAGTCGACCATTTCCTTTGGGAGATGATCATCATTCGGAAACCATTCTTCACCGTGGCCAAAGCCCCACACATTATCAGGTTCAAGCTCTCCATTGTCCAGAACTCCAATGTCCCGCCTTTCACTCAAGCCTTCCACTAGAACAAACTATCTAATCCAAGCCTTGCTAGGCCCCAACAGAACGCCAATTTCTTTGAGCAGGAATGAAATATTCATATCCTTTCTCTCCCATTCCGCAACTACGCTCCCTTGATCAAGAGCTTGAACCACCACAAATTTATTAACCTCAACTCTCGCTCCTAGCGACATGTAGTAATTTTGTGGCAGTGGGGTATGCAAATTGGCATCGATATTATCCAGGGCAGCATCTATCTCACCAAGAAAACAATGCTTGAAGATCATTTGAGTCTTTTTATTAACCCGTTGCTTACTCACTCCCATATATACCAGCATGGCGACAAACATGGTCGAGATATTAGAGTTTACATGGTACTTGTGATAAGCTCGTATAAAATCCCCACCCAAAATTCTTTTTACAACATGCAGTATTAGCGGGTGCTTCGTGGTCATGATTACTAGCAAATGTTTGTCAAAAATTTCTCCCAAGAAGGTCATATGTTGCGTATCCATCCATAGAAACTCTATCACCCTATGCCCAATCACACTGCTATAAATCATATTCACCAGGAAGTATGCGAAAAATAAGAAAGGGGTGTTATAAATAGATCAATCTTACTATTTCATGATCACCAAGGGCACGTAAGATGTCCTGGCACTTACTGATATTCAATGAAACCTCGTGTTAACCAACTCATAAGCCGTCCCACATGATGTGGAATATCAAATCCAATATTGCCTAAAAAGTAAGGAAATCAATGATCTCATTGACCGAGAAGGGAGAGGGTGATGTGGCATGTGGGAATAGCAGGCGTCATTGAGGTATGATCTTAGCATGATACCATACAATCATATAGTGACAAACTGCACCACTGCTTTAGCTAGACCGTCTGCAATCCCATTCCCTTCCTGGTAGATATGGCTTATGTGAAAGTCCTCTAGATCATTCATCAAAGTTTTGATTAGTCAGAGCCATTGGTTGAGGATCCAACATGGAACTTTTCATTTTTCCTAATCGCATTTATCGCATTTAGGGAGTCACCTTCCAAAAGGATTTTCCAAACCCCACTATAGACCCCAACCTATAGGCCACATAATGCAGCACAAAACTCTACTAAATTATTTGTAGAATGACAAATGTGTTATGAAACTTCGATTAGGGAATTCTCGAATTTATCATGAATCACACACTCAATTCCACTAGGGCCTGGATTGCCCAAAGAAGCCCCGTCGAAATTAATCTTGACCTAACTAGGATCAGGTGTATCTCATTGAACCAAGGGTTTGGATTGAAATGGGGGGTTGGAGGAACTATTCCCAAATAGAGGAGGAACAAAAAGACTTGGGAAGGTGAGTTTTAGCCTACAGTCCCAACCTGTGTATACATTTATCTTTAATGTCTTCCCTTTTGCGGTTTCATTGATTAGAGCAATCAAAGAGGTTTCTATTTTCTGACACAAGGCCCTCGAATCCATTAGCTTGTCCTAAAAAATGCGTCTGTTGTGCTCCTTCTATAATTCCCAAATCAGAAGGGATGGGAGAATTACCCATATATCCCCAAATACAGCCTTCGAGGGTTTTTGTGGCCATATTTTAAACTAGTCGTCAATCCCTGCTAGGAGAGGGAAATAAAGGTTTAATTTTTGCATGAAATGACACCAACACTTATGCGAATATTCACATAAAAACAATAGATGGTCAACAAATTTTGAATTTCTCCCACACAGAACACATCTACTAGGACCCTACACTCTGAATTTCATGAGCCTATCACAAGTGAGTATTCTCTTTTGGATAGCCAAGTAGGCAAAAATCCAGCCTTTGGCAAGCAATGCTTGTTCCATAATAAATTTGATGGCCATTCTTGATTAGCTCTAGCAGCTTCTTTGATTTTGTACCCCAGGTTGACCTTGTAGTTTCCATCCTTGGAGCCACACCAGTGAATGATGTCATCCTTCCCTGATGGAATGATCAAGCAACTCTTCAAGATGTTTTCCAAGATGTCTTTTTGTCACTGATCCACATTCAAATTGTCAAGGGCCTTCCATTGCCATTTCAATATACCATCATGCAATATTGTTTCTCCAAAGTCGCAGACCTTATTACCCCATAGTCGAATTGACTCCTCCTTGATGTCATTCAGATCAAGGAATGAGCTCAATATATCTCCTCCTCCCCATGAGTCATTCAAGAAGGATGCTTTATGACCATTTCCAATTTCCCAGGAAACATGATCCCCAATGATGTCTCTGCATTCAAGAATATAGTTCCAAATAGCCGAACCTTTAGGAGGATTAAGAGTTGTTAGAATTCTTTCTGGCTCAATTGAGTTCAGGTACTTGCTCCTGAGGATTCTGACCCACTTTTTCTCGCTCCCACAATACATGGCCCATACTAGCTTGACACCCATGGCTAGGTTCATTAAGGATAGTTGACGAATCCTAGCACCCCTAGATTCCTTGGGTCGACTGATTTTCTGCCAGGCTATCAAGGAAAACTTATCCTAATCACCAACCGCGTTCCACATAAACTTTCTCATGATTCAGACGAGCTCATCTTCCACAGCTACAGGGATTTTTAAACATGTCATCGAGAAGACAAGGATTGCAGCTAATACTAATTTGATCATTGTGAGTCTTCCAACCGAGGAGAGCCACTTGCCCTTCCAATTATCCAATTTATCCTTACACTTTGCAATCAAAGCTTCCCAATAGCTAATCTTGTTTAGTCTTATGAAAAGAGGGGTTCTCGAAAAATCTTCCAGGGAAGTTTGGAACCCTCAAATTTAGAATTCTAGACGGAGATCTTTGTAGCCTTGGATGTGTATTAACAAAAAATACTTCTGATTTGTTCCAATTGATGCTCTGTCCAGATGCTTTGCAATACTCATCCAAGCATGATTTGATAACTCTAGTCTCACCCCTACTCGAAGCACCAAAAAGGATTGTGTCATCTGCAAACTAGAGATGAGTAGAATGCTCCACTCAATTTGCAACATTCACCCCTGCCTAGTGCCCCTCTTGATACAAGTCGCGGATAGATCTTCCCAAGGTCTCTGCCATTATGATGAAAAGGAAAGGGGAGAGAGGATCTCCCTGCCTAATCCCTTAGGTGGAGGAGAAAAAACCATGAGTAAACCCATTGACTAGCACATAGAACTTGGGGGCAGCTAAGCAACTTTCAACCCATTTGATCCAACTGTCCCCAAAGCCAAACTTGTCCAAGACCTCGAAGAGGAAATCTCTATCCACCAAGTCGTATGCTTTCAAAATGTCCAATTTCAAAATCATGCAGGCATCCCTGGACTTCCTAGCGGAGTGTAATGTTTCATGAGTCGTGATGATGCCTTCAACAATCGATCTACCCGAAGCGAAGCCACTCTGCTCATCAGAAATAATGAGGTTAAGAATCCATTTTAACCTGTTTGCAATAATCTTAGTTACTATCTTGTATGCAGTATTACATAGAGCAATAGGCTTAAAGTCCCCCATCTCTCTAGGGGTGCTCTTTTTAGGGATGAGAGCAAGGAAGGTGTGATTGATGGCTCCCACCATGGTCATCTTTTTTCTTGATTCTTACACAACCCGATGAAGATATTTCCCTAAGATATCCCAGAAAGATTGAAAAAAAAAACTATTAGAAAGCCATCAAGACCAGGTGCTGAGAGGGGGGGCATTGTTGTCAAAGGGGGTGTAAGAGTTGGAGAGTTAGTCAAAATTTTGTATGTAAGGTTAATGGGGACAAATAGTATGTAATAGTATGAGTCTTGTACTTGTTTGTAATAGCATGCAATTGATAAGGGGGAGTATATGTCATGAAGTCAATTTTTGTTTTGCACACTTAGTTGACAAAAAATTTCCTAAGTGTTGCCATCAATGCCAAAGGGGGAGAATGTTGGCATTTGATTGAATCGGTAAAGATTGTTGTTGATATGAAACCGATAAATGTTTGATTAGTGAATGTGATGAAGAGATTGAGATTCATGTTTGATGACTAAGTTTTGTGTTGTCATTGATGGCAACAATGTTTTTGTAGTCATCTAAGTCTTGGAAGCCAACCGGTATAGAAGACATTTTTATAGAGATCCGGTAATTAGGATTTCAATCTATAAACAGTGAATAGAGTTGCATTCAAGCAACTAGTATAGGCGATTCATGAAGAGTTGGATGATGCGGTTTTAAATCAGTGTTAGAGATAGGTATTTGAAGCTATGTTCACAACTGCATTGGCAGATTCAACTGGATAAGCAAGATTTGATGTACAGAGCAGACAAACTAATAGTACACTTAACCGGTAGTGATAAACTCACTTAAATCAGTAAACCAACACATGATTTGTTTTGTTTTGTCTCTGGACGACATAAGTAAAGTGTGGAATGTAAGTTTGTCTAGATTCATTGAACCTAGGAAATTGTTCCAAGGTTGTAGCCGACTAAAAGTAAATGTTTATAAAAAGTGTGATGAGGTATGAAGTCGGTGTGTGTAAGCATATGAGATCATTAGAAAATAATGCAAATGTGATTATGCGGTGATTAGGGAAGCTTTGTAATGAAGTGTCATTGAATATTTTAGGATTTGAAGCATATCTTATCAGACATAGAAGGTGTTACATCATGATCTTTTGATTGTTGTTTTCCTAGCAGTTTGCAGCAGTAAAATCTCCTAACCAGGTAGGTCCTAACAAGCCTTAATCTATAAATCCCCTAACAGGGTAGCTCTATATCAGAGTCTCAAATCCTCTTGCGAGGTTGATCCTAACAGGTCATTTCTCCTAACAGGGCTTATCATTGAAATCCCTTAACCAGGTGTCTCTTAACCGGGTCTACTCCTAACAGGGCATAGTTGTAAGACCTTAATCGGTCAATAGTTTTATTTTGTAGATAGTGAATCTTGTGGGTACCAACTCCCACCGTGGTTTTTCCCTTTTGGGTTTTCCACGTATAAATCTCTTGTGTTATGTAGAATTTGTTTTATTGGGCATTAGCTTATGTGGTGATATTTCTTATATGCTTGTTAAGTTTTAAGTTGTTTAAGGTGGTGATCAGATTCATATTATTTTTGCTTGCACTGATTACCCCCCCTCTCAGTGCCTTATAAGTTCATCACCTTCAATGGATTATCCCTTTGTTATTTAGTTCATGTTTAGATGTGTTGCTTAGTATCAACGTAAGGAAACCCTTAGAGATTCGTTATGAGAGTTGATTGGGTCTTTCGCTGAACATTGGTATGATTTATCTCTATTGTGTAAAGTTTAGTGTTGCATTGGGGTTAAATATTAATGACACATTATGTTTCCTTAAAAATAAATTATAAGCCATGTGTTTTGGTTATGATTTGTTATTTCTTAGGGATTCCCCGATGAGGCGTTACACCTTTTTCAACCTAAAAAACTTCTAAACCTTTCTCATACTTTCTCTTCTCTTTATCTGTAACAAACTTATCCGTTTCATTATACATCATGCCTATTTGAACATCTTCTTCCATATTTACATCCTTATAAGTATTTGTCAGTGTTTCCAACAGTTCATGTATGGTTTGATCACAAGGATCATCAAGAACATTCTTAGCATTACTTACATTTTGTCGCACTACTTCAACGGTTAGGTCTTCAACTATAGTAAACATGTATTCAAAATGGACTTCACTATCTAGAATTACTTTCGATAGACCTTTATCAATGTCTTGTTTTTATCTTTCTTTTTCCAACACAGTGGAATCTCCACTAGATTCACCAACACAATTTTTTTTGTCTTCATTCTCTGGAGGAGCCGATAAGGACTTCACAACCTCCAAAGCAACTTCAGCCGCAATATCATCAGTTTGTCTGATAACTCGTTTGATAAAATTTGAGTCCCCACCCATGATTAGATTTACTCTATCCTTTTTGTGGAATCTTGCATTGAGATCAAATTGAATTTTGCTTCTAGCATCCTTAAATAGTGGACTACAAACTTTATCAATAGCTACAATTCGAATATCATTTTCTTTATCCACATCCTTGCTTCTCTTCTTTGTCAATACTTCATATAGACTATTAGGCATAGAGTCTAGAATATCATGCAAGTTTTGGTTATAGATAATCAAATATCTTACTATAAAGTTCTCAATCACTTCTCTATCAACTTGTTGAGCCTCCTCATAAATATCTACAACACAGTTTACAAATTTGTTTTCATACGTTTAATTAACAAGACTATCCACATTAAAATATGGTTTTACCTTTTATTGCTTCTTCTTTCCACCTTTCTTTTGATTCAACTTCTTCTAAGTACTCTTCTTCTATTCAACAATGGATTGGCCTCTAGTCTTCTTAGCAAGAGGAGCACTATCTTTTTCTTCAATATCCTTCATTTTGGTCCTTTTTGTCCTTGGACTGATGAAAATTTCTCTTTCTCCACTTCTTCATCATTTTTGTTGCCAATCTCCTTGAATTTTTGAATATTGAACTTCTTTGAGCTTCTGCTTTCTTCCTTGGTGTCTTTTTCTCATTGGACGCAAATAGAGCAGGACATGTAGAGGAACTCTGTATCACCTATGGTGATGTAGATGCTGATCTAGTTAACCTTTGTGCATAGATGTCTACAACTCTAGGGAGTCTTATTTCATTGAATACTTTCTTCATCCTCTTATTAAGTCCCCTTTTTTATCTCTCCTCTCTCAAACTTTCTTCCAACTATTCTACAGTCTCCAAACAAGCTTCATTTGTATACTTGTCCAAATTGATAATCTCATAAATCTTAGACTCTGCCAACTCTATAGAAACTTCATAAGGCAATTCCAAAATCCAAGTAACTCTTGGCTCAACAACCATTATTTAATAGGTCATGACTAACTAAGAAGTTAAGTGTCTCTTTATATTTCAAAATCAAATTCAAAGGAAATATGTATCTTTCTTGCATTCTAGCTTTGAAGTCCACAAACCATCCACCAAATGTCCTTTTGAAGGACTGATCATCAACCCTTGACATATGACCCTATTGGTGTTGCGATAGGTGTGGATTTTTCCCAAACATAATTATCCCTTCCAGGAAGCTCATTTAAGTATGTGAATGCAAGACAAATGATCTAATAACCAAACTTGAATGGGTACTTAATTTACCTTATTTTCTCTAAGTTCTCCATTAATTGTTCAAGCAAGAGTTTGCATAGGTCAAATTGCTCTCTACACAAAACCATTCGAAAGGCAATATGAATGGTGATTGCAATCGCGGTGCCTTCATGGTTATGGAAGTAAATCTTGTATGCAAGCATTTTGGTGGCATATTCACTCCAGGGTCAGTAATGTCTTCAATGGTCATGGCTCTTCTGTCCCACTTATCACCTGTCATCTTAGTTACTATATTATTCTTCACAATCCTTTTTGTCAGAATGATACCCTTTTCGCATATTAAAGTCAATTTCCTAATGGCATTCTTCATGATCTTATATGGTTTATCTAGATACATTATATCTTCATGAATTCTAGTTAAAATAACCCTTATCCACTCGGTCGACGTTATAAGAAACAACAAGAAATACCCTCCAAATGTTTAAGCCTAACTCAACAATATTCTTGTATTCACTTTTGAGAGAAATTTCATTGGTTTTTAATGTTTTCACCAAGAGGTCATTGAAACTTGCATGACTTACCTCTCCAATTTAAGTGTGAATGTATGCTCTACCATCTTCTATGTACAAGCAATGAATATGCACACTTTAAAATGCACCTTCCTTATCTTTGACTATCATGACAAATGGGTATGTCTTAAAAATTGGTCGTGACTTTAGCTTAGGGTCAACAATAATCAAAATCGATATTAGCGCTCTAACTAGGGTTTTCTTCTAACATTTTTTACTCATAGAATGCACGACAACTCTTCTTCGCATAGGAGCTCTCCAAATTATCAATTTGCAAGTGAGTGAAATGAGTCTGAAAAGTTTAACATATTCAACTTACTAATATGCTATCAATCATAAATTCACCAAATCCAAAAATTTGATAGATACCTTGTTTTGGTGCGGACCAATCATGCCATCTGGAATCCACCAAAAATAACTCTTTGAACACTACAATGCTGAAAAATCTTCAACACCAAACTACACAGTGGTTCATATGAAGTTCTTTCAAACTCCCCCCTCAAATCTTGCTGCCTGATTAGTTTCCAGAAGGGGGCTTAACACCCTCAATTAGTGTAGATCCTCCTTCTATCTTCTCTTTAGTCTTATCCTTTGATTTCTTTACCCAATTCATCTTAATTTTCTCTCTTTCGTAATTGATGTTAATCTTATTTTTCGGATGAATAGATTTTTGTATTTTGCTTCTGCAATGAATTGTAATTTGACCCATCTTGTTACAATTATAGCATACCGGAGCTCTTTGAGGCTTTCCACCATTCATTTTGTCATTTCAAAACCTCTTGTTTGACCTACATTCAACAACTTTGTGCCTATATGTTTTCTAAGCATAAAAAACTCCATTGAAAGACTGAGCATAGTTCATATATCTGTATTCGTTACTCATGATCCTACATCTGCATTCAACAATTTTATGCCCAAACTTGTTGCAAGAGAAACATCTTATGCTAATTTATTGATTTTTTATTTGACTTCAGCATTCACTAACTTTATGGTTGAATCTATTGCAAGAAGAACAAATGCCATTAAAAGAATACTTGGATCCAATCTGAGAAAACCTTCTATCATTCTTATTGTCATTGTTGTTTTGGACTAGAATGAAATTAGTATGCTCAACCTTCTCCTTTCCATTAGAATTTTTGCCTTTCTCATAACCAAGTCTATCCTTGTCATTATTTTGCTTTTGAGCACTGAGCATGGCATCAAGTACTTCACTTCCACCTTTTAGCTTTAAACCTTTTTCAATTTGCTTCTTTGCCTCCTTTAATTCCTTCCTAAGTTTATGCACTTATTTTTCAAGTCTATAACATTCCTTTGTTTTGCTATTTTGTTTTGTGTCAAGATCATCCGTCACTTTTCTTCCTTCATCAAGTAGATTTTTCAAGTAAGCAATTTTGTCTTTAGCCTTTTTGCACATGAATTTTCTTTCAACCAGATCTATTAAAGAAAATCTCAATTCTCCTTCCATATCAATGACGCCTTCAACTTCCCAATCTTGATGACTTGTAGCATCCATATTCACAGATTAAAAAGTGTTCTTAATCCCGGATCTACCTCAACGGCGAAACTATTTCTTCAAGAACCTTGCTCTTATACCAATGGTTGAACACTACCAGATGCTGAGAGGGGTGGGGGGGGGGGGGGGCAGTGAATCAACATAAAATAAAATCTTATCAAATTAGACTACTTGTAATACACTACCATTCAATTCAATGTACAAGAAAGTAAATAACAGAAATAGTAAATGCACCCATACAAGAACACCAATATTTTTACGTGCAAAACCCAAATAGGGAAAAACTGCAGTGAGAATCAACCTCACAATATGTATTAACTATTTACAATGTTTGTGGCCACTAGACAAAGAGCTTACTGCTTCAGACTTGCTAGCTAAGACGCACAACCTTAGGCATGATACAAATGAAGACTTGCACAACTAAAAACCACTTCTTCAGGGCAAGATATAAATAACTATCCAAATACAATATAAGAAAATAGTTTGAACTCTAAGAATAAAAGCATCTATCAAAATGCAAATAAGAGTTCGTAGTTAAAGCACTCATCTGACTTACTTTTGTTTTATGTCATATTCACATAATATTTATCTTCTTATCTCAACAATATTTCAAATACATATTGTCTAACAATTTTGACATATATATACCATCGAGATCAATAGCAATCAACATGAAGTTGGCCCAGAGAAGATGTAACATGTGTTTTACCACCAAACCAAAAACAATCGATTCCACCAATGTGGAACACACAAAATCATGTAGAGACCTTAATATTGTTAGCTTCATCATCTAGAAGAGTTCTATCCATTCCACACACAACCATATATCTGAAAACATCTTCAAGGGACACGCCGATACACACTAGCCTTTAATCCGAACTAATATACATTCACCATATATTCCAAAAACACATCATGATAACCTTATTTGATATTCTAAACATAGTTAGATAGATTCTAATCTTCCAGATAATATTCGACACATATATACATAAATTATGCTTAATCGGACAAGCTAAATATCACCGAACTACTTTCGAACCCAAGGGTTGACATTAATGACAAGTTGAGGGCCTATTTGCAACAAATGCATGTATTCTTATATGTATATATACATATATACACATTTGCATGCATAGAATTGCCTTAAAATAATACAAGCATATACACTACATAATACAAAACATAATGAGTTCCAACACCAAGAAGAGTCAATAGTTCTCTTAGTAAAATTTGCATTCCTAAAGAAAACACTAATTTTAGCCCTATGGTTCTTTATACCCATTTTCAAACATATAGTACTCTACATAATTAACTCTTGCAAGTTTTAAAAATCAACAAAAGAAGAAAAAAAGTGTTCATCTAACCTGCTATTATTTCCTTCTCTCTAATTTCTTTTTCTTGTTTTCTATCTCTCCTCCTCTTCCTTTTCCTACAAAAACCCTGTCAATCCAAGAAAAATTGTGTTCCTCTTCTACCTTGTTTTCCTTATGAATGCAATTTCACACTTTGTTTCTACCTTCTACTACATCACTTTATTGCATGCCAAAATTTCCTAATTCTACCACTCAACTAGATTTATCAATCCAAGAAAAATTGTGTTCCTCTTCTACCTTGTTTTCCTTATGAATGCAATTTCACACTTTGTTTCTACCTTCTACTGCACCACTTTATTGCATGTCAAAATTTCCTAATTCTACCACTCAACTAGATTTATTTTCTACTATAGAATAAGTTGCCTCTTCACATTAATGCCAGGTGAGTAGATAGTGGAGTGACAATGAGATTCAAGGAGGTAATAAATTTAGGTACTTCTTATTGAAATTACCATGTTTCTAAACATGTGAAGTATTTCAAATGTTTAAAATTATATTTATCTTAAAGTATTATCACACAATTAAATTTTCTTAAATTTATCTCAACATAAAAATATGATTTTACCTAGAAAACAAATGTCTCCCTCTTATTATGAGGTTTGTAGCCTTGAAAAGCAATGAACACATTATTGATGCCAAGAAAAATACAATCAACACAACAAAATAATCTCTATAATAAAAAAGGTAGTCAAACACGAGATGAGTTTTGATATTTAAAAACTCTAATACCAATTATAACTACATATGCACATTCTAACTAAGACTAGAAAAGTTACTACGATGGAATGCCATCTCTTCAAATATAAGGAAATTTATCATGCATCTGAGAGAGTAACTTTTCTTGAAATGCATGACATATTTGCTAACTAACTCAACCTGCAGCTTTCTCCCTATTGATACTCTCTCTCATCGATTAGGAGAGGAACTAAATTAGTTTACATCCACCTCATTATCCACAAATTAGTTAATCCATCATAATAATAATAATCAAATTTATATAAAATTTATCATAACTAGATTAATTATCGAATGATTATAATCAATGATGAGATAAAATTGTATCAATTTTTTCATCTTTTTAAAAACTAGTATCTACTTTTTACATACATGAATAAATATATTAAAATAATCATCATATGGAAACTATATTTGATTCTAAGAATCCATAAGAAAATCACAATTTTAATTGCACCATCTAATTATCCAAAATAATTAATGTAAATATAATATACTTTAATTTTTTAAATATAGGGTATGACATTTTTGTTATCCAATTACTCAATTATAGCTCCTCCTTGCTATCATTGATCTCTTGAGAAAAGTTTATCTCCAAGATTGCGTTGTGATAACTCTATTACTACTAATATATTATGGTTCTCTTAAAATTGTTGAGAACTCCTACCCTCTCCTAATTTTGTCATATAAGTGCATTATTAAGACCATCATGCAAATGGATGTCTTGGTGGATCACGACTCCTTGAAGAGGAAACAACCAAAAGTGTCATTTGGTATTCCTAGAGCCACATATTGTGGGTTGGATGGTGAGGAGTATTAGTCTTTCCCCTTATTGTTGAAATTGGTGAGTATTTTAACTAAACCTAGGAAAATATTTTAAAAACTTGCATCTATTGTAGCAAGGTTGAGATATATAGCCTTTGGATCTAGTGTTACTATAATGTTTGAGGATAAGGAAGTATGAGCCAAAGTTAAGTTGGTTGAAATTTTTCCCTTAAATACTATGACACATCCTATAATGAAATACTCGCATAAGAAAAGAATATTATAGGAAATGAGAAGCAAATAATTGATAAAAATTTGAACTACTTCAAGGGGGTGATCCTCCAAAATTATTTAATAAGAACAAAACAAACAAACCATTACCTCCTAAATATTCTATATTTATGTCATGGATACCACTCAAGTTGACTTAACTACCTATATACAAATATAAATAATTATATTACTTAATGAAATCAATAGGTTAAGGGAATAGCATTCCTCGAGCCACTTTAGATAAGTATTTCCCTCAATGCAAAACAACTATGAATGTGTTTGTATGAGAACTTCATTTTCCCACACAGTATATTTAATAGGAGAATACTTCCACAACTTATGTAATCACCTTTGTCCACAACCAATTAGTGCATGATTGAAGGATTTCCTCAAGTTCCAAAAGCATTTTTCCCTCCCCATTAAGCACTAGTAACTCTAAATGGGTTGAAACTCTTTGTCCAATAACCTTCTTCAAGTAGGGAAAAAAGATCAAATATTTTTTTAGACTTAGGTATCTCTAATCTATATGTTATGCTACCAATGTTTAATAACACTTTACAAGGGCCATGATACTTCGGCATAAACATGTTATCCTACTTCTATTTCTTTAGTGACATTAACTCATATGGTTGTAATTGCACAAATGCCCAATATTTGAATTCAATTTTCCTTTTACCAAAATGTTGATCAATTCATTGCTTTGAATTTATTTTGTACCATTACCAAGTTCTCCACAAGACTAGAGAGTACACCTCATTCGTCTTGAATGTGATCTTCAATTGTTCTAGAATTTGGGTACACCCACAATGAAGAGGCGATGGATAGTGGATGATACTCATATAGCACCAAAAGTGGAAACATTTTGGATAGTGTGGAAGGAAATTTAGTATACCACTATTCTGCTAGTGGTAATCATTGTGGTCATTTCTCTTGTTTAGGTAAACTAAAAACATAAAATATATCCCTCCAATATTTTTTTGGTCACTTAAGTATATCCATCTAACTAGGGATATGATGAGATATAACTAAGCTAAGTGCTCAAACATGATAATAAATTGGTTCAAAATTTACATGTAAAATATACTGGTGCAACCATAATCCAGTGAGTCCTTAAGGAGAACAAACCAGATCATGCAGCAAGAGTAACACAATGGACGCAACAACAACACATTGAAAAAAATAACATAATTAGATTCCCGCATCACCATATGTTCATCATAGACCATCCGGTAATCAATCGGTTACATGCAGACTAACAAGCCAAAATACAACTGATAACCAACTGGTTACAAGAAAACAAAAATACAATCCATCTGGATCTCTGAGAGACCTCCAAATTATCAATCCCATAACTAGGAACTCATAAACCTCTCCCTACCTACAAAAGATCTCATATAACAATATTTAGACCCTCCGGAACATATCCGGGTCGACCACAAAATATTACATTTACCAAGATAGGAAAATGAAACGCATAGATAGGTCGGCCCCAAAAATGAAAGGAAATCCTTCGGAAAAGAACCACCAAGAAGTGTAGATCAATAGGAAGGTCAACCTAAGACTTAGGAACATCAAGCAAGACCCAAAATAGATCCATACACTAAGAAATCACTCCAGAAAAGAAGGAATCTCCAACCTGTAAGCCCAAAACTGCTTTGGAAGCAATATCTTGTCGGAAAAGAATCCAAAAGGACCGAGAACCTGGAATTAAGCACATGAACAAGCCTAGAAATAAAAAATCCGATCCACAATGAAAAGCAACCAGCTACCAGAAGAACACATAAACTAAAACACCAAACTTGAACAAAACACAACTGAAAGGAAATATTTTTGGTTGATGCAAGATTGCTCAAAAATCAGGGATGCTCCTGCATTAGACACCCCAAGTAGAAAGAGATGTTCCATGAGAGGCAACTCATGAAATTTGAAAAGGACTCGGGATATAGACTCTGTGCTCATTTATGATCCAAACATCTTCTTTATCTGCAAATCTCTTTCTTATCTCCTCCGGATTCTCTAACTCCTGGCCCTCTGTATTTATTTTTTCCTGCTTCAGACTTGCACACTGTCTCTGATTGATGCTCCCTTTCTTCTATAACTCTGATTTATTACCTCCACAAGACTTCATCTGGTCTGCCACCATAACCTTACTTCCATCTAGTTTCTTCTTACCATCAGACTTATCTATCAGACCCTTCTGTAATTCCATGCCACCCTCTGGTATAACCTCATCAACTAGTTTCTCCTTACTGCAACTCTTTTCAAGACTCAGATTCCTCACTTCCTTCTCTTTTTGCTTCAAAGAAGCCAATGTGAACTTCTTCCCATCCTTCTCATTAGTGATCAAATTTTTTCTACAGTCATAGATAGCTCCTTTATCAAACTGCCAAGGTCTTCCCAACAAGACATGATAAGAAATCATAGGTACAACATCACATGACCTCATCCCTAAAAGGTCCAATATTAAAACTCACCAAACACTACTCCTTTACTTCTAACTTTTGATCATCTTGTAACCAACTTACCTTGTAAGGACAAGGGTGCTTAAGCCTCTTCAATCCAAGCTTCTCTACCATCTCAGATACCAAATTATCAATACTTCCACTATCCACAATAGCCTTGCAACACTTACCACCTTTTTTGCACACAGTCCGAAAAAGACTCATTCTCTGAGTAGGTCTGATATCTTCACTTCTCTGCTCCATCACGACTCTTCTAAACATAAGGGATTATCCTTGCTCTGGTGCACATTCAGTTCTGGTAAATTCAGCTTCTCGATCCTCATTTACCACACAACTTCTTGCCATTCCTTGCTTGCATTCATAAAATCTATGTCTTGTTTCTCCACACTTGAAACATCTACCCAAAAATTCTTTGTTGCTACTGCCACTCCCTTTCCTCTGTGTTTTTTGATCCAGTTCTTTATTCCACTTAGGTTTTTATTCTTCTTCAATATTTTGCTTCTCTGTACTCATCTGCCCCTTGAATCTCTCCTTCCCTCTAGGGTTATTTTGCTATCTTCTTCTCACCTTCTCCTCAGCCTTCAAAGTATACTAGTAAGCTTCCTCAACTGTAGAAATCTTCAACATACTCATTTCATCCCAAATGTTAAATGCAAGTCCATTTATGTACCTAACCACCTTTTCTCTATCCATCTCTCTATGTCCAGATCTGATCATTACTTGTAGAACTCCCCGGTATACTCTTTCACAGTCATGTTTCTCTACTTCAAGTTTTGCAACTTCTTGAACAACTCCAACTCATAGTCTCCCAGAATGAACTTAGCCTTCTACCATTTGCCTCCACCGAGTGATCTTCATTTCACCATTCTCCACTCTATCTCTTTGCAACTCTTTCCACCATAAGGCAGCATGCCATTTCAATTTAGTTTGTGCTAACCTAACCCTCTGCAGATCCGTAACATCCTCAAATTCAAAGTAGTCCTCCAACTCTCCAATCCAATCAATCAAATCCTCCAGATTCAGCATCCCAAAAAATTTTGAAATCTTCACTTTATGTATTTTACTTGCTTGTTCCACTGCTCTCAGAAATCTTTTTTCTCTTCCATCTTCTGGTCCTTTAGCCTCTTCCACCTCAATCTCTTCTCTAGCTTCTTAATATTCATCCTCAGACTCTGAATTCCTCCGCAAACCAACCAATGCATTCTAGATCTCGTTCCTCATCTCATTCTTGAAATCCTCCATCATTTTTTCTACCCTTTGGGGGTTCATCCTTCTAGGTGGAATCTTCTCCCTTGCTCTGGTGAACTGCCTCAACTTGGTGATATGACTGCCAGTTTCAATTGCCTCACACTCAATGATCTATTGAATACACACGCAATCTACCTCCACTTAGCGATCTGTTCACCCAAAGGAATGCCTCAAGGTTCACAACTATCTCTTCCACAAACCGGTTCATAACCTCGCTATGATACCACTTGGTGCAGCCATAATCCAGTGAGTCCTCAAGGAGAACAAACTAGATCATGCAGCAAGAGTAACACAACGAAAGAAACAACAACACATTGAAAAAAATAACATAATCATATTTTTGCATCACCATATATTCATCATAGATCATCCGGTAATCAACCAGTTACATGCAAGCTAACAAGCCAGAATACAACCAGTAACCAACCGGTTACAAGCAAGCCAAACTACAATCCATCCGGATCTTTAAGAGACCTCTGAATTATGAATCATGTAACTAGGAACTCATAAACCTCTCCTTGCCTACAAAAGATCTTATATAACAATATTTATACCCTCCAGAATATATCCGGGTTGGCCACAAAAGATTACATTTACCAAGACAAGAAAATGAAACGAGCAAATAGGTCAGCCCCCAAAATAAAAGGAAATCCTCCGGAAAAGAACCACCAAGAAGTGCGGATCAATAGGAAGGTTGGCCAAGGACTTAGGAACATCAAGCAAGACCCAAAATAGATCCATACGCCAAGAAACTACTCCAGAAAAGAAGGAATCTCCAACCGGTAAGCCCAAAACTGTTCCGGAACCCAGAAACAGCCAAACCAGAAGCAATATCTTGTTGGAAAAGAATCCAAAAGGACTGAGAACCTAGAATCAAGCACATGAACAATCTTGGAAACCAAAAATTTGATCCATAATGAAAAGCAAATAGCTACCAGAAGAACACAGAAACTAAAACACTGAACTTGAACACAACAAAATTGAAAGGAAATATTTTTGGTTGATGCAAAGATTGCTCAAAGACCGGGGATGCTCCTGCATCATATACAATCTTGATTACTTAGCATTATTTTTAGATTCTCATGTATAAATTTTGAAATTTATCCATAAAGGTTGTTGCTACATTACTTTATACATTTCTTGCTATAAAAAAGGACAAAAATGGTCATATTTAGTGAGTTGATCCATACAAACTTGTGTGGGGGAAAAAGCGAGACTAGGTTATCATGCCCTAATCCTACCTCTTGTCACACATTATGGAATACGAAAGAGCCTAGAGATATCACACAATTGGCTACTTCTTTTTGTGAAAGAGAGAGCCACGGGATATCTATTAGGATTTCTATTCCCTTGTTGAAATTGTAAGATCAAGTAATGCAAGTTCAAACCCTAATCCCAGAATGCAAGTATGAACTAATAACAAGATTGCAGAATTGAGATTAAACAATGAACAGCTGTAAATACAAGGATGAAATAAGAATGCAGATGTGTACCCGGAGTCAAAATCGGACTGAAAATGTTCGGGACGGGGGCGCGAGCACCACTGTCCTGAAAACTGCACCGGAAACTGCTGTTCTGCACTCTGAAACACTGTCGGGAAGCTGTCTGAAAGCTGTCTGCCCGGAGGACCAGGGCGCCCAGCGCCTTTGTCCCAAGGACCAGGGTGCCCAGTACCCCTGTCCTGGCAGGACCAGGGTGCCCAGCACCCCTGTCCCAGTCTTTTGGTCTACAATTTGATACAGAGTGCTGTCTCGACCTTCTCTCTCCGGATCTGTATCCCGCGGCGTCGTCTGAATCCTGAAACTTGCAATGATATCTGAAAAAGGGTGTATGGGCAGCTATATAGGGTTTTGCCTTAGTCAAACCCCCGCTTCGGTGATTTCCACCTCCACGAATAGCCAAGTTGTTTTGTAAAATGTATTGTGTGTGCAGACCTAGTGTGTGTGCAAGGTCCTAAAATGCAAGAAAGCAAACTAGAGCAACCTAGAAAGTAAACCCTAATTGCTTGTAAATGATAATGTAAATGCTCTAAATCAAGATGCAAAGTGATCTAAAGCATGAATAAATGATGTATTGAAGCTTATGTAAAGACATGAAAACAACATGAAATCATACCCCACCCTCAAGGGAGGAGTACAAGCCAATCTTCAGTCGGTAATCTCCTATTGTTCTTCAATGTCTTCCAAGCCCTAAATGGATGAATGGAATTGATAAATGCTTGATAGAGGAATGTTGTAAGATGTTGAAGTCTTCAAAGATCTTCTCTTTCGCTGCATGTGAAGTTCCTGAAAACAAAAATCAGATCTCTTCAAATGAAGAAAGAGAGCTCTTATGTATGAAACCCTAGGTTGCAATTTCGTCTTTTGGCCGACCTAGAGATTGAATATCCCGCCAATTTCTTGGGGTTAAGCTTTATTTTATGATTGGATCGCGCTCCTAAAATTTCAGGAAAAATGTCCGGGACCGTGTGCACTCTGGGCGCCACGGTCCTGACAACTTTTCACCAAATTTTCAGGGCCGTCAGATATGATGATTTTAGAGAGAATCTCAAAGTTACAGGTGATTTCGAGATGTTTTGACCCCCGAAATTAAGCCCCCAAGCTCAGAATAGGGCCTAATTAGGGTTTTTGATTAAGTGATGTATTGGAGGAATAAAATGAAAGGGGCACGCTTTAACGAAAGGGCCCAACTTTGTGATGTGGAAAATAGTGAAATAGCACCTTTAGACCTAATTAATTCGATTAATTAAGTGCTAAAGAGGAAATGCCATGCAAAGTGCAACTGCGCCAAGGTGGGTGCTAAACTAGGTGTTAAATTGTACTACTTTAGCAAGTGCATACAATTTATGACGTTACATTTAGCCCCCACTTTAGCGGTCATATGAGTACTACGTGCATATGCAAGCTAAAGTACAGAAAGTAAACATTATTTGAAAAAAGGATATATCCATAAGTTGTCGGACGAAGCCCCCAGCGGCATCTGCAGTACACAGTTAGGAACCGCACCCTACAAAACAAACGTTAGATCACAAAAATCACCTAATGCTTACTAAGGAAAGTGATGAAATTTGTGAGTAGCTGTATGCCCCCCCCTGTTTCGACTTGCTTATTAGGGAGGTGAAACAGGGTAGCATGTTTACTTACGACAAATTGTGTAAGAGAGTATTGATGAGGGATGTTCACTGAAAAGGCTTCATCAGAGCACTTTTTGGAACATCCCGAGAGTAGGGGACTGAAAATATGATTCCTACGCAACAAATGGTTCGAAAATCGCATCTCCCAAACTCAAGTTATGATGAAATGAGTGAAAGAGGAAAATTAGGGTTTTGAAAATAAAGGTACAGGAATAAACATATATACCTTGAAAGAGACACTTGCATTTGTCACTTTGTTGATTCTGAGTACTGTTCATTGCAGCGGAGCCCACATAGCTATCATCATGCCTTCATGACGACCGGAGCATCCCACGAGGGTTGAGATCCTGCGCCAGGCTGTGATTGACGACGAGCCACTAGACGAGGTGAGTTGACTGAACTTTGACTTTTGATTTTCTGCATTTTGACTTTTCTGTGATCGTATGCGGGCCCTGAAGGCTGACCCGGGGCCCACCCAGGGTGCCATGGTCCCTATGGGGCACCCTGGTCCCCCTAGGGTGCCATGGTCCCTGACAAGGGTGCCATAGTCCCTTCAGGGCACCATGGTCCCTGACAGGGCGCCATGGTCCCTGACAGGACACTATGGTCCCCAATCAGGGCTTGGCGAGGGGTTTCAGGACTAGCACACGATGCTCAACAGTTTGCATTAGCGATTTTGATGATTGAGTACTGATTACGGTTATGTTTTTGTGTTGCAGGGCCTTCCGTACATGAGAGAGCATATAGCGGGACATATTCTTCGCAGTTTACGAGATCAGATTCCGCGGCTTACTCAGTCAGAGAGAGACACATTGTCGATAGTAGGATTATGGTATGTGATCCTCATGCCAGCCATTCGGTTCCATCCTGCGATGCTGATGGCATTGATGGAGCGATGGGATCCTGACACATGCACATTTCATCTTCCAGTAGGGGAGTTGACGGTCACACTCGAGGATGTGTACCGTATACTTCGTCTTCCTATCAGAGGAGCGACTGTTACATACGCGACCGATCAGTCCGCGGAGGATCATCAGAGAGAGCAGGTGTATTGCATAGGGAGAGTCATGCCGAGCGAGACGAGAGGTCGCATCATGGTCAGCTGGCTCTTACATCCTACAGGGGAGGTACCCCTTCTGAGACGCCTTATGATAGCCATCATAGCACTAGCCGTCTGCCCTAATGGGCGAGGGACGCACATGCATGGGGGTCTCACATTGTGTATCAGAGCGATGGAGAGACATAGGAGAGTGTATGCTTGGGGTCGGAGTATGCTTGCACATCTCTATCACGACCTTGAGGAGTACGTATTTGGACAGGGGTTCAGTTTGATGACATGCACACTTCTGCAGGTGTGGATTTTAGAGCACTTCACATGCACCAGGCCCATCGACTTTCTGCTGAGTACAGCGAGCGAGCGACCTAGGGTGTTCTCTTATCCACTTACCAGTGAGTGGAGATTTTGAGATTTATTATATTGGAGAGTGATTTTTGACAGACTGACAACCGAGGTGACAGTGTGGAGACCTTACCTACGGATGCACAGATGGGATGGGATGGAGAGACAGTTAGCATGCTTACAGAGGAACCGCCTACTGCAGGGATGATATTCACACATCATAGTCCCTTTCTACTTTGACCGAGTACGGAGGCAGTTCAGGCTAGAGCAGTGTGTTCTAGCCGATGTGCCCATCTATACTCGACACTCGCGGGTCCTTCCCAGACCTAGAGCAGTAGCGAGACCGATGATAGATGACATTGAGACTACAGACTTAGAGGGATCTGATCAGGATGTAGTCACTGACTACTCTGAAGAGCCTGGAGCACAGTGCAGGTATGTCTCATAGTTTATGAGATCATATCTAGGTCCTATCTTTCCACCAGATCATCCGACAGGCTATCTAGGCCCATGGAGACATGGAGATCAAGACGAGGACCAGGGATCCAGGTCAGAGGAGCCAGAGGAGGGAGAGGGTCATGAGGAGGTGGGAGATCCTGATCCACCTACAGGCGATCAGCCCAGTGCCGAGGAGGAGGAGGGGGATACAGATAGAGAGGAGGACGAGGGAGACGCAGGTGAAGAGGTGGATGAGGACGAGGATGAGGATGATGAGGAGGACGACGAGGAGGAGGATAGAGATGATGAGGAGGAGTCAGATGCAGCTCCCCACCATTCAGGAGACGATACCATAGCCCTGGATCCACCTCTTATTCCCCAACAGGGGGAACATGAGGCGATACAGAGACCTATTCCTAGTACCGTCCAGCCCACACCCATCGTGCATAGATTATTTGAGCGAGGGGAGCCTAGTGGTGCCCAGGCACAGATGCTACCATATCATGATCCCTACTGGCATGAGGGAGATCCAGGTATAGTAGTTTTATATTGATTGATTAATGTTTTGATGATATAGAATGGTACTAACAAAAAATCTATTCTACTGCCATAGCTAATGTGCAGGAGTGGCATTCCTTAATTCAGCAGGCAATGACAGACATTTCCATGATAGCACAGATCCCCAGTTCCTCACAGATTGCCTATAGGCCTCAGGGGAACGCGGGTCGGCATGAGGACTTGTTTTCCCCATTCTGAGTATAGGTAGATATATGGAGGGAGAGAGAGAGAGTCCTATCAGAGGACCTCCAGCAGGTGCTGTAGAGAGAGAGAGTCCTATCAGAGGACCTCCAGTAGGCGCGGCGAGATCTAGCAGCGGCTCAGGGCGAGGCTACCACCTATCGTGCGATCCTTATGGATAGGGATCGTAGGAGTTCCTCTCAGAGTCACTCACGGTCTGTATCGCGCTACACACCCATGGGTTCACCTTCACGACCAGATCAGGAGGGAGCGTCCAGTCGACACTCTCTAGCCACTAGCCCTAGGGATAGGAGAAGATTTTATGATGTAAAAGAGAGGTCACATTTTGGATATACAGTGACCTATATTTGTATACGATCCACACATATATATATGTATATATACATGCTTCTCTTTTGTCTCAAATGTGTTATCTTTAATGCTTAAAACAATGTATATTTTGTTTTGATTAAATCTAATACATCTGGTAAATGTACATGTATGTTCAGAATTTAATTTCCATGTGATTGATTTCTCAATGCTCCATGATTAAATTGATACATGTGTGACTTAATTAAATATTTAATCAAGTACTACATTGATGATAAGGAAGACATATGCATTAAGTCTAAGAATCATATAACTAATGTGATTTAATTCTGAACTTAAACACAACATGATACGATTCTACTTAACACATAAAGACACTGCATAATATGTTAGCATAATGGAATGTAAGTCTTTCACAATTTACATAAATGAATTCAAGACAAACCATGAAGTAAGAAGACACGTTTGTCAGGAACGAAGCAATATAGATTAAACAACATAACATTTAATTCTATTTTGCTTTAATTAAGAGACACTAACATATTATCCAATGTTTGAAGAATTGAAAAGAAGATAAATAAGGAATGAAGAATTAAGCATAATATCTACGCAAGTGCATAGCATTTATAGGTTCTTTAAGAGGCGTACCGTCTACATCCGCTATTTTGTAAGCACCTGATCCATAATCCTCAATGACGATGTATGGTCCAAGCCAATTAGGACTGAATTTTCCCTTTTCTGCAGGTAAGGCATTCACATTGCGCTGATTCTCATAGAGGACTAAGTCACCTACTGAGAAGGAACGTTGAATAACCTTATCATTATAGCTTCGTTGTAGAGTTTTGTGATACGCTTGAATATGCTCAAGAGAATTTATACGCTATTCATCAAGCATCTCAAGCTATTGAAGTCATTGTTCTCTATAAGAGTCATCATCTACTATACCTTTGAGAGAAACCCTAAGTGATGGAATCTCTAGCTCTAAAGGCATAATAGCGTCAGCACCATAAACATGATTATAAGGAGTAGTTCCTGTGGCAATTCGTACACTCGTTCGGTAAGCCCAAAGAGCATAGATTAGCTAGTTACTCCAATCCTTACCATGCTTATTCACGGTTTTGCGAAGAATTTGTTCAATTATCTTATTGGATGATTCGGCTTGACCATTTGACTGAGGATAGTATGGTGTAGAAAATCGATGTTTGATATGATACTTCTCGAGGAATTTCTTCACGTCCTTGTTCTTAAATGATGTCCCATTATCTGAGATTATAGTAGAAGGTATCCCGAATCGAGAAATGATGTTTTCTAGAAGAAATTGACAAATCACTTCAGTAGTGGTAGAGCGAAGGGGAATAGCTTCTACCCACTTCGTAAAGTAATCTGTTGCAGTTATAATGAAGGTGTGTCCTTGAGATGAAGGAGGAGAGATTTTACCAATAAGATCCAAACCCCATGCGGAAAAAGGCCAAGAAGCTACTTGAGAATGGAGTTCTTGGGCAGGAGCATGAATCAGATTATTGTGTTGTTGACATTGATGACATTTTTTAACAAATGAAAAGGAATCCTTCTGCATAGTTTGCCAATAGTATCCCATACGAAGCAATCTATGAACCAAGGATTTGCCCCCAAAATGCCCCCCACAGGCACCTGAATGTGCCTCTTCAAGAGCAACAGGGATTTTCGATTTGTTAAGACAACGAAGGAGAAGACCATCATAACCCCTTTGGTAAAGGACATTAGAAAGAATGATATACCTAGCAGACAGCTTGCGGATTCTTGCCCTAGTGTTCCTATTAGCGGAATCAGGAAAGGTACCATCGATCAAATATCTTACGATATGCGAGTACCATTCATCTGAGTCTATAAAATCACAACATGTTACCAAGCTAGAATCGTCTACAATAGCTGGAGAAATAAGGTTGTGAATAACAAATTTAAGATCAACCACAGGGTCCTCTAAAGATACAAGAGAAGCCACACATGCCATTGCATCTGCATGTCGATTATCTTTTCGAGGAACAGGTTCCATGGTATAAGAATCAAATTTCTGTAATAAAGAGATAGCAAGATCTTTATATTGTGATAATTTGTCTTGTTTTGCTTGATATATTCCTGTTACTTGTCTTATAATCAATTGTGAATCTCCATAGATATGTATGTGTTTTATGTTTAGAGCAAAGGCTGCTTTTATTCCCGCTATAAGAGCCTCATACTCAGCAATGTTATTGGTACATAGGAAATTTAGACGATAGGATAAGGGAATGGGTTTCTTTGTAGGAGAAATCAGAACAACACCTGCCCCCAATCCCGTACGACACTTAGAGCCATCAAAGTATAACTCCCAAGTTTCATCTTTCTCTATAGAAAGAATGAAGTCGTCAGGAAAGGACTCAGGGTTAGGGAAGGAGAAAGGTGAAGGGGCCTCAACTAAATGATCGGTCAACGCTTGTCCTTTAATTGCTCTTTGTGAAACAAATTTAAGGTCAAATTCAGTTAACATCATAACCCACTTAGCTAGACGTCCTGATAAATCAGTTTTAGAGAAAAGATGCTTCAAAGGATCAAACTTTACCATGACATGGACTTCTGAATTTAAAAGATAATGTCTCAATTTCTGAGTCACAAATACCAAGGCCAAGCATTGTCTTCCTATCGCAGAATATCGGGTCTCATAATCGAGTAAGGTACGACTTATGTAATAAACCGGACATTCCTTACCATCTTTATCATGTTGTGCCAACAATGCTGCGAGAGCATGAGAGGAAGCAGCTGTATACAGAAGGAAGGGTTTAGAAGGTTCGGCAGGTTGAAGAATAGGAGGACTAGCCAAATACGCTTTTAAATCTTCAAATGCTTGCTGACAATCCTCATTCCATTGAAAAGTGATATCCTTTTTAAGAAGTTGAGTAAAAGGAAAGGTACGATCCGCAAGCTGAGACACAAACCTATGAATAGCTTGAATCTTTCCTTGTAAGCTTTTAAGTTGAGACACATTTCTAGGAGGTGGCATGTTGACAATAGCATCTATTTTCTTAGTATCCACCTCAATCCCACGATGCGAAACTATGAACCCTAATAGTTTTCCACTATCCACACCAAAAACACATTTGCGGGGATTCAAGCGCATGTGATATTTACGAATTCTTTCAAAGATTTGACGAAGGATTTTAACATGATCCATGCGAAGAAAGGATTTGGCCAAAATATCATCAACATAATCCTCTAAAATCTTATGCATATAATCATGAAAGATAAGGGTCATCGCTCGTTGATAAGTTGCACCGGCGTTTTTAAGTCCAAAAGGCATCATTATCCAACAAAACGTACCCCAAGGAGTGGTGAAAGCAGTTTTGAATTGATCTTGAGGGTTAATAAAAATTTGATTGTAGCCTGAAAAACCATCCATGAAGGATAACAAGGCATGTCCTGCCGTAGAATCAACTATCATGTCAATGTTTGGAAGAGGGAAATCATCTTTTAAAGAAGCCTTATTTAGATCCCGAAAGTCAGTACACATTCTTATTTTGTTGTCTGGTTTAGCCACAACGACAATATTTGAAATCCATGGGGAATAGTCAATAGGGCAGATAAATCCATCCTCCAATAATTTTTCAATCTCAGCCTTAACAAGCAGAGCCACCTTAGGGTTTATTTTTCGAATCTTTTGTTTCACGGGCTTAGCATCAGGAACTAAGACAATATTATGAGTAACGATCTTAGGATCTATACCAGGCATGTCAGAATATGCCCAAGCAAAGATCTCAGGGAATTCATGCAATAGTTTTTCATATTGTTTCTGTTCCTCTTCATCCAAACATTTCCCAATTTTAATGACTTTCTCTTTATTGCAAGGATCCATCTTAACATCAGTGGTGTCACTTATGAGAAGATTACTTTGTTGAGGGGTATCCTTTAACTGAGGGAATTCTTTCACAATCTCGTCATTATCAATCTCTTTTCCAAAATAGGCTTCAGTGTTCAAACAATAAGGGAGTCCCCTATTGTGATGATAACGAGGAAGAGTGTCATAGGCTCCCCAGAACTCAGCTAAAGCATCGTCGGTAGGGAAGACATCCAAAGCATAGGCACACGAAGGATCCCCATCAATATACTCAGGATGTTGTATTGATAAAGATGTAGAGATAGCATTAACACTAATGAAGGGTCTTTTAGAAGCTTTAGTACATTTGCAGGGATTAAAGCCAAGTCCAAAGGCATAATTGTGAAAATTAGTCTCTAGAGGAACTCTTATCCCTTGTTCATGAGCACCACAACCTTTTCCATGATACCCATGCTTAGCAAAAATGCGAAAACCACGACCATAACGATCAGCCATTTCAGGAAGAGAAGGTGGTGTTTCATAAGACAAAGAATCGAACTCTTCATAATTAGAGATGTGAGGAGAAGAAGTTTGAGAGGCGGCCACAAAATTATTACTCATAGATTCAGGTAAGGTTGATTGATTTTTAGTTTCTTCTTTCTTTTCAACTTTATGATTTTCAGCTTCTTCCTTCTTTTCAACTTTAATTTCTCTAGAAGGAACCTTATATTCACCCACAAAGGTAGGATTAAAATCAAGGGATCCCCAATCGTCGTCTTCGAGGATCTTCCCAGGATCAAAATCCTTCTTATGTGTAGTTTCAAGTCGAGAAGAATCTTCTCCAAGAGCTCCAGAATCATCCAAAGAATTTTGATCATCGAAGAGCGAGGATTCACCGATAGGTATCTTATTTAAAGATTCATCACTAGATGAGGACGGCTTAGAAGAACCCCCCTTAGAAGTGGATGTTTGCAAACAAGCTTGAAAATTAGTATCACCTATCAAGGTATATGTCTTATTGTTATAAATAAATTTAACTTGTCTATGCAATGTAGAAGGGATAGCTTGCATACTGTGAATCCAAGGTCTCCCCAATAGCAAGTTGTACGTTAGATTTCCTGACATAACATGGATAGGTGTAGGCAAAGTAACAGGCCCCACTGTGATGGGTAAGGTGATAGTACCTAATGAAGTTTTAGCCACATTATCAAAGCCTCGAATAGGACGAGAGTCCGGTTCAATTAAGGATGTATCCACATTCATCTTATGCAAAAGATTAATGCTACACACATTAAGACCAGAGCCATTATCTACTAGTGTTCGCCTTATAGCAGTGTCTTTCATGATAACCACAATCATCAAGGGATCATATTGATGTTGGATTTCACTAGTAGGCAACTCATCTTGGGTAAACACAATTTGAGCTTTAGGATTCATCACAGAGTTAACCAAAGATGCTATATTACTAGATGTATTCGGTGGAGGAACATTCAAATCTTTTAAGGCATCTTGTAACATTCCATGATGAGCGGAAGAAGTTTGAATCAAATCCCAAAGGGATATCTTAGCAGGGATAGCTTTAAGTTGTTCTATGAGATCATATTCCTTTCCAAGAACTTGTGAAATACGTGGAGCTTGAGGAAGAATCGGTTGAGGATTCGGAAGGGAAACTGGGATAACAGGAGGAGGACTAGGCTGCCTATTATTTCTGGTATGATAAGTATGGGCAATCGCATGATAACTCTCTCTAGTTATTTGCTTGGCATAATTATAAGGACTTATAGGTTTTCTTCCTTGCACAGTGATGATTGGTTTATTCGGAGTACGAAAGGAATCATGATCATACCCTCCTTGGACAGTAAGGAGAGGTGACTTAGAAACTTGAAAGGTGGGAGAAGGATAAGCTCCTTGGACTCCAAAGAGAGGCTTTTTATGCTCATTCAAGTTTATCATGTTAACTAATTTAGAAGTTTTGTTCTTGTTTAAAGATTTCGATAAAGCCACAAAGTCATCAAGAGCATCATCCAACAAAGCATGATCATATCTATTGAAAGGTTTATCTTTTGATTCAAAAGGAGACATCTCCTCATAGAGGGGATTGGTGAAAACAACCATGTTACTAGATTTAGTGGAAGAGTTGATAGGAATGTACCCTTGAGAGGACTCATTCAACTTATCTTTCTCATCACAACGAAATGGCATAGTAACAAGGTTTATGAGTTTTTGGTAAAATGAAGGTTTGGCATCTTTAGGGTTTAAAAACTCATCTAAAGCTTCATCTAATTCGTCTTGGCTATACTCATAATAATCATCGAAAGCATGAACATTTTGCAAATAAAAATTTGACATTTTGAAAAGATTACACAAAACTTAAACACCCAATGCAAAGAAACACACTTTTTTTTTTCTTTTTCTTTTTAATGAAAATGAAATGAAAACACACTAAATCTAGATCTAGATCTAACAAATGCAATGCAAGAGGAAGCAATGATAGATTCACGTCGGGTTCACCAAAATGTGTGGGGGAAAAAGCGAGACTAGGTTATCATGCCCTAATCCTACCTCTTGTCACACATTACGGAATACGAAAGAGCCTAGAGATATCGCACAATTGGCTACTTCTTTTTGTGAAAGAGAGAGCCACGAGATATCTATTAGGATTTCTATTCCCTTGTTGAAATTGTAAGATCAAGTAATGCAAGTTCAAACCCTAATCCCAGAATGCAAGTATGAACTAATAACAAGATTGCAGAATTGAGATTAAACAATGAACAGCTGTAAATACAAGGATGAAATAAGAATGCAGATGTGTACCCAGAGTCAAAATCGGACTGAAAATGTTCAGGACGGGGGCGCGGGCGCCACTATCCTGAAAACTGCATCGAAAACTACTGTTCTGCACTCTGAAACACTGTCGGGAAGCTGTCTGAAAGCTGTCTCACCGGAGGACCAGGGCACCCAGCGCCTTTGTCCCAGGGACCAGGGTGCCCAGCGCCCCTGTCCTGGCAGGACCAGGGCGCCCAGCGCCCCTGTCCCAGTCTTCTGCTCTGCAATTTGATACAGAGTGCTGTCTCGACCTTCTCTCTCCGGATCTGTATCCCGCGGCATTGTCTGAATCCCGAAACCTGCAATGATATCTGAAAAAGGGTGTATGGGCGGCTATATAGGGTTTTGCCTTAGTCAAACCCCCACTTCGGTGATTTCCACCTCCACAAATAGCCAAGTTGTTTTGTAAAATGTATTGTGTGTGCAGACCTAGTGTGTGTGCAAGGTCCTAAAATGCAAGAAAGCAAACTAGAGCAACCTAGAAAGTAAACCCTAATTGCTTGTAAATGATAACATAAATTCTCTAAATCAAGATGCAAAGTGATCTAAAGCATGAATAAATGATGTATTGAAGCTTATGTAAAGACATGAAAACAACATGAAATCATACCCCACCCTCAAGGGAGGAGTACAAGCCAATCTTCAGTCAGTAATCTCCTATTGTTCTTCAATGTCTTCCAAGCCCTAAATGGATGAATGGAATTGATAAATGCTTGATAGAGGAATGTTGTAAGATGTTGAAGTCTTCAAAGATCTTCTCTTTCGCTGCATGTGAAGTTCCTGAAAACAAAAATCGGATCTCTTCAAATGAAGAAAGAGAGCTCTTATGTATGAAACCCTAGGTTGCAATTTCGTCTTTTGGCCGACCTAGAGATTGAATATCCCGCCAATTTCTTGGGGTTAAGCTTTATTTTATGATTGGATCGTGCTCCTAAAATTTTGGGAAAAATGTTCGGGACCGTGTGCACTCCGGGCGCCACGGTCCCGACAACTTTTCACCAAATTTTTAGGGCCGTCAGATATGATGATTTTAGAGAGAATCCCGAAGTTACAGGTGATTTCGAGATGTTTTGACCCCCGAAATTAAGCCCCCAAGCTCAGAATAGGGCCTAATTAGGGTTTTTGATTAAGTGATGTATTGGAGGAATAAAATGAAAGGGGCACACTTTAACGAAAGGGCCCAACTTTGTGATGTGGAAAATAGTGAAATAGCACCTTTAGACCTAATTAATTCGATTAATTAAGTGCTAAAGGGGAAATGCCATGCAAAGTGCAACTGCGCCAAGGCGGGTGCTAAACTAGGTGTTAAATTGTACTGCTTTAGCAAGTGCATACAATTTATGACGTTACAAAACCATAATGAGGATTTTTCCTTCAAATTTGGGCAACCTAGTGATGAAAATCATTAATGCCTCCTCCTACTCTAGCTTGAAATAGATAAAGGTTTTATAAGACCTATAGTGCTAATGATCTCCCCTTTATTTTGTTCATGTACCATGCATTCTACCATAGATTTATAGATATTGCCTTTGAGTCCATCACAAAATATTTCTTGATTCTATGATGTCTTTGAGAAGCCTTAATACCCACCTATTATAAAAGCATAGAACTCTAAAAAAATATTAAGCTTAAGGGATGAGTTAGTATATAGGTACAATGTATTCTTATACAATATATCATCTCCTTTCCTTGCAATTTTTTATTGACATGCTAGAATATTGTTCAATTTTTTGAATGAAAGTTTGAGCATCCATTCCTTCTTCCATGTGTCTCATGCTTCATTCACCCACTCCTCTTATAATATGAAAATAACATACAACTATGGCTCAATGGGTTCATCCCTTCTAGATAGAGTATCGACCATAATATTCTACTTTCCTTTCTTGTACATGATCTCAATCATATCCCAATATCTTCTTAGCCCACTTCTATTGTTCTTTAAATTACAAATTATTTTCCAAAACTTATTTGAGACTACCAAGATCTATATTTACCTTAAAATTCATGACCAATTATAATAAGGTTTCTATTATTTGATTGCATGTAGGATAGCCATCATTTCCTTCTCATAAACAAGATTTAATAAATGATTCCTTTGAGTTGGTGACTCTCAAATATTATTCATATTCCATTTTGCAAGTCTATTTCTCGTATGACAAACATAGAAACACCACATTTCATGATGAAGATTTTAAGAAAATATAGGATAGCTCAAACTAGAGTTTTACACATGGATTTCTTGAGCTTCTTAAATTCCTTATTGGTCACCTCATTTCACTAGAAAGAGTCCTTCAATAAAGTTATGAGTGATATTTACTATTTTCGTCATGATTTTTACAAATCGATGATAGCAACCAACAAGCCCTAAGAAACCATGCCAGTTCTCAAGGGTTATAAGTATTTTCTATTCTCTTATGGTCTTGATTTTGCGAGGATCCACTTTTATTCCCTCTTATGAAATAATATTACTCAATTACTATATATATTTGACTCCAAAACACACTTGGATGGTTTAATATAAAGTTTAGAATATTCAAAAGTGTCCAAAACTTGATTCATGTATTACAAGTGTGCATCCCAAGTTTTATTATATATTAATATGTCATCAACACATATGAAACTATATTTTCATAGGAATGACCTAAAGATAGAGATGGTCAAATTTTCAAATGTAGATTTTGTATTTATAAGATCAAAAGGCATGAACAAAAAATTATAATGGCCCTCAAGGGTTTGAAAAATATCTTAAATAGATACATCCTTATCTTTAATTATGATTCAATAATAACCAAAATGAAGATAAAGTTTCCTAAAATAAATAGCACTATTTATCTTATTCAAAAAATCATCAATTGTTGGAATTATAAATTTATCTTTTATCGTGTACTTGTTGAGTTATTTGTAATCAAAACACATATGCCACATGTCATCTCTCTTGTGCACCATTACTACTATAAATGATTAAGCACTCTAACTATCCTTGATAACACTTTCCTCTAGCATCTCTTGTACCATATTCTAAACATTGTAGGCACTCCCCTAAGAATTATATATAAACAAGCCTAAATAAAAAGGGTAAGAACACAACTTTCAACAATTTTAATTTTTCCTAGTTGCACCCACTCATCACTATCAATAGAGTATTTCACTAAGCTACACCCTAATAAGGATATTGATTATAAAGTCTTGTAAATCTCTTTCTTCCTATTTCTTTTGTGCACCTATATCTAGTCACATTATTGACAACCAAATAATATGTGATTTTTGTGGAAAAAATAATGGGATCACGCCTATTGTATCGAAAGTCTCCTTTTTCAAGTAAGTCATGGGTCCTCAAGAATTTATTTTAATTAATTCATCATCTCATTATTTTCTTGTAATTCCTTTCATTTTCTATTCTATTTTCGCTTTATTTCTTGGCTCATTTTGGCACATGGTTGAGGGAGGGAGATTTTCATTACAAATAAAGGGTTTTTTTTTGTGTTGTGTGCACTTCTTCTTCATATTTGTTTCCTTTTAGCACTTCTAATTTAGTTGCAAAAATTAACTAAGGTATGGATTAAAATGTTCTAGTTCCTCTTCTAACTCCATTTAACTACCAACAATAGAAAACTAAGGTTCAATTATCACTAAAGAACAAGGGGTTGTACAAAGTTAAAATGGGAATAGAAAAAGAACATGTTGATGGTAGTGCTAAAGTTAAGTTGTTCAACAAGTATGACTAATATTTTGTCTTATTGTGTCTAATTGTGTCTCCAAAATGGATCTTTCATGTAGAATCTCTAAATACTCCCAATAGAGTTTGGGTTGATTTAGAAAAACTCTTTAAGAAGCAAGATGAGATGAGAAGCCATGAATTATAGAATGAGCTCATTAGTTTTATCCCCACCTTGTTTGATACATTAGAAGATATGTTCACCAAATTCAAATCACAAAAGTTATAATTAAGGAATGTGGAATAGATAATAAGGATGATCATCTAGTTATATCTATCCTCTATAAGTTAGGGTCTAATTACTTAGTATTTGCTTCAACTTTCTACTCCACCAAGAGTGATATATGTGTTTCTTGGAAAATTTTCCTTAGATGATTTTTTTATCAACCCAATAAGGGAGAAAGATAAGATAATTAAAATTGGGCAATTCAAGTCTACAAAAGATCAAGCCCTGGTTGCTAGCAATGGAAACAAATACTTCAAACCAAGGGAAAAAGCAATCACAATGAAAGGACAAAGAGAATAAGAAAGAACCAAAACTTGAATCCTCTGAAGCTAACACTCAAAGATCTTCATCTCAAGGGAAACATAAGAAATAAAGAGTTAAGTGTGCCTATTGTAAGAGGCATGGACATGATGAGAATAAATGTACAAAGAAATAGATTAATCATATTTCTCATCTTATTCAAAATCACAATATTGGGGTCCTTGAGTCCATCAAACTAGGATTCAACTAAGATAAAGGATAAGAGAATTGTCGAGGCAAGGCTCTAGTTTTTATATCTTTTACATTATCATCATCCTAGATTATTGAATCAAGTGCTTCACAGCACATGGATTCTTTACATGTTGAGTTCTCTTTCTTGTAGCCATCTAGCATGTCTACTACCACCTTGGGTGATGATAAGGTAACTTTAGTTACAAGAAAATTGTATATTGAATTTGAAGGAGGCACTTTCATAAATATTTTATGTGACGAGTCCTATAATTGTCATCATTTTACTTATTTCCTTCTACTTCTATTAGACTTGTTATATTTTTTTAACTATCTCATGAACCATATTATTATCCAGTTTATGGTAAATACATGACATGTTAATATAAAAATATGCTATGTGTTAATGATTGATATATTATAAATATGTTGTAGATGATGATTTATGTGGATAAATTCTTGTTCTAAGGGAATAACATGTAACTTGAAGATGTTAAGGAATATAAATCATAGATAGAGAATACAACAGTCTGGTAATACGCAGTGAAGACAAATTTTAATATAATTACTGCAGTGAGTATGTGTTAATTCTAATGAGCATATATAATAATCAACGTTCAATGTTATATTGATAGTGTTGCTAGTCTTTGAACTGCCACGGTAATTGGTTCTTTCCCAACAAGTGTCGATGGACATATATGTAGACCAACAGAGGGTCATGTCCACGTAGGATGACCTCTACGTGGCTTATGCCATGTAGAGTCATGTCCCTACGGGGACATGGCCCTTCATTCCAATGATCACCATTTAACAACGATGATGCTTCGACCTTCTTATTGCCTGATAAGTATCAAGATTATCCCATTAAATCATGTCAATTATATGGTAATCGCTTCAATTCGAATGAAGCTATTTCTTAACACTCCCTCTTAGCAAAAGATGATTGAATTTATGATTAATTTTAAGAAGCAACAAATTCTAGATATACATATTCGTTTGACATGATCATTCACTCAATAACACTTACTAGTGAAATGCTTCATATCTTAAGGAGATATGGGATATCTGATATCCAACACACTGGGACACCAACTACTTGAAGTCTTATCAAATTGCAACCTTGATTCTATTGACAATTATAACATTTGTCATAATCACAGGTGAAATAATTTCAGTATCATGATATTTGACACATTCCGGGACAATAATTTAATGTAGTCAATCATGACACGATTGTTATCATAATTTATGACATATGATAACAATTCAATCACAACAAATTTAGTATCAAGATTTCTGGCACATTCCAGGACAACAATTTAATGTAGTCAATCTTGATAACCAATTAGGCTATTGTGAAGGTCGTCACCTTACAATAGTGATCATTACATCACATGGAAGATCATCACCTTCCATAACACATACATGCAATATTGCGTTCAAGATATTCATGAATATATCAATTACATATGGTTTAAAATTAATGTTTAGAAATTTTCATTATAATTTAGTCATACCAAGTTTACCTCTAAAGAACTCTACTTTCAACTTTGCGAGAGGTTTGGTGAATATGTCGACACTTTGCTCTTCAGTGTTGATGTAGGTCAATTTCATGACATCTCTATCTACCATATCTCTTATATAGTGATATGGGATTTCTATATGCTTGGATTGATTGTGAAAAATTGGATTTACAAAAAGTTTGATGCAGCTTTGATTATCATAGTGAATCACAATGGGTTAAATAGTCCAACTAGCAATTTCCTTAACCATACTGCCTCACGTGCTCCCATGGAAGCAACTATATATTCAACTTCAGTGGAACTCTAAGCAACTGCTAACTATTTTCTGCTAAACCAGGATATCATAGCTGATCCAAGACTAAAGCAACACCCTGTTGTACTTTTACAATCAATGGAACTTCCTACCCAATCGGAATCAGAATACCCTTAGAGTTGTAGTTCAACGTTTTTATACTTCAGGCCAAGTCCAATAGTGCCATACAAGTATCTCAGAATATGTTTAGCAACCATTAGGTGAATTTTCTTAGGTTCACACATGAATTGACTCAACACATTGGAAGCGTAACAAATATCAGGTCGTGTATTTACCAGATACATGAGAGATCCAATAATCTGCCTATAGTATGTAGGATATGTAGGTTCTGAGTCTAGTGCTTCACTTTTGAGCTTATGAAGATTTGTTTCTGTATATGGTGAAAATGGATAACAATAATAACAATATTGAAAGGCTAAAATGAATCCAACCACAAAACCCTAGCCTAACAACAACAAAGATCCACCATAACATATGAAGATAACCTAAGACAATGCAAAATAACTCAAAATCACCAAGATTATACCATCACATGTCCAATAGGGTTTTGATCTCCATTCTTCCTATCTCCATTGATCTTGCTTGATATATTTGCTCTCAGATTTTTATATGCACAAGAGCTCAACAAAGAACGGAATGTGGTTGCAAGTAGGATCGTAGTGTAACCAAGTACTCCAAAATCAGTCATTAGCATCCGTTATTAGGGTTTGACAATGAAGAAAGCATCTTCTTAAATAAAAGACACAATATGAAATGGAGGGTTAAGATTGAGAGGTGTAAAAAGAGAGGTCGGCTAGGATTAGAGGGTAGGTATAAGAAATACCAAAATAATGAAAGAGGTAGGTAGTGTATGAATTAAGAGATGAATGACATGTGTCATGTGTAGAAAAAGATAATGAATTAATTAAATAAATAAAAATTTATTTAATTAATAGAAGAAGTAGGACAATTAAATAAATAAAAGTATTTATTTAATTTAGGAAAGGGATAATTTAAATAAATAAATGTATTTATTTAAATGAGAAATAAGGCTAGAAGAGGATAAATGAATTAATTAAATAAATAAAGATTTATTTAATTAATAGAAGAATTAGGCTTAGATAATTAAATAAATAAAATATTTATTTAATTAAACATGACAATTTTAGGTGTCTACATTTTGCCCCTCTTTGAGACAATGCGGCTTGTCGCGTTGTTTCAAAGAAGATAAGATGAACTGATAAAGAGTTGCCCCAGTATAGGAATTATATGCCCCCTCGAGAGATTGGATGAAAATGTCTGAAAAGATTGCAGACAATCTCTCGATAAGAAAGAAAGGCTAGAATGGACTGACTGGATAAAGTGACAAAGTCACGGGTTGAAGAATACTGACTCGGGAAAGTGAGGGCAAGGGCTAGGGGTAGTCTATAAGATAGACCACGGGCAAAAGACATCCTCATTGTCATCCACACCCTTAGAAGATCACAGTGCAGAGCGAGAAAAGAGCAGCAGCAGTCAGCAGCGATGGCTTCCATTCATAGATTCGACCGTGTTCGCCGATTCCAGCGACTAGCAGATGCAGGAGAGCCGGTAAGTACCCGAAAACCTCCTCGTACTTTCACGCATTTCGAGTTTTGTCATAAATGCATGTTTAGTAGCAATAAATGCGCTAGGAATAGGGTAGATAAAATATGCAAAAATGCGCAACCGCGTCTGTGTCAGTGCCAGGCGCGTCTGTGTCGGATAGGCGCGTCTGTGTCGGGTCCAGGCGCGTCTGTGCCTGGAACCGCGTTTGTGCTGAATACGGACGCGTTTGTGAAATGTAGAAGCGTCTGTGCCCTGTAGGGGCGTTTATGTCATGCAGGGACGTCTGTGTTCCCTGATCGCGTTTGTGCATAGTATAGGCACGTTTGTGTTCAGAAAGCGCGTCTGTGTTGCAGAAGCGCGTTTGTGCAGTCTATAAGCGCGTTTATGAGTTTAAAGCACGTTTATGTGTCAAAATGCATGGTTTGAGTCTTTTAGGTCAAATCGGCAGTTCTGTGATGAACATACGCTGTCGATTGGATAAGCTGCTGAGAGGAGACACTCAAGCAGGTCCTCTAGGAAGACTAGGATAGATCAAGGCACTTTGTGATGAACAGGGAGCACCAGGATAGGCAGCACTTTGTGATGA
The DNA here is from genome assembly GCF_030272615.1 of Cryptomeria japonica. Lineage (NCBI taxonomy): Eukaryota > Viridiplantae > Streptophyta > Pinopsida > Cupressales > Cupressaceae > Cryptomeria > Cryptomeria japonica. Next base: position 272,701,870 of record NC_081405.1, read on the forward strand.
ACATGGAGTGCGAATGTGAGTGACACTTTGTGATAAACAGGGAATGTCACACACGTAGTACTTTGTGATGAACAGGGAGCACTACTAGGGTAGATAGCAACACTTTGTGATGAACAATGAGTGTCACTAGGATAGGTAAGCGTATGCATTTAGGTAGCAAGTAGCATTTTGTGATAAACAGTGAATGCCACGATAACTGATATGATTGATTAGTTGACTGCAGGAGTATTTGCCTATGCTGGAGTCACGGGAGAGATTCCCGTCGACTCAGAGGTTGCGACCAGAGTTGTCGATCCAGGATAGGATTTCCATTGAGGAGATGGGTCTTACACATGTGCTATTTGTGCCTGAGTTTCGGGCAAACATGGGGTTGCTGACTGCGTTGGCTGAGAGATGGCACTCTGAGACGTGCACGTTTCACCTGCCGATGGGTGAGATGACAGTGACATTGGAGGATGTGTACAGGATACTGCATATCCCGATCGATGGAGAGTTGATTCCATACGATCGTGACGGTGACAGGGAGGCATTGAGACGGGTGTTTTAGGATCCCGGTTTGGAGATGCGAGCAGGTCACGTGGCCTGGGATACCATGACCGCCACAGGTTTAGCATTGCTGGCTGTTATTGGGGGAGCTATCAGTGGGTATTTATGTTCGGACAGAGCCACACGAGGATTGGCAGTTGGCTGGGGAGGGGCATTGGAGACACTGATGATAGAGCACACCAGGTATGCATGGGGGCCATGTGTCCTGGCCCATTTGTACTATGAGCTGCATCAGTTTGTGTACCACGGATCAGTGGGCTTGGGCTGCGGCGTGACTCTCCTTCAGGTGTGGGCATATGAGCACCTTCCCATCACACGATTGATCCACTTCAGAGGCAGAGGGCAGGGATGGAGCTTCGTGCATTTGTACGACATGATCACATCCCAGCCTCGGATTGGTAGATTGGAGCATTGGAGGCGCGTCATAGATGACATAGACATGGTTATCTGGAGGCCATACCTGGGGTGCGAGGAGTGGGATGACGACGCATTGGAGCTACCCTATGCATTCAGGAGTAGGTATTTGATTGGGCAGACGCCCTATATTCTGGAGAGGCAGCTTGTTGACAGGGTATGCAGGCAGTTTGGCAGGATTCAGCGGATGCCACGAGGCTCGGGCATGTATGCCCGTACAGTTAGAGATCAGGTACAGTTCGGGCCACTGCTATCATATGATCAGGCCGTGACACAGCTGGTGGAGATGATGCCATTACCATGGGACATGTGGCCAGAGGTAGAGGATGCCGGGATGGACGCAGAGTACTCTGCGTATTGGGCAAAGCATCCCTTTCCGAGATTGACAGATCCGGGAGAGCTGCTGGAGGGAGAGGCCGAGGGGGATGATGATGATGATGGTGGAGGAGATGGAGGTAGGGGCAGACGAAGGCGGAGAGGAGTGGTGGGAGAGAGGCGAGTAGCACCTCGGAGGGAGGGAGGATAGGAGAGACCAGCCCAGGTGGTGGTGAGGGGTCGGGGTGGAGTACCCCTACAGGTACCAGCAGCACAGGGTCCTAGACAGGGACCTGGACAGGTGCAGGGACAGGGACAGATACAGGCACAGGTACCTATTTAGGCACCTAGACAAGTGCAGGCAGAGGCACAGGGACAGGCACCTGTAGAGGAGGAGCCACAGGCAGAGGCTAAGGGCGGAAATCCTGAGGAGGATGAGCTGTTGAGGCTGCGAGAGATATGCCAGGGCCAGGCAAATGAGATTGAGGATTTGGTGCGAGAGAGGGATCACCTCAGGATCAGGCTCAGGGACATAGAGCGAGAGAGGGACCAGGCCATCCAGAGATATACTGAGGCCGAGACAGCTCTGAGGGCGGGGAGGCGGACAACAGAGGATGCAGGGGCAGGCTACGCATATGTGCTGTGAGCCGGAGAGGAGATCGCCTATTGGAGGGATCTGTACTATGCTGCCGTGCCAGCAGATCAGCGGGCGAGGAGCTTCCATAGATCATCGCGCACAGCGACGGCTACGGGAGGGAGTCGCAGGAGGCCGGCATCCAGCGGTGGGGTTATGGGTCCTCCACCACCACCAGAGAGACAGGGGGATCCTGGAGCGGGACCATCTATAGCTTAGACTCCGTCGAGGCCAGGCGGCTCTGAGGGAGGGAGTTCGTCATAGCCATCGAGGGCTCCCCTTTGTATCAGTATATGTACCATTTTTGTATTGTAGACACCTGCAGGTGATTTTGTAGCCATATGATTCTTTTGACATCATTGTATCATGACACTTTTGATTATATATATGAGAGATGATCCATTTTTGCGGCAGCTATATGCATGTGTACCTTATGTGATGATATGTTCTTATGTGATGCTTATGATATGGATGCAAATATGTATATGATGCCATATATTTTTGTTCTTTTATGTTGTATATATGATGCATGATGCAAAATGTGAATGTATGTAATGCAAATGAATATGATAATGCAAATGATTATTTACATAATGAAAATGTGAGATGTGCTAACATGTGTTGTATGCAGGATGTGATGCAATTGTGCTATCTATATGTATGTTTGAAATGCTTATATGTGGTGATGCAGGTGTAACTTTATGAAATGCAAATGTTTTTGGTGTGTCATTATACTCAGTCATGTGATAGCGGGCTACGCGGACTCAAGAAGGATGATGGAAGTCAATCAAGAAAGGGGGGTGGAAGACAAAAGATATGAACGTGAAAGAGCTTCTTGTGCGTTATCATCATTGAGCTTATTATGGCAAGTAGGTTATGACAATCGAGGCATATGTTCGACCCAGAAAGTCATTGTACCCATTTGCATGGAGATAAGACAGTCACAAACAAGGAATGCCCCAGTTCATACTAGACTCACAGTGTCCTCATATCCTTGGACAAGTCATAGCATTACTAAAAGACAATCCACAGACAGCAAATGCAAATAGGTGACAATACCCCATCCTCGCCTTTCTAGTCAAAGACATCTTGGAGATAGAATCTCTAGTCAGAGACATCCCGGAAAAGCTAAAAGACATGTCACCAAAAGATAAAATCAAAAGAAAACCAAGACTCGACACCAACATCCACTGTAGTCCTCAAGTTTAGTGTCTCTTGTCACTTGTATAAGTCGAATTTGATTGTGGTCACAATGTTCACTTTCACAAAAAGGATAGATAGCACTGAACCATATGTTGTCTGAGTCTGTTGAAAGATTTGATTTTGTTGAAGCTCATTGTTGCTGCTGTGTCTCATCTGAAACTGACTGAATCCATGAAGCTGATACTTTATTGCGGAGAAGATGAAACTTTATTGCGGATCTATGATGCAAATGTTGCTTTATTGCGGATTGTGCGCGGATAGACTGAAGAAAGCTGGAAGAAACTGTACTCCTCGAAACATGTGATGTTCTCAGTTCCACACCCATTACTAGACGTAGGATTGGCCGTAGTCACAGATAGGATCTGATTTATTATGGATGGAAAGGGATGTGAAAAGGGATGTTTATGGGTGGCTAACCAATCTTAGGTAGATCAATAACAAGCCATGATGGGAATGGGTAAGTTTATTTTGAATGAATAGGTTGTGAGTGTGTGCAAAGTGAAAGAATGAAAGAGAATCCTGAAGGATGGAGGAGCAAAGTCTCTACACATGGCGCTGGTGACCCAGTTTTCACCATGGTACTTGCCTAGGGTGCCACCGAAGTGGTTTTCACTGTTGGATGAAATTATTTCTCTTTACTTTTTTCGATTTTTTCAATTTCTTTTGTTGTCACAAGGCGCCTGTTTGCCAGGTTTTCACCAAGTAACGATTTTTTTGTTTTATAATTTTTTTTGTATTTTTGAATTTTTTGATTTTTTTGTATTTTTGAATTAGGATGCTCTGAAAAGCTATGTGTAGAACCTGCGAAGGTGCATGCTGTTGATAGGATCCTCCAAAGGTTCCCCTTCTGTAGTTGAGAGCTGATATGCCCCAGATCCATATACCGCTGTGATGATGTAAGGACCAAGCCAGTTTGGTTCGAACTTGCCCTTCTTATCTCTATCTTGCTGATTCTTGGGGTTCTCTCTGAGTACTAAGTCACCTACCTCAAATGTGCGAGGCTTGACTTTGTGATTGTAACTGCGACTCATTCGTTGTTGGTAAGCCTTGAGATGATTAAAAGCAGTGTGCCTTCGTTCCTCCAGCAGTTCTAGTTCTTGTAAGCGAGAGACCCTGTAGTCTTCATCGTTGATTATGTTTCTCAAGGAGACCCGTAAAGAAGGTAGCTCGACCTCAATAGGCAAGATGGCTTCAGAGCCGTAGACAAGTGAGTAGGGTGTAGCTCCTGTAGGTGTGCGGACACTTGTGTGATAGGCCCAAAGTGCAGGATTGAGTTGGATATGCCAGTTATGGCCAGCGTCGTCGACTGTCTTCTTAAGGATTTTGAGAATTGTTTTATTAGACGCCTCAGCTTGGCCATTACCTTGGGGATAATATGGTGTGGAGAAATGATGGGAGATATGGAAGCGCTCACAGAGTTCACGAACATCCTGATTTTTGAAAGGACGCCCGTTATCAGTAATAATGGAAGTAGGAATCCCGTATCGGCAAATGATGTAGTTCAGGATGAAGGTAGCGATTTGTTTCCCAGTAACTTGTATGAGAGGCACGACTTCAATCCACTTTGTGAAATACTCTGTGGCTGTGATAATGAATTTATGTCCATTGGAAGAAGGAGGGTGAATCTTGCCTATGAGATCGAGTCCCCACTGACAAAAGGGCCAAGGAGACGCAAGTGGTTGTAGTTCCTGTGCTGGTGCATGTATAAGGTCTCCATGAATTTGACACTGCTTACACTTCTTGACAAACTGATATGCATCTTTTTCCATAGTAGGCCAGTAGTATCCAGTCCTGATGAGTTTCTTGGCCAAGGTAGGACCACTAGTATGCGGACCACATATCCCTTCATGCACTTCTCGTAACGCAATCTGAGCTTCGTCACTCTCTAAACATCTAAGAAGGGTGCCATCTAGACCTCGTCGGTATAGGATATCAGCTAGGATAACGTATCGGGAGGATTGGCGAATGAAAGTGCGGCGTTGGTTGTTCGATAGATCGGGAGATAAGATATTGTCACGAAGGTATGTGAATATGGAACCATATAACTGGGATTCAGGACCAACAACACATATCATTTCAGTAGGAGTGATCTCATATGAAGGAATCAACAGGTTGTCTACCAGGAACTCATAGCAAGTCTCATTTTGCGGTAGATCAATGAGCGAAGCAATTGTAGCCATGGCATCAGCAGCGCGATTCTGTTCTCTTGGTATCTGCTCAAACTCTATCTTTGCAAAGTGCTGTTTCAGCTCATCTACCAGTTGTTTGTAATGCATTAGCTTTTCATCTTTTGTTTGATAATCATTAGTTGCTTGACGGATGACCAGTTTAGAGTCCCCAAAAACATGAAGTTCTTGGATCTTCCATTGAACTGCAATTCTTAGCCCAGTTGTTAATGCCTCGTATTCCGCTATATTGTTAGTGCAAGGAAATGATAAGCGGTATGACTTTGGTATAGAATCACCTTGGGGAGTTATAAAGAGTATACCTGCTCCTGCCCCATGCTGTGTGTATGAGCCGTCAAAATATAATTGCCAGGGCTTTGCCGGTGATATTGTTAGAATGGACTCATATGGAAATTCTGACTGTAGAGGAGCATCATTTATCATGGGAGCATCTGCCAGTTGATCTGCGATGGCTTGTCCTTTTATAGCTTTTCTGTCCACGTATTCAATGTCGAATTCACTCAAAATCATTACCCACTTGGCCAGCCGCCCAGTAAGTGTAGCTTTGTTGAGAAGATATTTTAGTGGATCAATTCTGGCAATCAACTTAGTCTTGTGAGTGAGCATATAATGTCATAATTTTTGTGAAGCGAAGACCACAGCGAGACATGCACGCTCGATTGGTGTGTAGTTCAGCTCATATCCCACCAATGTGCGACTGATATAGTAGACTGCTTTTTCCTTGCCGTCAGGTATTTGCTGTGCTAGGAGTGCCCCCAGTGCTGTCGGAGTAGCTGATATGTAAAGTAGCAATGGTTGATCTGGAATTGGTGGCATCAACACTGGCGGGTTCAAAAGATAGTCTTTGAGTGCCTGAAAAGCTTGTTGACAGTTCTCATCCCATTTGAACTTGATTTTTTTGTGTAGCAGGTGCTGGAAAGGGTTACACTTATCTGCAAGTTGTGCTATGAATCTTCATATGGACTGGAGTCTCCCTTGTAAAGATTGAAGTTGACTGATATTCTTGGGTGGCGGCATGTCCAAGATAGCCTTGACCTTCGCTGGATCAGCTTCTATTCCTCTTTTAGACACAATGAATCCTAGGAGCTTCCTGGAGGTTACTCCAAAGACACATTTCTTTGGGTTTAATCTTACCTTGTACTTTTCCAACCGATCAAAAGCAACTGAAAGTATGTCCAAGTGTGTATTTCTGTCTATTGATTTAACCAAAAGGTCGTCAACATAATCTTCCACCGTTACATGCATGAGATCATGAAAGATAGTGGTCATCGCTCTTTGATAAGTGGCGCCTGCATTTTTCAGCCCAAAGGGCATGACATTCCAACAGAAGGTTCCCCATGGACAAGTGAATGATGTTTTATGTTGATCTTCAGGTGCAATCTTGATCTGATTATATCCAGAAAATCCGTCCATTAAAGATAACATTTCATGGCCTGCTGTGAGATCAACGATCAAGTCAATGTTTGGTAATGGGAAATCGTCCTTTGGACAAGCCTTGTTGATATCTCTGAAGTCTGTACATATTCGGATGCTGCGATCCGGTTTGCTGACAGGTACTAAGTTGGAAATCCATTCAGGATAATCAATTGGGCATATGAATCCGACATCCAGTAATTTCTCTAGCTCTGCCTTGACTAGCAATGCCACTTGTGGGTGCATTTTCCTTAATTTCTGTTTTACTGGTTTTGCCCCTGGTTTGACTGTCAAATGATGCATTACCAAATCCGGATCCAGTCCAGGCATATCAGCATAAGACCATGCGAAGTTGATTTGTCATCCCTTAAAGAAGCTTATGAATTTTACTCTCTCGGCCTCTATCAATGATTGAGCCAAAAATATGTTGTGTGGAACCTCTGCTGTACCAATGTTTGTCTTTATAGTCTCCTCTACCAACATGGATGATTTTTCCTCGTATGATGCTGGGAGAATGTCGAGCCTTCCATCTTTGGGCACCTCAGAGAGGTTTTCACCCTCAGATACGTCCTTTCTTTTTACTTTTTTGGAGTCAGATAGCGCCACAGTGTGGTTTTCGCCATAAGACCCTTGTTTTGTTTTTATTTTCACATTTTTGCGACTGGAAGGTCTGACACCCTCACCAAAGTATGCCGCGTTGTTGAGCTCTATGGCGTATCCTGCTTTGTGGTCTCCAAGGGGAAGATCATCTCGAATGCCAAGGTAGTCGATAATAGCTTCATCATTTTGAAATGTATCAAATTGTGCTGGTCCTTCATGATCCCAGTCAATGAGTTGGGGGTGAACAAGGGGAAGGTCTTTAGTGTTTTCAGAGTTTGCTGGACTAATAGTGAAGATGTGGTTATATTCAGGTATGTCAAGGCAATCGTCGAAGTCATCGATGGCACTCTCCTCATTAGTTTCGATCGTGAGCGAATCCAAATTGTCATCACTAGTAGAGCCTTCTGGGACAGGTGTCCTCATCCTATGTGATTTTGACCTAGGACCTTGAAACGAAGCTTGTGCGGGATCCTTATGGGTTGGTTCTTGACCAACTCTGAACTTTTTGTAAAATTCTTCCTCCTCTGTGGGTTCATCTGGCTCTCTGAATGTTTCAGTGAGCTCATAGTCACTGGAGGATTTGTTTGAACCCCATTCCCACTCATTGGAGTCTGTGGAAGGATAATCCTCTCGTTGAACTTCGGCAACTTTAATTCGCCATACCTCTTTTGTTCTTTTATTATGTAGTCTGGGATTCAAAAAACCAAGCCCCTTGGAGCATTCCCTTCTTGTAGTTAGCTCAGGTTGTAAGGGCTCCATGACACCTTCTTTGCGTAGTCTGAGAGGGCTTTTTCCATCATACCCGAATCTTTGCAAAATTTTGAAGCCTTTGCCGTAGTTCTCATAGGGTATAATAATCTGATCATGTGTGTCCTCTTCAACGTCCTTATAAAGCATTTTATATAAATTTTCTTCTTCTAGTTCACCCCATTTTTGAAAGATGGTAGGATCCCATTTGAGCATCATGATGGAGATTTGCTTGTTATGATGTGGCCTCCCATATTCCTTGGGAGAGGTCATGACTTGTCGTAAAAACATTGTTTGATTCAAAGTGTATTCTCCCATGCCTTTGTCTTGAAACTTGCCTCTAAGTTCACCTTGTTTGGATGTCGAGGGCTTTAATGACTCAGGATCAATATATGCTGAAGAAGGAGTAGCCTCATGATTGCTGGGGATGATAGTCTCAGTATGTGATCTCAAGTTATTACAATATATGAATGGATTTGGATCACCATTGACCGTTACCTCGACTCCATTGTGAGGGAACTTTATGCACTGATGGTATGTTGATGGGACTGCCCTCATTTCATGAATCCAAGGACGTCCTAGCAATATGTTGTATGTGAGATCAAGATCTAGGACTTGACAAACCACATCTTTTGTGACTGGCCCTATTCTTAGCGGTAAGGTGACTGTGCCCTTGGACGAGCGCTCTTCATCATCATAAGCCTTGATGGTGATTTGGTTTGTAGCATTCACAACCTTGTCAGAATATCCCAATTGTCTTATGGTACTCAAGGTACAAATATTAAGACTTGCTCCTCCATCTATCAGGACTCGCTTTATTCGGTGTTTATGTATGAAAGCTTCAACGTGTAGAGGTGCATTATGTGGCTGACTTATGGAGGCGTCATCGGCTTCTGTAAATGTGAGGGAGTGTGGAAGGGATAGGTATCCCACCATGGCTTGAAACTGGTCCACGTTCAGATCAGTAGGGACGGCAGTATCTCTCAAGATTTTGTCAAGGATAGCTTTATGTGCAGGGGATATACGTAGAAGTTCCAGAATGGAGATGAGCGCGGGTGTTTTCCCTAATTGTTCTACAAGGTCGTACTCAGGCTTAATTGATAAAGGATTGGTATTCTTAGTGGAGGTACCTGGCAATGTAATCTTACCTCGACGGGTTGTAACATGACATTCAGAGGTAGATTTGGAGGAAGATCCCACACCTTTTAGGACAATTTTGGGTCTCTGAGAAGGATTCTCAGGATTTTTGTTTTTGATACTAATGGTAGAGATATGATTGTCCATTGAGATGTGATTGATAGTAGAATCATAATTGTAAGATGCTCTAGTGTAATTGGCTTGATCATCTATGACTTTACCTTTTCCTTTGTCATGTTTTGGGAATGGTTCCTTAAACATCTCATGCTCTTGATTAGATGAATGTCCCTCAATCTCAATATCTCCTCTGTCAATGAGATCTTGTACAATGTTTTTCAATCGACGGCAATTACTTGTCTTATGACCCTTGCTCTTATGAAACTCACAAAATTCATCATCATTCCACCAATTCGGTTTGACCTTTGGTTCATAAGGGGGAAAATCTGGAACTGTAATTACTTTGTTTGCTACAAGATTTTTGAATACTGATTCAAGTGGTTCTCCCAATGGAGTGTACTTCCTTCGTGGTCTAGAAGTTGTTTGAGTGTTCACCTGATTGTTGGTAGAACTTGATCCAGAAAAGACGAACTTGGGTCTCACTGTATTGGCATCAACAATGCCATCGTTGACTGTATTCTTGTTCTTGTTCCAAAATTTTGGTTTGTCCTTTCCCTTAAAGTCCTCTTTGTTTTCTTTGAATAGTTTGATAACTCCTTGTTCAATTAAGACCTTTTCTGTTGCTAGGCCCTTTTCAATGACATCCTTGAATGTAGACAAACAAGCTTTTCTGAGACCATAGCCAATAGCCTTATTAACATTTTGTGTGAACATCTCCACCATTTGTTTCTGTGGGATTTCACAAGAGCATCTGCTAGCTAAGTTTCTCCATCTCTGTAAAAATGTTGCGAAAGATTCTCCTTCCTTTTGTTTAGTATTGCACAAGGTAGTAACTGAGACATCTGTTTCAATGTTGTAGGAGAAATGCTGAATGAATGCCTCTGCTAAGTCACCCCATGACTTAATACCAGGAGGTAATTGAGAAAACCATTCCATAGCTTGATCGCCTAAGCTTTGTGGGAATAACCTCATCAAGTATGTTTCTTCTGCCGCTACCTCAATGCAAGCTATGAAGAATTGTCTTATGTGTGCCTTGGGGTCTCCTCTCCCTCTATATTTGTCAAATTTTGGCGTTACAAAGTGTGGAGGAAATGGAGGCATTGGAATGCTCTTATCAAAGGGATAAGGACATATATCTCTCATAGTGTATGTAGGTTTTGGTGTACTCATGTCCTCCATTTTCTTTTGTAGATCTCTAATTTGTTGCTCCAAATTATTCTTGGGAGGAGATGGATTTCTTGTAGCATACCCCATGTTTGAAACACCCATTTGAGGAGGAGCTTGTTGCATGTATGGATGATACTGATCGTAGACATGTCCATATGGAGGTCTATATTGTTGCGACATGTATGGAGCACTTGGCATAAATTCTTGTTGAGGGACCCCATATCTATTTTGTGTGTATAAACCATATTCAATAGGCCTTTCATTTTCCATTATGTTGCCCCCAATTTTGACATGAGGTCTCCTTGTGTCAAAATTTTGAGGATGTCCTTGAGTATCCACTTGTTTTGATTGATTCATACCTTGAGCATGTGATTGAGCATAAGGCCTCCATGATGGTCCTTGAGTGTAAGTATCATATGTTTGAGCTTGTGTATGTGGGATTGCTGGTTTTTGAAGCAAAACTGATGGTGACTCCGGCATCATATTATTTGGTCCTCTATTTCCTCCACTATTTGGTCTCCTTTGATCCATGTTAGGTTGAGCTTGTTGTGAAGGTCGACTTTCCATAAGTTGAGATAAGTCAAAATCATGCGGTATTTTAGCTCCACTTTGTGCCATCATGTTTAAAAAGTATTGACGATCTCTCCTCATTATCTCTTCAACCAATCTATTGAATTGAGGATCCATTATGGATTCTTGTATGTCTGCTGATAGTATTGAAGAATTGTCCACTGTGTCATTGTGTGTAGCATTGTTGTTTATAGTGTTTGCGCTTTCCACATTTGGATTGTGTCTATAAACATTCATGTCTGGTAATGTAGTGTGCTCAGGATTGTAGAATAGATCATTGTCATACTCATAAGAACTCATGTTTACGGACTCTTGAGCTTCTTTAGCTATTCTCCTAGATTTTTGAAGGCGGGTTTCAACCATGAACTAGGTGTTAGACCAAGATGTGAGAAGCTAGATGAAAATGACAAGAGTATGGAAGACCAAGAGTTGTATGAAGTGTAAATGAATCTTTGTGGTGTACTTGCAATGTCCAAAGTGTAAGACCAAGTATGTAAGTAGTAGAGTAGGTGTGACTTCCAAAGAGAGGATCATTTCTCTTGATGAGGTAAGCTGACCTTGACTCTAAGTAAGACCAAATGAGACCCAAAGGTAAGAAACCTTGATGAGGGACCACTTAGCAAAGTGTTGTTGTATGTAGTGTGTTGACAAAGTATGATGAGGACAAGCAAGTGACCTTTTGACTCAAGTTTAGACAATTGTGAATGTAAAATGAGGTATGAAGCAATGATGGACTATGTGAGACCTTAGAACAGGCTGAATGCTAGATGAAACCTGAAGAGACAACCTAAGAAGCTCAAGTATGCCGAAACTGATTTTCTTTGTTTGCTTAACTGTTAAAGTTTTCAAATCCTGACACAGATGCCTCTGTATACTTCACAGACGCGATTTCCAGACACAGACGCCACTCTGTTTGACACAGACGCGGTTCTGAGATTTTTTTTTTTTGTGTTTATGTTTGCTGGACTGTAAAGTTTTTGCAATTCTGGACACAGACGCCTCTGTATACTTCACAGACGCGATTTTCAGACACAAACGCCTCTCTGTTTGACACAGACGCTGTTAAAAACACAGACGCTATTCTGTACTTCACAGACGCGCTTATCCAACACAGACACGGTTTGAACAGACACAGACGCGTTTCTGTAACCTTAGTGCAATTTTTCCTATTTGTGAAGTTGTTTTGTTGTGACCAAATCTGATTTTTCGACTGTTTTTCGTGACAAGAGGACACAATGTTGATGACTCAATGTTTGCAAGTGTTTAGACTCCAAAAGTGTGTTGTTTGATGTAAAAAGTTTTTTGCATACACTTGAAGACACAAAAGACACAATGTTTTGCTGTTTTGCCTTGAATGTTTGAGTGTTTAGCATAAGACAAGCACAAATCTTAGGGCTGGCCAAGACAATAGTTGTTGATCCCATACAGGGTTTTACCCCCGAGGCTACGCTATTCAGAGCGGATACTTAGATGCTTGACCTCACTGGCTCCACCCTCGGCACTCACTTCTCGGGTCAGCCAAGCATCAGTCCCCATGAAAACTCCCCATGGTGAACTTTGTATCTCTACTAAGAACCGTATGTGTGTGGGCCGCTACCAGAGGTCGGACCTCCTGCCTCAACAACTAGAAGGATTTGGGCATCTAAAACAAAGAGGTGCTAGTAAGGGCATCCGCTCGTGTGGCCATACATGCGGCACTTTCAGCTCTGTAAATACAGAAGGCTCCCAGCCGGTAGGGGTTACGCCCTACAAATGATCAAATAAATTTGATCAAACGGGTTTATGGGGAGACATAGTGTCGGTATGAACTAATCAGCACACGTTATTCATAGTTTTCACCATGAATACATTTGATTATAGTAGTTTGGATGAGGTGGGTTTTCCTCGCTACCACTTGGGTCGTTCTCTTCTCACTAGTAGTCCTAATCACCACACGGGAAGACAAGCCCTCTAAAGAATAAACAAAAAGAGCCTATTGCTCAAGACACAAAAGACAATGATTCAATTTTAGTGCACCAATGTAAGTGTTTGCTAATCTATGAAAACAAGGCACACAACAAAATTACAAAACCCTAGCAAAGGCCCTGCAACAAAATTGTTAGTAGTTTGGGTTGTTTCAAATGATAACCCCTTCCTGCAAGAACACAAGTTAGGTAAATTTTAGAAAACCCAAAAGACTTTGTGAAAAGGGGCCTTCAACAAAAACATTTTTTTGCCTTCAAAGCAAGCTGCACAAACCAGGTTAGCTAGATCTGCAAGGGTTAGCCGAAAATAAACCAGATCTGAAACCCTAAGTACAAAATCTGAAAACCCGAATTTAAGAAAATTGACAAACTTGCAAAACAGAAAACACAGACGCAGCTATACCAGACACAGACGCGTCTGTATGACACAGACGCGTCTGTATGACACAGACGCGGTTCTATGATGCACAGACGCGCTCAGAGATCACAGACGCTTCTCCCGAACTCAGACGCGATAAGATCCAGCACAGACGCGGTTAAAATTCTCAGACGCGATTCCAGAAACTTGCAAAAATAGAAATTGGCAGAAACACAAACGCGATTATAGATATCACAGACGCTTCTGAAACACAAAAACGCGATCCGAACACTCGCAGACGCGGAAAAACCTAAAATGTTGTCGAAAAATGTCTGATCTGCAACTTCGAAAATGCGAAATCTGCAACAAAAATGTTAAATGCAAAGGGACAACAGTCCCATCGGGCGTGCCAAAATGTATATGGTGAAAATGGATAACAATAATAACAATATTGAAAGGCTAAAATGAATCCAACCACAAAACCCTAGCCTAACAACAACAAAGATCCACCATAACATATGAAGATAACCTAAGACAATGCAAAATAACTCAAAATCACCAAGATTATACCATCACATGTCCAATAGGGTTTTGATCTCCATTCTTCCTATCTCCATTGATCTTGCTTGATATATTTGCTCTCAGATTTTTATATGCACAAGAGCTCAACAAAGAACGGAATGTGGTTGCAAGTAGGATTGTAGTGTAACCAAGTACTCCAAAATCAGTCATTAGCATCCGTTATTAGGGTTTGACAATGAAGAAAGCATCTTCTTAAATAAAAGACACAATATGAAATGGAGGGTTAAGATTGAGAGGTGTAAAAAGAGAGGTCGGCTAGGATTAGAGGGTAGGTATAAGAAATACCAAAATAATGAAAGAGGTAGGTAGTGTATGAATTAAGAGATGAATGACATGTGTCATGTGTAGAAAAAGATAATGAATTAATTAAATAAATAAAAATTTATTTAATTAATAGAAGAAGTAGGACAATTAAATAAATAAAAGTATTTATTTAATTTAGGAAAGGGATAATTTAAATAAATAAATGTATTTATTTAAATGAGAAATAAGGCTAGAAGAGGATAAATGAATTAATTAAATAAATAAAGATTTATTTAATTAATAGAAGAATTAGGCTTAGATAATTAAATAAATAAAATATTTATTTAATTAAACATGACAATTTTAGGTGTCTACAGTTTCCATTGGGATAGATAGAGGCTTATAATGTATCATACAAAATCTGGTCAAGATATCAATGGTGTATTTTCCTTGATTTAGGAAAATGTAGTTCTCTTTTTTGCCATACTTCTAGGCCCAAAAAATAGTGTAGTAGACCTAGATCCTTCATATCGAATTCAACCACAAGATCTTGTTTGCATTTTGCAATGAGGTGATCTTCTCTTGTTATTAATAAGTCATCAACATAAATAACAAGTATTAACATGTCACCATCTGATATTTTGAAGTATATGTTGGAGTTTGCTTCATTTTTTGAATATCCTAGTTTGGATAAATAACTATCTATTCTTTCGTACCATGCCCTAGGAGCTTGCTTAAGGCCGTAGAGAGCCTTTTTTAGTCTACACACATAGAGATTTTTATCATGTGTAGAAAAGCCTTCAGGTTGTTCTATATGAACTTCTTCCTCAAGAACTCCATTCAAAAAAGCAGTCTTCACGTCCATTTGGTGTATCTTCCACCCTTTGGAAGCTGCAATGGCAATGATGGTTCTTACATAAGTATATCAGGAAATTGGAGCAAAAGTCTCTTCATAATCAATTCCTGCCTTTTGAGAGGACCCCTTGCAACGAATCTAGCTTTGTGTTTTTCAATACTACCTGTAAAGCGGAAAAATCGAACCCTAGTCGTTCTCCCCTCCCCAACTCCGAGGAGAGAGAAGGGAGGTCACTAGGGTTGATGGTTTTCACTTAGGAGGGACTTTACATTCAAAAGAGGGGTTGAAACCCACAAGATCCAATCCCACGCAATGCAGGATTGGATTCTAAATGAGTTTCAAGGGTTAAGACATCAAGGATACCCTCTTTTGTAAAGAAATGTAGATAGAATGATTGAACTAGGAATGCATGTAAAGTAGGAAAGATTCGTTTATAAACAGAGATAGGGATATGGGATGAAGCTGCGGACCTGGAATTAGCAGTAAAATGTCGAGACGGTGCTGTTCTACAAATTTGAGCGAAAGTTGACAGGACGATGGCGCCCGACGTGCACACGGTCCTCCGAAAAATCCGCGAAACGAAGGTGGATCTGTTCGTCTCTGCACAAGGATTTCAGATCTTCAATTATAGCCACGTACCTGCAACATGCGAAGGTGTAATGTATGTAGTATGTTGTATGTTGTATGTGATCTCCTCTTCAATGGTTGAATCCTTTTCTTGAATGCAACACCTAGCCTTGAATGGAGACTTAGAATGCTCAATTGCTTGAAGGAATGCTTGAATGCTTGAATGTTTGAATGTTTGAATATTGCTTCCGCGTCTTTCACACATATGTCCTCCTCCATTTTTGAGAGAGGAAATGTAGTTTATATACTTGTCAATTAGGGTTGATAGACTGATTTTCCCGACCTTAGGCCGACCAGGAAACATTATTTCCCGAATTGCAAACTTAAAGACCCGATGCCCAAAAGAGACCGGGCCCAAAATAGGGCCAGGGACCAAGGCGCTGGGCGCCATGGTCCTGGGGGACCAGGGCGCTGGCCCCATGGTCCTAAAGGACTAGGGTGCTGGGCACCATGGTCCCACCTCCCGAGACAGCAGGGTACAAGGAGGGATCATGCCAAGGTGTAGAAAAATGCAGTTTTTGGTGTCACAAGCAGGTTTCGGGGTCTCCATTCAGGTTCAATGTTGCGCCGCCATCGTGAAGACACAAATGCAGTTGAAATTGCAAGTGTTGCAATTTTAGGATGCTACATTTAGCCCCCACTTTAGCGGGAGTATAAGCGTACGCTCATACTTCCGGTAAAGTACAAGGAAACAACATTGAAAAACTTTCACCACGTCAAGGAGGCAAGATACACCAAGCCCCCAGTGGACTAAGGATCTTACGAATTTGATTGACAAAGTAAAAGGGAAGATCACGAGGGAGAACCATGACTATCAGTAGTAAGGTTCCCTCACTATGAGTCATGTAAGAAAAATACCAAAAATTTTCAAGGCAAAGCTAAGTTCGCCAAGAAACTTTCAAGTATCTTGAAGAGATATGGATGGGGTGTATGCCCCCCTACATTAAAGTGATCACACATGCCTCACCAGGGGTGATTGCTTTAAGGTAGTGATACATATAAGAAATGAGAAAGGAGCACGTTATCACAAGGATTTAGCCCCCAAGTGTGAGATAAGCCCAAGGATAATGGACACAAAACACAAAGCACAAGGTGACTTCGCTTTCCTCGGGGTCAGTATGCTGTATGATAATTCATGTATATCATATGCAAGTATGCATAATTGTTCTTCATTCCCCAATCAAGGAAGGTCATCTAGAAGAAGGGAACACATGTTTCTTTTGAGTCAACATGAGAGAGACCAAAAGAGATCTCAATGTTTTGCATCGTCCTCAAGTAGACAACACTAAGGACAACAAATAAAAGAATGAGAATAACACATAGAAGAAGTAACAAAAGAGATCAAGAGTGGAGGAAAGAATCTGCTATGCTAATGAACTAGTCTAGCACGTCATCTACCCCCCGATCTTGCTGATCAGTATTTCGGGAAGGTAGGAAACACGCTAGAGGAGGAACATCCATCACAGCAGATGGAGCTATCACAAGATCCAAACAAGGGCTATGTTCATGTTCCGAGCCACGTTGTTCTTGTCTAGGAGCTAGGATAAGTGCTTTAGAAAATTCGTTAGATAAATGGTTATCAACATCAACATATTCATATTCACTATCAGAATGAACAGGAGTAACATTTTCATCATGAATAATATTTTCATCTATATCATCATCAAGATTTATAAAAATAGGATCTTTAACTCGCACAAGATCAAGACCATCATACATCTTATGTTTAGGAGATTTTGGCTCAATTTTTGGCTGAGGAGAAAATGGAATAATACTGGCTGAAGGTGTTTTTGGGGATTGCAAAGTTTGAGAAGCAGTTGCCTAAGCTCTAAGATGACGCTTTCATTGGCATTCACGTGCAGAACGATTTCGTCTAGTCTTAGTAGGAAGTTGAGAAGATTGAGGAGGAGGAATGTTCTCATCCTTATCGCTTGGGTGTTTGGGTTGTGGTCTCTTAGGTTGAATAATAGGAGAAGAGGAAGGTCTCTTCTCTCCATAAGAGGAAGGAGGAGGAACTGCTCCATATAGGGGAGGAATATCTGGTTTAGGAAGGAGACCAAGCCCATGATGATGAGGAGGTATAGGTCTACTTTTAGGAAGTTTATTAGATATGGGCATAGTCACATTCATAGGGATGGGTTGGGAATCTTCTTGAGGAAAGACATTAGTTTTATCTTTCAAAGGAAGAACTTCCTTCTCAAGAACGATAGGAATGTCAAGTTTGGGTGTTCTAGGTTCACTTAGAGATAGGATCATATCTTTTTTCCACTTTTGATAAGATTTAAAAAGATGATCACTTCGCGGAGGAAGAGATTGGAATTGTTTAGGCCAAAAGTAATCAATAGGAACGCTAGAAGTTCTTTCAGCAGGTTTAAATAGGCTATGATTGATAGTAACAATTTCACCATTATGGGGAAATTTCAAGCACTTGTGAATAGGAGAAGCAATAGCTTTCATGGAAGATAGCCAAGGATAACCTAGCTTCACACGAAATTGTTCGGATGATGGAATAATAGCAAAGCTCACATTAAGGGATTTGTTATGGACCTCAATAGGTAATGTAATAGAACCAATTGCAGGAGAAGAAAATGCATCAAATAATTTCACAACCACATTTGTTTCATCATAGATCACTTGATTCAATTGCAAAGTAAAAAGAAATTCTTCAGTAATGACATTGACCATGCAAGAAGGATCAATAAGCACTCCACGACAAGGTGTATTCTTGACTTTTGCAACTATATATAAAGGACCATCAGGTGCCCTGATAGTTTCACTAGAATCAAATGTGATGGAAGGTTCTTTAGGGATTTTCTGCTGTTCCACAAAGTTAATCACATTCGGAGTTATAGACACAAGATCATCAGGTGAGACAGAGGAATCATTAGTATCAATCACATTAGAGGTATGAGAAGGCAATGGATCAATAAAAATCTTAAGATTTTGGTTAGGAGGAGCTACAGATGTGTTGCCTTTATCATTCATACCAGAAAGAGAGATAGTATTATTATCAATCAAATCTTGAATTTTACCCTTTAAAGAAAAACATTTTTTAGTATCATGCCCAGGCTGACGATGAAATTGACAAAAAGATTTTTTATCAAAATAGGGTGAATTAATCTTTGCAAGATCTATTTGCCTTATAGGAGGAAGAGTGAGCACATTTTGTTCCAATAACTTATTCATAATACTATGCAATGATTCATTCAAAGGAGTAAACTTTCTTTCTTTCTTGAAAAACTTAGAAATAGGAGGCACACCTGATGCTGCATTCACATTGTTGTTGATGATGTTTTCATTGAATTTAATGGACTCTCTGTTCGGTTTAAACTTCCCAAATGGTTGTTGACTACTATCACCCTTATCACTCGGAGCCATAGGATTTGCTTGTTCCATTTGACTCACAGTTAGTTGATAATTGTGAAGAGTTGCGCACAACTGTTGGAAAGAAGTAAACTTAGAAAACAGAAGTTTTTCTCTAATATCTATTTGTAAATTAGAAATAAAGATTCTTTGAATATCATTGTCAGGAACTGGAAAGGAAATTTGAGCATACAAATGCTTATATCTACCAATGAAATCAGTCACTTTTTCTTTAACACCTTGTTTACAATGCATTAAATCAATCAAAGTAACTTTAGGACTTATATTGTTTTGAAATTGTTGAATAAAAGCATTGGCAAGTTGTTCGAAAGAAGTAATAGAATAGGAAGGCAACGAGCAATACCATTGTAGGGCTTTATCTCTTAACGTTCTAGTAAACAGTTTTGCAAGCAACCTTTGGTCATAAGCAAAATCGGCACATATTGTTTGAAATGTCTTAACATGTGTTAGAGGGTCACCCTTACCATTATAAAGCTCCAAATGCAGAATTTCAACATGTTTAGGGGGAATAGCTCGAACAATGTCAAGAGAAAGTGGGCTCGCAACATCAAATGTGGGCACACTAAACTTAGATTGATTCATAGAGGCAATTTGTTGCTGCAAAGAAGAGACAGTTTGTGCAAGATTGTTAATGGTCGCTTCAGTCGAAGAGTTCATATTAGACGTGTTAGATTGTGATGGAGGTGTTATGTTATTGAAAGAAGGTAGAGAGTAAGGTGGTGGGACACTATGATAGTTAGTCATAGGAGATGATTGGAAAGGAGGAACACTACAAGGAGGAATGAAATGGTTAAATGAATTGCCCCCTTGTGTCATGTTCATTTGTGGAGATATAATAGGAACACTCATTGAAGGAATGAGTGAAGAAGTCGGATTGAATGAAGGAGGAGGGTTGATTAAAGAAGAAGGATTGCCCCCATGACTAGTGATCATAGGAGGAATGTCTTGTATTTAAGTAGTCATTATGTTTGATGTAAAAGTAGGTATACTAGCAATAGGAGTTGTCAAAGGAATAGAATGATTAACTTGAGTAGGAGGTTGTGTATAACCTAAAGTTTCGGCACAACTCTTCATAGGCATCACATTCGAATCCACAATGTGTGCAATACCACGCAAAATATCAATTCCATTCTTATCACCTTGAACCATACGTTTTAGACCCTCAATTAATGAAAGAGCTTCGCTATCGGGGTATTCTTGAGACATCCATTGTCGAAAATCATCAAATTGGTTATCCAATTTCGAAAGTTGTTCTACAGAAACCTCATGGAGAGCTTCTTCATCATTAAGAGGATTAGAGGAATTACCCATGTCCTTGTTAAAAAGGCCATTCAAATTAGGTTCCATCTCCTCAGTAATTACACCTTGGAAGGACTTAATTTTAAGGCTTCGTCTAACGGGAATAGTGTAAGTAGGGCTTATTGTTGTAAAAATCATGCACTAAAGAGAGAGAGAAGATTTTGAATTTTAGAGGTAGAAAATTTCAATAAAATCAGCCAATCTCCTAGATTTAAGCTGTTAAATACAATCAGGACAATCTCCCGAAATTTCAAAAAAAATGTCCGGGACCGTGGCGAACGGAGTGCAGACGGTCCTCGCAACTTTTTTCGAAATTTTCAGGGATGAAAGTTATGATGATTTTAAAGCTAATCTGAAAAAATTGAGTGATTTTACGATCTGTAGATAGGCCAAATTAAAGTTGCAATCTCAAAATTGAACCCTACCAAGATTGTTGAAAAATGCAAAATTTGAATTTTGAAAAAGAGAGGGAAACTGAAATTTTGAATTTTATGATTTTAGAGGGAATGCTGAAAGCAATGCAAGTTTTGAAATTTAAAAGTTGACTCGATTTCGCGCAAAATTCAATTTTGAAAGCGGAAATCAAAGTTGTTGCAATTAAACACTTAATTTCAAAAGTCACAAATTGTAAAAATTTGAATAAAGCACTGAAATTTCTAATGAATGCCAACACACTTTTCAAATCTAGGACAGTAAGGAACACAATTTTGATATGAATTTCAATTTCAATGATTTTTGAATGATTAGAAGCCTCAATCCAAGCAATTGCTAGACCAACTTTGACTTTAATTTTGAAAGTGTTAAAATTGATAAAATCAGCCAAAATTCTGGATTTTAGCAGAAAAATACAGTAAGATCTAGCTCTCGAAATTTCGAAAAAAATGTCGGGGATGATGGCGCTCGAGGTGCACACGGTCCTCACAACTTTTTTCAAAAATTTCAGGGATGAAAGATATTGTGATTTTGTTGCGGAATCCAAAGTTACAGCCGATTTGGAAGTGTTTTGATTAGTGAAATTATCAGTCAAAGGTTGAATCAAGGTGGTCTTAAAAATTAGGGTTTTGACATTTAACCACTTAATTTTCAGAATTAAAGCACAAATATGAATTGACAATTTGCAATAGAAGGGTAGATCTGAAACAAGCATTAACAATTAAACATTTCACAAGTTTAATTACTTAAAAGAAAATTTTAGGGTTTTTATGTAATTAGCCTCTAAAATTTGCAAAAGATCAAACATGGAAATGTAATTAGGGAAGCAAATTTTTTAGATCTAACCATGAATAATCAGAACGAGGATGTTCACGTCGGGTTCACCAAAATGTAAAGCGAAAAAATCAAACCCTAGTCGTTCTCCTCTCCCCAACTCCGAGGAGAGAGAAGGGAGGTCACTAGGGTTGATGGTTTTCACTTAGGAGGGACTTTACATTCAAAAGAGGGGTTGAAACCCACAAGATCCAATCCCACACAATGCAGGATTGGATTTTAAATGAGTTTCAAGGGTTAAGACATCAAGGATACCCTCTTTTGTAAAGAAATGTAGATAGAATGATTGAACTAGGAATGCATGTAAAGTAGGAAACAGTGAAAGGGATATGGGATGAAGCTGCGGACCTGGAATTAGCAGTAAAATGTCGAGACGGTGCTGTTCTACAAATTTGAGCGAAAGTTGACAGGACGATGGTGCCCAGCGTGCACACGGTCCTCCGAAAAATCCGTGAAATGAAGGTGGATCTGTTCGTCTCTGCACAAGGATTCCAGATCTTCAATTATAGTCGCGTACCTGCAACATGCGAAGGTGTAATGTATGTAGTATGTTGTATGTTGTATGTGATCTCCTCTTCAATGGTTGAATCCTTGTCTTGAATGCAACACCTAGCCTTGAATGGAGACTTAGAATGCTCAATTGCTTGAAGGAATGCTTGAATGCTTGAATGTTTGAATGTTTGAATATTGCTTCCGCGTCTTTCACACATATGTCCTCCTCCCTTTTTGAGAGAGGAAATGTAGTTTATATACTTGTCAATTAGGGTTGATAGACTGATTTTCCCAACCTTAGGCCGACCAGGAAACATTATTTCCCGAATTGCAAACTTAAAGACCCGATGCCCAAAAGAGACCGGCCCCAAAATAGGGCCAAGGACCAAGGCGCTGGGCGCCATGGTCCCACCTCCCAGGACAGTAGGGTGCAAGGAGGGATCATGCCAAGGTGCAGAAAAATGCAGTTTTTGGTGTCACAAGCAGGTTTCGGGGTCTCCATTCAGGTTCAATGTTGCGCTGCCATCGTGAAGACCCAAATGCAGTCAAAATTGCAAGTGTCACAATTTTCGGATGCTACACTACCATCTGGTGCATATTTGATTTTGAATAACCACCTTGATGAGACAAATGATTTGTCTCTTGGTCTAGGTACAATGTCCCATACATCATTTTTTAAGATAGATTTCAATCATTGCATCTTTCCAAGCTTGACAGGTTAAGGCTTCTTCAACATTTGATGGTTTAGATTTTGTGAGTTCAGTCATGAGTGCAACATAACATGATTGAATTCTTGTTTTCTTTTTCTCTTTGAAGATTTCATCGGGTTCCACATTATTTTCTTCAATCATCCTCCTTTCCCATAGTGGTATTTTCTTGTTATTAGGATTTCTAGCATTGTCGAAATTAGGTGATCGAAGTTCATGATTTTCTATGCTATTCTCCCTCTGATTTTTAATTGTAAAATTTTCATCTGATTCTACGATTAGATCATCCTCTAAACTTAGAGATAGTTTATAAGCAACATCTTCTTCAAATTTGACATCTCTACTGATTTCAATAGATCTTCGTCCTGGAATGTAAACTCTGTATCCTTTAGTGGTTTTACTGTAGCCAACAAATATGCCTTTCTTCCCAGAGGGTTCTAGTTTGGTTCTCTTTTCTTTAGGAATGTGAATATACACGTGACAACCAAAAATTCTTAGATGGCTTAAATCTGGTTTATTTCCTATAAATGCTTCTTCAGGTGTTATATTTTCTACGATTGAATGAGGGCATTTGTTTTAAATATATACATCAGTATTTGAGGCTTCAACCCAAAATGAGATATGTAGATTTTGATCATGCATCATTGCTTTAGCGGCTTCGATGATGGTTCTGTTTTTTCTTTCTGCGACTCCATTCTATTAAGGATTATAAGGTACAATACACTCCCTCTTAATCCCAACTAAAATTCAGAATTCTTTAAAATTTTCAGAGATGTATTCACCCCTATTATCTAATCTTAGAGTCTTTATTTTCTTCCCAGTTTGATTTTCCACTAAGGCTTTAAATTCTTTGAATTTTGATAATACTTCATTTGATTCCTTGAGCTTTATGAAATAGATCCAAGTTTTTCTAGAGTCGTCATCAACAAATATCACGTAATACAAGAAACCCCCTAGTGATGGTAATGACATTGGACCGCATAAATCAGTGTGGACAAGTTCTAGTACAACTTTTGATTTGTGCTCACTTGAGGGAAATGACCCTTTTGAGTTCTTCCCTAGAGCACATCCTTTACAAGTTCCAACATGATCAGATTTTTGATTTGGTAATCCTGTGGTAATCTTTCCTATAGAAGGTAGGGCACTAAATCAAAGATGTCCTAATCTTCTATGCCAAATTTCATTAGAGTTTGATACTTCCATATTTAGTGCTTGTTTTTGAATATTACATAATTTGTATAAACTACCATCTCTAGATCCTATAGGAATATCATTCTTTATATTAGAATTTTTAGGCCAGTGTAGGACTTTATCTTCATGGAAAGTAACACGATATCCTTGATCAGCTAGTCCTAAAATGGAGACCAAATTCCTTTTGATACCTGGTACAAAAAGAACATCTTTCAATTGAAGGGTAACTCCTGTTCTTAATTGAATTGAGCAAGTCCCAATTCCTTTCACTGGATAGGTAGAATTGTCTCCTATTGTAACTTCTTCAGTTGAGTAGCCTTCAAAGGTTTCAAATTGATCTCGAAATCCGGTTATGTGTCGAGAGGCTCCACTGTCGATGATCCACATATGCTTATTTGTGTTTAGTTCACTTGATAAGGCTAGGAAAAATAGAGGATTCTCTACTTCCTTGACTTCAGCTATGGTTGCTTGAGCTTTCTTTCTTTCTAGACAGAATCTATGAGTGTGTCCAAATTTATCACACTTGTAGCATTGAATCTTGGAGAAATCTTTGCTTTTGTGGTTATTTCCTCTCTTCTGTTTGAACGTCCCTTTCTTTTCTTTGTTGCTTGTGTTAGCATGCAGTGCTTTAATTTCTCCCTCTTTGTTTGGACTAATCCTCTTGTGATTAGCCAAGATTCTTCTTGAGCGCAATCATTCTTGAGTTGATTGAATTTTAGTAGTGTTGGACGAGAACTAATGCCTTGAATAAAAGATTCCCAACTGGATGGTAATCCCTTAAGTGCTATTAGAGATAGCTCCAATTCATCTACATTATTTCCAATAGTTGATAATTGGTCTTTTAACTCTGAAATCCTCATGAAATAGGAAGTAATTGATTCTCCTTTGTTCATGTAGATATGCATTAATTGCTGCTTTAAGGTGAGCAATCTACTTGTATTATTTATTTCATATGAGTTTGAAATGGTCTTGAACATATCATAAGCTATAGTAAGTTTTGAGATGGTGGGAAGAATGTGATCTTTAACAACATCAATTATGATTTTCTTAGCCTTGTTATTGTGTCTTTTCCAGGTTGTTTTCTCTGGCTCGTCTTCAGGCATCTTAGTGTCTTCTTCTATGTATGCATCTAATTTGAGTTCTTGAAGAATTGTTGTTATTTGAATTCTCCAAGAGAAAAAGTTGGATGTGCCTTCAAGTCTATCCTCCACTCTCATGACATTCACCATGATTGCTTTCCTTTGATTCTTAATGCAAGTCAGAAAAGAGTTGTGTTTTATTTTTATTTTTTATTGTTTCTCTACCAACGTGTCTTTGATACCATGTTAAGGAATATAAATCATAGATAGAGAATACAACAGTCTAGTAATATGCAGTGAAGACAAATTTTAATATAATTACTGCAGTGAGTATGTGTTAATTTTGATGAGCATATATAATAATCAACATTCAATGTTATATCGACAGTGTTGCTAGTCTTTGAACTGCCATGGTAATTGGTTCTTTCCCCGCAAGTGTCGATGGACTTATATGTAGACCAATGGAGGTTCATGTCCATGTAGGGGCATGACCTCTACGTGGCTTATGCCACGTAGAGTCATGTCCCTACGGGGACATGGCCCTTCGTTCCAATGATCACCGTTTAACACCGATGATGCTTCAACCTTCTTACTGCCTGATAAGTATCGAGATTATCCCATTGAATCATGTCAATTATATGGTAATCGCTTCAATCCGAATGAAGCTATTTCTTAACAAAAGAAACTATAGCTAGCTCACAACTCAAGAGATCACTATTCACCTTCACCCAAAGAAATATTCACCCTAATGGCTAGGGTAAAAGTGGTCAAAGGATTAGAAGGAGAGATGTGGTCATGTCGAGTCTCTATTGACTATGTTTGCCTAGAAAACATGGAAAAAATTTGTAGCATTATGGAGAATGAAGAGGTTGTGCCTCATAGATTCATTTCAATGTACTTGTGCACATTCATAATTTTGTGTTACTACTGATTAAAAGAGTTTGTTCCAGACTAGGATTCCAATTACATATAGTTATTGTTATAGTCTCGTTATTGAATAAGTCATCCTCTACAGTAGGGAGGAGTGACACATGTTTTAGGATTATTTTGAATAAGTAAATTTCCTCTCTTAGATTGTTTTAAAAGGAGACTTTTGTTCAAGTTATTTCTTCTTCTCCAATATACAATTTTTCTAAATTAGTTAATAGTTAATCATTTATGAATGATACAAATGATATTCTCTAAATATGTGCGAGTATTATTGTTGTTAGTATGAATATATGAATATGAATGAGAAATGATTATTAAACTCTAAGTTAGCATACTATTGATTTTTGGAGATTGCATTCATCAAGAAAGAGACACTTGAGGTAGAGAAACTCTCCCTTTCTTTCTCTCTATTAGATTAGTTTCATTTATGTACGTGTTAGATACACTGTTATTATTATCTTAATTATTATTTGTTAGTTTATGAGTTTTGTTAATATAGTTAATAGTTAGAATATTGGATGCAATTAAGTTAGTATAGTGTTACCCGTAACCATTGTTGAGTTGTAGAAGTTGATGATCAACCATAGGATCCAAGAATCATTTGCAAGAAAAAAACCAATCACACAAAAGAGATCAAGCAAATATTATATGCTCTATAACAACCAAAGAATTCTATATTATTGTACAAACAATGATTGGAGGTATAATTACAATGAATGAATGAATCCTTATAAAGGATGAATGAAACCCTAGGTAAAAACCCTATTGCTAAAATTAGGAGAGCTAAATCAATGCAAAGTAAGAACTAAATTGAGCTCAACTACATGTAAAACTAATGTTAGAAAATAAAAATCTAGATAATAAAAAGCACCTAAGTTTAGCTTATGTGAATAGCAATTAAAGGACCTAATTAATAAATAATTAGATAATTGTCATAAAATTACTCCAAGATGAGTCACTTTTCAAGTAACTCACAACAACTACTATATAATATGATTTCTATTTCTAGCATTGTTATGCTTTCCTTAGTATTTCCTTCATGGAACAATAGAAAGCTTAAGAACCGTTTGTTACACATATAGTGACAACATCATCCAAGAAGATACATCCTTGGTTGATAATTAATTGAGCCTCTACTTAGGATATTAGGTTACACCATGGGGCACTTTGATAAGGATAATTGCATGACATAATACACCAACCTTATGTATATAGTGGAGACCAGTATTTTTTGGTACTCCAGGAATGGTGCTAAGGCTTAGGATTATTGAGTCTAGATTTTCTTTCTATTATTTACTTCCAGTCATTTATTTTCTATTATTTGTTTTCCATTAGAATTTTTGTTTACTTTCAACATTAGGAACAATAAAATTTAAGATTAATATCAACCTATTTACTAACAAGTGCAGGAAGATAGCCCATAAGATCAACATTTCCATTGCATGCACTGATAGAGAGACTTAAGAGGAAGGTTTCTTCCCTCCACACTAATTTTAGAGGATGTCGTAGCTTCATGTAGGGATCCAAAGGACTCATAAGAACTAACTCAAGAGCCAAAAGATCTATTTAGTGCACCTATAAATCCAACATCTTCTAACAACATACAACTGTGCAAGAAGAACCTACCCAAGAGCATGCACAAGAAGTACTAATAGTAATGGCTGAAGAAGATGTAGAAAATCATGAAGTACCTATTACCTTTGAAATTCCCATCTCCGACCAAGAGAGAGCAACATCACTAAAGAATATACCTACATATACTCTCCTAGTTTTTTGTGGTCTAATCATAGAAGACCCTAGTACATTTCTATTTGAATTTTATTTATTGTACCATAGTTATGATTATGTTATTGATGCCCATATAATTAAGATTTTTCTAGAAATTTTGAAAGATTATACACTGAGGTGGTTTATGGGCTTAGTAAGAAATGCAATCATTAGCTGGATTGTAATGCAAGAAAATTTCTTACAAAAGTATCAGGAGTATTACAAAGGTGGAGATACTAGGAAAGGAGACATCTTTAGGATGTCATAGAGGGAAGATGAACCTATTGAGGATTAATTAGAAAAATTCCAATTCTGTCTAAAGAAATCTAGATAAAACAAGCTCACTCTTGAGTCCCTCAAGCTGGTCTTCCTAAGGGGAACTAATGAAGACTGCATTAATGCACTAAACCTAATGGGTGGAGGTGACATCACCCAAGTGACATTTGATGACATTTTTAAGCTTGGTAGGAACTACTCTAGGTCTACTTTGAGAAAAAACAAAAGTCTTAGGCTATTTCCCACCACTAAGAAATCTACCAGTGTCTCAAGGTGCAATTGAGAAACCTTTTTGACATGGAGGATATAATTAGTCACTTGGATACTCAACTAGACACTCTTTACATAAAAAAGAAACAAGAATAGGTAGAAGACTCTCTCATAGAGTATTGCCCTCACTGTAGACATAATAGGTCAAATTGTAAATGCAAAAATATTGTTGCAATTTCTAAAGAGAAGTCGATCCATCTTGAGTTTCATTCACTAGAGGATGAGGAGGGACAAGTCTTATATATTTCTTAACACAATCCATGGTAGAAAAAACAAGGTATGTTACCAATCCCATTGTCTTACAATCCTTAACTTCTTGGGGTTACTCAAAATTATGCAAATTGGAGTTACCGGCTTTGGAATACCATGCCAAGCAAGCAATGACAACGTAATGCATCAAACTAGATGCCACATCAAGGATCATGGCCACCTCAATATCAATCTCAATATCCAAGTTATAATCAATGGAAAAATCCTCATAACCCATGGTCTCAACCATGGCATAGAAACCAACAATGACAATGGTCTATGCTTCCTACCTGCAATAGTAACAACCTTTACCCTAGTAGGTTGCGCATATGCCTAATGCACTTCCTCAACAACGACCTATTATTGTGTGTGTGAAAAGTGGAATAAGTATCTGTAAGCTGTAAGACACAACACTTCAATTAAGTCATTACATGTATGGTTAGATAGATATAAGCATGAATAATAAAACCATAACAAATCGACCAATTGCCTTCTAAAAGATGCAAGTATAGACTTGCTCTCAGATTTGTATAAGCAATACCAGTGATTAGACTACACCAAGACGAAGGATTTAATCTATATGAGCATGATATTAAGCTAAATGGATGCAAAATTGTGCTAGATGGATGAATATTAAGCTATATGAATTCAAGCAATTATAATTGAACTAAATATGCAAAAAGAAAAGCTAAGATGCAATAATCTCAAAAAGCAATCACAATATCTTCAATAACTCCAGAGCAAAAAATGTATAATAATAATAAATCTCGAGGGTGTTTTAATGAGAGATGAAAGCTGAATTTATAGAGAATCATAAGAGAGATCAAGAAAAAGCACAATTTAGGATAATTGAAATAATTGAGAGATCAGATTCAGTTAACCTTGAGATAGATTCCAATTATAGTTGAATTGAAATGCATTCAAGAAAGAAGTTTGACTTTGCATTAGAGATATAATTCAATTAATTCCATGCACTTGAGATGAAAATAGGTAATTCCATGCATATTCTTTGATTTATTCAAGAAAAGAGTCTTTTCAATGCAACTGAACTTCTTTTCTCAAAAGCTTTGAGTTTCAATTTTAGAGAATGATTAATAATCCAATAAATTGCTTTTTTGATTTCAAGTTCTCAATTTAGAAGAAGAAATAATATCTCAAGTTTGATTTCTCTCTCAATTCAATTCTTTATTCTATTTTCAATTTAACTCTTGCTTTGCAATTAATTCCTCTTTTGTAATAAATTAATTCCTTTTTTTATGATTAATGGTAAATTTATTAATTATTTAAATATGCTAGGATATTTAATAAATTAAATAAGATAATTGATCAAAATGATTTACTTGGAATGATTTAATTAATATAGAATAATTCACTTGCCATGTGACATTTGATGATTGAAGAATTAATTAATTGTCTGCTCAAAGTCAATTTAATTGCCTTTGGTTAGGACCTTGGTGATGTTGTCGAAATTAGGGGCCCATGGTTTAGGTGACCAATTTTAGGGTATTACAATTATGACCAATTAAAATACACATGCCTCAACTCAACCACGAGCACCACAATTATTTGCTCAACCTACACCCAATCCTAACAATAATCCTATCCAACATGCATATTCTAATGAGGAAATGTAGTATTCAACCTATATAGATGAAATCAATGATGTCCATCTTCATTTAGGAAAGAATCTTGTTGGTCCCACATATTCATAAATTATAGAACTATTTGATAAGGAAATAATAATAGAAAGCATTGACAATGACTCATCTCAACAAATTCCACTACCTATTGAAATTTCAAACAAGGAACCACCCTTTCTAGAGTGATTAGTCACACAAAAATATCACCTTGAGCCTGATTTTGACCTTTTGGGAAACCTAAAGAATGTGTGTGTGAAGATACTTCTCATTCAAGTCATAAGGGATGTTCCTATATATATCAATACCATCAAATAATTATGTCCTAAATTCCCTGGAAAAAAGATGAAGGACTCCCAAAGAGTCCAAATCATTGGACAAATTGTCAATATCATGTTAGGAACTCTAGTAGTTCCTAAATTCAGGAATTGCTATGGTGGATGTAAACATAAATGGGAATCTTATTAAAAACACATTGACAGATCTTGGTTCAACAATCAACATCACGACTAAGGAGACATTGACTGGCCTAAAACTAGTTAACATCAATCCAACACCGATAGTGCTATAATTGGTAGATAAATATTGTAAAACTAGAAGGATTCATCGAATATTTGGTCACAACTATAGATTCATGGGAGTACCCCACTGATTTTGTGATTTTATAGCCCAAGGACAACCTGGGCGGGTATTTATTAATTCTTGGAAGGTTATGGTTGGCCACTGTTGATGCTTTTATTGGTTGCAGGTCAGGTAATATGATGATCTTTGATGGGGATGCAACCAAGAAATTGGTACTCCACCCTCTATCTCAACCTTACTCTAATTTAGAACAATCTATTTGGCCTACCCTATAGGAAGAAGAACAATACTCCCTATAGGCTCTCATGACAATAGAAAGGACCCATGTGATCTGAATATAGGATGAGGATGTCGTTCTTACTTAAATAATACAAAATTCCTATAGTCTAGACCCACAACAAGAAGAGTTTTTATCATGTTTAACTTGTCCACTTCATAATCTATTGGCTAGTGAAGACACATCTACTTCACATATGTTTTATAATGTTTTTCCTCATAATTGCATTCTCGATATTTTTGGACTAGACATTGCCTCAATCATGATAGCTACTAGTCCCATAGAAGTGTCTCGAGGTAAGCTACTTAACATTAGCAATGAATTGAAAACACAACATGCTAACTTGTTGTAGATATTGCAAGATCATACTCCAATATTTGCATGGGACTATCATGATATAAGGGCATTGATCAAGGATTATGTATTCATATAATATACATCAATGAGGGTTGTACACTAGTGAGACAACATGGAGAGGAGCATATCCAACACTCAGAGACATTGTGAAGGTTGAACTACAAAAGCTCCTTGATGCAATATTTATATACCCTATATCAGACAGTGAATGGGTGTCACCCCTAGTGATTGTGTCAAAAAAAGGAGGCAAGTGGAAAGTATGTTTAGACTATAGGTAATTGAGTGTATCTAGGAGGAAAGATCACTTTCTATTGCCTTTTATTTACCAAGTCTTGGATTAATTGGCTGGAAAAAGGTATTTCTCATTTTTAGATGGGTTCAGTGGATACAACCAAATCAAAATAGCCTTTGAAGATCACTATAAGACTACCTTTCACATCTCTCTGAGGGACATATGCCTATTCAATGTTACCATTTAGGTTATGTAATGCACCAACCAATTTTTAGAGAATTGGATTGAGCATCTTCTCAAAACTTTCCCATGATACCATGAAGATCTATATGGATGATTTTACAACCTATGGTAATAATTATGAAGATGCATTAGTAAATTTTGGGAAGTTATTTTAAAGGTTTCAAGACAACAACCTATCTCTTAGTCATGAAAAGTCCTTCACGATGATGGAAGTAGGATTTGTTCTTAGAAATTGCATACCAACTAATGGAATCTAGGTTGTTCTAGTAAAACTTGCAATCATCTCAAAACTTCTAGTGCCACATAAATAGAGAGGTGTTAGAAGCTTCCTTGGGCATGCTAGATATTATAGATGCTTCATCAAAGATTTTAGTAAGATTGTTGCACCTCTACTCACATTACTTACAAAAGAGGTATAACTTGATTAGATTGCAAGTTGCCGACATCACTCAAGTTTTCTCTCACACAAGAGCCAATAATTAGAGGACCTAATTGGACTCTTCCTTTTCACATACAAATTGATGCCTCTAACTTTATAGTTGGAACAATCTTAGGTAAAAAGGAGGGTAATATTGAATATGTCATTTACTATATTAGTAAGAATTTGCAAGGTGTTGAGGTCAATTATATAGTTACAAAGAAAGAAATGACCACTGCCATTCATGCCATAAATATATTTAGACACTATATCACTAGATTTCTTATTTTCATTCACACTAACCATGCTGAAACATGCTATTTGATGAACAACCTAGTGGTAAGTTGATGACTTCTTAGATGGATACACTTGCTACCAGAGTTTGACATTTCAAAGATTCTTGTGATGCATTCAAGAACCAGACATATTTCTATCTGACATCATTTCTTAAGGGAGAAAATTGTAGAGAAAGAAGTTAGATTGGAGTATGTGCCCACTAAGGATCAAATTGCAGATATATTCACTAAGCCACTCCCAAAAGACACCTTTGAGTATCTCTAACTATAGCTAGGGGTTATTGCCCCTCCACCGTCCAACTAAGATGAATATAATGGTGCATTTATCTATGGGTAGAATTTCAAGGTGTATCCTTTGTCTTGGATTGATGTTGGTTGCTTCTCTCAAGGGGAGTAAGTGTCTGGTTAGTTGCTAAATAATTTGAATGCAAAACTAGGTGAAGTTGTGCACCCTTTTTTTGTGATGTCAAAGGGGGAGTTATGCTATGTGAAAGAGATAATGTTGATAGCCAGAGAGATACTAGATGGATACTAACAAAAGAGAGTATGTGTCAAAGAGGGAGTTTATACAAATAGTTATATATTTACATATGGTTTTGTCATCAATGAAAAATGAGGCAATTGTTGGCAATATGTATTGTCTTTAATGTCAAAGTAATGGGAAGAATGTCAAACTAATGAGGAGAATGTCAAATAAATGGGGAGATTGTTCGTAGTGTTATCATTTGGTGTCAACTTGTAGCTTGTTTATTAATGATATGGTTTGTCAAAATATGAGGAGATAGTTGTCATCAGTTGCAGTGGCTTTGTGTTGTGGATGTCCACCATCTTGGTATTTGGTTTTCACACTCGGTAAGGATGTTTTTCCATGGTCCTGGTACTCTTGATCAAGATTTTTTTTTTTTTTTGAAATGTTTGTAGCATGATGAGATGTGATATATAGGAAAGAGTAATTAAAGTCTGGCTAGAAGAATGCATTCCATTCGTTTGCATTTGATGATATGGTCTCGTGGAGTTAAACTTAATGGTTATTCTTTATGGACACTACACTTCTATCTTTTCAAGTCCCCAATGTTACAATTGAAGTAGTTAGTGATTGTTGTTTGCTAATAGTTTGGTTGTCTGTCAGGTTTAGAATTGATTGCTCAAAAAAATGCTCCACATTTCTCTACATTGATGGTTTTATGATTGCATCTTGGAGGACATGCTTGTAATATTTAATCTTTATCTCAATTCAAGTTTCATGTGTTGAAGTATTCTGCAAGTATGGTTGTTGATGCTATGTTCAAGACTGTGTTCCAAGTATTCTTGTAATGAAGTAATTTGTATCTCGTTGTGTTATATTAACATGATTTAAGGTTATAGTGAGGATGAAGTATTTGAGAGTGATGTTGGATATTCAAGAAACATCCCTACATGCCCTAAATGATGTTGGTTGGCCTGTTTGGTGTTGCATTGTGTTTGATGTTGTTGTTATAGGTAACTTGTAGCTATTTGGCTAACAAAGTTTGTTAATGTTGATTGTGCTATGTTATTGAGGGTTTTCACCAGCCTTGGAGGTTTTGTTAAGTTGGATTTGATTCTTACTATAGCTTGTGGGATCCACATTGATTTATTTTGCTTACTAGATACATTTTTGGGTCAATTTATTATGTGCCACATGTTTCTTCTACACATTATTTTGCACCTAACTTTGGAGGATGTGCACCAACATTTATGTTGGTTGGAGATATTTAGAAAGATGTGATATGATTTTTTTATGTCCTCTATATCTCTTGGATTGGACCACATTCAACACAATTATGTTTTGGTGGTCGACTTGATAGGACCTATGCTTATCCTTTGTTCTAGACAACCTATTTGATATTTGCAATGAAGAATATGGTATGTATAGAAGATCAAATTGATATTGACTGAGTGAATGTGTGTGTGGACAAATATTTATGTGTATTGTGCCTACATGATCATATCTTTTGCGGTTAGTTATTTGAAGTTTTGGCAAAATAAGTTAGTGGTGATTGCAGTGAAGTTGGTTTCTTGAAGAAATTCAAGACAACTTCATAATTGGAGATTGTTGGAGGTGTTGGAATTACTTATCTAAGTTGTCATTAATGTCAAATCTGGTGATCTAGATTGGTCTACATTGATATGTGAGATTTTGTATATGCTGAGTTGTAGCACAGTGGAAGATAGGTATGTATGTTACAAATTGCGGATCTTTGTTGTTGTTGTTTCAATTTTTGATATGATTATTGCTTCAAAATCATGAGGACATGAGTGTAAGGATGTGAGAGTTTTTGGTGTTGGTTGTGTCATTTGGTCTTGTGCTCTGGAAGCTGTTCTCTAGATGTCATGCTTCAGTTGTGTGTTTGGATATGTTGTCATGAGCAGGTTCTTATGCTTTGGTTTTCTCCAGTTTCTATGATTCATTTGGTAGTTTGGTTTTCATATTCTAACTTGTGTAATGCTGACTTTGATCATGATTATTGCACCCCAGATTTTTTGGTCTCAACTACGATCTAGTTATTCCATTTTGTGTTCTAGTAATTGCAACATTCTAGTAGTATGGTATTTTGGTACCTCGAGATGTATTCATTTTTGGATTGGTTGACTTTGAAGAATTACATTGATATTTTTCTCTGGTGATTGTAGCGTGTATCCTAATCATTAAAATACTCTTTTGAAAAGTATCTCAATGGCTGACTTGATGTATATTTCCAAATATATATGTATGTGAGTAAGAATAAGATTAAGTATGTTGTGAAGAAGTAAGTGAGCATGAGAAAAGGATAAATGTGGTAAGCGATAGAATTAGATAGTTGTTTTCAATATAAGAAAATTAGTACAATGAGTTGGTAAAGTGTTTTGTAGAGGTTCTTAACTGGATTTGCTACAAGTAGTTAGTATATTGTTAGAGCTTTAACTGGAACTGATTTTATGCATGTGCGGCTGCAATTTTCTCAGTTAACTCCTTTTGGTAGTAATCCAATTGTATCTGAGAAATAAGCTCTTCAGGCAGCGGGCCATCCAATAGTAAGCTTGTTTTTGTAACCTCATATAACTAGTTATATTATCTTGAGAGTTAACCCTCTCCATGATTTTTCCCTTATTGGGTTTCCCACATACAAAAATCCTTGGTGTCTC
The DNA here is from genome assembly GCF_030272615.1 of Cryptomeria japonica. Lineage (NCBI taxonomy): Eukaryota > Viridiplantae > Streptophyta > Pinopsida > Cupressales > Cupressaceae > Cryptomeria > Cryptomeria japonica. Next base: position 272,737,645 of record NC_081405.1, read on the forward strand.
TTTTGTGGCTGTGTTATGCAATTAATTTTTCATGTTTTCAATGATAATTAAGGTTAAGCTAAGACAATATATTATTTGTTTCAGTTTTAGAATTTGAGTAGAATACCGAGTCACCCCCCCCTCTTAGTATTCCATTCTGTTCAACAAGAGGCAGTGTTTTTGAAGGCCTATTCATTCTTGTTTCATAAGTTCATGCACCTTGCTCGGAGATAGTGGGTCTTCTATAAAATTTGGTGTGTTTCCCTAAGGTAGTGGATCTCAGCCTGCAAGTCCTTTGTATCTTTACTTGGGATAGTGCATATCAGCCTGCAAGTCCTTTTGGGGAGCACTACGCTTCCTTGGTAGTGAGCCTAATGAAAATTTATAATTATTTCATATATAATGAGTTGACTCTCACTATGGTTTTTCCTTATTTGGGTTTTCCATGTAAATCTGGTGTTGTCTTCTACACGATGGTTGATTGTTTTATCTTTTCATTATTGTTAATAAGGTTAAGATTAAGTTGATAGTGATTTGTGAAATAAAGTTAAAGTATTTTCTTCAGATTGATTAACCTCACCCTCTCAATCCTAAGGTGTGTTTAACACTAATTACACAACTACTAAAAGAATTTGAAATCAAACATTAGAGATCTACCCCTATCATCCACAATCGAATGGCCAAGTAGAAGTTACTAGCAAAGAATTAGAATCCATTCTAACTAAAACTATTCAAGTGCATAGGAAAGATTGGGCTGCTAGAGATTGAAGTATTTTGGGCATATAGAACAACATGGAAGACAACCACAAGGTTCACACCCTATGAGCTTGTCTATGGGAAGAGGGCAGTCCTCCCAATTAAGTTTGGATATAAAACATTGAGGATAATAGTAGAGTTAGATATGAATCTTTACCAAGCTCAAAAGGATTAGCTGCATCAATTGAATGCACTTGATGAGATATGAATGAAAGCTATCCAACATATAGAGATTGTCCAGAACTAGAGGAGTAAATGGCATGATCAATGCACAAAAAAAAAAAATTAAGGAGGGGGACTAGGCATTGTTATATGATTCTTGGTACAAAGAGCACAAGGAAAAAATTCATGCACATTGGTTGGGGCCCTATAAAATTTAATAAGTGTTTTCCAATGGAGTTGTTCACCTCACCACCATTGACCTAGTTTGTTTCAAATTGATGGTCAATGGACATAGGCTAAAGTTATATAAGAAGCCTCACAATAAAAATGATTTTTACTCAATCTATACCAACAATTCACACCACCATCTCCATCCACTCCACCCAATTCTTTATTAATTTCAACTCCATCTACCTCATTTGATGAAAATATTTTTTAGTCACCAATAGTAGAAGAGCATCATACAATAACTATAGATGAGCCCTCTAGTTCACCCACAACCATTGCATCTAAGTAAGTTGTCAACTTAAATCACATGCACACATTGCACATATATTTCTTTATGTTCTTTTTCTTTTCTTGAGTAATAGTTTGGAACATACAACTGGGACCTAACACATTGCCTTAAAACTGGGACATGGCTATTAGTAGGCATGCCACCCCTATAGCTTTTTCATGTAGTTTACATTTTTCTCCACTTACACGCAACTACGTAGAACATAGTTCTACATGCAACCATTATCTCATCTATATACATACGAGAACACTTCATATTTCCATTCATGTGTACCAATTTTTGCTGCCAAATTCAGATCTTTCCATGTGGTGACATCATTCCCTTTTTATTTATCTTTAGTATGGCTACAATCATATCCATCCTTTCAGTCACATCAATCATGTTGAATCCATTCCACTTGCTTTGTATATCTTCCATGCCACTCTTTACCAACTCATTGCATTTGTTTACAATCATTTGGCAGACCTTATATAGGTATTGTATACATCTAAAAATGGTCTGAAGATAATTAATTAAATAAGCAATTATTTAATTAATCCCCCTTCCTAATTTAATTGAATTCATTGGCAATTTGATTAAATTCTCCCTTTCATCTACTTATTAATACATCTAAGGATTTATTCATTAAGTTTATTTCATAGTCCCCTTTGATTAATTAATTCAAATTAATTAATCCTCCCCCGATTTCAATCAATTCTTCTAATCCTCTAATTAATTAAAACAAATCAATTCATGAGTTGTTGAAAATTAATTAGTCTTTTCCTATTATTTGAATTTTTAAATTCAAATTACCCACATGCCTCCTAACTTCTAACCATCCCTCTAACCTAACCCATTCCACCTAACCTGGGGTTTTGCCTAACCCTATCCTATCTTGTACATTCTAACCTCCTTATCCTAACCTCTTATGGTGTGGATATTCTTCCCTTGAGACACATGGCACTTTGGCCACATGTCTCCTCCCTTGGACACTTGCCCTATCATGAGAAAGGCTCTTTGACACTTGTCACCACAGAGATGACAAGTGTCCCTTCCTCCAACCTCTTCTCCAACCTCCTTCAATTTCACCCTTGATATCTTCAGACTCAATCTTGATCGTTGATTCCTACCACCTCATCCCTGGCCTTGGAAATCATATAAATATCCCCCATTTTGGAGCATAAAGGATCCCATCTCATTATCAATTTAGGCATACCATTTTGAGTATTGTTATTGTAGGCAATTGCATTAGCTTAATTTGATCATTTTCTAGCATAATTGTTGAATCATGTATCTTAATCAATCTCTTTTCTAGCTTAATTGCATCATCATCATAGCTTAATTATGCATATCATTAGCTTAATTAGTATCTTGGATCAACCTAGCATAATCAATCTCATCTTTGCATATCATTATCATTTCAAACCCTCCATCTAGGTGTAGTCAAGTCACTGGGATTGCTTATCCAGATCTGAGAGAAAAATCCATACTCGCATCTCTTAGGAGGAGATAGGTCACTTTGTCATGGTTCATCTTTCCTTTTCTTATTATTTACTAACCATGTTTATAATGATCTGTTGAGTGTTTTGTGTTGCAGCTGTAGGTATCACACTTCATAGGAATGACAAGTATAATTCATATTAAATTTTATTTATGACATTATTGATTTTATCATCAATTTGATAATTCACATGTGTATCTTTATATTTACATGTCATTGTATTAATACTTAACCTCAATTCCTATCATTTGTACCCTAACTTCCACAGATTTAATTTGATGATAAATTAATATCTTAAGTTGGGAGGGATAGTTGTCATGATTATTTTTGTTTGGGTAGCTATCATGAATATTTTTTTTGCACTTTATTTAAATCAATTTTGTTATTATTCAAAGTAGTTTGGTAGTATCGGACAAAGTCTATACCTTGGCTAATAGAGTAAACCAATTTTCATAGTATTGTCATGCAATTACCCATGCATTGTTGAAGTAGAGAGACTTGAGTTGACAAGAACATGTGAAGTTGATAGAAGAAACTATAGAACCAGACAAGTTGAGGATTTAATGAGAAAATTGAGCTATAAGAGTGGAGAATAGCAAGTGTTGTTAGAAGAGTAATAACTCAATTAAAGTTATAGACAAATGGAAAATCAAAATAAGGAGCTGAGTGAAAAAGAAAAATGGGTGGTGGCTCATCAAGAGAGAGCCCACAAAGTGTACCTTTTTGCTCATAGATGCAATCTTTGTTGTTCTGTGAAAGAGCAAGTTGGGTGCATTATTGTTTGAAGTTGATATGATATAATGATGAGATAAAAAATATTATGCAACAACCTTTTGTAACATTGAAGCCATTATAAAGGGTCTAAGGGTTGATGCATTAGAGGTTTCCATTTGCAAAGTATCTAGTCTTCCATAGACTGGAGAAGAATTCTCAACGTCTCTAGATGTGACATCAATAATAGTAGAATTTTCCTACCCTCATGAAAATTTTGACTCAATCTATCAAGCCACTCAATGAATTTCCTTGCCTCGACCATGGACAAAGGTAGCATCCCAAATTATTAGGTATTGTACATGTGATGGCAAGCACTCTTTGATCTACACTATGCATTTTAAGTTAACGAGTCATCTTGATCACAATAGGTTAGTTAATGTGCCAAATTACTTCCATCACATGTTGACAACTATGGCTATCGAGTATAGAAAAAAGAAGAAACCCTCTTCCTTGTCCCATCATTGACTAATTGTTATTTGGTAAAAAGGAGTTTGTCTTCTCAAATTTTTAATGTTAATTAGGAAGAATTCAAAGAATGGGACAATATTTACAATAGGCTCTCAAGAAATATACTAGGAAATATAGATAATAGGGCTAAAGGGTCAGCTATAATTAAGGAGGAAGGAAAACAAACCTTAGGTGCAAAAGAAACTAAAACCCTCATAGGAGAAACATTGAGAGTTAATGAGGATAACTTAACACCTCCTACCTCACCTATTTAAAGCCCTAGGAAGTCAGAGGAGAAAGAATTGGAAGATGGATGTGACGATGATAGTGAACCAACAACTTCATTTACAACATTAGTAAGGACACTTGCGACCTTTGGGAAAACCCTTGTTTCATCCTAAAAAAAAAGTCCCAAATCTTCTATTCACTTGCAAAGAGAAAAAGAAAGAATATACCTCCTCTTCAACATCAAAATGCAAGAAACAAAATATTAAAGTAAAAATTGACAAGCATGTGTTGAAAAGGAAGATGTTTATAGAAGAATTCAGGAAGGTATAAAAAAGAAGGTCAAAAAAAGGAAAAACTAAGGAAAAACTTGGAAACCTCAAGGGATAAGAAACATTCCCAACATAAGAAGCCAAAATAAAAGGGTCTTCGTGTGCCACAAAGACCAGAGAGACATTTTAATTGTCTCTGAAAGAAGGGGACTTCATCTAAACAAGAACCTTCTAAACAAGGTATTGTAAATGTTGATACCGATTCAAAGAGAACACTTGTTTAGGGATTGTGAGACTACTATTGATGGTGAAGGGATACTAGAAAATAAAATCGTTAGGGAAAAGGTACAAAGGGGGAAATAATAGTATGATCCTGAGCATGAAATTGATGATGAGGAACTTTACACTACAAGGAAAATGGCCACTAGAAGACTAGGCCTAGAGCAATAGGATATAATTCACCCAATGGTGGACTATGGTGGCGATGATGAAATCGATGCTAAGGATGACATATTTATTGGTCTAGAGAACACCCCAAAAGGAAACACAAAGAATGATGAGCTAGAAGCAACTCTTAAAAAAGATAAAGGATTTAGAATAATAGTTGGCAGAGTACAAAGAGAGATATAAGGTTAAAGGTAAGAATGAAAGAGATAGAGACATAATTTACACTCCAATAGCAAGAAGGGGAGGGATTAGATAAGTTATCCAATTTGGATATTGTGGAACTACGTAAGAAAGGGTCCCCTACCATTAATGAGAAATATACACTAGCACCACTCATCCCTTAGCATTGCCTTATGGATGGTACAAGAATAAATGGGAAAAGGAAAACAAGGCACTCAGGGATAGTTATGAGGATGAGTTGGAAGCAAAGAAAATAGAGATCAATACATTGACTATCAATCTACAAAAGATGGTTCATTTATCTAATCATCTTAGGAGTTGTTGACCCCTTGCTTGAGTGTATGAAGTGTATTTGCAAAAATTTCTTTTGTGTTTCTAGATTAGCCAATTACTCTAGTATTGCACCCATATCTATTATTACACCAAGGTAATTCCTTATTGCATATTCTAAGGCTACCCTTGACATAAAAGATTAGATGTACGATTTTTATCTCTCAATTTGATGGTCCCTTACAATATTGGGTGAAATCCTTTGTGATAGGGAGGAACCCACAGGAGGACCAATTAAAGCTAAGTATAATCTTCTTGTTAAGAGACTCCTTCAAATGAGAGAGGAAAGGTTTTGGTTTTCTAGATAAGGCAAACTTTCAATTTTCACAAGATTCACTCAACCCAAAACTTCCTCCTTGAGTTCTTCCCATCATTTGTTCATACACTTTCTCAACTCAAACTACCATGCTCACTTACTCAACACTTACTCAAACCCTTACTATAGGTCTAAACCCCAAATGTTTAAACTAGAGTTATGAGGGCTTCACAAGGTTTCCAAGGTTTCCAAGGTTGTTTTTAACTGATTAGAAAAGGTTTTACAAGGTCACCAATCCTTACTCCAATCAGATTCTTAATTTTCTTCAAAACAGGGCTACAAGGAATAAGCCCTTTTTAGCCCTCTTGAAACACTATTTTGCTCATTTCTCACTCCCAACTTGGAATATTTGAAAAAGGAGAATAGTTTTGAGTACCCTTTTGGCCAAAATAATTAAGTAGTTCCAAGAGAGGTCATGGGAAGGTCAATTTATGACTGTCCTATTTTGTAGCCTCAAAACAAGGTTTTTTGTGAGGGTTTTGAACCATGATGCATTAGAAATCACTTCTCTATTCTTTATCAAGCTCCTAAACTATCAATACAACTCTACCACACCAATTATAACTCTCTCCTATCTCTTCCCTGCAAACATTTCAACAAACACTTGGCAAACAAACACCAAGAAAGCAAACTTTGATAGCAAACTCACTGTTACTGCTGCAACATTGTTAAATTTGCTCATTGAAGGAAATGTAACCTGGTTTTCTTCCTTCACAATGAAAAAAAACTTCATAACAACATAATAAACCTTCAACTAGGAAGATTGACAATTAAAACTCATTAAAAATTGACTGAGACCATTCACTTGCTTGCTTCTAACCGAGTTTCCATCATGCACTCACCTAGAACTTGGTCCCATTCATCCTTTCTATCATGTTTGATAGAAAAAACTTAAAATAAAATATGTAAAAAGGTCCAACTTGGTCTCCAAGGTTCATTTTTTCTTGGTTACCCATGGAGACCAAGTGTTTCAACCCATTTTCCTCAAAACCCCAGTTTAGGGCAGCGAACTGGCAAAAACTAAAAGATTTTTTTTGATAAACCAAAACATAGTAAAAACCATAAAAAAAAGAATAAAAAACATTCATAAAACCATGACAAAAACTACCATGAAAGAACAGTACGGAAATAGTGCTCTGTACGGACTGTTACAACATATTAAGCTTAAAAAGCATGAAAAACAATCATATTTAATAACTCCCTCTTGCCAATACAAAGCCTAACCTATTTACAATGTTTGAAGTGTCCTTATATAGGCACAATCAAACAATTTAAACCCTTATGGCATCCATAACTACCTTGTAGAGTGATTTTACAACTTTTCTCACTTTTTGTCAAAATGTTGCTTGACAACATTGGCAATTTTTGACTCTTAGTGCATTTTTGACCTACAAGACAAATATCTTCCACCTAACCATTTGAGAAGGTGTAAAATCAGTAAATACACCTACTCCAAGTCCTTTCTAGTCTTGTTACAAGGTTTTGAGCATATTTTCACTATAATTCCATTTTTGGCTTACAAGGCACTATGGGCCAAAACTGGAAAGAAAACTTGAGAAAAACTATCTAAAAACTCTAAGATAAACCTAAACCATAATGAAACATAAAACACACACTTGGAATCTTACAATATTCCTTTATTCAATTCATGATCCCATCAGGATTGAACAAGACAAAATTATGAAGGTGCTCATGCACCATACTCCCCCAAATTGAAAAAGTTCCAAGTCCTCTTGGAAATGATACCTGCAAAACAAATGACACCTACAAAACATATAGGCTTGATCTTGACATTTAGCATGTACTTTTCTTTGGCTTCATCATGCATGGCCAAATGAAAAGCTCCTTCCTTCATCTTCACTCTAGGCCTTGCTCATCATCAGGATAAAGACTATGTGCTTCAGCCACATTGGCCTCTATCCCTTGCTCATCCTCAAGAACCTTTGCCATATAAGGTTCCTCTTCAACTCTTTGCTGCTCACTCTTCACTTCAACATGCATGTATTGCTCAAAGTCACCGAATGGACTGTCTACCTCTTCAACTTCACCTTCTATGGTACTTGGGGTCACTTCTTCCACTAAACTTCCATTGTGTACTGCTGCACCATCTGCTTCTTCAACATCTTCCTCTTGGTGATTCTTATGCTTAGGGAAAGCTATTCTCTCAACCAATCCAAGACTTCTTGTTATATGCCATGTAGGATCATCTTCTTCCCTCATAGGGTTCAAGATAAAATTTGTGCCATCCTTAGAAAATTGATAAACATTCCTATAAGCATCATACATAGTGTAATTGTCTTATTGCCATGCTCTTCCCAAAATCAAATGGCAATCTCTCAAGGGCATAATATCACATTCCACCATCTCATAGTAAGGACCAATATTAAAATGAACAACAAACTTCTCTAAGACATCAACCCAATGATCACCACTCAAACCAAATTCTCTGTAAGGTGACTCATGAGGGATCCTTGGTAGATTCAACTTTTCCACCATTTCTATGGAGACTATGTTGTCAAGAGAACCACTGTCAACTATAACCTTACATACTTTACCCTTGCATTTGCACTTGGTTCTAAAAATGGCTTGTCTTGGATCATATCTACTCTCCATTTTGTTAGGAACTTCTTTCTTCAAGTCTCACAACTCACAACTAACTGCAAGGATCTACTTCCTTGCCTTGATACCAATCTGATAGGGAGGAACCCATAGGAGGACCAATTAAAGCTAAGTATAATCTTCTTGTTAAGAGACTCCTTCAAATGAGAGAGGAAAGGTTTTGGTTTTCTAGATAAGGCCCAATTTCAATGTTCACAAGCTTCACTCAACCCAAAACTTCCTCCTTGAGTTCTTCCCATCATTTGTTCAGACACTTGCTCAACTCAAACTACCATGCTCACTTACTCAACACTTAAACCCTTACTATAGGTCTAAACCCCAAATGTTTAAACTGGAGTTATGAGGGCTTCAAAAGGTTTACAAGGTTGTTTTTGACTGATTATAAAAGTTTTTACAAGGTCACCAATCCTTACTCCAATCGAATTCTTAATTTTCTTTGAAACAGGGCTACAAGGAATAAGCCCTTTTTAGCCCTCTTGAAACACTATTTTTCTCATTACTCACTCCCAAATTTGAATATTTAAAAAAGGTGAATAGTTTTGAGTACCCTTTTGGCCAAAATCATGAATTAGTGCCAAGAGAGGTCTTGGGAAGGTCAATTTATGACTGTCCTATTTTGTAGCCTCAAAACAAGGTTTTTTGTGAGGGTTTTGAACCATGATGCATTAGAAATCACTTCTCTATTCTGTATCAAGCTCCCAAACTATCAATACAGCTCTTCCACACCAATTAGAACTCTCCCCTATCTCTTCCCTGCAAACATTTCAACAAACACTTGGCAAACAAACACCAAGAAAGCAAATTTTGACAACAAACTGACTATTTACTGCTGCAACACTATTAAATTTTCTCATTGAAGGAAATGTAACCTGGTTTTATTCCTTCACAATGCAAAACAACTACATAACAGCATAATAAACCTTCAAATAGGAATATTGACAATTAAAACTCATTAAAAATTGACTGAGACCATTCACTTTCTTGCTTCTAACCGAGTTTCCATCATGCACTCGCCAAGAAATTTGTCCCATTCATCCTTTCTATCATGTATGACAACAAAAACTTAAAATACAATATGTAAAAAGGTCCAAATTGGTCTCCAAGGTTCATTTTTTCTTGGTTGCCCATGGAGACCAAGTGTTTCAACCCATTTTCCTCAAAACCCCAGTTCAGGGCAGCGAACTGGCAAAAACTAAAAGATTTTTTTTGATAAACCAAAACACAGTAAAAACCATAACACAAAGAATGAAAAAACTTCATAAAACCATGACACAAACTACCATGAAAGAACAATATAGAAATAGTGCTCTGTACGGACTGTTACAACATATTAAGCTTAAAAAGCATGAAAAACAATCATATTTAATAACTTCCTCTTGCCAATACAAAGCCCAAACTATTTACAATATTTGAAGTGTCCTTATATAGGCACACTCAAACCATTTCAACCCTTATGGCATCCATAACTACCTTGTAGAGTGATTTTACAACTTTTCTCACTTTTTGTCAAAATGTTGCTTGACAACATTGGCAATTTTTGACTCTTAGTGCATTTTTGACCTACAAGACAAATATATTCCACCTAACCATTTGAGAAGGTGTAAAATAAATAAATACACCTACTCCAAGTCCTTTCTAGGCTTGTTACAATGTTTTGAGCATATTTTCGCTATAATGCCATTTTTGGCTTATAAGGCACTATGGGCCAAAACTGGAAACAAAACTTGAGAAAAACTATGTAAACACTCTAAGATAAACCTAAACCATAATGAAACCTAAAACACACACTTGGACTCTTACAATATTCCTTTATTCAGTTCATGATCCCATCAGGATCAAACAAGCCAAAATTGTGAAGGTGCTCCTGCACCACTTTGCTTTATGTAGGAGATGTGTAGCTACAAGAATTAACATCATATTTGAAGAATGAATAGGAATGGGGGGAGTTGTACCATGATTATCAAGAAATGGAGAAGTCACATTCATTGATGATTAAAGTAGAGTTAGTAGATCCCAACAAGATTGTGGTTGAATGGGTAAGGATGACCAATAGGCTAGAGGTAGCCATGAAAATTTATGAATGAAGGGAAAAGGATTACCACAAGTTAAAAAAATTTATGCATGAAATAGGTATGGAAAAGACCATGGTGCACTACCACAAATGATGCGAGGAGTTATCTCCAGAGCTAAAAAGGAGGGAGGCACCTCCATCCATCATTTATTGTCTTGGATCTGAGTGAATGCTTCAAAATAAATTGAAAAACATCTTAGATTCCACTCATGTTTCATCCTCCTCTTCTTCTTTATTTGATAGCACATTGGACTATAAAGCAAGTGATAGACATGGCAAGGGAGAAGGAATGATGGAAGTGGATTATAGAAGATAAAGGCTTCTACTTGCACCAATTCTCACTAAGTTTATAGACTATAGGCTAGATGTACTAGGTTTAAACCTTAGGCCCTATTCCGCTTTAGTAAAAGCAAAAGAAAAGTTGAGGGGATGATAAGTCCCATAATTGTCTTCATTTTATGTATTTCCTACTACTTTTATTAGACTTATTATATGTTTTAACTATCTCTTGATCCATACTATCATCTAGTGTATGGTATATGCATGACATGTTAATATACATATTGCTATGCATTTTTATAATTAATATATTGTCAATATGTTTTAAATGATGATATATATGGATGAATGCTTGTTTTAAGGGACTAACATGAAACTTGAAGAAAATATATCCAACTTCCAACTCAAGAGATCACTAAAAACCTCCACTTGTCATTTGCAAGCTTCAAGCTTATGCACCATACATCTACAAGAGATACCTTATAAGTAGTCCTAAAATATAAACACTACTAAGATTATTCTCTTGATTTAGTATGAGAGAAAAGAAGCATATTGAATGTGGTATCATTTTTTTTTTCTTTCATTGCATCACTATCTAGTTTTCCCCAACAACATTTTCATCCCCTCAATTCTTTTGAAGAATCCCCACCCCTAGAGGGCATTATAGAAGAAAATTCAGAGTACCCTTCTAGCTCTATCCTTGGGGAGGTAGCATCAACATCCTTGAGGATATTTATCCCACTTGAAAGGGACCCAACTTTGACCCCTAGAGTGGAAACCATTGAAGAGGTTGAAGGATCAACCTTTCTCTTTGAAAAATATGGAGGATTAATCCTGCATTTTGAAGGACTCTGAAGAGAGCCAACCTCGTTGATCATACTGGTAGAAAAAATATTCCTTTCCTGACATGGAACCTCCTTCTCCACAGTAAGTGATGGGGAAAGACATCCCTCCACCAAGTAGCTAGATTTTCCTTCTTTTCTTTGGAACATTAAGCAACCATATGACTAGTATTATAACATATATAGGAATGAAAGGGCATCCCTTTATAATCTACCATTTGGCACTAGCATCTACCAACAATGTTCAAGGAGAGCTTTGCAAGTAGATCTTTAGTAAAGTCTATTTCAACCAAGATGTGTATGTAGATTGTGTGAAGGTATTTTGAGGACCCCTCATCAACTGCCAAAAAATTGCCCAAAAAATTTCCAATTACCTCAAAACAAGAGAAAAACCAAGATTTCAATGGTAAATTTGTGAGTCTTACCTAGGTTGGAATGGTAGAGAAAGATCTAGTATTTGGGTCAAAGGATGTGTGCCAAGTTTTCAACATCAAAAGGTGCTCCTCAAAGTCCCATTAGTAATCATACAATCATTTGTTAATCTTGAATATATTCAAAGACCACTATGAAAAACCCCAACCCATAGGGATAAATTTGAATGTCATCCTTCAGAACACACCTATTTGAAATCAACTTATGAAGCTCAAAAAGGCTCAACCAAAACCCTTTGAACTAATTGATCAAACCATTCTTTACAAATAAATCTTTGTATTATGAGATCTCAAGTTGAATATCCTCTCCCAGCTCCACATTTAAAGGGGATGGAGTAGTATGTAGTGGCAAATGCAATAGAGGGGGAAAAAATTCCCTCTTTGGGAGATCAGTGATTCAAGACCCATCCACCATTGAAGACCTTTTGGCCATCATAGAAAACTTCTCCTAACCTTGACACGATCCTTAGTCTTAGAAGAAACTTTGTGATTAGACAACTTCCCTACAACGCCTTCGTGGCAAACCCTACACAACCCTGATTGTAGTGATGACACAAAAGGAGTCCATGACACATCCACATAAGATCTTCTATCTTGCATTGAGAAATGGTGATGTCCATTAGCATGCAAACATCACCCACACTGCCATAAAAAACTATATCCAGACTTGTCAATAAAGATGCTGTGAAAAGCTCTAGGTTCAACAGTCTCCCACATTGATGACACTATTTTGACATTTGTGACTATAATTGTTGTTAGTATGAACATATGAATATGAATTAGCAATGATTATTATACTCTGAATTAGTGTACTGTTATTTTCTAGAGATTGCATTCCTTAAGAAAGGGCCACTTGAGTTAGTGTAACTCTCTCTATGTTCTTTCTTTCTGTTAGATTAGTTTCATTTATGTATTCATTAGATAGAATTAAATTATTCTCTTAATTATTTCTTGTTATTTTATGAGCTCTATTAATATAGTCAATAACTAGAGTCCTAGTTACAACTAAGTCAGTATAGTGTTACATGTAGCCATTGTTGAGTCACTTTTCAAGTAACCAACAACAACTGTTGTATATTATGATTTTCATTTACTATGTTTTTATGCTTTCCTTAGTTAGTATTTCCTTTATGCAATGATAGAAATCTTAAGAGCCCTTTACTACACATATATTTCTAGAATCCTCCAAGAAGATATGTCCTTGGTCGATAATTAAATGAGCCTCTACTTAGGACATTAGTTAACCCCTTTGGGCACTCCAAGCAAGATGAGTTCTTAACATACTGCACTAACGTTATATATATAGTGGAAACTAGTCATTGTGTCCCTTCATTTTTGGCTAATCTCCTATAAGTGTATCAAATCAATCACATAGATAGAGACACGAGGGTTACTTTTTCTCTAGAAAATAGTTGATATCAAAGAGTTGCATGATAATGATTTAGTAGAAATGGGTAGGGAAAATCACCATTCTAGGTTATACACCTCACATTATGCATCATACATTTCTCCCACAACAATGCTTACTCATTTTAATGAGATTAACAAATAATGACTTGAGCAATTTGGCCATCTAAACTATCATTAACTTGAGTAGCTAAGTTAGTCTTGACATAGTCATATAATTTCCTAGAGTCACTTTCTCTAAAGTTATTGGTCAGGGTTGTTCCCTTGGTAAGCATATTGAAGATAATTTTGACAAAGGCAAGACATGGAGGGAAACACAAACTTTGGAGCTAATACATAGTGATATAGTTGAGACATTTCCACATCTATCTTTTACTAAGCCAAGATATGTTTTCTCCTTCATAGATTGTTTTTTTCTAGATATACATTCAAGTATACTTACTTAGAGATCTAAATTACTTGACAAGTTTTAATATTTGAAGGCATTGGTTGAGAAGAAATTAAAGAATGCCATCAAGATTATTTGTACTAATAATTGGGCAAAATATATCAACACTAAGTTTAAAGAGTTTTTCATAACCAAGGGGATAGACATGCAACATATTATTCCCTATACTCCTTAATAAAATGGTGTTGTAGATCATAATAATTTCTCCTTAAAAGAGATGGAGAACTATATGGTACACTCCAAGGGTTTTCTACTATAGCACTAGGTTAAAAAAAATCAATTATGTATATTACATTTAGAAAATTGTTCCTCACAAATCCTTGATGGGTATCACTCCTTTTAAAGCTTGGATAGGAAGGAAACCTTCAATTCAACACTTCAAAGTATTTTGATATCTATCTATGGAAAAATACCTATGTAACATTATAAGGATATGGATCCTCAATTTAAACCTTGCATTTTTGCAGGTTATCTAGATGATATTAGAGGATATCAAATTATCCACCCCCCACACAAGTCTTGTTCATTGAGAGAAGTGTTAAGTGTTAGGAGTACCCTACTAACTTTCCACTTGTAATTTCTCCCTTCATTATGGCTTCTCTTGATTTTGATTATTCTTTTGACAATTTCAATCATCCACCACTAGTTCCTATATCAAATTCTTTTTCTTATTTCAACAGTGACGAGTCTTCCTCACTACATGATTTGGAGGATAATATTTCAACACCTAACTTTCCCACTTCTCAACCAATTTGGGGGTTATACATACATGAGACAATGTAGGCACTTGGCTAGGGGATCCATCAAATGGTATATGCACATAGTCATATTAACAAAATGGGTCACATGATTTTCATATCTCTACTTCCAATCCATAGACTTTTCGAGAGGAATACTAAGAAAACCTAAGTAGGCTATAACTATGATTCCTTACTCCATAATAACATTTAGGATTTGACTTCACTTCTTAAGGGGAGGAAGATGGCTTAATGTAAGTGGGTCTATTAGACCTGGCTTGTAGCAAGTGGGTTAGTTAATAAGTATAAGGTACAATTGAATGAGGTTTTTTCTCAACTTGTTAGTATTGATTACACATAGATATTTTCCTCTACATGACCAAGATTCCTTCTATTTGACTCACACTTTCTATTAGTGCAACATATTGTTGGGATTTGCATCAAATGAATGTGAAGAGTGCTTTTCTTCATAGATACCATGAAGAGGAGACCTACAATAAATGAACAACAAGGTTTCTCGAATATTTATACTTAGTGTGTAAACTTAAAAAAAAAATTTATGACCTCAAACAAGCCCCCGAGTCTTGGTATACTAAAATGGATTCCTTCCTTGTAGCTTCTACTTTCATTCAGTGCCATTCGTATCAAATGTGTACTCACAACATGATGACTCATTGTTAATATTAGTTCTTTTATGTTAATGATATATTGATTATAGGGAGATCTTCTTTTTCTATTACAATAGTTAATTATACTCTGTAGTAGGGATTTGATATGACCAGCTTGGGGTTACTACACTACTTCCTTGGTATTGATATTTCATAATCTAGTTTATAAATTACTCTTTCTCAACCCAAGTACACTACTAATATTATTGTTTGATTTCATCTATCTAAGCTATCTTTGAATTCCTTTCCTCTTAGAGTCATGCTTGAGGTTGACTATTCTTCACCAATGGTTGATGTTACTTTGTATCACCAAACTGTGGGTAGTCTCATTTATTTGACTCATACCAAGCCTCACATTTTATTGTTTAAAACTACCAAATGCTGAGAGGGGGAGGGGAGGTGAATCAACATATACAAAACTTAATTAGAATTAACCTTTTTACTTAACATTTATTCCATATGCCTTATGCATGAAAGTTAATAATTGAAACCATCATAGCAACCACACAAGAACACAAAGATTTTTATGTGGAAAACTCAAACTAGGAAAAACCATGGTGAGAATTGTCTCACTATAGGATAAACAAGTTACAATATTTAGGCCAAAGTCCATGGAGATCACTACCCTTGAGATGACTTGCAAGGCTAAGGCACACAACCTTAGGAAAACATACAATAAGGACTTGAAAACGCTAAAGATCACTTCTTTAGGGTAAGATACACAAATTTTGATAACATCAATAGAATTAAACTACAAGGAACCACATCAACTGAAATATAGATCACAATTCACAATTCAAAACACATCAAAAATTGTCTTCATTACTACTTGACTATACTTGTAGACCACTCTACTTCTTCACAATTGCTTCACACAACACACACTACTTATCGATATCTTTCCATAATGATTCCATCCTTTATATACCAACTGCAACCTCAATGAGATCAATTAGGTCAACCTAATTGAAAACATCGCCCAAATATCTACATGCCACTGTACAAAACAAAACATTATAGGTTAGGTGTGAAAGATAATACTGTCAAAGCGCACAACCACAACTTTGTACAAATTTCAATGTAGACCACCAAGAGTACTTATGGTTGCCCATAATATCATAAAAAAACATCCACAATAATAAATGATCAAGCCACATCATCAAAATACTAGCAGGTATAGGAATGCAACACATTCTTGTACACTAACATAGAATTAGTCACACTTGACTAAACACCAATTACAAATCCTAGAATCCAACAACAAAGATATGAAATCTTCATGATACATAAATTTAATCTTTCTGAAATAACTACAAATATATTGCACACATTCTCACACATTTTCATGATAACATAGCTATCCCAATATAACCACACTATACCAAACCACATCCGAACCAAGGATTGTAACCAATTTGCACATTTGGATCAACAAGTTTAACATCAATGACAACAAGAACTCATATTTGTAAAATTTATGTGGTTAACATGGTTATGAGGTTTATGTAAGAGCCTCATGAGTTGCATTCATAATTAGCTAAGAGTATTCTCCATTATCTTCAAGTCACTAAATTAATATCTCACAAATTAATTAATTACTCATTTTCCACATCATCAAGAAATAATCAAAGCATTAAATCCATAATTGATTGAATACCAAAATTACAATTTAATATTTAAGTGCTTATTCTAGGTAATAACAATCCTTTGTCTTGGTGAAAGTGGTAAATAAATTTAGGCACTATATTCTGAGGAGTAAAACTACCACAATTGTACCAAACCCAACTGTCAAAGTCATGCTTATTCAAAATGAGTTGGAAGAGAGACATGGTAAGTGGATGGCAATATTGAAAGAGTTTGATTTGGACATCCAATTGATGGACCTTGTGCAAGAAGGCCTTTCCAAGGTATTAGCCAAAGTTGGGGAACATTTTGCCTATCATCAATATTCCTTCGAGGATGTAACTTCCAATGAATGGTATGAATATGTGGTGTATTATCTCTTGTGAAATTGTTGTCTTGATGGAATGATAGGATTACAACACTGAACATTGAAAATTAAAACTAACTCATATATGATAAAGTGTGGCCAAATGTATAAGAGGAATTATCATGGCTTGTATTTGAGGTGTTTGGACAAAGATGATACTTCAACAATGTTACAAGATTTTCACAATAAGTATGGTACTAGACATAGGTTAGTTGAAGCCACAACACATCATATATTGAGGTCGGGTTATTAATAGACTACCTTGATCAAATACACACATGAACATGTTCGGTCATGCCATGTTTGCCAAACAACTACCACCAAAGAAAGGAATGTTGAACCATGCCCCTACAACCTATATATGAGGCACGTCTGTTCACCCAATGGGGCCATGATTTTGTTGGTATGATTTACCCTCCCTCTATCATATGGCATAGTTATATCCTCATTGCAATTGACTATTGCACTTGATGGACCGTTGTGTTTGCATGAAAAAATTATACCACTAAGGTTGTGATTAAGTCCTTGTAATAGCATATTGTCACCAGGTTTGGGATGCCATTTTATTTGGTATGTGATAATGGTCCTTCTTTTTCTTCTACTCATTTGCTTCAATGGGCTTTTGAGAATAATGCAACTTTGAAGTTTTCATCCAATTACTATCTGCAAGGAGATGGGGTGGCTAAATCCACCAATAATAACTTAATTATAGTAATAAAGTGATTGCTAGAACAAAACCCAAAAGACTGGCACTCCTAGTTAAAGTTTTCCTTGTGGATAGATCACATTAGATTAAAAATCTCTTTGGGTTCTTCTCCTTTTTGGTTGGTGTATGAGTTTGACCTTGTTTTCCCAATGAATCTCAAAATTCATATCCTTAATTTTATGGAAGGTCATGTCGAAGGCAAGGACAAGGTTCATACTAGATTCACCAATTTATTATATCTCAAGGAAAAGAGGGTTTCTTCTCTTGAACATATGGCTAAACATCAGGCTTTAGTGAAACATTGGTTTGACAAAAGAGCAAGAGTAAAAGATGTCAATTTTTTTTATTTGGTCTTGATGTGGGATAATTACAAAGAAAATATTGGTAGTCCTTCAAAATTTGAACATTTATGGACTGATGCATATCAGATAGCTAGAATTTTGGTAGACAATTCTTTCAGGATTAGTAATTTAGAGGAAGAAGTTGTCTCGTTGCCAGTCAATGAGAAATTTCTTAAATATTATTTTGGATCTTGGTAGGATGAGGTTCTTCCCCTTGTATTATAATAGATTTTGGGTAGAATTTTGGTAGACAATTCTTTCAGGATTAGTAATTTAGAGGAAGAAGTTGTCTCATTGCCAGTCAATGAGAAATTTCTTAAATATTATTTTGGATCTTGGTAGGATGAGGTTCTTCCCCTTGTATTATAGTAGATTTTGGGTTTTTGTTTTATGTTCCTTGTTTTCTTTTGCTTCTCTCTTAATCTCCCTTTCTTTTGTCCTTCCCCTTTTCTTTTGGGTAAGTGAGTTTGTTTGGGGATTTTTTCCAAATATATTAGACCCTCAAAGGTCTTAGATAACTAATGTTGTGTGTATTTTCTTGCCAAAAGAATATTTATGACCTAGCCCTTGTTTGGAAGAAATGTTTGCAGTATTAAGAGATGAATCTGATATTTATCATACAAGATTATCTTATTATATTCTACATCTCAAGTCTATATTTCTAAACATACTTAATACTAGGTGTTGGCAAGGTTGTCATTTGAGTAGACTTAAGCTAGAAGACATCTTTCAAATGTGCTTTCTTGAGATTCCATTATGGTTTCAAACCTTATTATAAACTTCATTTAAATTTTGGTAATTGAGAAAAAATATATGATGACAAAAGTGCTAAAAAGAAAAATGAATGATGATAAAATGAAAATATGAAAAGTGAAAAGATATTGAATTTCCTAAGAGCTCAATCCTAATGGGGTGATTCTAGTATCTCCACTAGGGATATGGATGCATGGCTAGAAATGGAGCTATACTATGAGGAAGTTAGAGGTATCTCTGTTAGGACTATGGACGTCTGGCTGACAACAAAGCTATACCCAAATATCTTGAGAAACACAATGAGCTAAAGAAGATTTTGTCATAGGTCCTATCTTGGGAAGTCTTATCAAAACTATGGGATGTATGAATTCATAGTTCACACTTTTGGCATTGGTGTGTATGAATAAATTTGAGATCCTTATGATAGATAGTAACTCGAGTTAGATGTTGCATTCTTGCCTTTCAGCCAAGGTTTGATTTTGATGGTCCTTTGCTGGTAAGAAAATAATAAGAGCATTTTTGTTGGTTCAGAGTTTTTTGTTGCGTCTCCATAGCTTACACCAAATTTTCTCATTTGAGAAAATAAGGGGATCCCCTTTTTGATTTTTTGTTGTTTGGCTTTCCTTTCCTTGTTATTGTTTCTTTTCTTGTTCCTTTTATTTTCTTTCACCCATTGTTCTTTTTCCTTCCTTTATTTTTCTTTTTCTCCTTTCCATTCTTCTCATTTTTCCTTTCCTTACCTTTTTTGGTCTTTTAACCTTATGGGTACTAGGGATGGGGTTCCCTTTCTCATTTCAGGATTGATACCTTTGACCTTTGACCCCAACCCTTGTGTTTTGTGTGTTCGTCAATGTCCTTGTTGAGGATCAGAAGTAGTGATACTCTCGACCCTCAATACATCCCAGGAAGGCCTGTAGGGATTAGAGGTATCACATGCCATTATCTTGGTGACCTTTGATACCCTCGACCCTTGACCTCCGACACTCTTACCTACCATATACAAGTATTAAATGAGTCCTTGTCCAGCCTATATATTCCCCATCCCCATTCATTTTGCCACTTTATCTCATGCATTCAGATTGATTTTAGAGCGTTTTGTGAAGGGTTGAAGTTGGTGTTGAGGTAGTTGTTGGCAATGGTGTGAGTGTTTGTCCCAAGCTTAGGAAGGGTTTCATTTTCTTTTTTCATTTTTTCTTTATTTCCCTTTATATATTTTTTAGGGTTCTGATTTTTCCTTTGAACCTTGTGTTTGGAAACATCGTTGGGGCTTTGTATTTTCATTGGCCCATTCAAGTTTGCATTTTGAGCACCTTTTTTTTGCTCCATAGAGCCAATTGGTTAATGTGTGTCTTTAGTTTCACTGATTATTTCCTTGTCTATTTTTAACCTAGTTAGGTTGGTTGTTGATTAGGTTTTGTTTTTCTTTTGCATTCCATGCCTTGAGTAAGGATTTAGAAGACTTATGTGTTACTTGTAAATTTTGAAAATGATGCCTAATCAGGGATTGGGGATGGGCATATCCCCATATCCTCAAACCGTGTTTGAACTTAAAGTTTTTTCAGATTTGATCCTAATTAGGGATTATGGATATTTTATCCCCAATACCCATTTTAGGGACCAGGGATGACATCCACGCATCCTAAAAATCTATGACCACATGATGTATAGTAGCAAGGATCAAAAGTATTGCTATTCTTGACCTCTAACAATCCTGCCAGTCAAGGATCGACAATAGCAATACCCCTGACCTCCGACTCATTTATTTTTCCACTATAAGAGCAGGGATTAGAGGTAGTATTACCATCGATCCCTAGAGGTACTTATTGCACTTCAATATGGGGATCAAGATGTTGCTATTCTCGACCTGCAAAATATGTAGATTTTTAGAATAAATCAAGGCAATGTCTGGTTTAGTTTAGTTTAGTGCTTTAGATGATTGTTTATTTCTTCCAATATGGTGTTTTCATTAGTGTTTTACTTATTTTTTCTTTATTTAATAAAGCTCCTAATTCAAGTTGTCCGAATGCAGATTTGGTGATGTCACAACAAAGAGTAGTTCCAATGAACTACAAGTTTAATTCCTATCTTCCTCTCACAAATATTTACATTCCTTAAATAGGGAGATTATCGATACAAATATTGGCTATGTAGACTTGAAAGAGTTCCTACAAAGGATGGCCAGCCCAAGTGGAAGAACTACATGGGTTACTTCATTGGTTCGATCAAGATTGGTACAAGCAGTTGGATTTCTTTTGGCACTTCAGTCTTGAGATCTAATCATGGCATGTGCATAAAAATATAATTTAAATTAAAAAAGAGTATATAGTCCCTTAGGACATGTCATCCTAGACATTTCTCTAGATGCCAATGATGATGCACTACACATTAGAAAGGAATATACATATGCTAAAGTAATAGTTGACATGGAGAGCAATATTATAATGCTAAAAGGTATCCTATGGAATACATAAATGAGAACTTTATGAATAAGTCCAGGAAGAAGGCCCCTTGTTTATGATCACATCCGTTCTCATTGGTCTATCTCACACAACTAAAACCTAGCCTTTCAGAACCTTAGAGTGGATATCTCCACTTTTCAATAGAGGAGATCCATCTATGGGTCTCCTAGCATTGTCCATGCTAACACCATAGTTAGAAAGAAGTTGAGTAGTGTGTATGAAGGTGATTTCAAGACAAAGCAATCCAAGTTGACAAATCAAAAGCATAAATTTGAGAACTTGAGGATGTCTGATGATGAGAACATTGAAGGCTATCTACATTAGGTAAATGAGGTTGTGAGTGCAATTAGGGGTATTGGTGAAAACTTAAAAAAAAGTGAAGTTGTGAAAAAAGTAATGTTAATACTGCCTAAATGCTACAAAGCTAAGGAGTATGCCATTGAAGAAAGTTGTGATATGGATCAGCTCTATGGCTCACTCTTTGCCTTTGAGATAATTGAGCTAAATGATTTATGGTAAGAGAAGAAAGAACAACATTCAAAGCTACAAAGAAGATTGAAGATGAACTTGAAGCAATAAATGTCATGGATGAGATAGAAGTAAGATTTGTGAATTGATTAACGAAAGTATTCAAAAAATACAAAGGTAAGTTACCATTCAAGTTTTCAATTATGGAAGAATTGGTCATTATGCTTCTAGATGTACCTATAAGGAAGATTATGGTAAAATACCATATAATGATTGTAAAGTGGAAAATTTGGGCTTAGCAAATTTACCACATGAAAGGGGGAAATCACTAAGCCGATTTTCACTTGGAGGACTTTACATTCAAAAGAGGGGATGAATCCACTAGATCCAATCCTGAATGATATGAGGACTAAATACTAAGTTGTTTGATTGTGTTTGACCCTCTTTTGTATGTTGAATAAGGAAAGTGTTGATATTGAAGACAAAATAAGTGGAAACAGTGAGCTACGGATTTGGGATTTCGTCGTGCACCTTGATTTGAGAAGTATGAAATGATTCGGAGTTGCTTTGTGAAATCTACCAAAAGTAGTAGGGACTATGTGTTCGGACTAGGATGCCCACCCTTTTGGTCCTCCAAATTTTCCATGCGTTGAAAAGAGTTTTTTCGTCTCTGCAAATAAAGCTTAATTCCAAAGGTATAGTTGCGCACCCACTTCCTGCACATAGAAGGAAATGGAAATGTATTGGGAATAGGGGTTTGACTAAGTCAAACCCTAGTTTGGAATCAACCTTGAATGAAAATACTGTAAATGCTTAAAATAAATGATGGAAAGGTGTACCTTCAGATCTGTAATAGATGATGTGATGCTTTGCTTCTTAGATGTAATCATATATGTTGTATGAAATGTCATGAACATGACAAAAACCTAACACACACACATTCTTGAAAATGAATGATGTAATGATGCTCCACAATTGATGAATGAAGAATATGAAGCCTTGGGGAATGCTTGATGAAGAATGCTTGAATGTAGTCTCCTTGTCTTATGATCGTTATTGTGTGTTATGCCAAATTAGAAGGGAATATCTCCTTATATACTTGCCTATCATCAAACATTTTAATTTTCTGATATAGGCCGACATGAAGAATTGTTTTCTGCTCAAATTTGGGATAGGGCCTGGGGGCCAAAATAGGTCCTGATTAGGGAGGACTAGGGTGTGACTAGGGCATGGCACCCTGGTCATACCCTAATTTAGGCCAGGGACAAGGGGTTATGCAAGGTACAAAGTGAAAAGATGAATCTTTCTTGCATGGGGAGGCATACACAAGTTTCTATCAAGAATGAAGATGATACCGCTAAGGCAAGGGCCCCAAATGCAGTCAAAATTGTAGGGGGTGCAATTTTAGGATGCTACAATGATAATAAGGGAAAGGACAATTACAAATAGAATAATATAAATAAGAGAATAGATGACAAAGATAGGCCTAAGAAGATTTTTTTGTTTAATGGAGACCTATTCATCTAAAAAAGAAGATGCCGATGACTCAAATGAGGAATATTTAATTTTTAGCCATAGAGGAGAAGGACTATGAAAGGTCTATAAATCTAGAAGATATGAAGAGTAGTGATGCGAAGACTGCACTACATATAAAAGTAGAGCCTAAGGCATGGATAATTGACTCTTGATGTTAAAAACATATGACAGGTGATAAAGGAAAGTTAATTGACTTTGAGAAATATGATTATAGATCTATAAAGTTTGGAGGTGAGGAAGCTACACCTATTTGTGGTAAAGGAACTATTTCCATTGATGATAGGCATACGATTATATTAAGGGTTCGTGACATAATATTTTGAGTGTGATTCAGATGTGTAGTAAGGGTTATAAGTTTATTTCTCATAGGTTTGAAAGTGAAATCATAGAAGGAAGTTGTGAGAGATTAGTTGCAGAAGGCATAAAAACTAATGATGATTTTTCTACTATGTGAAGGATAACAAAGGAAGTAGTTGTATGTTAACGTAGAGTAGTGCATGTTGATTGTAGCACAAAAGGATGTGACATATCAATTTTGATAATATGGTGAAGATTAGTTCTACTCATGTTGTGAGATATTTACTAAGGATTATCAAACTTGTCGAACTGTGTGTAGGGAATGTAAGTTCGAAAAGTAGAAATAGAAGAGATTCAAGAACAAGGAGTATTCAACTTCAAAACATTTGGAGCTAGTTCCTATAGATTTATGAAAACCTACAAGGAGAAGATGACTGAATGGTGAAAAGTATTTTATGTCGCTTATTGATGATTATTTTATGGGTTACTTTCCATATCACTTTCTTGAATGAAAATCTGAAGCATTATAAAAGTTTAAAGTGTTCAAGTCTATGGTTGAGAGTCAAGTAGAATTTAAGATCAAATGTTTAAGGTTTGATAGAGGAGGGGAGTTTACATCAGATCAATTTGATAGATTCTATGAAGTTCATGGTATTAGAAGACACTTTTTTGCTCCTAGGACCCCTCAACAAATTGGAGTTATTGAAAGAAAGAATAAGATTGTTGTTGAAATGGCTAGAACTATTTTTAAGGATGATAATGTACTTAATGTATACTGGAAAGAAGTTGTGCATACTACTGTATGCATTCTTAACAATGTACAAGTAAGAGTGAATCATACAAAGACACCTTATGAGTTATGGAATGACAGACCTCTTATAGTCAAGTATTTGAAAATATTTAGAAGCAAGTGCTACATAGGAAAAGATGAGGAAGATCTAGGGAATGTTTATGCAAGGTCAAATAAAGGAATATTTTTGGGATACTCTACAAGGAGTAAGTCAAACTAGTGTTATAACAAGAGGCTAAATAAGATTGTGGAGAGAAAATGTCAAAGTTAGCGAAGAATGGAATCAAGATTAGACTGTACTAGGATTCGAGACTGACATGGAAGTTGTCCTTGTTGTTGTACAAGAAAAGGCTACTTTGGAAGATAAAGAATAGACAAGTGTGAAAGAAAAATAACCTAAACAAACATCTAAGACACCAAAAAAGTCTGTGTGAAAGAATCATATAGAGGAACAAATCATTGGAGACAAGAATAAAGGAGTTCAAACAAGAAGAAGACTTGTAGAAACTAGTGAACAAGAAAATTATTTTTTCTTATCTCAAGTGGAGCCAAAGACCTGTGTAGATGCAAGAAAACATGAAAGTTGGATAAAGGAAATGGAAGATGAGTTGAATCAAATAGAGAAGAATCAAACTTGGGAATTGGTACCTAGAATGATGGATAGGACTGTAATGGGAACTAAGAGGGTGCTCCAGAAAAAGCTAAATGAAGATGGAAAAGTGACAAGGAACAAGGCAAGATTGGTGTGTAAGGGTTATTTACAAGTTGAAGGTATTGATTTTGAGGAGACATTTTCAATAGTAGCAAGAATGGAGGCTATAAGGATGTTTCTTGCATTTGTTGCATATAATAACTTTAAAGTATATCAAATAGATGTCAAGCCAACATTATTGAATGGAGAACTTGAAGAAGAAGTATACTTTGAACAACTAGATAGGTTCAAGATGTCAAAAGATCTGGATATGGTCTACAGACTCAAGAAGGCTAATTATGGACTCAAGAAAGATCCTAAAGCCTTATATGCAAGGTTGGATAGGTATTTGTTGCAACAAAATTTCAAAAAGAGGTACTATAGATAGCAATCTTTAATTCAAATATGAAGGTGAACAATCATTTTCTCTTGTTCTTCAAGTCACACAATCAGAAGAAGGTATTTTCACTTTTCAGACCAAGTATATCAAGGAGATGTTGAAGAAGTTTGGGATGGAAAGTTTTAGAAACCAACTGCAAACCCTATGGCTACTTATTGTAAGTTATGCAAGGATGATGGATCTCTAGATGTTGATTAGAATTAGTATAGATCTATGATTGGAGGATTGTTGTATTTGACTACTTCAGGATCAAATATTATGCAGGTTGTTTGTTTGGTTGCCAGATATCAAGCTAATCCTAAGCAATCTCATGATCCAACAATAAAAAGGATATTCAGATATTTGGAAGGGACTCTGGATTATGGTTATTAGTATAAGAAGGATGATGATTTCACTTTGAAATTATATACAAATATTGATTGCGTTGGATGTGCTGATGACATGAGAAGTACAAGTGGTGGTGCATTTTTCTTGGGAGATAAATTGGTCTCTTGGTTGAGTAAGAAACAAGATATAGTGTCAATATCTACTATAAAGGCATAATATATTTTAGCAGTATCTTATTGTACTCAAGTCATGTGGATGAAGAAAACTATTAAAGATATCTGAGGAAAAGTATGATGAGGCAATCCCCATTATGTGTGATAACACAAGTGCAATTAACATTTCAAAGAATACGATGATCATTCAACGAATAAACACATTTCAATTTGGTATCATTTCTTAAGAGAGAAAGTTAGAGAGAAGAAAGTCAGATTGGAGTATGTACCTAATAACAACTAGATTGCAAATATCTTTACTAAGACTTTGGCAAAGGATATTTTTGAGTATCTCCAATGGATTTTAGGAGTTATGTACCTGTTGAATACTTATTTTACATTAAACGCTAACAAATTTATGGGAAATTCAGTGATGGGGGACCTTTTGCGTGAGATTCATTGAATAACCTCTAGGTTTGAGAAACTGACTCTTCATACAATTGGGGGAGAAAAGGGGGAGAAGAAAACTTAAAAAGCTACACTACTCAGGTGATATGCCAAAATATTTTTAGGATATTAGCAACACAGAAAACCCAGATACATGCAGTTTTAAGGCTCGTTCAACAATCTACATGCTCAACACAATTTGAAAAGATAATTAAACCAAATCATTCAACATAATATGACATTCACTATTCATCCAATAGATAACAAGTCCTAAAACATAGTTTAATCCATAGAGTCTCACAACATATATCATAGAAGTTACTGAATTTGAATATAGCACAAAAGTTAGTCGATTAAGCTTCCAACAAAACAACCATAAAGGTCGTAGGCATAATCTGATATGTCTGTCCTTCACAAAATTTAATTAACATAAAGGCTTCTTCAATGAGCCAAAGTCTAATAGATTCTCAAAAGTTTGAACCCCTCAAAAAGAAGAAATAAGGCCTATATATAGCCTTCAACCTTCAACAAATAGTAGGAAAGAATCAGAAAAATCTCAACAACTGCTTCCGATCAAGAATCTCCCTGCGTAGCACTTACAAAGATGCATGCAAGCAAAAATGACCCTTAATGTTGTTACTCCAATCGTGCCATGGCAACTGCTGCACCTGCCAAAGAAGAAAATCGTGGTGCAAACAACATTCTAGTTCACAAACCATCACAGAAGACATGTGGCAAATTGAGGGGGACCTAAAGTCAAACACAAAAAGGAACCTGAACATGCAACATGGAGGCACCAAGTGTCACTGCCAGCATATGGAAGATGGTGGGGCCGGGAAACATACACCGAGGAAAAGACCTGCGCCACACAACAACTCTGCATTCTCTCAACACAGGCCAAGAAAATTGAGCCACTTAGAGAAACACCGAGACACCAATTGGCATGTGGGCGAGCGATTGGGACAGTGGGCCAAAAATTAAAGGAAGGGGATGACACTTTACCAAAATTCCACATATGAACCACTTGGAAAGAATATTAACATTTCTTGGCGACTAAATGGGGAATTCTACCTGTGGAATGTTAAAACCCAAAATTGATGGTTTGGAGACTAGACTTTATGCTTGAACAGGAAAAAGTAGATCAAAGACCTATTGCAACAGAAAACAATCAACCTCATAGGTAACACCTGAGCTTCCAGATTCTGGCAATTCTGGTCCAAACAAATCACTTCATCAAATGGAAAGCTCGCTAATTCATCATGGACCATCTTTAGGAGCGTGTAGAGTTGGGCCAAGGGGTATAAGAGCATCTCAAATTCCTCTACTAAAATATGACTGTTAAGGCACTATAGGAAAGTCTGATCTTGTTGCAACTGCTTGGTTTGGTTCATAACTTTCTCAATCCCTAACACAAAGCCATCTACGGGAAAAGGTGAATGTAGACCCAAGAACTCAAAATCTCTACACGCTGCTTGATGTATGGAATAGAAATCCTCAAGGAATCAAGTGTTGCTCATGCTTGCATGGTTGCCCTGTGCTGATTAATGAAAATGTTGGCCTTCCTGATCAATTGTTTGTGATCTGCAACCCATTTTTCTCTTAATTCCTCATATGTAGTAGTATACAATAGCTGAATCAAACTCTGTTCCATAGGGAGCTTAGGACTAATGAAAAGCGTAATATTGTCGATAAGAGAGCCTTCTCTGACATAGAGAGGTTTTGCTTCACCTAGGAACCTCACCATGGGCTGCAGCAAAGGGCAATATTGCTTAATTTTCTCCCATTGAGAAACATATAATTCTTCCACAATCGGGAAGATATCCTAAAGAATTTTCAGAGGGGGAGGAAGATGAGATAAGCATGTGATTTCATCATCCTTCGCTCTTATCTCATTTTGGAGATTTTTACATCTGTCCTACTCATGGGCCAGCTGATGTTCCAAAGCAAGGATCTTGGTATCTTCATCTTGAAAAGCCTCCTGAATGGGCCAACTGATGTTCCAAAGCAAGGATCTTGGTATCTTCATCTTGAAAAGCCTCCTGAAGCTACGCTACGCGATCCTGCTCTTGCTCTAACAATCCTTTTGTATCCTGGAATTTGTTCTTAGTTTGTTCCAGGTTACTCTGCATCTCACACACTTCTGTTTCAAACTTTACTCTCTTCAGCAAGTGTGACTTGCACCTCGCTCAGCTACTGAGCACATTCTTCCTTCATCCTAACCTCTTTCCACAACTGTGCTTGAATCTAGGTAGAATCTATGGAAGCTACTTTCAGCTATTGTATCTCTTGCCCCTTCTCTTGCAATTGTTTTAGTGCCACATTCCTCGTTGCCTCTTTCCCTTTCAATTGAGAATTCACGTTGTTCAAGGCTGATTGAAAGTTCCCTTTTTTAGAATTGGCTTGAGTTAACAAGCCCTGTAAGTGGTTTATTTCAGTACTTCTAGCTTTTTCCTCCTTTCTCTGATGATCCAAAGATTCTCTGAGGTGGATGAGCTCTTCTTGTATCTTGTCCAGGTGACAACTTTTCTTGATGAAATCCGAAGACACAACTTTTGAAGTTTCTTCCATCATTTCTAATTTATCCATTGCCATAGCATTTGAGAGATTATCCCTGATAATATTTAGGGTATAATCATTGGGTTTCATTAGGGCCTTCAACTTGTTGACCTTTGGGAACATGGTTGCGAAGAGGAGACTATTATTTTCTTCGTTGAAACTTGTTTGCACATGCGACCGGGATGGCTTGGCACCATCCTTCTCCTTCCTTTTGTGTACCCAACTAATGCACGTAGATTTGGAGTAAGTAACTTTCTCATAATAATTATTTGGGGTCAAAATATCTTGACCTACAAATGCTACACCAGGAGGGATGGCATAGGGGAATAGGGTCGCTGAAAGTGGTTTCAATGGGTTGTGCTAGTGTGGTTGGGGAGAACAATGGTACAAAGGGAGAGTATTCTAAAAAAAATGGATCAGCGGATGTTGTATCAGCATTTGGGGGAGGAGTGGACTCTCAGAAACCAAGCCTATGCAAAATAGTGATCATAGTAGAAATTTGCGAGAAAAACCTTATAGGAAATACGACATCAGGGGTAGGGAGCGAAGAAGCGGTTTCCAATGATGCAGATTGGGGCTCAACCAGTGTTCTGACGGGGGGCTAATGTGAGAGTAGTAGGGACATGAGCAGACATGGATGCAACTTGGGGTGTAGAGGAAACCACATATT
Organism: Cryptomeria japonica; assembly: GCF_030272615.1. Taxonomy (NCBI): domain Eukaryota; kingdom Viridiplantae; phylum Streptophyta; class Pinopsida; order Cupressales; family Cupressaceae; genus Cryptomeria; species Cryptomeria japonica. Next base: position 272,767,615 of record NC_081405.1, read on the forward strand.
GAGCATAGAGGAAGGGAAGAGTAGAGCGTACCTGAACCATGGAAGTCACCGGTTGCAAAGAGGCTGGAGGAACCACAGGGACTTGAGAAGATGAATCCTTCTTTGATGAACCCAAATATTGTTTCTTCGTAGAATGAGAATCAGGTGTCTTTCTTTACAACTGATCTCTTGGTGGATTGGGAACAGGGCCTTCGAGATGAGCTAATGAGATAAACTGAAATGTCAGCTTCACTACCTTGCTCTTCTACATTTATAACCTCTACCTCCTGAGGTCGGGCCTCCTTAGGGGATGAGTCATCATGTGAGGACTCACCACTTGTCTCTTCTTCTGATTTGATGTGCTTACACCATTCTTCCTCAAAATGCTCATCAAAAGGGGTGTTCCCTAGATTAGCCCTAGGTTGATTAGTCTCTTGGCGGTAGATCCAAAAATTGTCCCTCTTCTTCCTCGACCAAAAATTTGTTTTCATGGCTTGCAACATGTTCTGAGTAATAGGCTTAGCTGGATTGTGTCTTTGAAAGATAGGGTAAAAATCCAACCATGGGGGGTGCTCAATGACATGAAAGTCACTAGGACCCACATAAAGTCTTGGGTAATTCACCAGCAGGCAGATGCGTCCCTCCCATGAGCTCCACGACACATGTTTAATAGTATTTTTCCCGTGTTTATTGGACACAAAACCCATTGGGTCATATCTCCATACATCATCAAATGCTACCAAGCCTAGTTGCACTAGCTTGGAGGTCAGGATCCTCTCAGTGATGCTTCTTCTCTCAAGAATGATGGGGTCAATAACTTTGTGGTCCTTAGTAATGGATGCATCGTGTTTTCCCAACCCTATATCTTTTTCAACCTCCACTAGCTACCAGAACATCTCGAGAGATAGGGTTCTCTCAGTAATGTAGGTAGGAAGGCAGAAGGGCTCCTCAGAGAAGCCATGCACTCCAATAAAAGAGAATTCCTTACCCAAGAACCAGTCGTAGCAGGGGCATTCATTACTCATCCAATTTATTTGGATTTGGCAAAAATGAGCAAGATGATCCTTAGGGATGACACCAAAATCTTGAAGGATGGGATCTAGGAAACAGTTTGAGAACTGGTATACATCATAAGTGGCTAATAGTATGGGGGTCCAGGCAGACATAGGCATTCTATTTCCTAAGTCATCATGAGTAGCCAATTGTATGATTTGACTAAAGAAAATGACATTTTGGTGCAAGAATAAATGAATTAGGAATGAGGCAAACCTGAACTATCGTGATTACTCAAATTCAACCAACTGCCTCACCATTTCTTTGGCTATCAACCTAGAGATGTGTGAAAGTGGAATGTCTCCTTCTGCTTTTGACATTTGAACAAGAAACCCATCATAGGAGCGGTGATCTCTCAGTAATTGTCATGACTGCACAGGAATGCAATGGTAGAGGCGATGTCTTTGAGATCATCTTTCCTTAAATCACTATAGGGGATAGGGAGATTTGGGGGCTCGACCACCGAACTCTGGTTCAGATTAGCTTGACAAAATGGGACAATATCTCACCTAGAGTGCTAATAGTCTTCCATAGCATCTTTATGAAACACCTCTGTGCTATCAATTCTAGGACAACACAACATGTCCCAAATAGCTTTTGGGGTTATGACAACCCGTAGAGAGGAGCCTTGTAGTGAAAGAGAGTCTGGCATGTACTTTCTTATGCATGTAGCCACAAAATTTGGACAATGTGGAACCATAGGGACCATGAATTGAGGAGTGCTGAAATTCTAGAATTTGAACGCCATAGATTGCGGCTCGTTTATATGATTTAGCATTTTTTCGTACGTAGCCTCCCTAAGAGCTCTTGGCTATCTGCGCAATTCAGGCTCAATGAAATCTTCTAATGAATCAATCACTGCCATGAAATCACAGGTGTCTGCCTTTGATTTGGGTTTGATTCTGGGATATTCTGGCTTGGGGGGCATGGCGTGGGACACGTATGAAATTTCTTTGGTTACGTCCACCCTCATTTCATCCTAGAAAGGATTTGAGGTTGTTGCTTCCATCTCTATTTTTTGCAGGCGAGCTTTTTCTGACACTTTTCAAAGTCTTTGGTGTTGGGAATGCAAACTGAATATATGACATGCACTTTTGAAGTTCTCTTCCTTAAAGGTATCGCATGCCTATATTTGTGCATGAAAAGGAGGCATTTATGATTGGCATCTATCAGCACATATGTCACCTCATTTTATAGGAAACATTAATGCTAGAATGGGAGGAAGCACTGCCATTTGCATTTTTGAAAAGATATCAACCCACTACTCCATCATTCCAATCCACTGGAGATGATTTGCCTGTCCGGATAGATTTCCTTATTAAAGAGAAAATACACAGTCTGTGAAGCTCACACGAGCCAAAATAGACTTGTGGACTATTGGATTAAGGCACAACGTACTTGAAAATACGCGTGGCATATGAGTACACTATTATTATTTACGAGGCTCTAGACAGGACATATGCAACCTTCAGGATCGACTCCATTCACTTGTGCGAGTAATGAGAAAAGACAACTGCATCGAAGCTCGAGGGCATTGGCTCTTAATTTTATTTATTACCCAGAGCTAGAAATTAGCTATAAATATGTCTTTTTAGACATTCCTTTGCACAAAAGCTAGCTCAATGACGAAGTTTCTTGAGTTATGGATAGTCCCGTCAGGCTTACTAGCAGCAAAACACAAGCCACTTTCCTTGGAAACATTTCAGACTGGAGATTGTAAGGAGTGACGTGACAAAAAAATACCTTGATCATTGTTGCAATTAAATAGGTGCTCGGGGAAGATTTCATCGATGACATTGACAAATATCATGTCAACACAGATATCTGCTCTCGCTTCATGGCTTTAATGTTGGATGCTGGGATGAATGACTATCTAATGACGAAGCTAACTAAGACACTCTTCCCATCAGAGTATCTAGGTAGCCTTAAGGATGTCATAGAATACTTCATCCCTTTCAGAGGTTTGCCCTTAGCTTCAGACTTGTAGTGCTTCATCACCCTTGGAGAGGAGGTGACTTGGTATCTTCTTATAGGAGGCTTGAAGAGTAGGTCATTGTCTGCTCGTTGCCTATGCGTAGAGCGTACTGCAAAGTTCCTCCTTAGAGTCCATCTAATAGTGCCCACTTCGGCCGACACAACATAGTATACTAAGTTCTAAGATGACATCTTCCTATGGATCCTGACGTCACATATTCTTCCAAACTCGGTGCTTGTGTTGATATCCCATGAATCCGACAGTGACTCCGGCCACAAGTGGATGGGAGAGAATGATGACTCAGAATATCTCATGGATGAGGATGAGGACGAAGAAGACAACTAAAAGACTGCCATCCTGCTACAAAGATTTGCCACCCTGCTACTTAAAATCTGTAGGCTACAAGCCTTTATTATGCATTGTACAAAGATAATGATATATATAATATAATGACACTTTTTTCTTTCTCACGGTGTATCTTTTGATTTAATTCTTTTTCTTACAATGCATGAAGAATCATAATTAAATAAATAAGGCACACTAAAAATACATTATTTACATTAGAAATGCTAAGCTTTAATAGAAAGGCTTACGATGAAACCTGTTAATTGGGATTTCAAGAGACCCCCCTTGCATGTTCTTGAGGTCAAATGGATTAAAAACCCCTTGCAATTTGTTATGCAGAAGGATCCCTCCCATTAACCATCAAACTTGGCATGCTAACTTGGTTTGGCCACCTCGTCATTATATTTTAAAACAAGATAACCCCGTTTGAGCTCCACGTCAAAACTCTTCATGTTATCAAACCACCTCTTGATGGTTTGTTGGGGGTTCTGAAGTGATTCAAATGCTGCTTCCCTTGCTTCTTCTAACCCTATAAGTTCTGCCAACCTTACCTCGATGGGCTTATTTTCAGCCACCTCAATGTACTTGAGAAGTTGCAAAGCGAGGATCTCCAAAGATACGGGGAACAAAGCATCCTTGTTGTAGACTAGCTTGTATGGAGAGCTCTTTAAAACTTGCTTAGGCATGATCCAATCCATCCATAATGTGCTTCTCAAGTGGTGATGCCACTCCCTTTTGTGTTCAGGCCCCATTCTTTTAATGAGTCTTATGAGTTTCTTATTGGTAGACTTAGTCAGGTCATTTCATTGAGGATAATAATTCGAGGAAGTCTTTAGATATATACCTTGGCTGAGAGAAAATTGGGTTACATGGGAGCCCGTGAATGCTTGCATATTGTCCGATATTATTGTCTTTGGCTGACCATACTGACATACTGATAACTCAATGATGAACGGATAGTACCAAACTGGTACTGAGAGGGGGGGGGTGAATCAGTACAGACAAAAACACAATCTTAAACCAGTTTGTCAGCAGACACTATGCATTGACAGACAAACAGTAACACCGATCTTTAAACAGAGTACAATCGACAAAACCCAGAATAACTGAGACAAGCATAAACCGGTTGACACTTATATTCTCATACAATCTAACACTTCATTTCCATTTCACCCTAGTGCATGAATAGGTAATCTACCATCAAAGGATATATAAGCAGCTAGATCAACATGATTTACCTTCAGACACAAATCACTCAAACCATCACAAGAATATCACCACACATAACACATAGATTTTTTCACGTGGAAACGCAACTAGGAAAAACCACGGTGGGGATGAATACCCACAAGCTGTTTTGAACTCTTTAGAAGTCCGCTTTGTTAGGAGCCTTGTCTAGTTAAAGACTGATACAATAGGTTTTGTTAGGAACCGATCCTGTTAGGGATCACTCAGTTAAGGGATGGCTAGAATACCCAGTTAAGGGTTAAACCTTGTTAAAGGTTACCTTGCTAGAGGATTTCAAGAACTTAATGGTTTTGAGTCACCTTGTTAAAGGATTTACAGCAAGCTGGTTAAAGCTATCCTATTAAGGGATTTTCCAACTATTAAGGTGGTTAGAGATCAATAGCTATTACAATGATCTGGTAACAACACTCAATGCCAATGCAGATCTGCTTTAGCTCCTCTTCACCTTCTGCACTTACACTCTACAGGTATCACTTCTCTCCTCTAGTCTGGAAAAAACACGTATCTCTTCTCTTGGATACACACACACAACTTTTTCCAACAACCTCAGAAAGAAACACAACATCGACCTTATAGGGAAAATAGATAGGTCGGTAGCATAAACCCTAAACCCTAAACCTATTAGGTTAAGGAATTCAAACAGTTCAATCCTAACCGTTGAGCATACTGTATTAGATGCAACAGTCTTGATCCAATCTCAAGACATTCTCCATCATTTGTTTTCCACTGATTTCATGGCGGGTGACAACCCATCACACGTTATCATCATTTACAGACTTCGCACATTCCCGAGGTAGATAGGAAGAATCTCCTTCATGCAAGATCCTTCACACACACAAGGCTTACATGGCAACACAATCTGTTCTTCATTACTATGCTAATTCATCACACAAAGTCACCAGTTGAGCCACACAAGCTTGAAGCATTTCAACCGGAAACCTTGAAGTTGAGACTACCAACTGGTAGTCATACAAAGCTTCCATGTGCTGGTTTCCATAACCATATGACGGTTCACCTTGAACAAAACACACCGCTTCACTTTGGCACAAATGTCGGTTCACAGTGTTATACTGATTATCTTCTCTTCATCATATTGACATCAATGAAAACACACAATGTCATTATGTCCTCATACCGGTTCACATAATGCGAACACATACTAGCTCCTCCAAAAATACTAGTATTTCTATTTATGATGAATTCCTTAGGGGTATAGCCTTAGACCATCTAGTGAAGTAGTCAGTGGCAATAAGGATCCACTTGTGTTTGGCTGATCTTGGTGGATTAATCATCCCTATGAAATCCAGACCCCATTGAGCAAAGGGATCCTCCCCCATTATTGGCTTGAGTAGCATTGTTGTCTTTTTGCACATACCACTATAGTATTGACACTCCTTGCTTTCTCTTACTAGAGCATGTATGTCTTTAAACATAAAGGGAAATAAATACTCAACACAAGTAATCTTGATGATGGTGGTTTGTGCTGGATAATTCCCCCTTGAGAGCCCATGATGGAATTCATGTAAGATCTTACGGGCTTGGTCTTGGTCTATGTAGCAGAGTAGGATCTTGTCAAAATTCCTTTTAAAAAGTACTGCTTAAACAAGGAAGAAGCTACTATTTTGCATCCTATAGAATCTTTCTTTTCAGGAGAGATGTTAGCTGAGAAGATTATAGTCTCCATGAAATGTTTTCCTTTCTTGACCCAACATGATTTTGTTCACTTAGAGGCGAACATCACAACTTCCTCCGCAATAGTCTCGACTTCTTGAGGGCTAGACTCTTGGGCTATATATTCGCAAAGGTATTTTCCAAGGATTACCTTAGTGGGCTTGACATCAATGTCATATTCTAAGAACTTGGTAATCTAGTTTACCCTTTTCTCTATAATGTCGCCCTCCATTATATATTCCCTGACTGAAGGGTGAGCGACATACACAATAGTCATTGCAGGAAATGAAATGCCTAAATTTTTTGAGGCCTTTGACAATGGCTAGTGCTTTCTTTTCAACAAAGTTGTATTTAGCCTCATACTTCTTTAGATTTTTGGAATGAAAGACTATTGGATGCTCACTCTTTTTGTCTACATATTTTTGGGTTATTACCATGATAATGCTATAATTTCTAGAGAAAACATACATTATGAAATCTCTAGACATATCAGGGTTTGAGAGTACTAGAGCAGATGAGATGGTGTCTTTGATTTTCTCAAACACCTCTTTTTCTTCAAGAGTCCATTTAAAATGTATGTCTCTTTTAAGCATTAGCATGATAGGCCTCACCATTCTAACAAAGTCTAAGATGAAACAACTAACAAAGTTGACCTTGCATAGGAAGGACTGAATGCCCTTCTTGTTGACAGGAAGAGGAAGCTCTTTTATTGCCTTCACTCGATTTAGATCGATGGAGACTCCTTTTAACACTACATGTCCCAATAATTTCCCTTGCGGGACCCCAAAGATGCATTTCTTTGGGTTCAATGAAATGCCAAATTCCAAACACTTTTGGAAAACTAGCTCGAGATGATCAAAATGATCTTCGTATGCTTTGAAAACATTGTCAAGTCATCCAAGTAGATGAGGATAATTTATTTATCATCTCCTTAAAATCTAGATCCAAAGCCCTCTGAAAAGTGGCACATGCGTTTGACAATCCAAATGACATTTTATGGTAAACAAATATTCCCCATTTGATTGTGAAAGTGGTCTTATGTTGATCCTCTAGATTTACCAACACTTGGTTATAACCCGAGAATCCATCCAACATCGAAAACATCTCACACCTAGCCACAGTTCTTAATAACTATTCCATTGGTGGCAAAGGGTAATGGTCTTTTAGAGAAGGTTGGTTTAAGTCACGAAAGTCCACACAGAGTCAGATATCCCCATTCTTCTTTCTAACTGGTACCAAATTTGATACCCATGTACTATGCTTGATGGGTAGAAAATATTGGACTCTATGAATTTCCTCAACTCTTGTGCCATAAGAGTCTCAATCTTTGGATTGATAGGTCTATGCTTCTGTCAGACTGGCTTGGCCTCATCAGAAAGCTCAATGGTGTGGTGAATGATGCTAGAGTTGTAACTGTTCAAATCCTCATATGACCATGCTATCATACCCATGTATTCATCGCAATATCGACCCAACCTTTCTTGGTCTTTTGGGGAAACTCCTTTTCCAACCTTAAGTGTTCTCCCATTTGCTACTGACATTTTGGTGTAGTCACCCTTATTGGCTGTGAATTTTCATTTGTCATTTTTAGCATCATCATGATCAAATAAATTCTCCAGGGTGATTAATCCATTTGGGAGCTTATTGGATTTCAATTGAATGAATTGATCCCCATAAGCCTCCTTTACTTTAGACTGCATTTGATCAGTAAAATCTCTGGATTTTTGGATGAACAGACCAATTTTCTCATCACTCTAAATAACTTGCCAGTGGGTGCCATTGTCTAGAATAGCTAGTCGAATGACCACACAGACCGCTTGAGGATTGACAAGCAATCTATGGCAGGGTCGAATTGGGACCTAATAGTGTCCATCTAATCAAGGGTTGTATTTTCCTTTTGAGGAATCCTCTGGATGTTGAAAGAATCAAAGCTTTCAATCAAATCCCATGTCCTATGGTGATAATACTTCATGTAGATGTGCTTGGCACTTGAGATTCCTCAGACTTGAGATGAAGAGGAAGACGTACTCGCTTGTTGGGATCTGAGATACACATACATAGACTGGGGTGAAGATGTGCTAGGCACAACTGGCTCGGGAACCTGATTTGATAACTTAGGGAAGACTGACATGAGCGATCAGGGTGCAAGATTTCCAACATCAATTAATGATGCAGGAGCATCCTCAGTTCACAACAATCTTGCATCAACCAAAAACATTTTCCTTTATGTTTGCAGTTTCAATTTTCCTTTCTATGTGCTCTGGTTTTGGCTCATCGGATCCTATGGAGTTGGATTCTACTTGAAGACTTGATCATCTTTCTTGCTTCCAGCCTACATCACTTTTGGATCATTTTCCGACAAGATATCGCTACTGGTTTTCATGACAGTTTCCTGTTACCGGTTGTTCCTTTGTTACTGGTTGCCTGGACCTATTTTGGTGATCTACTGGAACCCATTCCAAATATTTTAGAGCCTTGGGCATTGATTCCAATGTTCCTTGGCATGTGGCTGACCTTTTCCCATGATCTACATTTCATCCTTTGGATTTTTTGGAGGAATCTCTTGGTGGAGGCCAACCTTGTTTATTTTGCATGTTAGGTCTTGTTCTTTGGGTTTCGATCCCTTTTGGGCTGACTGGATCCTTTGGATCGATATGTATATTTGTAATTACGCATTAGAATATAGTCAATTAGAATCAATCAGAGAATCAAGTAGCTAGACTGTGCGTAGAAGATAGATTATAAGATTCAAGGTCTCAGTTGTGACCTATTCTACCAGGCCTGTGAGCCAGTATGTTGAAACTCGGTTGTTATCATTTGGATGTAATCGAATTTCATGCAATAAATCAATTTGTTCTGCATTGCCTCCATCATATTTTTTTGTTTCTGTTGTGTTTACTCTTGCTGACCAGTCTGGATTGATCTCCTTGAGGTCCCTCCTCATCGGCGACTGCTTCAAGTGGTATCAAAGCAAAGTTTTGTTCCAGAGGTTGCGTATCCTAAAATTTTGTTGTAGGGTGGCAGATTGTGGATCTGACCTACAGCTGCAAAGGACTAGTGTGAACAATGGCACAAAGAGGAACTAGGAATGGTGGATCGCATGGGAATGCAAACCCTATTGTGATGGAGATATTGCAAGGAATAACAGCCCGATTAGAAACCGTGGAGACAACCCAGAGAAGAGGCTGACATATTGAATATGTAAGTGAAGATGAAGGAGAAGAAGCCCTAGAAGAACAAACAAACCTACCGGTGGTTGATTCGGATGAGGAAAGGTTTTTAAGGGTTTTGAGTAGGGCGATTAATAAACCTCATTTTACCCCTCCAGAATATGATGGGAAATTATATTCAGATGAATTGATGAATTGGATCTTGAAGATGGAGAAGTATTTTGATTTTGAAAACACTGCAGAAGAGAGGAAGGTGAAATATTCCTGTACCCGATTGAAAGTTCATGCATCTCTTTGGTGGGAGAATTTGCAAGTTGATAGACATAGAAGAGGTATAGAGAAGATTAAGACATGGGATACATGATTGCTAAGTTGAAATCAAAGTTTGTGCTGACGAATTATCAAGTGGATTTGTTTTGGAAGTTGTAGAATTTAAGACAAAAGGAATCTAGTGTGAAGGAGTAAACCGAAGCATTTTACAAGTTGAATATTAGATCTAGACATTTTGATGATGAATTTGAACAAGTTGCAAGATATTTGAATGGATTGTGGATGTCTATACAAGATGAATTGAGTATGATCAAATTGGAGAGGGTTGAAGATGCTTACCAGTATGCCCTAAAGGCAGAAGAAAAGATAAACAAAAAACATGAGCAGAGACAGAGAGGTAGAGGTGGAAGGTTTACTGAAGGAAGATTTCAAGGAGGAAGAGGATATAACAGAGGAAGAGGAACCAATACAGATCATAACAAGGACAAGGAAGTGAGAAAAGAAGGTAATTCATACCAGAAGGATGATAGAAATTTCTATTGGAGGAGAGAACCAGATGGTTACCGGAATGAGAATTTTGGGAGACAAGACAAGAAAACATTTAGAGGAACCTGCTTTAAGTGTGGAGGAGAAGTAAGTCATGCATTTGAATGTAAGAAGACAAAAACTATCGGAAGAACAATAGTGGTGGAAGAAAATCCCACAGGATTAGACCATAAACCAGAAGATGGAGAACTATTGGTGACAAGGAGAGCTTTGTGTCATACCGGAAGAGATAAAGATCCCTTGTAGAGGAAGAATCTATTCAAGACCAGATATAAGGTATCCAGTAAGTGTTGTAAAGTTGTTATTGATAGTGCTAGTTCAGATAATCTTGTTTCAGAAGAAATGGTGAATAAGTTGAAATTGGAGAGATTGAAACACCCTAAGCCTTATCAGATAGCATGGATTTAGGATGAACATAAATTGTTAGTAAGTGAATAATGTTTGGTGAAATTGAAAATTGGGAATTATCATGATGAAGTCTTGTGTGATATTATGCGTATGGATATTTGTCATCTTTTGTTGGGTAGACCTTGGCAGTTTGATAGACATGCAGTACATGATGGGAGGAAGAACACATACACTATTGTGGCCAATGGGATGAAACAAACCTTATTACCTTTGGAGGAAACTTTGAAGAGTGAAGTTTGTACAAATGCTAGAATCTATTTAGTAGATCGAGGAAAATTCATGGACGGACTAAGACATGAGAATGTGTGTTTTTCCTTAATTCTCAAGAAGACTGAGAGACCAGAACTGGAAGGAGGACACCTAGAAGAGATAAGAGATTTGCTGACAGAATATGACGACATCATTTTAGATAATGTACCTGATGGATTGCCACTTGTGAGAAGTATTAGTCATTACATGGACTTGGTTTCCGAAGCTAGTTTGCCTAACAAAGCTGCACACTGGTTGACATCGACAGAGAATGAAGAACTAAATAGACAAGAGTAGGAGCTATTGAAGAAAGGTTTGACCAGGGAGAGTCTGAGTCCTTGTGCAGTACCAACAATATTAACACCTAAGAAGAATTGAGAATGGAGGATGTGTACCGATTCAAGGGCAATAAACAAGATCATAGTGATATACCAGTTTCGTTTGCCTAGGATGGATGACATAATGGACTATTTGAGTGGAGGAAAATACTTTAAAAAGATAGATTTGAAGAGTGGATATCATCAGACCAGGATCAAAGAAGGTGATGAGAGGAAGACAACATTTAAGACAAATGAAGGACTATATGAATTGTTGGTGATGCCTTTTGGATTGACTAATGCTCTGAGTACTTTCATGAGGCTAATGAATGAGGTATTGAAGAAATTCTTGGGTAAGTTTGTTATTGTGTGTTTGGATGACATTTTGATTTTTCAGTAAGACAAAAGAGGAGCATATGTTGTAGTTAAGACAAGTTTTGTAGAGGTTGAGAGAAGAAAAGTTGTTGATCAATATCAAGAAGTGTACTTTCATGAAGGATGAGTTAGTCTATTTAGGATTTGTGATATCTAAGGATGGTTTGAAGATGGACCCTGAGAAAGTGAAAGCCATTGTTGAGTGGCCTACATCGTAAGGTATTGGGGAGGTAAGATCATTTCAATGGTTGGCTAGTTTTTATTGGAAGTTTATCAAGAATTTCAATTCAATTTTTAACCCTATGACTAAGACCATGAGAGGAGATCAAAAGGAATTCAAGTGGACCACCCGAGCAAACAAAAGCTTTGAACTATTGAAGCAAAAAGTGACTGAGTAGCCTGTGTTAGCTTTACCGGATTTTAATAAAGTATTTCAAGTGGATTATGATGTAAGTGGAACAACAATAGGAGTAGTCTTGAGTCAAGAAGGAAGATTAGTAGCCTATTTCAATGAGAAATTGAATGATGTTCGGAGGAGATATTCAGTGTATGATCAAGAATTTTATGGCATAGGAAGTGGAGACATTACTTGTTGCCTAAGGAGTTTGTGTTTTATACAGATTATCAAGCTTTGGAATATTTGAATATTTAGAGTAAGTTGAATCAAAGACATATGAGATGGGTAGAATTCTTGCAGAGTTACACCTTTGTATTGAAGCATAGAAGTGGGAAATCTAGCAAACTTCCTGATGCATAGAGTAGGAGAAGGAATTTTTTGACAAAGATGAGAGTGACAGTATTAGAATTTGAAGATTTGAAGACCTTGTATGATGAAGACCCAGATTTTGAAGAACCTTGGAAATCATGTAGAGAACCAATTATGATAGAGAGTAGCAAATGGTTGGATTACTTCATTCAGGATGGGATGTTATTCAGAGGAGTACAATTGTGCATACCTAAGAGTTCTATGAGGGAGAATCTGATAAAGGAGAAACATGGTGGAGGTTTAGTTGGACATTTTGGCATTGACAACACTGTAACATTGGTGAGTGAGTAGTACTTTTGGCCCCAGATTCATAAGGATGTTAAGAGATATGTGAAGAGTTGTAGTGTTTGTCAAGTTGCAAAATGTAGTAGTGAAAATGTGGGATTGTATAAACCTTTGATAGTACCGGTAAGACCTTGGGAGGGTATAAGCATGGATTCTGTACTTGGATTGCCTAAGACACCAAGAGGAAATGATTCTATATTTGTGGTATTGGATAGATTATCGAAGATGGCTCATTTCATACCTTGTAAGAAGACGTCATATGTATTGCATGTAGCAGACCTATTTTTCAAGGAAGTGGTGAGATTGCATGGATTACCTAAGAGCATAGTTTTAGACAGAGATACTAAGTTTGTTTGCTATTTTTGGAGAACACTTTGGAAGAAGATGAAGGCAGATTTGAAGTTCAGTTCTACTTTTCATCCACAGACTGATGGATAGACAAAAGTTGTTAACTGAAGTTTGGGAAATTTGTTGAGATGTTTAGTGGGAGATAAAACCAAAAGTTGGGATTTGATCCTTGTACAAGCAGAATTTGCCTACAACAATTCAGTGAATAGAAGTACTGGAAGAACACCTTTTGAGATTGTTACCGGAGTGCATCCTAGAGGAATATCATAGTTGAGAGACATTAGTAGTGAAGACCAGAGGAGTTTAGAAGAAGAAGACTTTTTAGATCACATGGAAGCATTACATATTAGGGTTAAGCAAAATTTGGAAGACATGAACAAAAATTATAAGGAGAAGTCAGATGAGAAGAGGAAACATAAATAATTTGAAGTTGGTGATGAAGTGATGGTATATCTGAGAAAAGAGATATTCCCGATTGGAACTTATAGCAAGTTGCAGATGAAGAAGTTTGGACCTTGTAGGATTTTGAAGAAGTTCAGTTCTGGAAATGTACATGAAATGGAGTTACCGGATAGTCTAAGTATTTCACCTATATTCAACATTGTAGATATTCATAAGTACCATGAAGCATAATTTAGTGAGGACAATGTTGCAGACTTGGAGAAACAGTTTCCTCAGAAGGAACCAGATCAGATTGAAGAGATTTTGGACAATAGGATTGGGCATAGTACCCACAACAGTCAGTATAAGGAATATCTTGTGAAGTGGAAGGATAAACCAATTGAATATTCATCTTGGATTTCTTAGGCAAAGGCAGACCACCTTGGTTTTTCTCTGACCTTGACAAAGTGACAGGCTCACTTTTTCAATAACCCCGGATGTTTGATGTAGGGGCATCCCCGGTTAACAACAATCTTGCATCAACCAAAAACATTTTCCTTTCTGTTTGCAGTTTCAGTTTTCCTTTCTGTGTGTCTTGGTTTTGGCTCACCGGATCTTGTGGTGTTGGATTCTACTTGAATACTTGATCATGTTTCTTGCTTTCAGACCACATCGCTTTTGGATCATTTTTAGGAAAGATATCTCTATCGGTTTCCATGACAGTTTCCTATTACCAATTGTTCCTTTGTTACCGATTGCCTGGACCTATTCTCGTGATCTTTCGGAAGCCATTCCGAAGCTTGCGAAGCCTTGGGAGTTGATTTCGATGTTCCTTGGCATGTGGCCAACCTTTTCCTATGATCTACATTTCATCCTTTGGATTTTCCAGAGGAATCTCTTGGCAGAGGCCGACCTTGTTTATTTTGCATGTTAGGTCTTGTTCTTCAAGTTTTGATCCCTTTTGGGTTGAGTGGATCCTTTGGATCGATATATATATATATATATATATATATATATATATATATATATACATACATATATATATATATACATACATACATATATATATATATACATACATACATATATATATATATATATATATATATATATTTGTAATTATGCATTAGAATGTAATCATTTAGAATCAATCAGATAATTAGGTAGCTAGACTATGCATAGAAGATGGATTATAAGATTCAAGGTCCCGGTTGTGATCTATTCTACCAAGCCTATGAGCCGATATGTTGTAACCCGATTGTTATCGTTGGATTTAATTGAATTTCATGCAATAAAAACTATCTATTTTGCATTGTCTCCATCATGTCTTTGTGTTTCCGTTGTGTTTACTCTTGCTGACTGGTCCAGATTGATCTCCTTGAGGTCCGTCCTCACTGGTGACTGCTTTAATTAAATTGTTTGTTGCTCAGAATGCCAAGTCATATGCATACGGGAGAGTATTTCCTCTAAGAGATTGAATCATCACAGATATATCCGAATTGAAGGATTTCAGATTAAAAACAAACGCCATATATGTGGGAGGACAAACAGACAATGGTATCCTCTGCCAGGTCTTCTGAAACCTCATATTGAATTTTGTCACTGCTTCTTGAGGAGCCATTTTGATGGTAATCAGGTGCTGTATTAGAGATGATCTATCACCCTTGTGAGATAATCTCTCAAAGAAGCGGTCACCTAGTTGGTCCCAATCAGTTATAGAGTTTGGAGCAAGAGATCTATACCAATCTAAAGCTCTTCCTTTAAATGAAGCTGCAAGCAATCTCAGAGCTACATTTTTCTTAGTAATGTTGTGGACGGTGCAAACATTGGCCACATCTTGTAGGTGTTCCCCCAACATCTTGGAACATTCTCTAGTGAATTTAGGGACATCTTTTAGCGCGAAGGTGTGAATTGGCCCTCATACTACAGGTGGAACGGGATGAATGAGAGGACTACCACTTTTCCAAGTCACAAAATTTCTAGGAGGAACTTGAGCCATGACTACAGGAATATGTATTGCAGGGATAACAGGTGGATTCTGAGAAGAAGTTGCTGCGAACGAATGGGATTTTACCAGGGGTGGTAAAAGCAAACCAGAATTTAATGTTGTTTGACTCCTGGTAATAGGTCTATGGATCATAATCTTGCTTAGTCTTGTTCAAAATTAGGTCCCACCGGGCGTGCTAGAAAAAGAACTGTTGACTACTAATTTTGCATTAAATGCTAATAACTTAATGGGAAATTTAGTGGTGGGGGACCTTTTGTGCGAGATTCACTGAATAACCTCTGTGTTTGAGAAGCTGACTCTTCATACAATTGGGGGAGAAAAGGGGGAGAAGAAAACTTAAAAACTACACTACTTAGGTGATACACTAGAATATTTTTAGGATATTAGCAGCACAAAAAACCTAGATACATGTAGTTTTAAGGCCCGTTCAACAATCTACATGCTCAACACCATTTGAGAAGATAATTAAGCCACTTTCAATCAACATAATATGAAATTCACTATTCATACAATAGATAACAAGTCCTAAAATATAGTTTAATCCGTAGAGTCTAACAACATATATCATAGAAGTTACTGAATTCGAATATAGCACAAAAGTTAGTCTATTAAGCTTCAAACAAAACAACCATCAAGGTTGTAGGCATAATCTTATATGTCTATCCTTCACAGAATTTAATTAACATAATGAGCCAAAGTCTAATAAATTCTCAAAAATCTGAACCCATCAAAAAGTAGAAAGAAGGCCTATATATAGCCTTCGACCTTGAACAAACAACAGGAAAGCATTAGAAAAATCTCAACAATCGCTTCCGATCAGGAATGTCCCTGCGTGGTGCTTAAAAACACATGCAAATAAAATTGAACCTTAATGTTGTTACTCCAACCGTGCCATGGCAACCCCTGCACCTGCCAAACAAGAAAATCATGGTGCAAACAACATTCTGGTTCATAGAAGACACAGGAAAACTTGAGGGAGACCCGAAGTCAAATGCAAAAAGGAACCAGAACATGCAACGTGGAGGTGCCAAGTGTCGCTGCCAACGTATGGAAGATGGTGTGGCCGGGAAACATTCATCAAGGAAAATACCTACACCATGCGACAAATCTGTATTCTCTCAACATTGAGCGAGAAAAGCGAGCCGCTTAGAGAAATGCCAAGACACCAGTTGGCATGAGTGCAAACAATCGGGAGAGTAGGCCAAAAATTAAAGGAAGGGGCTGAAACATTACCAAAATGCCGCACACGAACCACTCTAAAAGAATATTAGCAATACCCTTCTTTAAAATAAGTGCATTAAAGTGGTGCATTTGTGTACATGGAGATTTATTATTCATCTGTTGTCTCCTAGATTGATGCGGTTGTTTCTCTCAGGGGGAGTAGTGTTGTGTACGATTGCAAATGGAGTGTTGTATTGATCAGAGTAGTTGAAAGAGGAAAAGAGAGTCGAGATGATAGGTATAGAATTTAGTAAAGTACTTTTTGCTTGCAGTAGTGTGCCCTTTGTCCATGATGTCAAAGGGTGAGAGATATTGTTGGGAGAGAGATGGAAAGTGTTGTTTATTGTTGGTTGTATAAGTATTTCCATCATTGATAAAGGGGGATAATGTTGGAAATTTGAGTTTTGTTGAGTTGTGTTATGATTGATGTCAATGTTACTAGCAAAGAGGAGGAAAACTAAGCGCAGGAGGGGGGGTGAATTGGGTTTCATCGGATCTACAAACTCAATCACAAATATATATCTGAAAAACTGCAATAATAAAAAAGATAAGCAAATTGAAAGCACAAGATACAACACCAATATTTTGATGTGGAAAATCTAGTTAAGGAAAAAAAACACTGTGAGAACCTACCCATAGTAAGATGATACTCTACAGTAGTATGTGCAAATATTACAATGGGAAATGCACATGCATTCAGACACATTGCCTAGAGCTCATTGCTCATAAAAAAATTGGACCAAAAGGAAACAAACCCTCAGGGAAGTCTCACTAACTTACAACAAGATTCAAACTATAATTCAAAAGAAATGAACTGAAAGAATAACATCTCCAAATGCCTGATTATAGTTCTGGTTAAGCACAAATGTCTGCCCTGCAACACCAATATCTACCCAATCACAATACAAAAGGATGAATCACTTGATCGCATATGCATAACTCTCTGATAATTCAGACACAACCTTGATACCTAATTTACATGAATATATCTCCTATATATACAAGTCACCAACCTTAATAACAAGACCGGCTAAACCCTCAACTCACAAATGCAAAATTATATCACACGATAGAAAGATCAACCACCAGACCAATATAATGATTTACATGATATAACATGGACCTAATTCAAATTTCCAAACACTCAACACCACTGGAAATCACACCAAGATCAATCGCAACATGCTACACCACCAGAAAAATTGCATAACACGCAAATCATCATCAGTCCATAGAAACCATAAAAAAATCATACAATGATCAATGCAGATCACCAGAACAAATAGGACATGACTAGGAAACACTAGCAAGCATGTTAGAAACATCAGAAATAGCTACACTAACACTACTTATCAAATTTTCATCTGTCAATGTTTGGAAGCTCAAGAACACAACCAATCAATAACTGTCATGAAGAAAGATAACTTGTAGAGCACCAAATCATAAACCATCTAAAATAAAGATACACAAGACCATTTCAAATAATCTCACAAAATATCAACTCAAGATCTGATCACACTAGAATATACCAGAGTAAATACTGAACTCTGCAAAGCACCAAAACTGCAAAACCAGATAATAAGATCTTCCTAATTAGCAATCACCAGAGAAAATCATAGGATTATGTTGACATAAATAACAACAACATATCCTAGCAGTAACAATGAACATGAATATTCAATAGTCAACCTATTTGGTGTTGTCATTGATGCCACTATGTGTTGTAGATGGTTCAAAAGTGGGTGTTCTAACATTGTTGTGTGGTCTGGTGGTGATGTTAAGTATAAGGTGTTTCTAGAAGACTGGTGTAGTTGAAGTTTCAATATGCATAAAACATAATTTATGTGTAGGAAAGAGTATTTAATGTCCTAATGGAAGAATGACTTGCATTCCTCTAGTTTGTGTAGATTATGGCTTGTGGTTCTAGATATAATGTTTAGGATCTATGCATACTGCATTATTAGGTTTTCAAGTCCTCTGTTGCTCAGATGGTAAAGTTGGTTGTTGTTGTTTTTGGCATAGAGGTGTCTATCAAAAATGCTTTGGAGAATGCTTAGTTGTTCTGTGATATGTGGATTCAAGTGTTGTGACTTTGAGTACATGTTCATTTGGTTTGTACATTATTTTAGTTCGGTTTTCTAGTGCTAGTTTGATTGGCAAGTGAAGTTATGTTGTTATGTGTTCAACATTGTCAATTGGTTTGATTTTTGGCTAATTGAGGTGGTGTATCTTATTTGGATCATTCTCTTTTGGTCTAGATATGCACTGAAGGTTGGGTTTAGATGTTGAAATGGGTCTCACAGTGGTGTGTGTAGATCCACATTGTGTATTTTGTATTTTACGATGTTTTTGGGCCAATTGGTTAACGCGCTTTATTATTTATCTACACATTTTGTTTGATGCCGACTTTGGAGGATGTGTTAGCATGTGCAGTTCATTGGAACTATTTTAGAAGAATGTGTTATGATGTTTTTGTTGAGAAAAATGGTGTCTCAACCTTGCATTTATGTGAGGTTACTATTTATAGTAAGTTTTCATTTGAGTACGAAATGGTGTGAAACTCTCCCTGAAGCTTCTGGTTGGCTAGATAAGCATTCCGGTAAAGTTTCGTCGCAAGGTCACAGCTAGTTTTGAAGATATTAAAGTTTTCATCTTGGAGGGGTGCAATAAAATATTTAAACTTAATTTTGGGGACTTTAGAGGCTCTGAAATGCCCTGAAAAGTGGCCGTAACCAGTGAAGCGGGTTATGAGGTGATAGAGCACTTCGCAAGCTTTCCGACGCTTCAAACGGTTCGTCAATCGGACACCCAGTTCTCAAGTTATGGCCTCCGGAAGTTTGTACTCCTGAAATAGGAAAAATAATTTGTATCGGATACATAAATGAGCGGTAAAAGAGAGCGACATGTGTTGATGTGTGCTTTAACATGTCATATGGAATCTGAAAGGGAGATAAGGTCGGCTACACTTTATTGGGTGGTTTTAGCCCATGGTTTTGTAATACCGTTTGATGGTTTCTTGTATTGTATCTCCTATTTATGAGGTGTGTGAGATAGAGGTTGTGTGAAAGAGTCTTATGGCTATTTAGTTGTCTCTGAATCTCTAATTAGTGATACTCCTGCGAAGAGCTTGCTCTGCAAGTATTTTGTAATCTATTTTTGATTGCTGAATAAAATATTGAGCTGCTTTTGGAGGGTGGGGTTTTTCTCCCGAAAGGGTTTTCCCCACGTAAATCACTGTGTTGTGGTATGAATGCTATTATATCTATTTCTATTTTCTGTAACTGTTGTAATGATCTGAAAAAGTTTTGCATTACCCTCCTCTCAAGGTTAGTGTAGGAAGTTGTTTCCGCTACTTAACTTCCTTACAGTTTTTGGGTCCCCTTTATTTCTTGGAGTATACCAAATTATATGTTATTGGTCTGGATGGCCTAATTTATGTAATATTGTATATCTAGTATGTGGAAATTTAGCCAACCTAATTGAAGTTTTTAATGAATGTTCTTGTATATATAAATGTGCAGTTTTATGAGTTGATGTATGTAACATGTGTGAATTGATGTGAAGTGGATGTGAATGAGGTGCAAGCAAATTTGATGTAGAAAAGTGTGAAAGTAAATTTGTGAAGACCTTTGACAATAATATCTTTAGTGTGACAATGGTTGATGTTAGATATATTTGCCATGATATTGGTCGCTTAAAGTGTGAAAGTAAATTTGTGTAGACCTTTGATAATAATATCTTTAGTGTGACAATGGTTGATGTTAGATATATTTGCCATGATATTGGTCACTTGACACAATGGCTCAAGAACAATTTTATGATTAGGAGATCTTATTCATTTCAATACATATATTCCATGTACTTGCCGATAGATAGTGTCTTCCGTTTGGTAGCTAGTGCAGTCCTTTATATCTTGCTCTAAGGTTATGTGCCTTAGTATTGCAAGTCCAATTAGGTGCAATGAGCTCCTTGGCCTTGAACCTAAAGCATTGTAATTAGTTTGTAATGGCAGTGAAAAGTGAATTATGGAGAGATCAAGAGGAAAGCTTTTCTTCCCTTTGAGGAGAGATGAAAGTTTCATTGCGGATTTCTCTTCAAACACTTTATCTGCATTACATTTAAAAGAGGGGGGGTAATTCACTAGATCCAATCTAGGAGAGAGATTGAATACTAAATGAATTGATAATTGTGTGAAGATGACAAACTAATCCCTCTTTTAGAATGAGTAATGGTTAAATTATGTATTGTGAGACTAAGCGTAAAAGTAGCAAAGAATTGATTATAACTTGAAATAGAAGCATAAGATGAAGCTATGCACCTGTATTTGGGTATAATATGTCGAGACAAAGCTACCTTGTGAATTTTAGGAAAAGTTACCAGGATCATGTTGAAAGTGCACATGGTCCTCTGAAAAATCTGTGAAACGAAAAGGGTTTTTCCGCCTCTGTGAATGGAGTCCAAAATTGCAAATACAGCTACGTACTTGCAACCTACACACAGAAAAGAGAGGAAAAGGGGTTGGGATTGGGGGTTTTCCTTTAGGTCAAACCCTAGTTTTGGAATTAACCAAATGATGAAAAGTACTTCCAAGTAAATATAAATGAGAGACTGAAATGTAATTCACCTCAAGGGAGGTTGTAGATAGAATTTCTTGTGTGAAATTGAATGTTGAAAGGGATCTCCTCTTCAATGGTTGAATCCTTGACTTCAATGCAACACCTAGCCTTGAAGGGAGACTTGAGAATGCTCAATGCTCGAAAGGAATGATTGAATGCTTGTGATCAATGAAAATTCCAACTTATTCAAATGGGAAGGTAAATGCAACTTATATATTCATCAATTAGGGTTATTAGATAGATTTTTTGTCATAGGTCGACATAGGAGAATTTTTCTCACTTTAAGTGAAAAGTCCAATGCAAAGATAGGGCAGAAGGGGCCCCAAAATAGGGAAGGGACAAGGGTGCCACACCCCTATCTTAGGGGGGAAAGGGGCACCACACCCCTATCCTGCCCTTATCCAGGACAAAAAGCAAGTTCTGAGCAGTGTGGGGGGCAAAAAAAGTGCAGTTTTGGGGATTGAGCTAGTTTCGGGTCTCTGATCAGGCTTGGGGATTCGATTCACCAATGTGAAGACCCTAATGTGGTAAAAAATTGCAAGGGTCACAATTTTATGTCACTACATTTAGCCCCCACTTTAGCAGGAATATAAGCGTATGCCAATACTATCGGTAAAGTACAAAGAAACAAGATTGAAAGAATTCTACCACGTCAAGGAGGCAAGATACACCAAGCCCCCAGTGGACTAAGGATCATATGACATTGATTGACAAAGTAAAAGGGAAGGTCGAGAAGGGAAAACCATGCAAGTAGCAAGGTTCCCCTCACTATGAGTCATGACAAGAAAGGATACAAAAAATTACAAAGAAAAGCCCAATTCACTAAGTAACTTTAAGTATCAAGAAGGAAAATATGAGTGGAGTGTATGCCCCCACGTTAAAGTAATCACGCATGCCTTATCAAGAGAGATTTCTTTAATGCAGGATACACCCAAGAGAAAAAGAGAGAGAGGGAGCACGTTATCGTAAGGATTTAGTTCCCAATCGAGGAATAAACTCAAGGATAATGAACACAAAACATGAGGTAGTTTTGCTTTCCTCGGGGTTAGTACGCTGTATGATAACTCATGTATATCATATATGTATGTGCATATAATAATCTTCATTCCCCAATGAAAGGACACTACCTTGGAAGAAAGGGAATAAAGGATGTCTTTTTGAGTCAACATGAAAGAGATCAAAAGAGATCTCAATGATTTGTATCATCCGCAAGTAGACATTAAGGGAAAAAAAGAAGAACAAGGATACACATAGAAGAATAGTTACAAAGAGAAAGAGAGGAGAGAAGAAGAATATCTTTAGTGCTAATGTTTCTAATCTAGCATGATATCCACCTCCCGATCTTGCTGATCACTATTTCGGGAAGGCAGGCAACATGTCAGAGGAGCGACTTTGACCACAATAGATGGAGCTATCACAAGATCCAAACAAGGACTATGCTCTTGTGCTAAGTCACTTTGTTCATTTCTAGGAGCTAGGATTAGGGTTTTTTAAAATTTAGTTGATAAATGCTTGTCCATATAAACATATTCATAGTCACTATCTGAAGCATTAGGAGTTGTATTGCTATCATGAATAACATTTTCACTCATTTCTTCATCAAGATTTATAGAAAGAGGAGCGCGAATATGAATAGGAGTAAAACCATCATATGTTTTTTTTAACTTATGATTTGGAGATGTAAGTTCAACATATTTCTTAGGAGAAAAGGGAATCATATCAACTGTTGGAGTCTTGGGAGATTGAATATTTTGAGGAACAACTTCATGAGCTTGAGCACGACGCCTTCCTTGACAGTCTCTTGCACAATGATTCCATTGAGTCTTAGTGGAAGACTAAGAATGAGGAACATTTGTTGAAGGAGGAATACTCTCCTCTTTGATAATTGAAGGTTTAGGTTGTGGTCTTTTAGGTTGGGCAAGAGGAGAGGCAGGTCTCTTCTCTCTATAAGAGAAAGGAGGTAGAACTATGCTATATAAAGGAGGAATGTTTAGTGTAGGAAGGAGACCGAGTCCATCATGGGGATGTGGTATAGGTCTAACCTTAGAAGAAATATTGTTGTTCTTTTGAGGAGAAGGCATAGTTACATCCATAGGAAAAGGTTGAGGAAGATTACTCCTATTCGTTAGGGGAAGGATTTCATCTTCAAGAAGGATGGGAATGTCAATTGTTGGGGATCTAGGTTGACTTAAGGATAAGATCATATCTTTCTTCCATTTTTGATAAGATTGGAAAATAGCATCCCTTCTTGATGGAAGAGATTGAAATTGTTTAGGCCAAAAGAAATCAATAGGAACACCTAGGCTTCTTTCAGATGGCCGAAATAAGCTATGGTTAACAGTTATGATTTCTCCATTGTTGGGAAATTTCAAAAACTTATGGATTGGAGAAGCAATAGTCTCCATGGAAGATAGCCAAGGATAGCCCAACTTCACATGGAATTGTTCTAATGAAGGAATGATAACAAATTCGACATCCATAGATTTAGTATGAACTTCAACAGAAAGGGTGATAGAACCAATGGTAGGACAAGAGAATCCATCAAATAACTTCGAAACCACATTAGAGTCATCATAAATTGGTTTATGCAATCATAAAGTGAAAAGATACTCCTCAGTGATGACATTAACCATGCAGGAGGGATCAACAAGAGCACCACGGCAAGGTATGTCCTTAACCTTCACAACTATGTATAGAGGCCCGTCAGGTGCTCTAATGGTCTCACTAGGGTAAAATGTGATACATAATTCCTTAGGTTTCTCTTGTTTCTCTACCATATTCACTAAATTCAGAATTGTAGTAGTCATACCAGAAGGAGAGAAAGAGGTATGTTCAGTTTCAATCACATTAGAGGTATGAGAAGGTAAAGGATCAGTAAAAATCTTAAGATTTTGATTAGGAGGAGCTACTAATTTGTTTCCTTTATCATTTACACTTGCCATAGATATAGTATTATTATCAATCAATTCTTGAATCTTACTTTTCAATGCAAAACATTTCTCAGTGTCATGACCTGGTTGACGATGAAATTGACAAAAAAAATTATTATCAAAGTAGGGTGAGGCTGCCTTAGAAGGGTCAACTGGTTTTATGGGAGGAAGTTTAATAACATTTATTTGTAACAACTAAGACATAATGCTATGTAAAGATTCATTCAAAGGAGTAAATTGTCTTTCTCTTCTAAAAAATTTAGAAATAGGAGGCACAACTGTTGTAGCATTCACATTGTCATTGTTGATGTTGTCATTGAATTTGATAAATCCTTTGCTTGGTTTGAACTTCGCAAATGGTTGTTGAGAATTGTCACCCTTATCACTCAGAGCCATAGGAGTGGATTGCTCCAATTGACTCATAGTCAATTGATAATTGTGAAGAATTGTGCACAATTGTGAAAATAAAGTAAACTCAGAAAGGAGAAGTTTGTCTCTAATATCTTTTTGAAAATTATAAATGAAAATTCTTTGAATATCATTATCAGGAACTTGGAAAGAAATTTGAGAGCACAAATGCTTATATCTACCAATGAAATCAATTACTTTTTCTTTAACACCTTGTTTACAATGCATTAAATTAGTCAAAGTGATCTTAGGACCTATGTTGTTTTGAAATTGTTGAATAAAAGCATTTGCTAATTGTTGAAAAGAAGTAATAGAATAGGAAGGTAAAGAGAAATACCATTGTAAAGCCTTATCTCTCAGTATTCTAGAAAACAATTTTGCAAGCAATCTTTGATCATAAGCAAAATCAATACGCAAGGTTTGAAATGTTTTGACATGCATTAGAGGATCATCTTTTCCATTATAGAGTTCCAATTGAGGGATCTCAACATGCTTAAGTGGTATGAATTTAACAACATCAAGAGAAAGTGGGCTCACAACATCAAATGTGGGCACACTAAACTTGGATTGACTCATGAAAGCAATTTGTTGTTGTAAGGAAGACATAGTTTGAGCAAGATTGTTAATGGTCTCTTCGATAGAAGAATTGATGTTATACATGGTTGATTGAGAAGGTGGTATGATGTTATTGAAGGAAGGCATTGATTGAGAATAAGGTGGTGGGACGTTATGATAAGTAGGCATAGGCAATGATTGAATAGGAAATGAGACACTTAAAGGAGGAATAAAATTGTTGAATGAATTGCCCCCTTGTGTCACATTGATTTGTTGAGGGATAACAAGAATGCTTATTGAATACATAGGTAAAGATGGAGGATTAAATGAAAAAGAGGGATTTCCCCCGTGACTAATGGTTGTAGGTATGACATGTTGAGTTGATGTAGCCATGATATTTGAAGTGAAAGTAAGAATAATAGCCATAGGATTAGTCAAAGGAATAGAAGGATTTGAAGGTTGTGAATAACCTAGGGTTTCAGTGGAACTCTTAATAGGCATGACAGTGGAATCAACAATATGAGAAATACCACACAATATATCAATTCCATTCTTATCACTTTGAATCATGTGTTTAAGGCCTTCAATTAATGGAAGAGCTTCACTATTAGGGTACTCTTGGGACATCCATTGTTGAAAGTTATCAAATTGATTGTCTAATTTTGAAAGTTGATCTATGGAAACTCTAGTCAAAGATTCTTCTTGTTCATCATGGGATTTATCAATTGGATAGATAGGGAAATGATTAGGATGGGAAGAATTACCATTATCCTCATTTAAGAAGTCACCCAAATTATGCTCCCTCTCCTTGGTAATTAAACCTTGGGAAGCCTTAATTCTAATACTTCGTCTAACGGGGATAGTATAAGTAGGACTAATAGTGGTAAAACTCATGCACTAGAGGGAAAATTTGAAATTTTGGATTTGAATTTTGAATTATAGGAACAAAGTGCACAAAAATCGAATAATGCAAAATTTGAGAAAATAATGATTAAACAATTTGAACTTTGTTGAAAGAAGAAAATGACACAATTTCCAACAATAATTTTATGATAAATGAAAATAAATTCTAATTTAAAATTAGGGCCAATGGGATACCACTTAATTTTAACATTGATAAAATCAGAATTTTTAAAATCAGGGCAGATTATAATTAATCCCTTAATTTTAAAAAATTTCTTGAAATTTGAGATGTTGAATTTTGAAGGCATTTTCGATTTTAGAAGAATAAAAAGTCGATAAAATCAACCAATTTCCTAGATTTAAGCTATTGAATACAATCATAACAGTCTCCTGAAATTTCAGGAAAAAAGTCGGGGACCGTGTTGAAAGTGCACAAGGTCTGACCAACTTTTTGCAAAATTTTCAGGGATGAAAGTTACAATGATTCTAAAGCTAACCCCAAAAAATTGGTGGATTTTACGATCTCTAGATAGTCGAAAATAAGGTTTGAATGTAAAAATAGGACCCTATTAGAGTTTTGAAAAAAATGAGGAATTGAATTGCAAATTTGAAAAGGGTCAAACCTAATGGATAGGGACACCTTGAAAAATGTTTAGAAAAATGAAATTGATTGAATTGATTGAAATGTGTAAAAAATCCAATTAAATTTGAAAATTAGGGTTTTAGGAACTAACCACTTAATTTTTTAAAATTTGGTATTTTGAAAAAGGAGGGAAATTGAAAATTTGAATTTTAAGAGAGGATAATTCTGAAAACAGTCACAAATCTGAAAATTAAATGGAAATTCAATTTTTGCACAAGTTCAATATTATTTTTGAAAATTAGGGTTTTGACAATTAACCTCTTAATTTTGTGATTTTGATTTGTAAATTGAACAAGACGATGAAGAAATTGAATTTGACAAACAAGGCAATTTTTAGATTTAAGACAATAGCAAGCAATTTTTACAAAGCACAAGTTCAATTTCAATTTTAAAAACTAGGGTTTTAAATGAATTAACCACTAATTTTGTAGAAAAATTAAACTTGTAAATGAAAAATATGCAACTATTTTCAAAATAAAGCATGTAAGATGTCAGGTTCACCAAAATGTCATGGTGGTGAAAAGTGAATGATGGAGAGATCAAGAGGAAAGATTTTCTTCCCTCTGAGGAGAGATGAAAGTTTCACTACAGATTTCCCTTCAAACACTTTATCCGTATTACATTTAAAAGAGGGGGGGTAATTCACTAGATCCAATCTAGGAGAGAGATTGAATACTAAATGAATTGATAATTGTGTGAAGATGACAAGCTAACCCCTCTTTTAGAATGAGTAATGGTCGAATTATTTATTGTGAGACTGTGTAAAAGTAGCAAAGAACTGATTATAACTTGAAATAGAAGTGTGAGATGAAGTTGTACACTTGTATCTAGGTATAATATGTCGAGATGAAGCTTCCCTGTGAATTTTAGGAAAAGTTACCAAGACAGTGTTGAAAGTGCACACGGTCCTCTGAAATATCCTTGAAACGAAAAAGGTTTTTCTGCCTCTATGAATGGAATCCAAATTTGCAAATACAGCTACGCACCTACAAGCTACAGATAGAAAAAAGAGGAAAAGGGGTTGGGATTGGGGGTTTGCCTTTAGGCCAAACCTCAATTTTGGAATCAACCAAATGATGAAAAGTACTTGCAAGTAAATATAAATGAAAGACTGAAATGTAATTCACCTCAAGGGAGGTTTTAGATAGAATTTCTTGTGTGAAATTGAATGTTGAAAGGGATCTCCTCTTCAATGGTTGAATCCTTGACTTGAATGCAACACTTAGCCTTGAAGGGAAACTTGAGAATTATCAATGCTTGAATGTTTGAATGCTTGTGATCGATGAAACTTCCAACTTATGAAAATGGGAAGGTAAATGCAACTTATATATTCGTCAATTAGGGTTATTGGACTAATTTTTTGTCATAGGCCGACATAGGGGAAGTTTTCCCACTTTAAGTGCAAAGTCAAATGAAAAGATAAGAAAAAGGGGGGCCCAAAATAGGGTAGGGACAAGGGTACCACACCCCTATCATAGGGGGGACAAGGGTGCCATGCCGGCACCCCTATCCTGCCCTTATCCAGAACAAAAATGAGGTTCTGAGCAAAGCAGGGGGCATAAAAAGTGCAGTTTTGGGGATTGAGAAAGTATCGAGTCTCTGATCAGGCTTGGGGATTGATTTGCCAACATGAAGACCCTAATGTGGTCAAAAATTGCAAGGGTCACAATTTTATGACACTACATATTTATTCATATTGTACGTCTGATTCTCATCGTGGTTTTTCCACATAAATATGATGTTTATGTATTTATTATGCTTTGTGCTTTCATGTTTCATAATTGCAGTAATAAGTAGATTCCATTTTGAAGTTTTTAAAGATCAAAAGTAGATTGTTTTAAGGTCCATGCTAATTCACCCCCCTCCCCCTCTTAGTCTTGTGGCATGTTCAACATTTACCTAGTTCTTGCATGTTTAATTCAATTGGATCTAATCACATCCAAAAATAAAAAGAGGAGAATAATCAAATACATCATCTAACTCTCCTTTGGGACTGAAGTTGGATCTTATTTATTATCTTTTCTAATGAAAAGTACAAATAGTGGTTGATTAATTTCTTAGTTTACACTAATAAGCTAAGACTCCTATTTCCATCATTTCATTTTGGTGAACCAAACGTGTCTTAAACTTTGCATAATTTTAATTTTTCATTTTGAGATTTGATTTTAATTTATGAATCTTACACAATCGTTGGTTTAAACTTTCACATTTGATTACATTTATCATTAGCTACATTTATCAAAATTATTTCTTGAAAGGTGACTTATTTTACTTCATGTTTCTTGCATTGATTCACTAACTTTTAATGTATTGCATAATAAGGGTTTCAAATATGTTTACTATTAATCACACACATATATTTATCAAGAGAGAGGGATGAATCAAAATATGCCAATTGAAAACTTATTCAATGTTGATTATCATTAATATATTCTCCAAGCATCACAACTTATATCTCATCCAATCCATTATAATAATTACTAGTTTTTACTTTATCATTAGTGTAGCTAAGAAAGTAGTGAAAACAATGACATAGAAACACATAGGAACATTAAATGCACCTTGAAACCCTGAAGGGAAAAATCATGCTAAAAATAGTTACTTGGATATAGTACCTAAATCTAGCCTCACAAAGTAAGAGTATAATAAGGGATTTTAAAATATGAAGTATGCACCAACCTATCAGAGACACCAACCCCCAATTGTATTTGTAGGAGCCAACTTATAAGAGACATCAATCCCCTAGTTCAAGATTTGAGCATCAACTTAGCATGTGAGACACCATTCTCACCAATATATAAGGGATGTCAATAGAAAACCTCTAAACTAAATACACAACTTGCTTTTTATATGAACAACTTCATAACACTCTTACACAATACATATGGTATTTTGATGAAACCGCACAATGATTGGGATGTAGCTCACATTAAATTAGTCCAACTTCACATTAATCACAAAACATTTGAATAATTACATTCACATACACACATATATATTCATATGTCAGTATAGAATAATATTAATGCATCTACAAGTTGGAAACAAGAATAACCCTTAACAAAACATGTAATAAGCCAGACCCAAGAGAAAAAATGTTACTTCAAAATAAGGGACATGCTTTGTGTTTCCCAATATAGACTTATCTTTTCTCAAAAGTCATCCACATGCTATATTCAATGAGTACATGTTACAATCCTTTAGTGCATCAAACCCAATTAGCAACAAAGTTAGCCAACCTGCATAGTGAACACTCTACCATTACCTTTCTGTCTACTAAAACTCAACTATCAAAACTCTAAAATATAGTACATCATGAGAAAGATTACTTTGGTTCCAAATCACAAGCCATAAATCTTAATTATGGTAGAATGTGGATCATAACAAATTTCCAATGCAAACACTAAGTCTGAGAGACAGACCTTAGTAGCATTTTGAAAACCTTTTTGGATCACCTTAATCAACTGCAATAGGTGAGAGATGATAATACAAACATACTTCAAGTGATCTTACCAACATAGCTTGTTACTACACTTTTGGAACTCAAATGGTCAGCCATGGTCATGATAGTAATTGCACTCTTTTAAATGCCTTGCACTCTTCTAGATACCTTGCAACAATGACACAACTAATCAAATCCTTTTGCATCAATGACAACCTTTGCCCAACAATACCCCCCTTTGTCATTGATGGAAAACCAACAAACAAAATGCTTCCACTTAAATAAGTTCTATCATCCAAGAATTTTGGATCTCTCCCCCCTTTGACATCAATGACCAAGGGCCACTTTAATTCTTCCTTTGAAACTTTATCTCCCCTTGTTTGAGATACTCCATTCATTGAACCAAACTTATCTTCATTGGAATACCACCAAGCCTTCTTATGGTAGGGAGTCAACACTCTCCTTAACTTATGATCTCTTTATAGTATCATATAGGAGAGAGCTCTCTCTCTCTCTCTCATATTTTTCCTGAAGATGTCAAAAGTGTTATCGTACTCTTTGTTTTTATACTGTAGGATTTTTCCAAGATCAAGGGCACAATGAAAAGCATAAAAGAGACAATAGAATGACAAGAACAAATTGTATTCTCATCAATATGCAAATGATCAACTGGATTAACCAATACAATGAATATAGGCCTACTTATATAGGCAAGGCCATATGGATGTATGAGCACACAAATATGACATGTGGCCCAATAAGAAACAAGGGTAGGTAAGAAATACTAGGGGTAGGTAGGAGAAATAATATAATATTCCACAGGAGATGGATGACCCACTGAATGTGGAGTGTAACAGCAAAATAAGACCACAAAAGGTGGAATTTCTCCTACAAGCTCTATCCCTATGTGCACACTTCCCTAAGTGTCTCAAATCTAAACTACGAAGTGATGCATTATCCTAAGTTAACTTAAGTAAGTGTAATAATATCCAAAATGAATATTTATTTAAACCAACACCCCCCCTTAAGTGCAACTTAGGGGAATGAAGACTCAAGTCAACAATGGAAGATGGGTCCCAGCTACTAGGCCATGATAGGTACCCATGTACAATATGCAAATGCAAGCAAAACTATGCAATGCAATCTCTCACAAACGGAGAAAGGGAGAAAACCCAGTGGGAAAAAACTCCCCCCCAAAAGAGAGATGAATGTACAAAAGACTCTCAAAGAAGAAGGACAAAACCTCAAAGAGGAAAAAGTCCCCCCCATAAGAGAGGAAGGAGAAGTCAACTGAGCCCCCCTAATGACACATCCCACACCCCCAAGAGAGCTCGCAACTGCTAGAACTTACTCTTGGTGAAAGGTTTGGTGAATATGTTAGGCAACCTGCTTTGCTGTAGGACAATACTGCAAATCAATGACCTACTCCTGGATGAGCTCTCAGATATAGTGCATATGAATCTCGATGTGTTTGGTCCATTGGTGCTAGACCGGGTTCTTCGAGATTGCAATAACACTCTAATTGTTGCAATGTAGAACTGTCAGCCATGGAGTGGTGAATCCAAACTTTGTGAGAATCTACTGGAGCCAAATGGTCTCAGTTGCTACATTAATAGCACCTCGATACTCAGCCTTAGTCGAAGAGAGAGCAATAGCATGTTGCTTCTTTCTCTACCAACAAATGGGGCCCGAACCAAGGTGAAAACTGTAACCAGAAGTAGACTTATGATCATCAAGATCGCCAGCCCAATCGGAGTCTGTGTAACCAACCAAGCAAAGTCCTATGCCTGCTGAATAGTGAATCCCATAGTGATGTGTACCCTGGATGTAATGAATGATGCATTTGGCGGCTTTCCAATGAAGCTCATGTGGTTCCTACATGAAGCGGGAAACCATGCCAACTACAAATGAAATATCAGGGCGTGTATGAGTCAAGTAGATGAGAATACCCACAAGCTGACGATACAAAGTAGCATCAACTGGTGGAGAAGAACACTGAGCCTCAAGCTTGACTCCTGAAAGAAAGGTAGTCGGGGTAGGCTTACAATCAGCTATATGAAAGCGTGCAAGTAGATCAAGAGCATACTTGGGCTGCGATAGTGTAATCCCGGAAGGTGACTTTGAAATCTCTATCCCAAGAAAGTAGTGCAAAAGACCCAAGTCAGCCATAGCAAATCTGTCATGCAAAGCAAATTTGACCCTGCTAATAATGGATGAAGTACTCCCTGTAATGATGAAGTCATCAACATAGAGCACAAGTATCAAGTGAGAGTCATCCTGTCACAAAATGTAGACATTCGGATCAGAATGACACCTGGTGAACCTTGCGGAGAGAAGAAAGGAATCCATCTTGGCGTACCAAGCCCTGGGGGCCTGCTTAAGGCCATAGAGAGATTTCCATAGTCTGCAAACCAAGGAAGTATCTTGGATGAAACGCTGTGGCTGGTCCATATAAATCTCCTCATCAAGATAACCATGAAGAAAAACACTCTTCACATCCATCTGATGTACAACCCAACCATGTGCTGCAGTAATAGCAAGTGTCAAACGAATGGAGTTCATCTTGGCTACGGGTGCAAAGGTCTCAGTATAGTCAACACCTACAACCTAAGAAAAACCTTTTGCAACAAGCCGAGCCTTATACTTATCCACACTACCATCCGCTGCAAACTTGGTCTGATAGATCCACTTACATCGAACCATCTTTCTCCCCTTAGGGAGATGGAATAGATCCCATGTGTTGTTCCTCATCAAGGAACTATACTCTTCCTCCATAGCTTGGTCCCACTCAGGAACCCCTGATGCTTCCCTAAATGTCTGTGGATCGGAAGTAGTAGCAATGAATGCATGTGGAAGATCCTGATGTTGTGATCGAGTTCTCTGTGTATTTGAAGGATCCCCAACAAGAGAACTTGTGGACTCAAGTGTCTGTCGAGCCCATCGAGGTCTAGGTGGAGGTGGAGAACGAGGCTCCTCAACTGCAAGTGGACCCTGCGGAGGTGTAACCCTTCGAGTCGGAGTTGAAGGAGTCTCATAATCTGAATCACTAACATCACTATCCACAATGGAGGAAGGTGGAGGAGGTAGAGAGGCTAAGCTAGGAGAGCTTTCCTCAAAGTGAACACTCCTCTCAATGAACACCTCATGTGTTCCTAGATCCATCAATTTGTATGCCTTAACACCCTCAGGATACCCAACAAATATGCAAGGCTGACTCTGTGGTTCCAATGCCTTGCATTTCTATGGAGGTATGCAAGCCCATGCTGGACACCCAAAGACTTTGAAATGTCTCACAATCGGTTTCCTACCAGCCCAAGCTTCAAAAGGAGTAATACCTTGCAAAGCTTTGTGAGGAACCCAATTCTAGATGTGTGTGGCACAACTGATAGCCTCTGCCCAAAAGGCAGGATCAAGAGAACGTGCATGTATCATACAGCTAGCCATTTCTTTGAGAGTTCTATTCTTGCATTCTGCAACCCCGTTCTGCTGTGGAGTGTATGCTACAGAATGCTGAAGATCAATCCCCTCAAATGTACAAAAATCCTCAAGTCTTTTGTTCACATATTCTCTTCCATTATCTGTGCGAAGAATCTTGACCACTTTCCCTGATTGCTTCTCCACACGAGTCTTGAAGTTCTGAAATCTGTCAAATACTTCACTCGTATGAATGAGAAAGTAGACCCAAGTGAAGTGGGAGTAGTCATCAATGAAGGTGAGAACATAGCGGGCCTTACTAAATGAAGGTGCTGGAAATGGACCTGCTACATCGCAGTGAACAAGTTGAAGAACTTCCAAAGCTCTCCAAGTTTTCCCTTTATCAAACTTCTCTTCGAGATGCTTGCCCATGGAACAACCTGAACATACACCCTCTAAAAAACTGATTCGAGGTAGACCTGTGACCATGTCTTTAGTGCTTAGCTGCTGAAGATAGCGGTAGTTGAGGTGACCAAACCGCTCATGCCATAGCTTACTTTCTAAATTTGAATGAGTAAGCAAGGCCCTAGAAGGTGGACTTGGCACAAAGTGGGAGAATGAATAAAGCCTTGAGTTGCCATTGACTTGTCCCACTGCTACCAAGGCATCATCATCAAGTTCCTTTACCACAACTGAATCTAGTGTAAACTCAACCTTTTTCCCATTCCCATAGTGAGTGATTTGGTAGATGGAGAGAAGGTTGGTAGACAAGTTAGGAACATAGAGAACATTCTCAAATGTTCCATCATCCATGTCAACTGAACCTTTCCTTTCAACCTCTACTTGTGTATCATCACCTATGTAAATGTGAGGTACCTTAGATGGCTCCAATTAAGAAAATTGCTCCTTTGTAGAACCCATGTGATATGAGGCACCCGAGTCAAGTATCCATTGCTGTGAAGAACCTGTTGTAGCCACAAATGCTTGCCCTTTTCCCTTAG
Organism: Cryptomeria japonica; assembly: GCF_030272615.1. NCBI lineage: Eukaryota > Viridiplantae > Streptophyta > Pinopsida > Cupressales > Cupressaceae > Cryptomeria > Cryptomeria japonica. The sequence continues at coordinate 272,802,142 of NC_081405.1, forward strand.
ACTGTGAGGAAGAGGAAGGAGATGAATCCTTCTTTGTGTAGGTAGATGGCAAGTTGATGTTGTTTTTCTTAAGAAGATTAGTTAGTTCATCAACTTGCTTTGCGTGGCATCGATGCTCATCATGACCATACTTCTTGCAATATGCACAAGTTGGTTTATCCTTCTTAGGTGGTGTCCCCTTCTTGGAAGAGGATGAAAAATCGCCTTGTGATGGAGAGGATGATTGCCCTTTTTCCTGGTGTGGCTTAGACTTAGAGTACTTCTTCTTCTTGTTGGAATCTTTGCCTTGACTTCCTTGATTCCCTTGATTGGCCACCAAAGCCTTGGACTTTGAAGACTTGAGAAACCCCATGTTCAACAACTTAGATTGTTCCAATATCAACATTTCTGTGAAAGCATCAAATGAAGGCATAACATAAGAACTCCACACTGTCAAACGATGAGTTTGGAAGCTAGACACAAATGCTGCATATTCTGGTGCAAGCTTATCCAACAAGTTGAATATCAACTAAGCATCCTTTTTGTCAATTCCACAATCCTTAAGCTTTGCTCTTAGCTCATTTGCTTTGGTGACATAATCTTGGATTGTATCAAAACTCTTGGGATCCAAGTTGGTGAGCTCATTGTCAATCTGATAGCCTCTGATTTCATCAACTTGTCCATACAATTTCTGAAACATATCCCAAGCCTCTTTGATTGTTTTACACTTCTCAATGTGAAAAATGAGGTCATTTCATACATACTTGCGTAAAGTTCCAAGAGCCATGCAATTATTTGTGAGCCATTCTAATTGAGCATTTGGATCAGCCTTAGGATCAGGTGGTGCTGTTATTGTTCCATCTATGTAATGTGTGAGACCCTTTTCCATTAATTTACTCCATACTTTAATTTTCCATGATGCATAATTATGTGGAGTTAAAGGTGGAAATTTATTAGGACTCATTGCAACAAAAATGGAAAGAGCACAAAGAGAGGCACAATCACACAAGACACCCCCCCGAATTCACTCAATCAAAGAACCCCCCCCCAAAAGTGATGATTTGGCACTTTATAATTAGTGCGTATACAATGGGCCACTTGCAAAAAATGGCAAAGTGGACTTCTGATTTACAATTTTACAACTACCTCAATAAGGCAAAAAGAGACTCAAATTGATAATGCAAGAGATCTAACTAAGATCCAAGCAATTTACAAGTACCTAATAGGCCAAATAAGACCAATATCTGAAAGTACAATTTCCACTCAAAATATTTGAAATCTGATCATAGATTATGAAAGTAGATGAAAAAACATGCACTTTCAAAAAAAATGGCACCTAAAAAGGAGGTCGTATGAGCTCAAACGAGGCCTTCGAAGTTGCAGAATTGAGGATTAGATAGGTACAACTGAGAGATTCCAAATTTTTTGAAAAACCTATGCACCAAAATCAGAAAATAACCACACCACTGTGAAGATCACAAAATTTTAGCCCATTTCAAAAAAATTTGCACCAAAAAAGGAGCAAAAATGAGAAAGATATGACCTTTCAAAGTTGGACTGCAAAACTGAAAAGCTCAATGGAGAGGGGTCAAAAATTTTCAAAAAATACTGATGTGGCGCTGATGTCAGTAGTTTACTGTGTTAAATTTGATGACCGTATGACCGTCATGAAAACTTCGCCTCCTTGCTGACTGGGCGTCTGTACTGTATGGACTACTGACCGGGCAGATGACTGTGCAATATGGCTGACAAGGTGTACGAATTTGACGTGGCACTGTGCAAGTGTACGGTTTTGCCCGTGGGCTAGTGGCCGCCTACCACGTGGTAGACGTGGGGCTATCGGTTTTGGTGGTCGCCAGAGAGGAGGGAGCGGTCGGAGCCGAGGGGGCTGGCGGCGGGCCAGGAGCCGAGGCTGGCGGCGGCGGTGGCTGGGTCCCAGTTGGCGGGAGGAGACCTGGGCACCGGTGACTGAGGGGGCCGGCGGGAGCAAGGTGGTCGGCGGCAGCGACGGCAGCAAGCGACGATAGCGAGTACGGGACGACAGGTACGTGTCAGCGGTAGGACCTGCAACCTGTAGGGTACTGCAGAGTACAGGGGGTTTGCGGACCCCCAAATCCAACAAAAAAAATATTATTTTTTTTGATGATTTTTGGATTTTTTTTTTTTTTGATTCGCCTTTTTTGATTTTTCGAAATTTTTTTTAGAAAATATGAAATTTTTTTTTCGAAAAATAATTTAAAAAATTTCGAAATCCGTATGACAATAGCCAAAATGGGGAAAAAAAATTTCTCACCAAAATAGGTCAACTTTATAGTCAAAATTTATGGAAATGGCCTCTCGGATTCATCGGTGATGTCCAAATCGCTATATGACGCCCCCAAAAAATGAAGATCACCAAATCTGAAAATAGAAACATTCCACGATGTCTCCAAAAACCAATCAATGAAGCCCCAATAGCTCTGATACCATGTAGGATTTTGCCAAGATCAAGGGCACAATGAAAAGCATAAAAGAGACAATAGAATGACAAGAACAAACTGTATTCTCATCAATATACAAATGATCAACTGGATTAACCAATACAATGAATATAGGCCTGCTTATATAGGCAAGGCCATATGGATGTATGAGCACACAAATATGACATGTGGCCCAATGAGAAACAAGGGTAGGTAAGAAATACTAGGGGTAGGTAGGAGAAATAACATAATATTCCACAGGAGGTGGTTGACCCACTGAATGTGGAGTGTAACAGCAAAATAAGACCACAAAAGGTGGAATTTCTCCTACAAGCTCTATCCCTATGTGCACACTTCCCTAAGTGTCTCAAATCTAAACTATGAAGTGATGCATTATCCTAAGTTAACTTAAGTGTAATAATATCCAAAATGAATATTTATTTACACCAACATATACCAAGGCCAATTTTTTTTATTTTTTTATGAATAGTGTACCTAGGCTGATTTTCATCCTTCTTCCCAACAAGTATTCTATTTCTTGGTCTCAATAAGTGTTGGAAGTATGCATTGATGTGCTGTTGTGGCTGTCCTTGATGTCAAACTTGTTGTTCCAAAATGTCTATGGTGTAGAGTTATCTTATTGTGTTGTTGATGTTGTAGTTGTTCTATTGGTTGTTCTATTAGTGTTTGGGTCTGGAATTTGTTGTTGATACTAAGAATTGTTGTTATCTTCATTGGATATAATTTTGGTATCATGGATATGATTTTTTTTGGGTCTAAAAACATCTTTTGTGTTCTTCAGGTTTTGTAGCATTGATCATTGTGGGTTGTGAGATTCTATGTTAGACCTATCCTTTGGTCTGGATATGATTTGTGGAAGTGTGTTTGATATGTTATGGGTCTCACTGTAGCATGTGGAGAAACGGGTTTGACTTAGTTGCATTAGAGAGTACGTTTTGACCGTTAATTGCTTATATGGATGCATAACATGTGGATATCCCATTGGTTATGTTCAGTGATTGTGGATTGGTGAGTTGATCTTTGGAAGATGTGTTTTGGTCCCCTCTTTGTCTAAGAGTGGATCAATGTGTGCATTTTTTGTTTGGAAAGTGTATTTTGATTTAGGCCGACTTGGTTTAAGTTTTTTTTATGATCTATCTCTTATATAAGGATGTATGTGATTGAGCTATAAGTGTGTGATGAGGTGTGGAGTGTAGATGTATGATGCGAAGATAGTCAATGAGCTTAGGTGAAGAGCAGAAGAAGAGTATGCAAATTGCATTGAGACTATGACAAAGATTTGAGATAGAGTGTTGGCAGTTGAGGTTAGAGTTGTGTGTTGATGTTGGTCACTTGATGCAGAGTTCAAGGATAGCTTCATGAGAAGGAGATCCTTCTTTTCATATCATTTTTTGTATCTTGCCTTGAGTGCAGTTAGCTTCATGTTTTACAAGTCCTCTTTGTATCTTTCCCCATGAGTAGTTAGCTTGGTGTGCAAGTTCAGAGAAATGAGCTCTTTTCTTTGTAATTTGATATACATAGTGGATATATTTTGTGGGTAGGTGATCACCATGGTTTTTCCCTATTTGGGTTTTCCATATATAAATCTTGGTGTTCATGTGTTGGATGTGTGTTGTTGATTAATTGTTTATGTGTTGAATTAATTGTTTGTTTGGACTAATTCGCCCCCCCCTCTCAGTCCTGCCTTGGGTTTAACAATTGGTATAAGAGAAATGTTCCTCTTGAGTAAGCTTAATCACTTGAGGTAGATCCAATATGGTGCATGACGTGCATTACAAAGTTCCTATCTTTGATGGTACAATTATTTTGTACTAGAAAGAGAGAATGGAGTCCCATTTGGAGACATTGCAAAATGGAATTTGGAAAATCATTCAGAATGGATATACACCTCTGTAGGGTGGTTCTCAGACTTTGGATGAGATGAATTTGAAGGAGGCTAATGCAAAGGCTAGAGATATAATTATTAGTTGTATACGTGATTTAATGTTTGGAAGGGTAAAAGGTTTGAATAGTTAAAGCTATGTGGAACAAGTTGTGTTTGGCATTTGAAGGAGATCCAAAGACAAAGTAGGTTAGACTGATAAATTTGAAGTAGAAGTATGAGTACTTGAGAATTATGGAAGATAAGAGTATTGAGAACTATGTTCATAGAGTGACTGATCTTGTTGATGATATTAGAGCTACCAGTGGAAATTTAGAGGAATGTGATGGTGTGCATAAGATTTTGCTAACTTTGCCTAAATCCTACAAGCCATAGAGATGTGATATTCAAGAGAGTAATTGTTTGAGTAAGTATATCATTGATCAACTTATTGTCACCTTAGAAGCTGATGGATTTTAGAAATGGAGCAAGAGAAGAGAGAAAAGAAACAAGCAATATTTAATGTTTCAAGACTTGATGATTTCAAATGCAGTAGAGATCTAGATGAAGTTGAAATTTATTTCTTGAGAAGATTATAGTGTGGCACTAGAAAATACAAAGGTAAGTTACCTCTGAAATGTTTTTTTAATGGTAGAATTGGAAATTATGCTTCTAATTGCACTTATAGAGAAGACTATAAGAGACCATATGATGATAAGAAAAATAATGAGTTTAGAAGACACAATTTCAACAGAAGGGAGAAGAAGCACTTCAGTACTATTGAAGAGCATAAATTTGAAGATGAAGTTGATGATGACTCAAATGAAGAATCTTTATTTCTAGCAATTGAGGATAAGGAAAATATTTCGTTGAATTTGGAAGAAGAGAAATTAGTTAAGACTGCATTGCATGCTAAGATATAATTGAATACATGGATTATATACTCTGGATGTTCAAATCATATGATTGGTGATAAAGATAGGCTTATTAATCTCAAGAAATATGATGAAGGTTCTATGAAGTTTGTTGGAGAATATGGTGCAACTATTCAAGGTATTAGAAGTGTTTCTATTGATGGTAAGAATAAGAGTGATGTTTATTATGTTGAAGGATTAAGGCATAGTTTGTGAAGTGTTAGTCAGATGTGTAGAAAAGGGTATGACTTTTTGTTTAGTAGCATCGAATGTGTGATAAAAATGGAGAAGACTAGTAAAAGAGTTGCAAAAGGAGTTAGAATAGGTGGAAATGTTTACTACATTAAGGATAGAAAATAAAGTAAGTGTTTTCTGACACAGAGTAATGAATGTTGGTTATGGCACAAGAGAATGAGATATGTCAATTTTGATAACATGATCATGATTTGTAGATCTGAAGCAGATAGAGATTTACCTAGACTTGTGAAGCCTACTGATATTGTGTACAAATATGTCAATTGGGAAAGAAGACAAAGAGAAGATTCAAGAATAAGGAGTATTCTACTATGAAACCTTTAGAGCTGATTCATACAGACTTATGTGGACCTACAAGGACAAGAGGTTTAAATGAAGAAAGGTATTTCATGTTACTCATTAATGACTTCTCTAGAATAACTTGGGTTACATTTGTAAAGGACAAATCTGAGGATTTTGATAGAAATAAATTTTTCAAATCCATGGTTGAGAATCAAGGAGATGCTAATATTAAGTGTCTAAGATCAAATAGAGGAGGAGAATTTACTTCATGGGAGTATGGAATTTTTGTGAAATTCATGGGATTAGAAGACATTTTTCTGCTTCGAGGACTCCTCAATTGAATGGTGTTGTGGAAAAGAAGAATAGGAGTGTTATTGAAATGGCTAGAACTTTGTTAAAAGTGTTAATCTACCTAATGTGTATTGGAAAGAAGTATTACATATTTTCATATATCTTATTAAAAGGGTGCAGATCAGAGTAAACCATACAAAAACACCTTATGAACTTTGGAATGGAAGACCTCCTACTGTGAAGTATTGTAAGGTCTTTAAAGACAAATGTTAAATCAAAAAGATGAATACAATCTTGGAAAATTTGACTCTAGAGAAAATGAAGGAATATTTTTGGGATATGCTACAAACAACAAGGCCTACCTATGTTTCAACAAGAGGCTGAACATAATAGTAGACAATACAAATGTGGAAGTATGCAAAGAATGAAATCAAATTGAACCTAATAATGAGACTAGTGTTGAGATTGTTCTAGTAGTTCTAGAGAAGACAAGTGACTCAGAAGAAAGCAAAGAGAAAGAATCAAATGATGATGAACAAGAAGAAGAGGAAGATTCAACAAAAGTTCCTGCTAAGTATGTTCAGAAGCATCATTCAAAGAATCAGATAATTGAAGATAAATCAAAAGGCATTCAAACAATAAGGAAGATTGCATAAGCTCAAGATCAAGCTAATTACTATTTTCTATTAGTGATTGAACCAAAGACTTATGAGGAAGCAAGCAACGATGAAAGTTGGGTAAAGGCAATAGAAGAAGAACTAAAGCAAATTCAGATGAATAAGACTTGGGAACTAGTTGTTGTATGTAAAATTCATCATTATTCAACTAGAAACAGAGGGAAATCATGAATCCCTATCTAATCAAAGAATTCTAAATAAACGAATGAAAATAACACAATCAATCAAATAGGAATTTCAAACAATCAATTAAATCTCCATATTTTATGATTGCATGTAGCTTACACTGTTCTTCTCTTCTTTGTGGTATGATGGCTCTCAAATATCATGTTGGCAACCTGCAAATGACACAAAGATTTGAAGTTCATGATTGTTAAAAATGGAGATTGAATGTTCAATTTATAGATTTTTGGAGAGGCATTATTGAGAGGTGGAACAAATTGATATAGAGGTGGAACTTAGGTGAGCTCACATGTTGATTGATAGTTGAACTGTTGATTTGGGAGGTGGAACAAAATTGATTGATTAGATAAATTAGTTAACTGATTGAGAAAAAAATTGATTGAAAGATGAAAAATAATGATTGGAGGATAATTTATTGATGACAGAGAATTTTATTTAGAAAAAAGCTAACTAGAAGATAGAAAAAGAATGATTGGAGGAAATTAAAGAAATGATGTAATTAATCAATTATTTGAAATAATCAATTAAAATAGATGGAATAGTTAACTGATTGAAAGCTTTTTGAAAAAAAAACAAAGTGGAAGATAGAAATAGAGATTGAAAAGATAATTAATTTAATTAATCAACTAATTGAATTAACTAATTTAGCATGTGTTTGTAGTTTAACTTTGATTCTCAATTTATTCTTTGCATGGGAATTAATTCAAATATTGAATTTATTCTAAATTCAATTTGATATCTGAATATATTTAGAACTTCACTTTGATTTTCAATTTGATTTTTGAAATCATGCACATGTATTTGAAATTAGAAGAATATGAAGAATATGAAATTAAATTTAGATGAAATTAGAATTTTGGGATCAATTAGTTAATTAAATGAAATTAGAAGAATTCATGAAATTAAATGAAACTAGAAGAAATATGAAATTAAATGAAATTAGAAGAAAAAGGAAATTAAACGAAATTAGAAGAATTAATTAGTTAATTAAATAATTTAAAGAAACTATTTAATTATTTAGAAATGAACTTTAATTAAATAATAAAGATTATTTAATTTAAAGGATTAAAATCATAAATAATTAAATAAAAAATATTTAATTAATATTTAGAAAAAGGTTGATGACTAATAGAATAGAGATACAATTGAAAAATAATAAAGATTATTTAAATTTAAGAATTAATAATCATAATTAATTAAATAATAAATATTTAATTAACATTAGAAAATGGTTTAAATGATTAAACGATGATAGAATTGAAAATAGAATAATTAGTAAGATGGCAAAGAAATGTGAATTTAGAAGAATAAGATTAATTAATTTAATTAAATAATTAAAAAAATATTTAATAAATTAGAGTTATAATTATTACATGATCAATGAGACATTTTTAGGTGTCTACATTTGCCCCTCTTTGAGACAATGTCGAAATGACGTTGTTTCAAAGAAAATAAAAAATAATTTTGCCCTAGTATGTCCTGGTGACGCTTAGGGTGTAATGCCCCCTTGAGAGATTGTTTATGCATTAAAGGTATGAATGATCTCTCGAATGAAGAAGAAAGTTAGATGAACGATGAAGAAGAATTAATTGATTAGAGATAGAGATAGGTGATGTGAAGATGATATTGACATAGAATATGAGAGAATGAACCTTAGAATGAAAATAGAATGAAAGATGAGAATTATTTGATAGAAAATGATTTAGAAAGAGATGATGAGAAAAGAATCAACAAACTAGAAATAAGCAAATGAGATGAAATCAAAATGATTGATTCACGAACCTACGTCATTATTTATTGCGTAATATATATTCATCACTGGGCCTTATTATTGAACAATGGAGCTTAGCACATCAGGGTATAAGGAACCAAGATGTAAAGATATCTCATTGAAGAAACAAACATGTAGCAGACAAGTGAACCCTCCATTCTGAGAATAATGCCAGGGGTCGAGGTATGTGGAATAGTCACAAGCATAACTATCCTTGACTTTTGCATAGGATATTTGTCGAATGGACGTACCAATACAAACACCCACTCGAACTATTACCCTAGAACTTCATTGGTTCACACCACAAACAACAAACAAAGAAAAAGATAATGCCCATCCCAGCTCCTCTAGTCACTTGTGGACATCCTTGAGTAGCATAAGAACATGACTTGTCGCCTAATGATAAAAGATAAAGACTAACTAGGACAAAATTCAGCAGCCATATTGATCCGTGTCTTCATTTTGATTGTTTGATGTGATAGTTGATAATGTCCGATCTTAGAAAGTTGTGGACCCCGTTTAAGATTGACTTGTTTGATTTCGAGTGTATCCTCTTATGTTTAAGACAAGATAATGATCACTTGATATGGATATGATACGATTGATAAGACAACTTGATCAATTGATTGCATATGTTTGACTGGATAGTCGTATCCTTGTTAACTTCGTGCAAAGTGTTTGTTGGATATCTGCTAGGGTGTTTGTTTCTTACGAGACATTTTATTGCAAGTTTTTTGATTGATTTTTGATTGTTTTTGGATTTTTTGTGGATTGATATTTGAATGTGTTTTATTGATTTTTTTCAAGATCATTTATGGATGTTTTTGGATTTTTTTAGGATTGTATTTGAATGTTTTTGGTATTTTTCTAAGATTGTATTTGGTAATTGAAGATTTTTTTAGGACTTTTTATGATTTTTAGGAGTTTTTAAGGACTTTTTATGATTTTTTGGATTTTTTCAGGACTTTTTAGGATCTTTAGGATTTTTTCAAGACATTATATGGATGTTTTTGGTATTTTTTGCTTTTAAATGTTTTTGAATTTTATGTTTTCCCAATGTTTTTGGATTTTATGTTTTTCACTATTTTTGGATTTTTTTAGGACTCTACATGATTTTTAGGATTTTTCCTGACTCTACGATTTTTAGGATTTTTTCAAGACTTTTTATGATTTTTATGATTTTTCCAAGACTTTTTATGATTTTTATGATTTTGTCAGGACATTATATGGATGTTTTTTGGTATTTTTTTCTTTTCAATGCTTTGGATTTGATGAAACATGACATGTCATCAATTGATAAAGATGAGACTAACTTGGACAAAATCCAGCAACCATATTGATCTATCTCATTATTTCGATCGTTTGATGATTAATAAGAATGTCTGGTTTGAGAGAGTGAATACCCCATGTAAGACCGATCTGTCTAGTTTTGAGTGTACCCTTCCTTGTATAAGACATGTTGATGTTTGATAGAGTTTGATCGATAAATTGATTAACAAGACATGTGATCAATTTGATTGTAGACTTTGAGAGTTTGTTTGTTGTTGATTTGATTTGATGGACGGTCTATGTTTTCTTGCTTTGATTTTTAGTTTTTTTGATTTTTTGATTTTTAAGGGTTTTTTAAGGACATTTTATGATTTTTTTTTGGATGTTTTAGTTATGCCCCCAGTATGTAGACCTATATGACATGATGATCTATAGAATGCATGTCGAGACAATGAATTTTTGACATGACTTATGTTAATGCAATATGCATTTCCTATTCGAACAAGGATGACTGTGTTTGTTTAGCATTTTGTAATATATCAATTGAATTGGAGGTACAAAACATTTAATAGATAAGCGGTCAATCAATCCTTAAGGTCCCTTGGAACATCCAAATTAACACACTTAGTGACTAGGATTTACAAATGGAGACGCGGAAAACTTCCCCATTGGTTCTTGAAACTTTGATCTTATTTTTCCCATGTGTGTGCAAATGAGTTAATTCCTGCTCTTGTGTTCACTAAAGATCCTTAGCATCCTATATGACTAGCTACGTGGATTATTCTAACTTCAAAAGCATCCCAAAGAGAGCCTCGTTGTCAACAAGCTTTTAGAGCTCCGACGAGGTTATAGACTGTAATTTCTCAAATATTGCTTCATTGCCAATAGGTGTCCATAGCTGTGATGTAGTTACTCACACGTTCCCAAAGTCAAGCTTTTTTTCGCACTTTGTATGCATGATATTTAAGTTATATATCATTTCTCTTTTGCCTTGAGATGAATATTTGGCATAGCACTTTTTCATTTTCATTTTCTTGCCTTGACTTGTAAGTAATGAAACCTACTTGGGTGTGATAATTATATCGGCGCTGAAGTAGAATTTTAGATTTTTCACTAGTCATATGATCAATTAGGTGTCTTGAATGAATTAGTGATTTTGTTAATGTGTATGAGATATAGCAATTGACAAATTTTAGGTTAACAAGTCACAAATAGTGAAATCACTACCCAACTATAAGTAAAGCATTATCATAGGGTAATGTTGAAAATGAATGACCTTAGGACCTCAAAGACTTCATGTCCAAATATCTAAGAAAGGAGATGACCCTTGTTTCTCTTGAATACAAATGAATGATAAACTTGGACAATTGCCTTGTTTTATTGATGTTGCTATATGTAAATGCAGAAACTATATGTGATGTAATGCTTTGAATAAAATTAGATGCAATGCAGAAAGAAAAACCTAAACTAACCCAACCCTTAGATATAATATCGTTTAAGGTGCATGTTGTGCATAGGGTCAGGAAGTTCTATGTAGGTAGCTCATTGGTCTTTGCTTGAAGAGTCAGATAAAGATGTCTTTTCAAATAGGATATAAGGACTCAGCTAAGTGTACATGTTCAACATCTCCAATGTTGATTTCCTTAGTTTTTGGATTTTGTGGATCATCAACAAGAAATCCAGCTTTAGAACCCCTGAATTCAGCTATAGCCTTATCATTTCCAAATCAATCCAAATGTGGTAGATTCTCTTGCCCCAAATATATCAAGTGTGGGTGTATGTGGCAAATAGATTCTGGTTATGAAGTTGTGACATGAGCGGGTTCTATGTTTGTTTTTATTGATGCACTTGAAGAGAATGATGAAACCAACTAGGTGTTGATCTCATTAATTGGTGTTATGCTTGCTTTTGTAACTACATTGGCATTTTATGATGGAACACATACAATTATTGACAAGTTTCTCTCCGCAAAATGATCACGATTGGTGATTTAATTGATAAGGGGTTCATGAACAACTTGTGTAGAGGGACTGGGATCATGAGGGGGACTAGGCAAAATGGTAAGTTCATTTGTGAGGGAATCTTGTGAGAAACATGGAGGATTATGACATGGAGATGAAGGGATGGAGGTATCTTGATTATGATTTGAAGAAATAATAGGATCTTGCTTAGGACATGAAGGTAAAGGTATGCTTTGATCTTGGCTTGGAAAGGGATTATTATGAAGGATGGAAGGGATGTCCTGATCTTGCTTAGGAGGTGGATGTTGGATGGGACTTGAAAGGACACTTTGTTCTTGAGACAAAAGGGTATCATTATGAATGGAAAAGAAAAGAGTAAGGGGATAATCATAAGATTCTTGGTTGGTGGGATCTTGATCAAAAATTGGGTAGGATGGAAGGGGTTGTTCTTGATCTTTATTTGTTTCAGGACTCATTTCTTCTAATTTTGGATCATCCTCTTGACACGGGGAAGGAGTTTGGATATGCATGGGAGATTCTTGGAATGTTTCAACATATTGGCTTGATGAGAAAGGATTTTGAATGGGACTCTCTATGATAGGAGTATATGATGTGATTGGGTCTTGAATTTTTGAAGCATGGAAAGGACTAATATCATGGCTTGGATTAGATTGGATTTGTATTATGGATAGCCCTTAGGAGGTTGCTTTATTGGATAAAGATGGTGTGGACTGCTCTTGTGTGACTTTAGGGTATGAGGAAATGGTGGAAGATATGGAGGCTACTTGAGGTGCATAGTCTTGATGGGAAGAACCATTGCTACACATGGGCAGATTACCTTGTTGCATGATAGGTGACACATTGACCATGTTCGATTAATGTCCAAAGGGTGACATGTTTGTAAATACACTTGAATTAATTTGGGGCACCCTTGGTGGTGTATTTGAAGACATATGAGGATATTCACAGACATGTGATGTGACTGAAGGCAAAATTGACTGTGTGATTGTGTGTGACTTTGGTAGTGGTTGACTTGTTTGCACAATTTGTGGTGCTAAGAGTTGTGTTGTTTGTTGTATTGGTTGTTGGACTTGCATTGTTGGATGTGTTTGTTGTTGATATTGGTTTCTCGTGTTTATTTGTGTGAGAATAGCTGGTATGTTTGGTTTCATAATAAGAGCTCGCACATCAACTGGCTCTAAGTTTGTAATGGGATCTCCAATTTTTTGAAATAGTTTGAACATCTGGGATCTACTCTCTTCACCTTTTTTAATGTTTTGTTCCAAGATCTCTATTTCTCGAGCTAGTTTTTCTTCAAGTGATCGAGAAATAGGTATGACACTTGTTTGTTCCTGATAGGTTTGATGCATGTTTTGGGACATGTATATGTTGGATTGAGATGATTGATTGTTTGGTATCAATGACATGGTCCCACGAAAGTTGGACGTTTGATAAGGCTAACATTGTCTCCTAGAAGTTTGAGAGCTTGTTTCAACCATTGCACTATTCCATTTTTTTGGATTTTTTAAGTTTAGGGATGAAATACAATGCAACTAAGGGATGAAAGTGCAAGCAACCCTATTTTTTTGATTTTTTTGACAAATTGGATTAAGCAATGACAAGATGAAATCCTAAAGAACGATAATGCAACTTTGGACTTGGCCTAAGGAACAACCTAATTTTGAAGATAATGCAAAATGGAGATAATGATTTGACCCTATGTCTTATGAGGATGAAGACTATGCAAGGACTAAAATTGGGATTATGATGACTGTACAAGGACTTATGCAAAGATTATGACGACTATGCAAGGACTTATGCAAGGATTATGACGACTATGCAAGGACTTATGCAAAGATTGCGAGGACAATAATGGGATACAAATGAGGACTTTATAAGGAAAATGCAAGGACTTATTAAAATTCTAAGGATGTAAATGAGGACTATGATAAGGATGTAAATGCAAGGACTTATTCTAAGGGCATATATGAGGACGATAATAAGGACATAAATGAGGATGATAATAATGACATAAATGAGGATGATAATAATGGATAAAATGCAAAGATTGATGCAAAGCTTATGGACTCTTAGGAAGGCCTATGATCACATGTATGTAAAATTTTGGAGTTTCCGGGACTGTTTGATGCTTCAAGGTAAACTCTATTTCAAGTAATTTTGTTTGTAGGACAAGTCTGTTGTTTTTTAAATCTGAGAACAATTGTTTGGAGATATGTATAGCTGACTGAACTGTGTTCTGACCAACTCTGAGAATTCAGAGATACGTAAGGTAGGGCTTGAAATAGCCCAAATACAGACTCAATACTGGTTTAGAACAACAATACATATAAAAGTACATAAGACAATCTTAGGCTGGAAAGTGGACACCATTCAATGAGGCCCCCACAACAAAATATCAAAACAAGATGAATAGATAGAGATTCTGGCAGCACTGGCTCTAGTCCACGACACACACTTCTCAAGAATGCCAATCTCTCTTACCCTGAAGATCCAAATATATTATCACCGAGGGATTTTTGTCTCATAATGCAAGGTGCATGAGGGGTGTCTATGGGGTATGATCCGCACTCCCGGAATCATTGAATGTGGGATTTGGGCTACTAAGTTGGTTCTTATTGTAAATTTCAAGGGATCCCGATCCAATGACGAATTCTTAGAGCAAGCCACTTAAGACTTTAATTAAGCTTATCGGTGTAGGGAAGGCCCCCACATATGTCGAATTCACTCAACACTCTAGCCGCCTGACCAGTATATTTATATAGCGGCTCCAAAAACCCACTCGAGAGTATGCTGGGAGAGGTGATATCCCTAACACATCCCAATTTGAAGTACCTCTTTGGTGTGATGAAATCTCCAGTCAAAGATACCCCTCACTACTAAAATGAAAAAGTGGGTGTCATTATCACCTTTCCCTTTCTCCCAAGACCCCGAAGGCGGGTGGAAAGGTAGTTAATGCAACAATAGGTCCACCCCAAACACAATAAAAATGTTTTTTCCTTTAAAAAAAGCAAAGTGTGAGTTATTCTATTGATAAGCTCGATTCACGTTTATTTTAAAAACCCAAACTTAGGTGTGAGATACACATTTGCATGCCAATTTTAGAACACCAAACTAAAGTGTGAAAGCATGCATGTCAATTTTAACTAGGTTTATTTTAAGCCCAAAACTGAAGTGTGATAACATGCATGTCCATTTTAACCAAGTTTATTTTAAGCCCAAAACTGAAGTGTGATAACATGAGTGTTCATTTTAACCAAATTCATTTTAAGTATCAAATTGAAATGTGAAAGAATGCATGTCAATTTTAACCAAATTTGTTTTAAGCACCAAATTGAAGTGTGAAAGCATGCATGTAAATTTTAAACCCAAAACCCAAAAGTGATTTAACCCTAAAGGATCTTGCAATCAAATAGTTAGTGGTATCCAAAATAATCTGGAATGATCAAGCCTTCTCTATAATTTGCGACACGCCGCAAACAAACAATTAGTAAGAGAAAAAAAAATGACAACATTAATTTTTTATTTTATTTTATTTTATTTTTTTAGGATTTTTTTTGAATTTTTTCAGGGGTTTTTACGTTTTTTATGATTTTTTGCTTTTCACGTTGGGTTCACCAAAATGTCGTATATAAAATTCATCATTATTCAACTAAAAATAGAGGGAAATCACAAATCCCTATCTAATAAAAGAATTTTAAATAAATGAATGAAAATAACACAATCGATCAAATATGAATGTCAAATAATCAATTAAATCTCCCTATTCCATGATTGCATGTAGCTTCCATTGTTCTTCTCTTCTTTGTGGTATGGTGGCTCTCAAATATCACATTGATAACCTGTAAATGACACAAAGATTTGAAGTTCATGATTGTTGAAAATGGAGATTGAATCCTCAATTTATAGATTTTTGGAGAGGATTGATTGAGAGGTGGAACATATTGATCAAGAGGTGGAACTCAGGTGAGCTCACATGTTGATTGATAGTTGAACTACTGATTTGGGAGGTGGAATAAAATTGATTGAATAGATAAATGAGTTAACTGATTGAGAAAAAAGTTGATTGAAAGATGAAAAATAATGATTGGAGGATAATTAATTGATGACAAAGAAAGCTTTATTTAGAAAAAAGCTAACTAGAAGATAGAAAAAGAATGATTGGAGGAAATTAAAGAAATGATGTAATTAATCAATTAATTGAAATAATCAATTAAAATAGATGGAATAGTTAACTGATTGAAAGCTTTTTGGAAAAAAGAAAAGTAGAAGATAGAAATAAAGATTGAAAAGATAATTAATTTAATTAATTAATTAATTGAATTAATTAATTTAACATGTTCTTGCACTTTAACTTTGATTCTCAATTTAATCTTTGCATGAGAATTAATTCAAATATTGAATTTATTTTAAATTCAATTTGATATCTGAATATATTTAGAACTTGACTTTGATTTTCAATTTAATTTTTGAAACCATGCACATGTATTTGATATTAGAAGTGTATACACCTAAAAAATGGTTTGAAGATAATTTTTTTTTTTTATCGATAAAAGGCCGAAGCCAAAATTTATTTCTATTATAATAAATATTACATCTCCATTCAGTGTGGGCACGGGTAGGAAAGAATGGAGATAAGAAAACCTCCGGTCTAGCCCAAATCCCTTATGGGATCAGATATTATAAACAACTGTAAATTTTACAATTCCTCTTCTGAGGATGGAGGCTGCCTTTTATAGACATTTTAGTTTCTTTCTATACATAGATTCTTTGCAAATCTTTTCTCGGTTGGATCCATCCTTTCAGTTTTGGCGAAACCTCTTATACTTCAAGCTTTATCTTTTGTCCTATATCCTGAATCTGCAAAACCTTATTGCATCTTACTCTGCCAAGCTGTTAGAAGCATTGTATACATAATAACATGCATCAATCATTGAATGAATATTAACTTCTTTTCTATCTTTTGTAGGAGGATTATGGCCTGGATATCCCTTAGCTTGAAACCATCTTAACCTTTTGGGTTTCAAGTTAAGAGATTAGCCAGGCTGCAATTCTGCCTACTCTAATGATAAGGATCAATTTCTGTCAGTTTCATCAGAATTTTTAATTACTTCTAACTCTGCAAACATCTAATTCACCATAGAAGGAAGACAAAACATAAACATAAATATATTCATATGCATATGTATGTATATTGATATACATATATGCAAGTTAGTCTATCATTGAATCGGACAGAGTTGTCATGTATATATACAGATGCACATAAATGTATATATGTATGGATAAAAGGAACGAAATAACAAAAGAGCACAAGAGCCTATCCAAATGCATATCATATATAGTTCCTTCTATATATCTGTATACATATCTATGCCTGAACTTATCCTCTTCTTCCCTCCACAATACTTCAAAAAACATGCAACCCATACCTCAGATGTTTATAAGTACCCGAATGAACCCCATACTGTAAAGAAAGGGCAACTCAATAACACTAAGAGATGTCAAACACTATGGCATTCTATAAAAACCTCTTATACCATATAACCAACATAGCTGTAACCAAAGATATCTGTCTCGTATTTAACAAAAGGCTAATATCCTATGCTATTATGATTACCATCACTATCCGATATATAGAATAAGAGTCTTAAGTACCAAATTTCAAAATACCAGTAATCTTAGCATGGAGACACATAACCTGCCAGACCCTAATTATCATTAGAAGGCATAGTAGGCTCCGCATTGATGTCAATTCCCTCGCTATCCAGGTAAGTCTCGAACCAGTCTTCTCGCTTTAGAGGGGTGACCTGCATGAGCCAGAGTAGGAATTCCAGGCTTCTTCCAATCTCCTCTCTTCTCGCCTGAAAGTTCCCTATTTCACCCACACACAGAATTGGGTATCTAGGGACAGGAGAGGAATACTCAATCAAGATATCATAGTGTTTAGGGCATGGGATTGTTAATTCCTCATCAATGTTGAGCAACACCCTATTAAGATCTACCAAGATAGAAGGGATAAAGTCTTTTCTGCAAAGTTGTTCTATGTGATCCTTATTTCTGTCAAACTGCAGCGCTACTGCTATAAACATGGGAGCAACATCACTGTTCGCCCTAGTTCTATCTTCGTTGTAAATATAGTCCTTGCCTAGAACCTTCAGAACCGCATGCATCACTACCTCTTGTGGGAATAAGATGATTTCTTTCAAGCGCTTTTTAGTAATTTCTCCTATGAAGGCCATGTGCCTCTTAGAGCTCTTAAGTCTGATGATAGTATCCATTTTCTCTGTTATCCTTCAAGACCAAGTGAAATGAACTTAATACTTGATCTGTGACTATTTTAAGGGCCGAGGATTATCATTATTTCTAGTGCAGAGTGATTACCTACTCGAGATATGAGTACTTTCATCCGTGATAACTGCTCCGTATCTGTATTATAAGTCTAATCATCTCTACAATTAATACAAGTGTCTATTACAGCTTGTTTCGTAAGCCTTATTTAAATAAGCTCATGTAAGCTCTTATAGGAAGATTAATGCGTGGTACTAGCTAATACCCTCCTAATGATTGCAAATCCTACTAATCAATATTTGAAGTGTGGGATGTTACCTAGTAATCGATGTGATGTAAGATATCCACATGTGCCAAAGAATTATCAATACCTGTTGACGCGAATATAATCTTTTTGCGGTCTCATAAACATCTCATCATCCCGTTCGAGTGATGGAGAATCTTATACAATACAAGTGAATGAGTATACCGGAATATACAAAAAAATATATGAATATTTATATACGAATAGATATAAATAAATATATATATATATATATATATATATATTGTTTCTGTATATATATATATATATATATATATATATATATATATATATATATATATATATATATATATATATATGTATATATATATATATATATATGTATATATGTGTGTGTGTAATTGTGTATGTGTATATAAACCTATTTACACTCACACATACACACACACATATAAGGAATCGGTGACATCAACCTCCAAGAGCTTATAAATGAGGGGCTTGGATAGGAATAAGATGGAAGTGTGACAAGGCCATCCCCCTTATTCAATCCGAGGAAATTCCCTTCCTATAGACATACGAATTGCCATCTGCCCCTAAATTGGCTAACTTGTCTACTATAGTATTACCTTCCCTATAAATATGTTTAACTGAAGTTTCCTCAAAGTATTTGATCAAATCTAGGATTCTTATTAATTCTGCTTTCAGTTTCCAGTTTGACACTTCTCTGGTCCTGACTGCATTTATAGTTAAGGTCGAATCACCTTCAATTTCCAGATTTTTAATCTTGAGTGATTTAGCTATAATCAATCCCTCCCTCAAAGCTGTAAACTCAGCCATGTTGTTCATAGCCTCTCCAATGGGTTTGTTAATGCTAGCTATTAATGCTCCATTTTCTTGGTAGATAGCACACCCTATACCTGCTACACCAGGGTTCCCACGGGAAGCACCATCAAAGTTTAGCTTAGCCCAGCCCTTTCGGGGTGGCTCCCATTTTGTTAGCTTCCTTTCTATTTCAGCCTGTCTACCTCCAATCCCTATGAACGGGGGAATTATCAAACCCAGCCATTTAGAATGGAGTACCTCATCCCATCTGGTTAAATTAATAGAATTTTTCTATGTATGTCTTAATCTATTATTAACTTTTTCCACAATTGTTACCTCGATCTTATTTAGAAGGGATTCTACCCTCAATTTTGAATCTTTAAAGATTCGCCTGTTTCTCTCCTTCCATATTTCCCATATGAGGATTGTCGGTGCTATTGTCCACACTAGGTGATATATATCCTTTGTGTGAGGAGGTTGCCAACTAAGCAGCCATTCTGAAATGTCCCTAGGTCTCGGGGTCTGCCAACCTAGGCTTGAGCAAAGCCAGTCCCAACATCTTTGGCTGAAACTACATTCGAGAAGCAGATGATCCGCATTTTCTTCCTCTGATTCGCATAGAGGGCATCTCGATGGTCCTGAGAATCCTAATTTTGAGAACCAATCTGTGGTAAGAATCCTTTTTTGGAAAGCTGCCCATGCGAAGATTCCTGCTTTGGGGAGACCAATGTTATTCCAGCATAGGCTTATCGGTATATTAGGATTGGTTATCGCTCGTTTGAGTTTTAAAAGTGAATATCCTTCTTTGGCTTTATAAATGCCCGATGAACTACCCACCCATATTATCCTATCTTTCCCACTATGTAATGATAAATGCCTATGCCTCAAATTATTCCAGAGGATTTCCTTGTCTGCATTTGTCAAGTTCAGCTCATCAAGGGGTTTCCACTCCCAGCCCAAAGCGGGATCATTGGAGATAAGCTTAATATAATCCTTAACAAACCTACCCCTGATTGATTTGCAATGTTCTATAACATCTTCGCTTATACCTATTTTGTCTAAGGCTGTATAGCCCCCCCCAGGAGTCTTCCCAGAACAGTACCTCAGATCCTTCAGCAATATCCCATGTTAGATAATTACTGATCACCTCTCTACATTCTAGCATAAAATTCTAGACTTTGGATCCCTTGGGTAGTATTTCCGTCTTCAATATACTATTAGGGTTGGAGTTTGTAAGGTATTTCACTTTGAGGATTCTTACCCATTTAAGATCAGATTCCGAGTACATTTTCCAGACTAACTTCGCCCCCAGAGCCATGTTTTGTACCCCCAGATCTTTGATGCCAACTCCCCCTATACTGATAGGTTGGCTAATTTTATCCCAAGAAATTAAAGCAAATTTCTTTTTGTCTGAGGTCATATTCCAAAAGAACTTCCTCATCTTTTTTACCATTTCTAGTCTAGCTCCTTTAGGTAATTGCTGGCAGGAAATTTGATATATCGGTATTGCCGCCATTACAGCTTTTAATAATGTAATCCTCCCTGTCAAAGAGAGGCATTTGTTCTTCCAAGAATTCAACCTGAGTTCCATCTTTTCTAAGATGTCTTTCCATAATGAATTAATATTGTTTCCCTTATCCATAGGAATTCCTAGATATTTACAAGGAAGTTTCCCTTTATCAAACCCTAAGATATGACAAATATCTGTCTCTATGCTTTGAGATGTGTTGAAGAAGAAGATTTCTAATTTTCTCTTGTTTACTTCCTGACCAGAAGCTAATGCATAGATGTCAAGTATCCTTTTGAAAGCCATGGCTTCAATCCTATTTGCACTTCCCATCAGCATTGTGTCATCAGCAAACTACTGATGGGTGATTGCCTCCATCCCATCTGTAATTTTAATGCCTTTAATAATCTGATTCATTCTAGCCCTAGTTATGATTCTCCCAAGGCCCTCTGCCATTATGATAAATAAGAAAGGGGATAAAGGATCTCCTTGTCTAATCCCTCTAGATATCTGGAAGAAGCCTACTAGGGAACCATTTATAAGTATTGATACCCTGGGAGATGAGATGCATTCGAATATTAAGTTAATCCATTATTTAGAAAAACCAAAGGATTCTAAACATTTGCACAGAAATCTCCAATCAACTTTATCATATGCCTTCTTAATGTCTAATTTGATCATCATAGCAACTGATCGATTCTGTTGTATCGAGTGCATGACTTCTTGAGCAATAATTATGCCATCAAAGATAGATCTACCAGGCACAAATCCGGTTTGTTTTTCTAAAATAATGCAAGGGAGTATGCCTTTTAATCTATTAGCTAAAGTTTTAGTAAATAGTTTGTATATTGTGTTGCATAAGGAAATAGGTTGGAAGTCTTCAAAATTTCTTGATTCCTCCTTCTTTGGAATCAAGGTGATGAAAGTATTGTTGATCTCCCTCAAAATACTTCTAGAATTTCTTACTACTTCCAATGCTTCCACTACCTCCTTACCAATTATGTGCCAACATTTTTGAAAAAAGCAAGCAGGAAAACCATCGGGGCCGGGGGCTTTATCAGGGTTAAGCTGCCCCAGTGCTAATTTTACTTCTGATTCCGTAAATTTGTTGTTTAGCGCTTTGTTTTGATTTTTAGATATGATCTTAGGAATATTCCTAAGCAAAGTTAAATTGGCGTCTATAAGGGAAGATTCTGAACTGAACAGGGTTTTAAAATGGTTCACTGCTTCTGTAGCAATGTCCTTTTGATCTTCCAATAGTATACCATTATTGCTCATAATCTTGTGAATACTATTAGTGTTCCTCCTATTTTTTGTACTGTTGTGAAAGAACTTAGTATTCCTGTCCCCATTTTGTAGCCAATTCTCTCTTGACTTCTATTTCCAAAATATTTCTTCCTTTGTTAATGTATCCTCATATTTCCCGAGAAGCTCCTTTTCTTTGAGGAAGCTATCCTGATCCATTCCTAGTCTAAACACTTTTTCATTTAGGTCTGCGATTTCTTTTTCTAATGAAATTTTGGTTTCAAATATGTTACCGAATACTTCACTATTCCATTTTAGTAGCTTGCTTTTGATATGTTTTAATTTATTTACTAAACAGAACATCTTTGAGCCTTGAAAATTCACCTCTGACCACCACCTGGAGACGAGATCATAGAAATCCGGATTTTGCATCCACATTTTTTCAAATTTAAAAGGGCAACACCTTGGTGTTGCCTCACCCTCAATGTTGAGGATGACAGGATAATGGTCAGACCCTGATGATGGGAGTAACGAAGCTGAAAGATTAACAGCTAGATCACTCAAGTTCCCCCTAATTAGGAATCTATCTAATCTCTCTGCGATTTGTGTAAAGCCTGATCTTCTATTGTTCCAGGTATACACTCCATTACTAGTTTCTATATCTATCAGATTGTCATGAGCAACCCACTCTCTAAAATCTTTTAAGGACTACGGTTCCCTTCGAATATCTCCCTTTTTTTCTGATAAATTTAGGATAGCATTGAAGTCCCCTCCTAGAATAACAAGGGAAGAGGTTTCTAGCCCCATCATAAACAAGATTTCAGACCAAACTCTGCACTTTCCTGCATCTGAGATCGGCCCATAAATGTTTATTAGAGTAAATGTGAGATTGTTGTGTTTGCTAGTCACCTTTCCCAATAACCAATTTCTGTTTCCTGCTATTGGACAAAATAATGTGCTACGCGGGTTCCAAATGATTCCTAAACCACCTGAAGCTCCCCTGGCTTCCACAAATTCGCAGCTAAGAAGTCCTAATTTCCTTTTAAAAGCCTTGGCTTCTACCTGGGCCAGTTTAGTTTCTTGTATGAGAACAATGTCATGTTTCCATTTTATAATGTTGCGTCTAATTAGATGTTGTTTGTTAGAGGCATTCATGCCCCTAACATTCCATGTTGAGATTTTCATTGGACCGTGGGAAGGCCCTTCCCCTTCCCAGCATCAAAGAAGGCTGTTAATTTGCCTTGATCCTTTGCATTTCCATCCTGCATTCTTAATTCGCTCAATGATTTTCTGCCTCTACTTTTAGCTTCTTTAGCGCAGTCAGGTAAATTTTTCCCGACATAGATGTTTTTTATCCCTAAGGTTTTCTTGGAATCTTTCACTTCTTTTCCATCATCCTCTCTCAGCTGGGAATAAGCTATTGTGCAATCATTATCAGGGAGAGGTATGATATCTCCTTCCCTATTCTCATTATTATCTTCCTCATCCATAGAAGCCATGAGCTCCTGAATTAGAAACCTCTTCTTGGCTTCCTCTTCCGGTGATAGATTTTCAATTTCTTTATTATTGAATACCTCTAATACTGCAGCCATTCTAGAAGAAATTTCTTCTTGATCTTCCTCATTTTCTTGTTCCATGTTTTCGATTGTCTTTGTTTCAGGTGGTATTCTCAATGAATCCACCAAATCGGAGATTCTTTTTGACATCTCCACTAGGGCTGCTTCTTTAATTGAGTTTGCCTCTTCTATTATCTTATCAAGATCTCTGATATTACTGGTATTATTGTGTTTATTTTCATCTGCGTTAGCCTCTAGAGGGCAATTAGCTTGTATAGGGGTTGAATTCAATATGACGTTTTCATAATGTGCTGAAAGAGGGTTTTCCTTTCGATCGTCACTTTTTACCTGTTCTGGGCATGATTTCAACCATATATCAGTTTCATCTATGTCCCCATTATAGAAGGTGGGATGAATGCTCCACTCCCCCCTGTTTGATACTAACATGGTGGGTTCTAAGTCAGAAGAATTAATGGTTGTTTCTACTAAGATTTTGATGTACTTATTTAAATCCTCTCTATCTAATCCTTCACAGCCCAAAAAAGACCCAAAATGTTCCCCTATGCATTCTAAGATTTTGAAATTTATACATTCGACTGGTAATGCACCCAGATTAATCCATCTTGGACATTTTTTTAAAATCTGAGAGTGAGGGTCAAAATTCGGCGACCATTCACAGCATAAGAAACCATATCCTTTATAAAATTTTAACTTACCATAGAGAATGCCATTCCTTGTATTTTGATTATCACACAAAATTGAGAGAAAATTATTTTCCAGGAGAGTAATACTTACCTGACCCGGATATAGGGCATACCACCAGTCGATAATCTTCTTTATATCTTCTCCGTATCCTGTCCATTTTGTAAATACCCCACACTGGCTATATAGATTCCATTGGGGTTCCATCAAATTTGCTGAGATGTTACATATTCTCCTCTGCCTAATCTTAGGTTTTGACTTAAAAACCCTAATTTTCCCGAGTGGCACCAGATTAACCCCAGATGCTGGAGTTTGTTTTGTGTCTATGCTTTTGAGCCTATCGAAGTTCAATGAAACATCTTTCTATTTTCCCATCTTCCTTTTGGTTTTTTTTGAGTGATAGACCTGCCATTTCCCGTCGGAGGATTGCGTCTTAGCTTCGGTTTTACCTACCCTAATTTCTTCATTTTTCCCTATTATGCCCGCTCCGTAAGCTGAATCCCACCTTGCGTTCAATATTGAATTATGTGCCAATGTTTCTCTTGCAGGGTGTTTCTTGCATGGCGGGCTGAAAATAGTAATATTGCTCGGGCATGTGGCAAACACTTGTCTGCGCCCCCCCGATGGATTACGTTGAATATTCGCTGTTTTTTGATTTCGCATTTTCGCATAGTTCTTGGAATGTGGTATTGTTTACATCTGTGGCATCTCTTTTCAAGCCTCTATTGAGATCATTGCTACGGCAACAGGTCTCCCTCTTGGGGGGACTAGAATTCCTAAAAAATACTAAAGGAAACTATCCAGAGGTGATGAATAGGTTCTTGAAAAGGAGGAGAAAGTGAGAAAAAAAAGGTTTGAAGATAATTAATTGAATAAGCAATTATTTAATTAATCCCCCTCCTCAATTTAATTGAATTCATCAGGAATTTGATTAAATTAACCCTTTTCATCTACTTATTAATAAATCTAAGGATTTATTTAATAGGTTCATTTCAATAGTCCCCTTTGATTAATTTGTTGGCTTTTTTGTTGATTATGTTGTGATTGTCATTGATGGACACACACTTGCATTAAGATCACTTTTGTATGTATAAGTTAAAGCTCAACCGGTATTTTTTCCAACTGGTATGATGCATTATAGTCCTTAGACTATTGGTGTTTTGTAGAAAGTGTTTACCGATCTGAAGCGGTATGTTGGCCCCAAGCATTTCGAGGATCTCAAGCGATACGAAGGTTCAAAGCGGTAGAACACATATTTCCCAGTCTTCATTTTGTCAAACCGACAACCGGTATTTTGATTAAATTGGTATTTTGAATGAACTGGTAATACTCTGTGATGAGTTACCAACCGACATTTTGTGATGAGTTACCATCCACCAATTGTTTGACAGTGCTAACACTTCAATGGTGTTTTTTGTGTCATGTTATAGAATATGTCTAGATGCATTGAACCTAGGAAATTGTATTGTAATCCTATTGGACCAACATGAAATCAGATTCCTTTAAAAGGACATCATGTCTAGGGTTTAAGGTGGTTGATGAGTTAGAGAGTGTGAATGTGTTGGAGACTGAAGTAATGCTAGAATGCATTAGGAACGAGATATCAAGGATCTAACCAAGCAATATGTACTATTTGCTAGATCACTCACTTGTTGATTACTCACATCTTTGACAAGTCTGAAGCCCTTAACTGGGTAGGCCCAAAAGCCTTTTGTAAATCCTCTAACAAGGTAGTTCACATCTATGGATCTAAAATCCTCTAGCAAGGTAGTCTTTAATTAGACTTGTCTCCTAACAGAGATTGAGATTCCTAACAGGACCTGTTCTGGTAAAGAACATTGTATGACCTTAACCGGTCTGACCTTAACTGGTCTAGTTCCTATTCTGCAGATAGTTACTTGTGAGTTCCATCTCACTGTGGTTTTTCCCATTTGGGTTTCCACATCAAAATCTCTTGTGTTATGGTGTTTGTGCTTCTGTGGGTGAATGCATTATTTGCTATTTGGTTTGCATGTGTGCTAACCGGTTTGTTTGCTAAACTGTTTTATTGGTTTACTGTTAGTCTAGCAAAGTGTTTAAGTACACAGATTTTTGGCATACTAATTCACCCCCCCCCCTCTTAGTATTCATCAATTGGTATTAGAGCCTACCTTTCTATAAGTTTAACCACTTGGAAAGAGATATGGGGGAATACACATTGAGGGAACTTACTCATTGGCTCACTCAGTCTGAGCAAGCCTATGATGATCTTATGGTCAAATATAAGGCATCTCAAGAAAAAAGGAGAGAACATGCTGAAAAGATGATGGAGCTATCTAAAAATAGTTCTTTTGATGAAGCGGACATGGAATCCCTAATCCAAGAAGTAGAAAACCTGAATGAATCTAATTCCAACCTGAGAAAAGAGTTGGAAGGACTGACTATTCGAATGTGCCAAGAGCTTGAGAACCAAAGGAAAGCTGAAGATCTGGTCAAAGACAAAGAACATGAAAACTCCAAGCTAAAGCAAGAGATCAGTGCCCTAACTGCTCAACTCCATGCGAGAAAAGTGGAAAAGGAAGACATGCAAGGAGAACTGAAAATTGCCATCTCTGAGAATGAAAACCTGATGGAAACAAATGCTACTATTTCTAAAGAACTCTCTGAGTCAAAGGAAATACTTGCTAAGTTCAACAAGAGTACTGTTAAGCTAGAGTAAAAGCTTGAATCTACCAAACCTGCCAAGAATACTGATGGACTTGGTTATTCTGGTCATGAGGAAGGTAAGACCTCTGGTACAAATGTTGGAGCATCAAAGAAACAACCGACATCAAAGGATAAAGGTAAGCAAAAGTTTAAACCTATTTGCTTTAACTGTCTTAAAGAAGGACATACTACCAATGTGTGTAGGAGTAAGGCTTACAATAATTTTCCTTATTTTCTAAATGATAAGCCTAGATCCTATAGATTTAATGGTAACTGTTATGCATGCAACAAGTTTGGGCATAGAGCATCTGAATGTAGATCTATTATGAACAACACTGGAAGATATCCTCAGAGGACTCAAGGAGTTGGTCCTGAACCTTTTGTGAATTGGAATCACAACCGGTTTAATACCTTTAATTATCAGTCAAGAAGTGGTGGCTATCAAGCGACAACCAAATGGAGAGAAAATTGTATGATCTGTCATGGTCATGATCACACTATTGCAACATGCAGGAGGAAGAATGGTAACATGAATAATGGACCTTGGAGAGCACCTGGAATGGTCTGCTATCATTGCAACAAATCGGGTCACATTGCGAGAATATGCAGAAGTAGAAAGAGTATATCAAATGTTATACCAGTCACTCCAGAAGGAAAGATTGATATTGACACTGTTCAAGTGGATATGAACAAAACTTGGAAGAAGAAACTAGTAGTGTTGCAAGAAGAACTGGTTTCTGCACCTAGTGTGGAAATATCAGAACTGGCAAACTAAGCATCAAAAAAGCTTAGGGGGAGCAAACGGTGAAACACTACGAACCCCCGGTTTACACCGGTAAAATACCTTAACTAGTATGTGATACCTATCATTTGGGAGAAGACCGGAAACGGTAAAAAGAAAATTAGGGTTTACGCCCTAATGGTGGAGCATTTATTATGGTAGGTGAGGAATATGTTTAAAAGGAATTTTCAAATCATTTCTCACTATCATTTTTTGAGCAAAGAAGTTTTTCAAGTGCAGAGTGAAGAAAAAGTGATTTGTGTTGCGATTCAAAGAAATCTCGAAACCCTGAAGAAGATTCAGAAACAAATTTCAAACGGTCAAAAGAAGAACTCAAACCGGTGATTCAACAACCAACGAAGTGGAAGGCGAAGTGGAATTTGCAAGCCCTAAATTCCCAATTTCCAAAAGGTACTTCTCAAGTTTTCTATTTTATCATGGCTTCCGCATCTCATGATAGTTCTAGTGCAACTATCGACTCTATGGATTTCATACAACGAAAGTTGAAATATAATGCCTTGTCTCAAGTACCGGTTGGGGTTATAGTAAAAGAAGGGATTTCTGATTATATAGACTACAAAATCAAAGACCTAGGGTCTCTTGTGATCCATTCGCAACTAGGTCTATTCTATGGGAAGGATAAAAGGATCAAACTAGAGTATAGCATCTTGGAGAAGAAAAAGCTTCACAATGCGGTTTACTTCCTAGAGGATTTCACAAATGACCACATTAGAATCATTCTAAGTAGAGTTCATGGTGACAAGATGTACCTAGAGCGGACAGATGATATCACACCGCAAGCTATTCATGCTATCACCAGTTTCTACAATACAGGGGAAGTGCCAACCCTAAGAAAGGTAAGCAAGACGAAAATGTCCAAGCTCACCGGTTCAATGAGTGACTCACGTGGGATGATCGTCAACTCAATCAAGAATGATCTGGTCAAGTATGCCTACATGGTGATAGGCTACCGGGTGTTCTCTGCCAGTAGAATTAATTTTGTCTCAGCGGCAGTGGTAAATGCCGCTTACCAAATGATCAAAGATGTATCATTTGATTTGTGCACTTGTATGCAAAGACAACTTATGTTGAATCTTAAGTCAATCAAACAAGATAATGCACTAAGATTCAAGTTTGGACAACTACTGGTAGGGTTATTCTTCTACTTACAAGGTTATTTCCTAGGAGTTGGAGATATTCAGTGGTCTGCCGACCAACTAGGTACCAAGCAGATCAAAGAGAGCCTGCAAGCAGTTGGAACCGGTTACCCTGAAGTTCTGAACAAGTACTTTGGTGAGTTTAGGCGCAAGATGAGCCAAAGGATAAGGATATCTGGTGACATTGTCAAGAAATATGAAGAGGATATCTGCTTTATCATCAATGTGGATGAATGTATAATGGAGACCATTGAGCCCAGACAGGAAGAAGTAGAGCCTATGGGCTATGAGGTGATGTATGATATGCTGGACGGGTATGCTTCCACCCTAATCACCTCACCTCTTGATCCTAAGGCAAAGAGAATTGACACCTATCTGGAAAGGGTTGCATCAGTTGTAGAACCTCCTGAAAAGAAAGGAAAGGCAGTGCCTTCAACATCGGCACCAGTTACTACAACCAGTCCCAAAGTGACCAAGCGGTCACCTGCAAAGAAAAAACCGGAAGCGGCACCTGCCAAAGTCTTCAAGAGGAAGAGGAAGACAAGGAATAACTCAATAGACTCAAAAGAAACCATGTCTAAGGAAAAACCCAAGAAGACTAGACAAGCAAAGAAAAAGACAAAGAATGAACTGACATCATCAACATCGGTAAATATTGACATTTCTTACTACAAACCTTTGACACATTGTCAAAGAACTATCAAAAATATTAGGAGAAAAGTGTTGAATGATTTGATTGATTGTTTTGATGATTTCAATGATGATGAAAAGAAGCAGTTGAACAAGAAATCATTAAGTATTTATGTGTTAATGACTGGTCGCCTTCAGAAATTAGATCTGAGACACCAGATTCTTTGTATAATTATTTAGACAATAAATGGTGCATTGCCATAGAAAAGGAACAGGAAATGATAGAGAAATTTTTTGCTCAACATTTTCCTGATGTATCAAATTCAGAACTTTTCGAAGTTATGAACAATTACAAAGGCCTCTTCTTCATGAGAAGAAGAAGACTCCTATTACTGGAAGGAAAGAGTTAAGAAGTGATCAAGAATACACACACTCTTGCTCTAGAAGCTCTTAAGATGCATCAAGTGGCTGAAGCCAATAGGAAGGCTGAGCAAGAACCGGCAATAACAAAACCGGATGAAGTGTTTGATAATGAAGGAAACCCAGTTACTGAACCCATAGACACTATTGATGTCGATGCTCTGGATGTAAAGGATGTTGTTCAAGGTACACCATTAGAATCAACAAAATAGGAGAAGCAGGCATAACAGGTAGATAAGCAAAATGAAGCAGAGGAAAAAAAGGATGAAGCAAAGAAGCAAGCAGAGAAGAAGAAAGCGGAGAAGGATAAAGAAGAGGAGAAAAGAAAGGAAGGGGAGAAGGAGAAAAAGAAGGATGAAGAGGAGAAGAGGAAAAAGGAAGAGGAGAAGAAGAAGAAGGATGAAGAGGAGAAGAAGAAAAAGGAAGACGAGAAAAAGAAGAAGGAAGAAGAGGAGAAAAGAAAGAAGGAAGAGGAGGAAAAGAAGAAGGATGAAGAGGAGAAAAGAAAGAAGGAAGAGGAAAAGAAGAAGAATGAAGAAGAAAATAAGCAAAAAGATGAAGAAAAGAAAAAGGAAGAGGAGAAGAAGCAGCAGGAAGAGGAGTAGAAGAAAAAGGACGAAGAAGAAGAGAACCAGTGGAAAGAAGAGAAAAAGAAAAAGACAGAAGAAGAAAAATTAAGAGCTACAGAGAAAGAAGAAGTGGCAAAAAAGCACTCAGATGGAGACTCCAAAGACAACCGGCAGTCAAGCCAAACTGACTGACCTCACCAGTCCTATTGACCTCCAGTCTGCAAATGAAATGGAGCTGCTACAGAGCATTAAGGTTTCTCAAGAATGCCTTGAAGTGTTAAGGAGGAAGAAGGAGCAAGATGTGATCCAAGTTGCGGTGGACACTCTTATCGGTCTGTTACCCGACACAAACCTCCCCAATATTGATTCATCTTTGGCACAATCGAAGTTGTTGGCATTTCATAAGGATATTGAGTAGGTTGTTGATGATTATGGATATAACTGATTAACGATGTTTTACTGTCTTGATATTATTATTTTGTCATTGATGTCAAGAAATTGATTTTCTAATTCAGTATGACGTTGCCATACCTTGAGAAGTATGATTTGAAGATTATAAAGATGTCGGTAAAAGACACAGGAAAGGATATGATGAATAAGAGGATGAATAAGGTATTCAATGGGCAACTAGTACCAAGTCAGACAATGATGAGATCATGATGTTTTAGATTGTTTTAACATCATACATATGTTGTAAAATGTAAAGGTTAATACTATACTATGTTATCAAGCAAAGAACCTAGTCGGTAAACCCTAAGGTTATCGCTATCGGTTAATGAAGGTGGAATGTCTACCGAGTGAAGTTTAGTATTCACCGAGTTGTAACCGAGCTATAACAGAATGCATTAAATGTTTGCATGCATTATTTAATAAAGGAAGCTGATGAGCTAGAACTGATTAAATGATTGGTGAGCCGTGAATGAAGTTTCTTAACAAATCTAAGGCAAAGGAAAGTCGGCATGAAGATCTACAGCTCAGATTGAACCACAATACCTTGGCACAAGTTCCAAGAAATGTATGCAAGTTCCAAGGCAAGGTAAAACATTTTCAGATCGAAAGATGCATTGAACCTAGACAATATCGAAGGTCTGATGGCTATGATTGATCATGGGAAATGTGATCAAGGAGATTAAGCAGTTACCTAATTGTTTATAAATAGGAAATTGTTGATAAACAATGTATGTGGGCAAGTGTATGCACAGAGATGCTACATAGTGATTATCGAGCACAGAAGCTTGAAGACTTGTTTGAATAACAGAGTATAGAAGCCCAACAGATAGACAAGATTAGTTCTATGTCTAGATTGTATTGAACAAATAGGAATCTGCTTTAGTATTTTAGATGTGAACTTGCAGATAGATTTTTATTACTGTTATTTTGTGAAAGTGACAAAAAATATCTTAACCGAGTGGACTTAACAATATTATTTGTAAAACCCTTTAGCAAGGTGACATTCTGATTGAGTGTTTGAAATCCTTTAACAAGGTCACTTCTAACAAGGTGAAGATCCTAACAGATCTGACGGAAATCCCTTGACCGGGTCACATCTAGCAATGTGTTTGTAATCTTTAACAGGATTTTCTTTTAACCGAGCATACTCTAGAAGAGTATATTTCTTAGTGGGTCCAAAATCCCATAGTGGTTTTTCCCTATTTGGGTTTCCACGTTAAATCTGGTGTTATGAGGTTTATGATGTTTATATGCTTTTGAGTTTGCATGTTTAACAATTTTGGTTTTATAACTGAAATATATGTTACCAAGGTTGAATCTGATGTTTTTATGGATGATTAAGTTTGTATGATTCAACCCCCCCCCCCCTCTCATCTTGTTGGCTATTGGATCTGTACTTATATTAAGTATCAGAACTATCAGAAGCTCCTATGCACCATAGTGGATGATTAGGTGCAGAGCCTATAAGAGGTAGCAGAGGAAAATTCCAAGAAAGAGCATAAAAAAGCTCTCAACATTGCCCTGGTGAAGAAGCTAAATGAGCTTCGGTCCGATCTGGAAAAAGCACAAAAAGACATAAGGAATGCTCTGGATGAGGGGAATTTGCTATTGAGTAAGATTTGCCAACCCCATCTCTTCTGTGATGATGTGCTTGTACAGAAGCAAAAGCTACAAACTGACTTGCAGTTATACATGAGCACCTTCAAGCCACCTTATGACTCTTTTACAGCTTATGGGCATACCGCTCACCGATTTCATATCCAGTCTGCCAAAATAGAGTTGGAAATCAGCCACCGGACTCGAGACTTGTAGGAACTCCAATTGGTTCTACTCCCACGCTTGCAAATAATTCAGAAATGTTACCTCAATCTGGATGCCTTAACGGTGACTCAAGCGATGAGCACAATATACGCCATGGAAGAACAGGTCTCCCAGATGCAGACAGAGAAAGAAGTGGCTGCCTCCTTACTTGAGTCCTTGTCCTTATCTATGAAACAATTTTTGTAGGACTTCAAATCAGTTTTTGATAAATTTTATTCCTTATTGTCATAAACTCTTATTCTTTTAATACTAATGAAACAGAGGTTGGTCTGTAATATTTTGTTGTCATTGTTGGCAAAGGGGGAGAGGAAGTATAAATTTTGAATGTTTTGATGTATACTTTCATGTTATTTTTGTTAAGAAGTAGTATACATTGTATTTTCTACAAAAGGGATAGTGTATATGCTTAGGGGGAGTAATTTTGATTATGACATATTTTTGTTGTAAAACACTTAGATGTCAAAATTTCCTAAGTGTTGCCATCAATACCAAAGGGGGAGATTGTTGGCATTTTTTATGATTATGTTGTGATTGTCATTGATGGACACACACTTGCATTAAGATCACTTTTGTATGTATAAGTTAAAGCTCAACCGATATTTGTTCCAATCGGTATGATGCATTATAGTCCTTAGACTATTGGTGTTTTGCAAGAAGTGTTTACTGATCTGAAGTGGTATGTTGACCCCAAGTGGTTCAAGGATCTCAAGCGGTACAAAGGATCAAAGCGACAAAACACATATTTCCCAATCTTCATTTTGTCAAACCGACAACCGGTATTTTGCTTAAACCGGTATTTTGTATGAACCGGTAATACTCTGTGATGAGTTACCAACCTATATTTTGTGAGTTACCATCCACCCATTGTTTGACGGTGCCGACACTTCAACAGTGCTTTTTGTGTCATGTTATAGAATATGTCTAAATGAATTGAACCTAGGAAATTGTATTGTAATCCTATTGGACCGACATGAAATTAGATTCCTTTAAAAGGACATCATGTCTAGGGTTTTAAGATGTTGCTAGGGTTTAAGGTGGTTGATGAGTTAGAGAGTGTGAATGAGTTGGAGACTGAAGTAATGCTGGAATGAATTAGGAATGAGCTATCAAGGATCTAACCAAGCAATTTGTGCTATTTACTAGATCACTCACTTGTTGATTACTCACATCTTCAACAAGTTTGAAGCCCTTAACCGGGTAGGCCCAAAAGCCTTTTGTGAATCCTCTAACAAGGTGGTTCACATCTGTGGATCTAAAATCCTCTAGCAAGGTAGTCTTTAATTAGACTTATCTCCTAACAGAGATTAAGATTCCTAATAGGATCTATTCTGGTAAAGAACATTGTATGACCTTAACCGGTCTGGTTCCTATTCTGCAGATAGTTACTTGTGAGTTCCATCTCATCGTGGTTTTTCCCATTTGTGTTTCCATGTCAAAATCTCTTGTGTTATGGTTTTTGTGCTTCTGTGGGTGAATGCATTATTTGCTATTTGGTTTGCATGTGTGCTAACCGGTTTGTCTGCTAAACTGTTTTACCAGTTTACTGTTAGTCTAGCAAAGTGTTTATGTACATAGAGTTTTGGCATACTAATTCACCCCCCCTCTTAGTATTCATCATAATTAATCCCTCCCCATTTATAAGCATTTCTTCTAATCTTCTAATTAATTAAAACAAATCAATTTATGTGTTATTGAGAATTAATTAGTCTTTTCCTATTATTTAAATTTTTAAATTCAAATTACCCACATGCCTCCTAACTTCTAAACCTAACCCATTCCATCTAACCCTGGGTTTAATTAAACCTATCTTAGCTTGCACATCCTAACCTCCTTATCCTAACCTCCTATGGTGTGGATACTCTCCCCTTGAGACACATGGCTTTCTTGAGCCACATGTCCCCTCTCTTGGAAGCCTCTTGACACTTGTCACCATAGAGATGACAAATATTCCCTTTCATCCAACCTCTCTTGGAAGCTTCTTGACACTTGTCACCATAGAGATGACAAATGTTCCCTTTCATCCAAGCTCTTTTCCAACCTCCTCCAAATTCACCATTGATATCTTCAGACTCAATCTTGACCGTTGATTCCTTCCACCTCACCCCTGGCCTTGGAAATCCTATAAATAAACCCCATTTTGGAGCAATAATCATCCCATCTCATTTGCATCTTATGCATTGTTACTATGGGCATAATATCTCTTAACATATCATTTGAGAACTGTTATTATAGGCAATTGCATTCTTAGATCTAGCTTATTTTCTAGCATAATTGTTGAATCATGTAGCTTAATCATTCTCTTTTCTAGCTTAAATGCATCATTATCATCTTAAATCCTCCATCTACATGTAGTCAAGTCACTAGAATTTGCTTATCCAGATTTGAGAGCAAATCTATACTCACATTTACTAGGAGGTGGTAGATCGATTAGCCATGGTTTTACCTTTATTTATTCTAAATTTGCTAACCATGCTTGTAATGATCTATTGAGTGTTTTGTGTTGCAGGTGCATGTATCACACTTGACAAGCACGACAAGAAGAATATGAAGAATTTGAAATTAGAATTAGATGAAATTAGAATTTGGGGATTGATTAGTTAATTAAATGAAATTAGAAGAATTAAATAAAATTAGAAGAATTCATGAAATTAAATGAAATTAAAAGAAATATGAAATTAAATGAAATTAGAAGAAATAGGAAATTAAACGAAATTGAGAAGAAATATGAAATTAAACGAAATTAGAAGAAATAGGAAATTAAACGAAATTAGAAGAATTAATTAGTTAATTAAATAATTTAAAGAAACTGTTTAATTATTTAGAAATGGAGTTTAATTAAATAATAAAGATTATTTAATTTAAAGGATTAAAATCACAATTAATTAAATAATAAATGTTTAATTAATATTTAGAAAAAGGTTGATGATTAATTAAATAGAAATAGAAATTGAAAATGAATTTATTTAAATAATTTTAAAGATTATTTAAATTTAAGGATTAATAATCATAATTAATTAAATAATAAATATTTAATTAACATTAGAAAATGGTTTAAATGATTAAACAATGATATAATTGAAAATAGAATAATTAGTAAGATGGCAAAGAAATATGAATTTAGAAGAATAAGATTAATTAATTTAATCAAATAATTATTTAATAAATTAGAGGAATTATTAGTACATGATCAATGAGACATTTTTAGGTGTCTACACTAGTACCTAGATCAGTGGATAAGATGTAATATGACCTAAGTGGGTATTAAAAAATAAGTTAAATGAGAAAGGACAAGTGACAAGGAATAAAGAAAGAGTGACATGTAAAGGATATTCTAAGGCGGAAGGTATAGAATTTGAAGAAATTTTTTCTCTGGTAGCAAGGATGGAAGCTATTTGCATGAATCTTGCATTTTTTGCTTACAAGAACTTTAAAGTTTTTCAGATGGATGTCAAATCAACATTTTTGAATGGAGATCTAGAAGAATAAGTTTACATTGAGCAATCAGATAGATTTAGATTGACATAAGATCCAAATACAATGTGCAAACTGAAAAAGGCATTGTATGGACTTAAACAAGCACCTAGAGCTTGGTATGCAAGATTGGATAGGTATTTGCTTCAATAGAATTTCAAGAAAGGTACAACAAACATTAATCTTTATTTCAAGATTGAT
Organism: Cryptomeria japonica; assembly: GCF_030272615.1. Classification (NCBI taxonomy): domain Eukaryota; kingdom Viridiplantae; phylum Streptophyta; class Pinopsida; order Cupressales; family Cupressaceae; genus Cryptomeria; species Cryptomeria japonica. The sequence goes on from NC_081405.1 coordinate 272,838,656, forward strand.
GAAGATAAGTTGTTGATTGTTATAGTTTATGTCGATGATATTAAATTTGGAGGAAATGATTATCTATGTAAAGAATTTACTAAGGAGATGTAGAATGAATTTGAGATGTCAACGATTGGTGCATTGTCTTTCTTTCTTGGGTTGCAAGTTATTCAATTAGAAGATGAAATTTTTATTTCTTAGAGCAAGTATGTGAAGGAAATGTTGAAGAAGTTTGGTTTTGATGATTGCAAACCAATTACAACTCCTTTAACTATTGGACACAAGTTGAGAAAAGATGATAAGTCTCTGAAAGTTGAACAGAAGTACATATTGATGATTGGTGGATTGTTGTATTTGACTGCACCTAGACTAGATATCATGCAGACTGTCTATCTAGTAGCTATATTTCAAGTGAATCTGAAGGTGACACATGAGCAAGCTGTGAAAAAAATCTCAGATACTTGAAAGGTACTATGGACTTTGATACAAAAAAGGTGGAGATTTCATTTTCAAAGCCTATACTGATGTAGATTGGGCTGGAAGTGTTGATGACTAGAAGAGTACTAGTGGTGGTGTATTCTTTTTGGGGGATAGATTGGTTTCCTGGTTCAATAAGAAACAAGATTCAATTTCCCTATCTATTGCTGAAGTAGAGTATATTGTAGCAACATCTTGTTGTACTCAGGTGATGTGGATGAGAAAAACTCTTAAGGATATCAAGGTAATATATGATGAAACAATTCCTATTTTATTTGACAATACAAGTGTAGTAAACATTTCAAAGAATCTTGTTATGCATTCAAGAACAAAGCATATTTCTATCAGATATCATTACTTAAGGGAGAAAATTGTTGAGAAGGAAGTTTAATTGGACTATATTTCTATGAAAGAGCATGTTGCAAATATTTTTCCTAAGGCATTAGCAAAGGACACATCTGAGTTTCTTCGAGAGAAGCTTGGGGTCATTGCCCTTGCTTCTTCTAGCCAGGTGCATTATGGGGATGCATCTTTCCAGGGGAGCTTTCATACCCATTTATTTTTTTGTAGATTGATGTTGTGGTTGCTCTCAGGGGGAGTAGTGGTGTATACAGTGTTGCTATGACCTTTTTCCTTGATGGCAAAGGGGGAGAGATTCAGTTTGTTCTAGCAAAGGAGCAATTATTGAGTGATTAAATATTGAGATTGGGAGAGAGAGTGCAAAAATGTGATATATATGTTTGGAGAGATATTGAGTAGTACTCTTCTACTTTTAAGGTGTAGGTATCATCAATTATTATCATCAGTGAGAAAGGGGGAGATTGTTGGAAGTATCCATTGATGCATTGTTGTGTTTGTCATTGATGTCAAACATGTTGTTTTGGTTGGTCCAAAATGTATGTGGTGTAGAGATATCTTACTGTGTTGTTGATGTTGCAGTTGTTCTATTGGTTGTTCCATAAGTGTTTGGGTCCAGAATATGTTGTTGATGTTGATTGTTGTTATTATCTTCATTGGATATAGTTTTGGTGTCATAAATATGATGGTTTTGTGGTTCAAAAACATCTTTGTGTTCTTTGGGTGTTGTTGCCCATTGATCGTTGTTGGTTGTGAGATTATATGTTAGGCTATCCTTTGGTTTAGATATGATTTGTGGAAGTGCTTTTGATATATTGTGGGTCTCATCGTAGCGTGTGGAGATCCATATTTGAGTTATTTTCATTAGAGAGTATATTTTGACCATTACTTGCTTATATGGATGTGTAGCATGTGGACATGTTGTTGGTTGTGTTCTAGTGATTCAAATTGGTGAATTGATCTTTGGAAGATGTGTTTTGGTCCCACCTTTCTCTTGGAGTAGATCAGTCTGTGTATTTTTGGTTCGGAAAGTGTATTTTGGTTTAGGCTAACTTGGTTTAAGTTTTTTATGATCAATCTTGTATATAAGGATGTATGTGATTGATTTAAGTGTGTGATGGGGTGTGGAGTGTAGATGTATGATGCAAAGATAGTCAGTGAGGTTTGGTGAAGAGAAGAAGAAGAGTTGTGTTTGAGTGTTATGCAAGTTGTGCTAAGAATGTGATAGAGTGTTGGCAATTGAGGTCAGACTTGTGTGTTGATGTTGGTCAATTGATGCAGAGTTCAAGGATAACTTCATGATCAAAAGATCCTTCTTTTCATATCATTTTATGTATCTTTCCCTAAGTGTAGTTAGCTACAGGTTTTGCAAGTTCTCTTTGTACCACTAGTACATTTGGAGCTGATTTTCAATGGCTGTTTGTCGGATTTACAACTAATTTTTTATCGGAGTACTGACAAAATCAACCATCAAAAACTTGGCGTTGGATTGGTCGACAATGCCATGCCTGTTGGAAATACGAAAATCCAATGGACTCTGCCGACGATCAAAGAAGTCATCGAAATCAGTAGATTTTGTCGCAAAGCCGACGATGATTTGGAACTTCGCACCGACGGTGATGCTATTTATCTGACGCTTGTGTCATCGATCCATTTAGAGACATAGACGACCATCCGACTACGAAGTGTCATCGCACGTACAACATCCTCGTCAGATGTTTGTGTGGTTTGAGTTGGAAGTGCGATGACTCCAGAACATTTCACCGATGAGAACGCTGTATGTCCGTCGATTACATCGTCAGTCAAAAGCTTGGTATTCCTCGTAATTCTGATGATGATAATTTTTACCAAAAAATAATTATTATTATTATCCAGTCATTGATATGTACAGTGAATGATATTCTATCCCCACCACCTACCAGTAGGGGAATAGGTTTGAGGCTAATATGAGGTGCATGGTTTCAAGCTAATATGATTAGGCGCACCATGGTTGAGATGGTCCAACTCCCTAGTCTCACTCTACGACTAAGCTCGTGCCATATCTAAATCAAAGACATCTCAAATACATCGTCAGTGAAAAGCTACAAAATGACATTTTCATACATAAGCAAGACATACACAATTGGGCACAAACACCAAGAGAACGATAAAAAGTGTGTTTGAGATCATTGTCCTAATTGTGGTGTGGTCACAAAGAGATCACCATAAATTTATCAACCTCTTCATGACCACACCACAATTAGGACAATGATCTCAAACACACTTTGTTCTCTTGGTGATTGTGCCCAATTGTGTATGTCTTGCTTATGTATGAAAATGGCATTTTGCAGCTCTCCACCGACGATGTATTTGAGATGTCTTTGATTTAGATATGGCATGAGCTTAGTTGTAGAGTGAGACTAGGGAGTTGGACCATCTCAACCATGGTGTGCCTGTATATGTATATAGTTTTGTGTATTCATTAAAGATTTTCATTTAATTTTGAGCATTTTGGTTAGCAAATTAGGGGTGCACTTTACATTCTTCTTGTTATCAAATTCACTTACTTTAGCTCTATTTCTTTCTTCAGATTTGGGGTCTAGAGCTCCTCCCTAAGCAGAGATTGTTGGTTTTGTCTCCCCTGCTTTGGTTGGAGAGTTTCTTGCTATCTCTGGTAGTTAGACCACAGAGTTCAGCTTTTCTTAGATTCATTAAGCTTTTTATTTGTTGTGTAGTGTCTTTCTTGATATGCTTGATTAGGATAGTGTTTAATATTTGATTTGCTAACCCTAATGACTAACATTTGTTTCTTGTGCTTCTCTTTGTGTGTGTAGCAATCAAATAGGTTTTTCTAACTATCCTTCTTTTTGTAGAGCATCATATACATATAAATATTATGTACATATCTATATATCTACATATACATATATGACCAAATTCTATATATCATTTGGTTTGATTTTATTATTGGTTGTTTTCACATATGATATTATTATAATACCTAATGTTATATCCCTATTTATTTTTGTTATCCAATTTTCATTTATATGTCAATTGCATTTAATAAGGGTTTTTTTGTTGTTAGCATCTTCATGCTTTGAGTCTAAATTTTAATATCCTGAAGCTTATTCCAGTCTTTTCTAAGGTCCTAGGTCCTTGTTGTTTTGGAAATCTCATTAAAAGGCTCCAAAAGGTTTCAAATGTACCTTATAAATGAAAAGAAGGGCTATATTCTTATGATTATATTGTAAAAACTTTAGAAAAGAAGCACATTCATGTGACTTCATGAAAGCAAAAGTTTTTTCCAAAAGAAAATACTTTGGAGGGAAGGTCATTCAAGTCTTCAAATGCATGTTCTACATATGACCAATGATTAACTTGAGTATGAAGGAGTCAAACTCAAGTTTGACATAGCTGGACTTGGGTTTTCATGCAACTACCCTCTTAGGGAGAGGGACCAGTAGCTGTGAGGGGTAACTTTTTCAACATGTAGCCATCACGTGGAATATCATAAGACCTCCAATTTTTTTAGAAATGTAAAATGAACATTTAACTATCTAAAAATTAAGGTTTGAAGGCGTGACTTTGTTACCAATTTTTTGACTTCAAGAGATAAAAAATAGAATTATTATATACATCATGTCTTATCATGAATTTAGGAAAGTTTAGAGAAAGGATTTATTAAATACCTTGAAGGTGTCTATAAGGTTGAGCTTATTTAAAAGGATGAGATTTCACAATGCAAGGTTTGGAGGGAAAATAATTCACTTGAAAAGGCATTTTAATTCAAAAGATGTAAAGACAAATAAAATTCTTTATTTATTTACAAAAGTTTTCTAAATGCCTCCTTCCATGTGATTATCAAGAAAATAAATTTCATGCATAGCTTGGAGGGAAATAGAAATCTAAAAGTATAAGCTTTCATGTGATTTTAGGGTTTGCATTCTGTTTCAAATTAAAAGAACCATTTATAGCCAATTTTTAGAAGTTATGCTAGGGTTCTGTTGGGTCTCAAATCAACAGATTGGATAGGTTCTATGGAAATGCCAAATCCTATGATCAAATCCTCCAATTTACTTGGCCAACTTATAGAGTGAACCTATTTGGTTACTAACTCTCTCACTTTAGGCTTTGCAGGACCTAGGCGGGTATACCTACTCACTAGTTGTTCCTTCAACTAATGCTTTTTATAGCATATTTAGTGTCTTGATCTGACTTCCCCCTATCTCAGAATGGCATCAATTCCTAGAATGGAGATATAGTAGATGAGTTCAAGATTGTTGTTGTAATGTGTTGCAAGACATCTCAATGATTGACCTCCCTACTTATTTTTCTATTTGTTTGTCTAGATATTTCACTACCAAGATAGGTGTCTACTTATCTTCTGATTGGTAACACATGTTGTTTAGGACAAGATATGGTACCAAAGTAACTATTAGGGCTGAAACTGTTGCCAATGATCATATAAAACCCTATACCCCAAGTCCCATCGACATGAATTATACTCTCCATGAGGAGAAAGAATAAATTTTAGTAAGAGAGCATGAAACTCAGTTGGATGAGGTTCCTGATTGTCTACTTGATGAGTGGGCAAATGCATTTCAATTTGATCTCATTGATGAGGTCAATAACACCGGCCTGGGCACATATTGTATACATGAGCAAGACACCCCCATTCCCAATATTTCAAAGGAAGACAATGATATATAGGGGATATGGGACATGTTATTTGATGGTTGAAGGAATAAGAATGGTGCAGGGGCTGGTGTATTGCTGACCTCCCCCAAGGGGGAGAAATATTACTTTTCTTTCAGACTTCAGTTCAGTTGCACTAACAATGTAGCTGAGTATGAAGCCCTGATTTTGGGTCTCCAAACGACACAAAAGAGAGGGATCAAATCCTTAAAGGTGCATGGAGACAACGAGTTGGTTTTAAATCATATTAGAGATTAGAGAACCACTAAGAACAACCTTCTTAAGTCCTACAAGCATAGAACATGCAACCTAATTAACAAATTTGAAGCCTTTACTATTTCTAGTGTCCCTAGAAATCAGAATAAACATGTTGACCGATTAGCAGCAATTGGTGCCCAACATGCCATTCCATATCATGTTGCAACTAAGAAAGAACAATAGATCAAACTTGTGGCAAGACCTGTAGTGCTTGATAACCAAGTAAATTGGCAAGTCTTTGATTCTGATCAGCAGTTTGTGGACTTCCTGCAAGATGAAGCAGAGATCTCCCATAGGAAGCAGACCATTGCTTAGGATCCTACCTTAGTAAATCCTAACGATGAGAAGGATTTCATCCTTTATACATTGGGAGGAGATGAAAGTATATCTGCTGTCCTAAAATAGTTATTTGATCCATTCTCCCTTCATCGAAATGTTGTATTCGGTCACTGTGGTTGTCTCCTCATTGATACCTATCTGATATCCATTGGGTTTTTATGTCAAAGAAACCTTGGGCTTCGGTGACCTCCTTTATTTTTCCATCGAAATACCTCTTCCATCGATATCACTATGCCTCGTCGATGAATGGATCTATTGTCTCACCAAAGCCTTTCTTTATCCTCTCTCGTCGTCTTCCACCAATAAATTTATATCAGCAAAACAACGCATATCGGAGACATGCATTTTAGCCTCCTCGAAACCTATTTCCTCATCGATATATATCCGATGTCCATTGGGTTTCATGTCGAAGAAACCTTGGGCTTTGATAACTTCCTTTATCCTTCCATCGAAACACTTTTTCTATCGACATCACTACACTCCTTCGATGAATGGGTCTATTGTTTCATCGAGGCCATCTTTATTTTGATGATTTGCTTCCACTATCATATTTCATCGATGAGCTCATTAGTAATCTTCCTCGATAAAGTTGTATCGGTAAAACCACACATATTGATAACATGCCTTTTAGCCTCCTCAAAACTCATATCCTTATCGATATCTTTTATCGATGTAGCTTCCTTCTGTTTGATCGATATCATTCTTTCGATAAGAAGGCTTCTTTCGGTAAGTTTCCTTCATGTTACACCGATGGTATTATTCCCTTGGAAGCCTTTTCCCGTTGATGAAAACCGTCTCTCCTTTCTTTGATATCCTCTTTCAGTGGAATCATTGCTTTTGATGAGTCCCTTTTAGAGTTCATCGGTGTTACCTTTCCTTCGATACCCTTTTTATATCGATGAGACATCACTGGGTCTCATCGATACTATTTGAATTTTGGATATTTCGATAGAATGATATTAGACTTGTTCGATAACTTATGAGTTATTATGGTATCAATGAAAAAGATGATTTCTTCCAAAGATAGATAGCTTCTATGATTTAATCTCTCAAATCAAGATATTTTACTTAATTCAGATTTGATGCTCAATAGGTTCCACAAGCTACACCTTCAGTTTATGTCCTAGCACGTCACAGCAAGGAGTAAGGTTTATAAGAAAAGGACTGCATGCAACAATCAAAGGGTTACTTCAAAGTTTGAATGAGAGGTTTGCCTCTTCGATGAAGGAGTTTAATAAAAATATGAAGAGAATCCATAAGGACATTTACAAAGCACCTCATGCCAACACCATGCAAACCACATGCAGAGTTTAGGTGTAGTACCCCTGCCCTAATCAATTTCTAATCTCGGTTTGACCTTGGTTAGTTTATCATAATATAATGATTGTAGTCAGATGTTTTGATTAGTGCATATCTGTTAATGTGGTTTTCACACCAGTTTGTATGCAAGTTGATTAATTTTCCTATTTTGTGTTATTATCTCGGGCTAACGCTTTCATTAAATTTATATATGTATGCATGTATGACTCTTGGTTGCATGAGATTTTAGGTACAGTGCCGCATGGGTGCAAGGTTCGTCTCCGCCTGATTTTGCAGGTTTGAGTGTACCTCTTTAATCCTTAGAGTTGGATTAGGTGGTCGTAAGATCCTCATTTGACCATAGTCATGCTCAAGTGAGTGTCGTCAGTCGTCATCGGTATTCCCTTTGGTTGGGTATGCAGGTCGTCTGTCTGTTTGGCGTTCTTGGGCTGCATGTTTGGTGTGTGTGGTTAAATCAAATATTTAATCCTTAGTGTTTAATTTGATTTAATGTGTATTTATGCATTAGTATTTTAAGGATTTAATTAAATAGGCTCCCTTTTATCGTTAATTGAATTGCTTGATTCAGTTTGGTAGCAAGTTCAATTAAATAGTTAAGTTTAATGTTAAACTTAATATGTTTATGCTGTTGGAAAAGAAAGATTTAAATTTAATTGAAGTAGAATTAATTTTATCTTCTTGGCATTTTGGAAATAGAAAGGTTAATTTCAATTATTTGAAAAAAATCAATTTTAAATTGGAAAAGCAAGTTAAATTTTTGATATAGTTTAAAAGAATGATTTTGAGGAATTATTTTAAATAAAAAAATTTATTCCAAAAATAAAATTTTGGTCAAACTTCTCCCATTTAACCTAGACTTTTGGAAAAATATGGGAGGTTGAATTTCTTTGGAAAATATTTTTGGATGAAAAATTTGGGGGTTTTGGAAAGAGAGGGAATTTCTTGAGATGGAGAATGGGGCTCTTCTTCAATCTTGCCAAGATTGCTGAGCTAGGTAGGCCTCTGGTTAATTTCATTGATTTCCTTGTTTTAAAGAAATTGTTTTGGTTTTTTAAGAAATTTGTGTGTGAAGATGGAAAACTCCCATCTATTTGGGGAAAATGAAACAGATGCAAGTTTATTTCCAATCCAAACCCTTCTTGTTGTTTTCATTCCAAGTTTAGTTTTTGGTTGCTCTGATTTTTTTAAAATAAAAAAAATAAACTTGAGATTGGCTGTTTACAATGGAAATTTGTTAAAATTCCAAATAAATGCTTTCAAATTCAATCTTTTATCAAAGAAATCTGCCTGGGTATGGATAATGGATGATTAATCCTTATCATTATGCCAGCATGGTATTGTTTTGAAGAGATTACCCTTCCTAAATCTGGGTATTTGAAAAATGGAAAAAAAATAATTATTATTTTAAGTCTCTGGGAGACTATTTATTTTGCTGTGTATGTATTTTTATTCTTTAACAGTAAAATAAAAATTTTTAAAAAATAATAATATAATACCCACGTGGCAGGGCACAAACCCCCACCACGCGGGAGGTAGGTTGCTACCAAAGGTAGCGGCTGCTACCTATTGGCAGCAGCGCTACCAATGGTAGCGAACTGCTACCTTTTGGTAGCAGCGCTACCGTAGGTAGTGTGAGCTACCAAGGGGGGCCCACGTGGATAACCCCCTCAACCCCCCCCCCCCCCCCCGCGTTCTTTTCTTTTTTTTTTAAATTGCAAATTCTTTTTAATATATATATTTTTTAATGCAAAAAAATATATAATATTTTCATATTTTAAATAAATGTTTAGTTTTTAATAAAGTTTTTAATTATGATTAAATTTGGCATTAATTAATAATTAATGGTTAATTTGTTATTAATTAATTGTATAATGTTAAATATACATTAATTAATATTCAAATCCTATTTTATTATTAATGCATATTTTTCTAATTAATTACTTGATTTGTTAATAGTGTTATTAATTATTAATTTGTTATATTTTATTAATCATGGATTAATAAATGCGTATATTAATTAATAGTTAATTCTGGCATTTTTCTATATGCGTGAGGAAATAATTGTTAAGTTAGGAATGGACTATCTTTACTTGGATTCCTTATATGTTTATGTTTCCTTGATCCGTATAGTGTAACTGGGCTTGGAAAAGACGAAACTGGAGAGATTGTTTTGAGCCAGTATGGGAATGATGTTTTATTTGAAGAACAAATATCATATTTAGTTGGTTAAAGTTTATTTAATTTTATTTATGTGAATTGGGTTTAAGAACTCATAATGATGCATTTATGTATGTTCGATGCAATTGAACCTTAGAGAGTTAGAAAACCAAGAACAACTTGTACTTAGATGAAGTAGATAACTGCAATCTAACTTAGAACATTTAGAAGACTTGATCGACATTTAATGTTTATATCAATTCGGAAAAGATTGTATCTACTGGTTATTGCCTATGCGAGTTTAATTTATGTATTCGCTTTTTCTTAAGTAATGGCAAGCCTTGCTTTGTTTGATTGGACCCTGTCGTATGGTTGATTTGGGTACCTATTTCTATCCTCGGTCTCGAGTTGACTGTTGTTTTGTTGTGGTGTTGTATTGGTCATATCCTCTATGTGGGTGTCGAATGATGATTTGTGGTTGACCATAGTTGGTCAGGTCTCTGGTTAGAGTACCATCAGTAAGTGTACCTCTTTTGAGTCGTGTTTGACCAGATGGATGTTCCCTCCTTTTTGAACTCCATTTGCTTGACCATGTGTGTTCCTTGGTTTCTGAGGTCGCTTGATTATAGTCTAGTGTCGTATGGGAAAATGGCTTTTGATTGGGGGCTGCACCCAAAGTGGCTGCTAGGTAACCCATCAAAAGTGAGTCTAATAAGTGATAACCTAACTGTAGATTAGAATGTTAATCTCTAAGTAAGATAATTGTACCTCACACATGGGACGAGTGCTAACACAGACTCGACATGCTGTGAGAAGGCCTGAAATGACAAACCATCATCCTTGTCTTCACGAAAGGATGTGTGGGTCCACATGAGGCTTGGATGGGTCGAAGGTTCGGATTAGGTTGCTAGAATAACCCAGTGTATGGGGCCGGAACCTATGAAGACCTGCCATGGTAACCATACCAGGTTGTGTGATGACACTTGTCCCTACGTTCGCTAGTGTGTGGTTGTATTGTCTTGATAGGAGCATGTTTGTGGGTTGTCCTATTGTTTATGCCCTTGTGAGTACTAATTGTCATGTTGGTCCCTGGGTTGCGATGATTTAGTTTTGTGGATTCTCTAGTTGACCATTGTATTAGCTTCGATTATGTTCAGCTGGATCCTTTCCTTTTCAGGGATCGTTTATGTATTTATTGACCGATGTGGTTGTTTGTATATTGGTTATGTTTCGCCTTGATGGCAGGATTGTAAATAATAAGAACCTCATGTATTCCTAACTTTATTAATTATCAGAGGGGTCTTGCAGTTGAGCAGACCCAGAGATGTAGCCCTTTAGGGGTGAACTCCGAGATCATCTTGGTGTTATGTGATGCTTTTGTTCTTATGTTTCATGTTTAGTGTTAGCATGTATGAATGGCATTTTGATAGAATGTATAGGTGGATAAGATGAAATTAATTTTAAATGCATGTATGCAGTCCTCTCTTGAATGCAGTAAATTGGAACATGAAAGAATGTAGCTTAGGATAATGGAATATATTCAGTTATTGTTAAGGAAATTAAGTATGCATGGAAATTTCTCATTAGTTTATGATAAAATTCAAGTGTGTTGTTAAATTAGATGCATGACTTAAATTCTAAATGAAAGTTTGAATGAAGGGTATAGATAAATCTTAATGGATGATCCTTATATTGTGATTTATATTTTCATCTTCTAAAAGAAATTATCTTTGTTTAAGAATTATCTCGTTTTTAAGATAATCAGCTTAATTGGATTTATTAGTGTGAGTTAAGTTAAATGTGTAATTAAGTAATCACGTTGGGAAACTTTGTAGGTGTTAGTTGATGTCTTCTGCTATGTAATCTGAATTTTGATATCTCGTTGTATCTTAATGTTGTGTTTATCTTTAAAAAAAATTATTGCACTCTATTCTTGTGTTATGGCTTAATCCCTTTGGGGTTTCCTGGCAGGGCATTACATTAGGCGTGATAGAAGTTAGCATCAAATCTTCTGGAGAGAAATTGTCATAGTCATAACAGTAGATATCCACATTTGGAGGTAGGGTTTTCATAACCCTATTTTAGAATTTTTAGTATCTTATTGTTTAAATCATGCATTGGATATGCCTACAGTAATGATTTAAGCAAAAGTCGGGTTAAAAGAGAAATCTGATTATCTATAAAAAATAATATAGTTTCAGCTTTGTGTTATGACATCTATAAGTTTGTCAATGCTTTCTTGCTCACCATAAGGGTTCGACATATTATTTAAAAGGGTTGATTGTCTTGCTAGATTTTCTTTTTCCTTGAAGTGAGAAAATCCCTAGGTCTCTTTTGTTCCCTAGGATAGCTTAGAAAGTACAGTCATGCAAAAGTCATTTAGTGAAATCATCAAGAGTTTTTAATCCCAAAAAAAATCTCAATCATAAATAGAAAAGGTGCAATAGTAGGATTGACACAAACCAGATAAAGATCAAGTAGGCGAAGCAGTGAGCAAGGTCTTTTACATATAGGGTAATAAAAGTAATGAATAGTGGCCCATCATTATTCAAAAGGTCAAGAAATAGAGCAATCTTGAGAGTCAAATTCAAAAGACAAAGACATCATATGATCATTGAGCAGTGATCTGAAATGCAAATTATAGCAAGGTATTGTGACTATAAGATAGAAACCATCCTAGGAGCCTCCAATATATCAAAAGTTTAGAAAGTAGCAAGCTTACTGTACAAAGACAATGATCACTATAAAGTTGCAGTCAAGTTCAAAGCATTGATTTGTAGGAACAAAGGGTTTCATATGGGGATAGAGCAGTCTCATGAAATATCATGATAGTCATAATAATAATCTAAAGAGTAGTCAAATCTTCAAGATAGATTGGTGATAGTGCAGTCATTCATTAATTGTTTTGGACATTTCAAGCTATGTTTTCCTAATAGATGGTCAAGTATAGAACAACAACTCTTAGAAAATATAGTCTAGAGAGATTACAGTCTACAGTAAAGCCAGTAGGCAGTCATACCTAGTACCAAATAAAATGACAGTAATCAAGTCTACTGAGTGAAAAAGAGTAGGGTATAAGTTTCTAAAAGGTATTTTCAAACCTTAACAACAAATAACACGTTATTGTTGCAGCATTGTCAAAACTTGACAAGAACAACACCTTATAACCTCAAGAGGCATAGCAGTCATAGGGAAACTCATGTCAAATGTGCAACTCAATACAATAAATAATCTTAGTTTGTATCCCTATAGCATCATAATGCAATCCTTAACCAAGTATGCATACAAGAAACATCTAGTTCTATTAAGGTACAAGCATCAACGTCAGAGGTTATGACAACTAGTAAAAAACATCAAGTACAAAAAGGTTAGTCTCAATCACTAGAACACAATTTGCAACATGCATTAGGATTTGTCCTCCTTACAAATAGTGCAATATTAAAAATGTATTATCGAAGCTACAACCACAATTCAAAGAGGAAGCTTACAAAGATAGGACAAAGCTAGGTACAATCATAAGTCAAGGCAAATACATAGTTGAAACTCAGTCCAAAATAGCGAAGAAGTGCAAAAAATGGCATGAGAAGTCTAAAGAATTATTATAGTAATCATGAGTCAAGGATTAATGAAGAGATTTTTTGCATCCATGATACAATCCTTAAAAGCATCCATGATACAATCTCAAACACACTTTTTACTGTTCTCTTGGTGATTGTGCCCAATTGTGTATGTCTTGCTTATGTATGAAAATGGCATTTTGTAGTTTTCCACCGACGATGTATTTGAGATGTCTTTGATTTAGATATGGCATGAGCTTAGTCATAGAGTGAGACTAGGGAGTTGGACCATCTCAACCATGGTGCGCCTGCATATGTATATAGTTTTGTGTATTCATTAAAGATTTTCATTTAATTTTAATAAACTAAAGAGAAATATTCCTGACTTACAAGTAATAAAAAAACTTACAAGGATGAGGCATATTCATTACTTACAAGTAATAAAAAAACTTACAAGGATGAAGCATATTCATAACTTTTGCAGTCCTACCTTGGATATCAACACTAGAAGCAACTCATAGTGTTCGTGTACAGACAAGACAATATGGGAGTTCATTATACCCAGCAACTTGTGGTGTTGTTGTTCGTGTTGGATCTGTTGGACCCTCCAATTAAGATTCAATATACATTATTCAATAAGATTAACTGTGCAACATAATGAAATATTGAAAAGTGTGTTATCTTGTTGAGCTTCACTTGGTTTTGAGAATAGTTTAATATTCTCTACTTAACAGGGCCAACCATGTGAAGGTGGAAGCTTATTTGGCAGCTCCCCCCCACCCCTAACATCACTCTAAATTCCCCGTTAACATCTTGTAACATTCATTCATTCTTTCTTTCTAGCATTAATAAAATATAGCATTCATTCATTAATATCACATAATGTTCATTAACACATAACATTGATTAACATTAATTAACATGTAACATTCATCAATATTAATTAACACATATCATCCATAACCATTAATTAGCACATAATTACATTCACCAACACATAAAAATCAGTCATTATCAAATAAGTTAGATTACAATCATTTCTTTCTTTGTTTTTTCTTTGAAGCTATGAAAAGACTAAGTGAAACATCGGTTTCTTCATCATTTCCCCCTCTGCAGATGTTTCGCCAACTGCTCGTGATCTTGATGTATACCTAGTCCTATACTGAGGACGAGGACACAAAAGTGAAGGGGGGTCCTCTGCAATAACAAAGAAATGGGTTAAATTAAAAAAAAAAATTATTATTGTTACAAGTATTTCATTAATTTAGAGAACATAATTGTTGTGCTCTTTACCTAATGGGGCCACATCATTTTGTGTAGCCTCAACCTCAACATGCTGAACACCCTCTAGATCATCTGGAGTTGAAATACTAAAGGTTACATTAATGTTGAACACCAATTGCAATTATATTTGTTTAAAGAAATAACAATGGTCCTCTTTACCTAAGTGGGGAACATCACGTTCTTGATGTTGTGTACCCAGATCATGCTCCACTTGCTCACCACCGACTACATGCTTTAAAATATTAACAAAAAAGGTTACATTAATTACTACTCTAATTACAAATTAAGATGTTTAATTGTATTAATAACTAAATAAATAAATTTGAATAGAAAATGAATACCTCCACTACTGGGATGCACATCCGGACCTTCATGTGCAGGTGGTGTTTCACAATTAGTAGGCCGCATTCCAATGACATGCACATTGTTATCATTGTTTGCTCATTTAAAACAAATATAGTCACTTTATGTTGGAACTCAACATCAATTAGATTATTGGTAAAGTATTCAATTTGAAACAACTTCCATTTAGCATATTTACCTGTGTGACAGATGCACTCGAATGTTGTGTATGCCCACTCAATTCTTGTAGCCGATTAGCCACGGCTGAATAGCCTTGCTGGTAGGCAATTCTCTTGTCATCTTCTATGGGTGCTCTATTGAATTCAAAGCCTTGCATTTTTGCTTGGTACCATGAATTTTGCTTGCATTGTTTGATAAAAAAAAAATGTTTGCAATTTATTAATATTTTGATGCAATATTTCATTTACATTAGATACTTATAATTCATGCAGCAAGTTTCATGTAACCACCAGAGCCAAGTTTGTGTTTCTTGTGCTTTTCTTGCCTTGCCTTGGTTTCCTTTGACATGTCACTCAGTCTATAAAAAGTTTGAAATATGTTAGATTATATAAATATAAAGAGTAATTAATTAGTACATAATTACATTCTTAATAGTATCCCATACCTTCTTCTAGCGTCTAGTGGTGTATTTCCTTTTTTCCTTTCAATTTTCTCCTTGGCATCCAAAATCAGGTCCTTCCACTCCCTCTCTGGAATCATGGGGGATGCTCGTACTTTAGGTTCCTCTCCAAATGGGTCCTGTATTGGTCCCTCACATACTTTAGATATGTGCCATCTTTTTCAAGGAGCTTGGTTTTGTCAGAGGTGTCATTTCCAAACCACTCAACCATTTGGTTTGTCAATTCATCTTTTAACCTTTTTTCTTGGTCATTCCACCTTGTAAAGCAAAAACAAACCTATTAGATTCATAAATGAACTAAAGCTACATTTATTACACTTCAAGAAATGGATCAAAGGAAAACTATTCTAGCAATGATATGAAATCAAAAGTGGAGTAGGGTTAGTTCACATATGATGTACCACCTTTTAATTATGGTGGGCCCAAATATCTGCAATGCAATGTCACTAAGATGTTAATAGAAAATATCATTGCCTGCAAAAAATTCATGGGATCATTAGTCCAAAACAAGTGATCATAAAGTAAATTACAATTGGAGTATATATACTAATATTTTTAAAGTACCTGGAACCTTTTGTATCTTTAAGGGAATCATTTCTTCGTCGCTCACCACCAATGTGGCCTGCAACATTCCCGTACTAGCAATACGAGAAGATCCAGGAAATGATGGTATGTTATCAGCAGTAGTCACCTCTGGCACATCCTCATGTGCATCTCCTCTTGCAAAAAATGAATCCACTATGAAATGGCATTTAAATTCAAGAAAGAACACTTGAAGGGAAATAAACACATGACAGAAGATAGAGAAAAAGAGGGATCTACCAATAGTGGGCAGGCCAATATGACGTGCACTAGAAAAATGTCTGCATGCTATGTGTTGCCGACATTGCAGTCGGCAATATAGGTGAGGGTAACCTCTGATGAGGTGGCGATGGCATTTGCAAAGTAACATTGACAACACCTAAAGAATAAGACATTAAATATATCAAACATTAAATATATGAAAAGTGAAAGAATTGTAAACAAGGATGAACCTTTATTTTGAAAATTGGCAGTATCAAGTATGATGTGTTTTGGGTACTCAGAGTGATAAGCCAAGCAAGTGATAATACAAGAAAACCATCATCACCTGAAGATCCTGCAACACCCTGATCGTGGGAACAACTTTGATGAGGGCAGATAAATTATTGTAAAAACAATACGTACATATTCTAGTTAATGACATAAAAGAGAATAAAATATAAACCATTATTGAACTTTTGTTATAATTAAAGCTTTCATTACTACTTGCAAGTTTTCTATTTTCCTAAGCAATAATTCCACCCTCTCTTGTATCTCATCAGTGATAGGATGCACGGTTGCCAAAGCAACAATCTCTTTTCTAATTTTATAAGAGGCATTTTAAAGAATTTCATAAGGTCTGTGGGATCTTCAGGGTCATCATCGCTTAACCCTAATGATTCCACATCCCTAAAAAGGTGCTCAGGTATTGTAACTCCCTTTCCCTTTCCCCGAACATCCATATGTTTCAAGAATATCATTAACAATTACAAAATTAGTATAAATCACTAAAAAAAAGAACATAATAATGTAACAGTTTGCTTCTATCTAATTTGTACAATTACAATGAGGTTTACCTGCTCGGTAGAAGTGTTGCAAGCTACATCTCTATCTGTGATGTGTGATGGATTCATGTTGGGCTGTGAAAAAGAAAACATATAAAAAACGTTAGCAAAATTAAACCAATAGACTTAGCAAAAAAACTTCATAATAAAATGGTATATTGGATTCATTAATTGGAGGTTGGTTAATTTAAATGGTATATAGTACGTACCACCCCCATGATATTAACTTTGTTTGTATCTATACGATTCAAACTATAATTGATTAGAAGCTCTTCGCCTACACTTATTGATTTTATTGCACATACAAATACACGATTTCCCTCGCGCACCTCAAATATGTAATTGGGTTGTTTATTAGTTGACCCAGGTCACGTACTATTTATAAAAGCTGCAATATTCCCTGTTGCTTTTGGCCGACCATCAATGTATACAACCACTCGTTTACTTTGATCATTATCTTTATGTTGTATATAATTTGCTGATAGTGCATACCTACGCATACTTTTTTTATATTTAACAATCTGCATCCAATGTTTGTAATTGTAACAAGGTCCAACAAACTCCATCAATTCTGCAGCTCTATTGTAATAGACCTTTATGCCATCCATGGAAAATAAGCCTAAACCATGTAACGATGAAGGTGCTATGCGATATATCCTATCGTTAACACAAAAGTTAGTGTTTATTGGAGGAAGTTCCTTGGGCACCCATTGTTTTTGTAGATGTTTGTATCTCAGTGGCACCTCAATGTCACCTTTGGTCTCATCATCATAAGAACATGACCCCCCTTGAGCAAGGAAAAATTTCATGCGTTTATTGAATTTTCTTCTAATCTTTTGACCTCTTGTTGATCTCCCTATTGTAGACCTACTACACGTGTCACTTTCATTTTCTATTACTGTATTTTCCTCACTCAACAAAGACAGATCTGACAAATACCTATTTGGGGGTACTTGCACTCCATGAAATGAGAGAGTTAATTGGTAATGAGAGAGAAATTTTGCAAATGAGGGTAATGTTGATGAAGAAGTCAGCCCTAAAGTTGATTTCGGGATGAAAATTGGAATAAGTCCAACCAGGGCCTCAAGTGTTGATAACTGTATTAGATTTGCTGCTAATGTTGAGGTTTGAAAAACTGAGGAAGTTTGTTTTCCAAGTAATTTTAAAAATATAAACTATTTCTATAGGGTGTATTGACTAGTTATACTTGTCCATCCATGAGACTGTGCAGGATCCTTGTCAAAGGGGTTCAAGGTCTTGTACAACGTAATTCAATTATCTTATGTTAGCTAAAAATTACATAGTACACAACATGAATAGCATGAACTTTGTAGACAAAAAGAGTATTAAATAATAAAAAGATGTTGTCATCAAAATCATTGTAAATTTTCTAATTCCTTACCTTTACTTTATGTAGACAATGCAGGATCCTCAACTAAATGGTTGACGATGTCTATAGTCAACAACTAGTTCCCACCAAGGGTTGTAGCATCACATAGGGACTATACCTAAAATCAACACCATCAATTGAGCATCACAATTAGCATCACATATCATGTGTCATCATAAACATGTAATCCATCACATATGTATCATAAATCACCATCCATCACATAGGTAATAAACAATTCATGTTCTATAAATAAACACAAAGTTCAAAAAATGTCACATGCATCATCATAAACATGTGATCCATCACATATGTATTTTAAATCAACATCCATCACATAGTTAATAAACAATCCAATTTCCATAAATAAACACAATTTAAAAATTGTCACATAAATAGTCACTCTCCCTATCTCCATCTCCATATTAAAAGGTGCATCATGAATTAATTATGTAATGGCATTAGAATTCAAAACATAATGAATTAATTATGTAAAAAAAATTCTATCATGAAGTCAATACTAAATAGATAATATACTAATCGCATACCCCATACATTTCATTCTTCATCATCATGAACATCAAGGTCATCATCGCCATCATCATCATCATCATCATCATCATCATCATCATCATCATCATCATCATCATCATCATCATCATCATCTTCGTCGTCGTCGTCGTCATCATCATCATCATCATCAACGTCTTCGCCATCATCATCACCATCATCACCATCACCATCACCATCACCATCACCATCACCATTACCATCACCATCACCATCATCATCATCATCATCATCATCATCATCTTCTTCTTCTTGTTCTTCTTCTTGTTCTTCTTCATTTTCATTGAGAAACTGTCAATCATGATCATCATCCCCTTCATCTTCTACTTTTTCGGTATCTTCTTCTTCCATCACATTATACTTTTTCGGCCTTCCTCTTGGATCATGTCTAACAACAAATGACCAACCCGGTTTATGTGGAACCTCTGAGTAAAATACTTGCTCACATTGGTTTGGAAGAACATAGGGCTCATCCCCAACTGGTTCAAATGACCTTGTATTTAGTATTATAAAACCATTATCATGTTCAATAACAGTTCTATCAGGATCATTTTTATTCAATCGTAGCCTGTACCATTTGATAGTGAACAAAACTAATTTGAAGGAATTAAAGTCACACTCAAGTATATCATCTAAAATGCCATAGTATCCATTTTAAGACTATTGAGGATGAATGTCATTTCTTGATGAAATATTTGTCACCTCAAAGACTGCAGTGATTCCAGAATCACAAGTTTTCTTCGTGTCATCCAACTTTTTTATGCGAAATTTATGACCATTGCAGCACATAGCGTTGTGATGTTTGAGTTGCAATATGTCAAACATGTAAAATTTATTGCATTGTGAGTTGATAAACATATGGGTGATTAATACATTTATACGTACCTATTTATCTCTTAAACCATATGCTAAATCAATTTCCCTTTGCGTAACATTGGAATCTCCATTACGATGTGCTTCTTTAACCAATGAAGCCACACCTTCCCATGTTAACGTGCATGCAGAATGTTGACAACGTTCAATCCATACCATCATCCAGTCAAGATTATTTGCAATATACAAATGTAGTGCATCCCACTCTCGACCAACTGTACAAAAAATAAATAGACGTCTTACAATCGATTTATTTTGAAGATTAAGAATTAATTAACTACAATAACATCTTATAATTACCTCTCACTTTCCTCAATCTACCTTTCCCTGTCAAGTACTCCCCTTTGAATTTGTTAATGGTGTTGGGATCCCAAATGCGATCCACATGGATCTTTGCTGCAAACTTAGGAAGATATTCATAAATGTACACCATAGTCTGGTATACCATATATCCCTCCACCATAGAACCCTTAGGATGTGCTCTTTGTCGAACCAAAGCCTTCAAAAATTTCAAGTGCCTCTCAACCATCCACATTGACCAAGTGTGTACAGGTCCACACAATTCAATCTCCTCAACTTGGTGTATGAGGTAGTGTTCTTGTGCATTGAAAAAAGCTGGAGGTAGACACTTTTACATTTCACACATTAAATGAGGAATTTTTCTCTTCCAATATTTTATATCGTCTTTATGGATTTCTTTACATGACAACCACCTACAAGGTATTCAAGACGCAAAAAAATATATTACATAACAAGTAAAACAAATCGCAAATATAATATCTATACAATGAACTAAACAAATATCACTACTTACCTCATGTATTTTCCAAGATCATATATGACTTGCTTGACATTATTGTTGAAGTCGTCTAGGAGAGATAGAGGTAGAACGTACTGCAACAATTATAAAATTATCTTTAAAATTTTTTTGTAACATAATGAAAAGTACAGATACGCGCAGTATTTAAATACATACTAAAAACACAAGAACATGAATTACCTTAATGAAGGTATGCCAATCATGCATTTTCATCCCTAGCCCAAATTCACTTTTCTTTGATATGAGATTGTTTATGTTCACAACAAATCCTATGGGAAATCAAATTTTTTGTATGACTTCTTTTATAGCATTGCTTTGTTGGTCCGTTAATAACTAAGGAAGCTCACTTATATTAATCTAGTCTCCATGGCTAGTTGATTGAATTACTTTTATCATTGCATGATTGGAATCCTGAATGTCACTACATATTTTGAGAATTTTTTCTTTGTCACGCCTTCCATCCAATATTTTCCATATTGTCTCTGTTATATTCTTTCCGATATGCATACTATCAAACAAATGAACAATTTGTAACTGCTCGTAGTAGGGCAACCTACTAAATTGTCGGGGATAGATTTTTAGTCCCTTAGGAAGGTGGTCATGTATGCCTTCATGACCTTCATGATCATCAATCACATCACGAGTAAACAAAACAAAATAGAAAAGATGTTTTATGACAAACCAATAGATGGACTGACATTACCTTGACGATTAATTCTATTATATTCCAACTTCCACAGGTGAGGTTTCATTCTTCATGGCTTATATGTATTCTCTTCTTTCCCATTGAAAAGATGTTTTTCAGTATTTTGATACTTATGATTTTTGTGGAGAAAGTGCCTATACTCATCAAACACCTACTTTCCTAAACTTTTTGAATGACGAGATTTCATTTTTGGACCACAAATAGGACACGCAAATTTTCCCTTTGTTTGAAGACCTACAAGATAATGTATAATTGGATTAAATATGATAATTTTTTGAATTATAATGTTCATGCACATCTTAAACACTATAACATACCACAAAAATGTGTTAGCCCTGGGGCATCATATATTGTCCATAGAAGCATCACATGGAATTAAAATTGTCTTTGTCCTATTGTTCTAGAGACGTCATACATAGTGACACCATTCCATAACTCCAGCTACTCGTTGATAAGAGGCTCGATATGTACATTCATATCTTTAACTTGGTACTTACCTAATCGAATGAACATAAACATTACATAATTATTATGACCATTTTACTGCAATATTTATAATTAAATTTAGACGACTATATTTAAATGATAAAATACCTGGAACAATCATTGCCAACATTATGTGCTCCCTCTTTATTGACATCCATGGAGGAATGTTATTATTGATAACAAAAACAGGCCACACTGAGTAAACAGATCTCATCTCTCCAAATGGATTGACACTGTTCGTTGCCAATGAAAGCCTGAGATTACGAGGTTCTTCTTTAAAGTGTGGCCACTTTTCCTCTATGTCCATAAATGTTGAACCATCCGCAGGCATTCGAATAATGTCATCTCGACTTCTATTGCATGCATGGTAATGCATAAATTGTGCTAAGCTAGTGCACTTGAATAATCATTGCATACGTGGAATAATGGGAATATAGCGAAGAACCTTGCGAGAAACCCTTTTTGTTATTTTATCTATTCGATATCTACTGATATGACATTCAGGGCATTCAGTTTGAAACTTATGTTGTTTGTGATATATAATATGATCATTGGGACAAGCATCTATTGCTTGATACTCCATTCCAATATCTTTCATAACGACAGATAATTCTCGGTATGAGCGAGGTAGAATATTTGATGGTGGTAACAAAAAATCACCTATCAATCTACAACAAAAAAATATAATTTATTATAATAAAGAATATTAATGGTACAACACGATTCATAGTTTATTATGACATATATGACATACCTTAACATACGTGACATTGTTATGTTGGATAAACCATTCATAACCTTCAAGTTCACCAACAACAATACATCGGAGAGAAGAGTTGTCTGTGAGCCTTCATAAAGGGCCTCAGATGCCTTCTCAAGTAGAGGGACATCATGAACAACATCAAGGTCATCTTCATCATCATGATCAGTTGTGCAAGTACTAAATGAGTTATGGATCAATGTATTTGTACCATCATCTTCAACTGTGTTTTGTGGCTCATGATCGTCATCTTCCATGGGATCATTATCTTCAGCTTTGATATTCACACCTCCATGTTCATCCACTTCGAAAACCATATTCTCAAGGTTGTGTTGATCCATACCATGTGCTCTGGGGTGCTCGACCTATATAAAATTGATAAACATAAATAAACCGTGATCATGATGTCATCATCACGTAATTTATTATGTACAATTGTCAAAACGATATAATGAAAAACTTACCAATGGATGATAATCATGTCCACCTTCAATCTGACCATGCAACCTACAATGTTTCTTCATTGTTTTGATTAAAAGTCTTCTAGTCTTTAACCCCTTACAAATTTTGCACAAACAATAACATTTTCCATCACCTTTTCTTTTCAAGTTAGACCACAATCTAGCAATTGTCTCCTTATTTTTTTGTTCGTTGATATTGTCTGACATGGTCTTTCTTCACAGGCAAGAAAATAGAAATTATCATCATTGAATAAAGCATCTTATTGAATTTAGATTTCTAGTTTGCTTATGGTACATCACACAACATGGAAAACAAGAAATACTTAATAAATAACAGGATTCATTGATCTAGTATTATCACAATCTGCACTTGGCCTTCAATATTTTCTCCTCCTAATATTGTTTATCCATTACCTATCAAGTACAAAACTCTAAAACCCGTGGCTATTAAAATATAGAAGACAACATTGTAGCATCTTATAATCATCTATTATAAAACCAAAGCACTCGGGAGTGATTCTTTTGTTTATCACAGTCCAGGAAAACAGTGTCTACTTGAGCCTTGAATAATTGACTAGAAAGATTTGTAATTCCTTTTCTTTTTCCTTCTGATTTTTTCACCATCACTTCCATCCTCTGAGTCAGATGCCCTTGCCCTTTTCTTTCTTCTTGTTTTTTCATACTCATTGTCATGCTTTGAATTATTTTTCTTTCTTGGTGACTCCTTACTGCTCTCACTGTCAGTTTTACTCTCAGAATCTGAGTCTGATGTATCAGAATCTGATGAACTTGATGAACTAGAAGAATCATCATTAGAGGTAGATTCATCTGACTCAGGAATAGACTTTTGTTGTTTCATTACAAGCCTTAGCATATTCTTCAAATACTCATGTAAACTCTCAGTGATACCGCCAAGACCAATAGAAGTAAATAAATTGATAGCAAACTATGAATTTTTGGGATTTTCCTTCGGAGAAATTGAATCAAAAGACTCTTGCATTGTTGGATCGTTCAACCTTTCATTAAGCAACAATATACCAAGTTGCTCTGCCAGCTCCTACAAGATAATCTTTATAAAAATATGGGAAGAGGAAGTAGTATCTTCCTTTGTCAGACGTATATAAGCAAGACAATGCCATGGAAGAGCATCTGTGCCAAGTAAGTGGGCAAAAAACTTTGCAACATTACATAGTTTATTTGTTTCCAGTCTGTGTATCATAGAATACTGTTGTACAAAACACTTATAAAAAAATTCCTCATAAATTTTATTGATCATACATAATCTTTGCCCAAGAAGACCATAATAACAAAGGTATGTTCTCTCTTGACCAGGTTCAAGCTTGATCTTTAGTAGCTTATGACCAGCTTCCTCAAAATCAACACTTGACATGATTGTCAAATAAATTGTACATCTTAAATTGACCAAGTTTGTCTCTGTCTCATCCTATATTCATAGTGCTTCCTCACCTTCCTCATCATCATCATCATCATCATCATCATCATCACCTGAATCATTCTCCCCTTTTGCTTCATCTAAAGAAGCATCTCCAAGGATATCTTTCTTCAATTTTTAATAGGTTTCCTCATGCTCTAAGAAATCGGGATTTGGCTTGAAAACATCTAAACTAGCTTCTTGATCAAGTTCATCTTCTAGGAATACTTCATGTGTTAACTGATCTAGATGCACAGCTAGATGACCCTCGAACTTAGCTTTGCGAATTGCAAAAAGGCCTTCAATTAAAAACTGTACTCGTTTGTCAATTTCCCCCTCATGGAGAATACCTCTAAATCTTTCAAAAATCCCATAGAGACCTTTCAGTGAAAGGTCTTGCAACAAAGAACCACATTCTTTCACAAACCCAATAGCAACCTCTACATTGTCATCTATGGGGTTCTCTAGTAAAAGGGTGAGAAGTTGCAAGGCAATGATCTTATGCGCAACTTGTTGATTCACTAAATGAGCTATGAATTTGGCTGTTGCTATCAACATGTGCTTGTCATTGCATTTGTATGCCCTCTTAAGCTGCAAAATAATTCTTTGCAAAAGTAGATTGCCAACTTCAGGAAATTTTGTATTTACCACAACAACCAATGCAACAAAAACATCTGTAAATCTAGGGGATGCCATTTGGGATTTCATACAAGACCTACAAAATAGATCCCTCCCATGGATGAGATTCTTTGCAAAGAACTCTAGAATGATGTTCTTGATGTTAGATGCATTTACCTTGTTTACTAACCCATTGATACTTTTCTGAAGGGCATCCCATGTCATGCACTGGTATTCCACACTGCTCTTTTCTTCCACATCTTTCATCATTTGAGCCAGCTTAAATGGGGGAATGTAAACACCCCACTTCTTCCAACACCTTTCTCAGCTCCTCTTACAACACCTTCGCTATTCTCATTCTGAGATGGAGCAGACACAACACCAGAAGTTTTCACTTCCACTGCCTCTTTGTCCCTCTTGTTTCCAGAAGCCCCTTTACCACTTAATTTGTGCTTATTTCTGCACATAAACCCATCAGGAAGCATGAGTTTTTGCATATAAGCTTGCCCAAATATTTTACAGTTATTTTTCATCAAGATTCCCTCAGGAGCTAGTAGATCCTGCTTCCATACTTTAATTCTATTTCTCAAAGGACAATCCTAAAAATCCATGCATTGCAAACAACTTTTTACACCTTTGTTGGTTGTGGTGGAATCACAAAGAGTTTACATCAATAAATGAAGAACATGCCAATGCTTTTAATGCAGTAGTAGAAGTCTATCTCTTATTCAATATCTCTAGTGAAACCCCCATGATCTTTTGTTGGAGTAGAATTTGTTATATTATAGAAAGGGTCTTGTCCTTTGTTGACGGGATATTCATCTACCTCAAGAAATAACTGTTCTTTTCTCCAACAAGAAGTGGAACTAAATGAAGATCTAGCACCATGAAATGAATCCTCAAAAGGATTACTATAGTTAGTTTTGGTAGTTAATGATCTGGGTAAAATACTAATGTGGCTTTAGGAAACATTATGTACTAGCTTAGCATACTCTAACAACTTTGGTGCGACATGCTACATCCAATTAAGTCTCCATCGGTATCTCTATTGTGTTTATGGATTGGGATTCAATGTACTCTTTTTATACACAAATTTTAATTTCAACTGGGGAGGTTTGTATGTACTTACTTGTCTTTCGATTTTATCCCTATTTCAAGAATTTCTTCTATCAACAAATCATTTGTTGTAAGTTGTACAAGTGGAAGCTTGAACATGCCTTCCATGCTAGCCTTGTTGAAACGTTCAACACCATCTTGTGCAACAAATCTTTAGAACTCCACTATTTCATTGAAGAGTGAGTAGTAGGGACAATCTAGGACACTTACAAAGGTTTTGCAAGAGAGATAAATAGACCTAAATATTATGGCTTAATAATGATCAATAGGTAAACAAATAAGAAACTCTCAATATCAAAATGACTTTCTCAATTGTCTTTACTAGAAATGGATAGATCTTCTAATAATGGCTTTATGACTGTATGTCAACTTTAGACTCAATCCAAGAAGATATAGAACTAATATGCGATATTTAGATTTATGATCTCTATAATATAACAATCCCATAATTATGTTTCCACACATCTATACCACAACACAAACATCATGCTAGTGTTCAGCCATAGAAATTAATATCCTAATTATAGAATGTGAAATATGCACATAACTATGAATAAAGATTAAGAAAAACTAAGAAAGATGCTTATTGCAAACATAAATGACTAATGGACAAGAATTGAATTAATTGTAGATAGTTTTGAATATCAAATTCACTTATTTGTGTGCATTTAGTAACTCATGTACTTGTGGCCAACCATTTATCTCTTTCATAAATTAAACACTTATTAATAACATTAAATGGTTGAGTAATTATGTTTTAGTTGAAATTGAAAATAAAATATTTTATTTCAGGACAGCTCACACTATTCCCTATCATATTTTAGACTCTCAGTTTTGTTAGTAGTGGTTTGATGTCTTTAGAGCTGATCATTGCATTTATTTAGTTACGTTTGCCAATGTACTCCCAGCCTGTGCCAAAATGGGAGCTTTGGAACAGGGTATGGACATCCATCAAAGCATAAAAGATAGAGGAATTTTGTCAGATGTAGTTGCAACTACTCTAT
This sequence comes from Cryptomeria japonica, assembly GCF_030272615.1. Classification (NCBI taxonomy): domain Eukaryota; kingdom Viridiplantae; phylum Streptophyta; class Pinopsida; order Cupressales; family Cupressaceae; genus Cryptomeria; species Cryptomeria japonica. The sequence continues at coordinate 272,865,904 of NC_081405.1, forward strand.
TAGCATGTATGCAAAATGTGGAAGCATAGACAAGGCACGAGAATTGTTTGATGGAGTGCCTCAAAGAAATGTGGTTTCCTGGACTGCAATGATTGTCGGATATGCACAAAATGGATTTGTTGAGAAGGCTTTAGAAACTTTCAAGCAAATGCAATCGGCGGGTGTAAAGCCAAATTCCATGACCATTGCTACTATCCTCCCTGCCTATGCCAAAATGGGAGATTTGGAACAAGGTATGGACATTTATTGAAGCATAAAGGATAGAGGAATTTTTTTCAGATGTTGTAGTTGCAACTGCCCTGGTAGACATGTATGCAAAATGTGGAAGCATAGACAAGGCACGTGAACTATTTGATAGAATGCCTAAAAGATATGTTGTCTCATGGACTGCAATGATTGCTAGATATGCACAAAATAGATTTGTCAAAAAGGCTTTAGACACTTTCAAGAAAATAAAATTGGAAGGCATAAAGCCAAATTCCACAACCTTTGCCAGCATCCTCCCTGCCTGTGCAAAAATGGGAGTTTTGGAACAGGGTATGGACATCCATCAAAGCATAACGGATAGAGGAATTTTGTTAGGTATTGTACTTGCAAATGCCCTGCTTGACATGAATGCAAAATGTGGAAACATGGACAAGGCTCGTGAATTGTTTGATACGATGTTGCAAAGAGATGTGATCTCATGTGAACAATCAACACGCGCGTATACAGGAGGAAGGGATTGCTGCTACAAAATTGAACGCTCACTCCTCAATCACAGTTCTATGGTTTTACTAGATTAAACTAGGGCAATTAACCACCACATGTATATTTTTTGCAACATGAAATTAAAAACTAGGGCAATTTGAATCTACCTCCTGCATGGGATTGCAAGCAATGCCACAAATGCCTTCGACACAAGTTTGATGTTCTTGGGGGTTGAAGTTGCCACAGATGCCTACATGGGATTCCAATGCACAAATTAATTCCCCTCTTCTTTTTTTAAAGTAATGGCCATTGTCGTCGAAATTATGACAAACTCGAGCACTTTTATGAAAAAAAGAAAATTATCATTGCTAATGCCTTCTTCGTCGAAACCAAATGGGAAATTATCGTCGCAATTACGATGAATGCGGGCATTTTTTCAAAAAAAATCAAATTTGGCCACAATATACCTTCTCCATCAAAAACCTCAGTAGGAAATCTAGTCCAAATGTATTAGTGTACCTTGCCCCATGAGCAGTTAACCTTGGCATGCAAGTCTAGAGAAGTGGCCTCTTTTCTTTGTAATTTGATATACATAGTGGATATATTTTGTGGGCAAGTGCTCATCGTGGTTTTTCCTTGTTTGGATTTTCCACATATAAATCTTGGTGTTCATGTGTTGGATGTGTGTTCATTAATTGTTTATGTGTTGCATTAAGTGTTTGTTTGGACTTATTCACCCCCCCTCTCAGTCTTGCCTTGGGTTCAACAATAAGGTCATCATCATCAGTGTTGTAACTATTCACAACAGGCTCACCTAAAATTCCTTATATGGTTTCATATTCTTCTATACTAGATGCAACAACACAACCTTTGTCTTTGGATTTGGGACATACCTCAAATTGATCACAAAATGTAGTATAAGGAGTGTTTGACTTTTCTAGATTGTGATCCTCCTTATTCTTGTTCCATATCTTCTCATACTTGTTCTTTTATTTAGAAAAGTTGTTTTCCTTTCTATCCAGGTTAAAATTTATCACAAAATTTGTTCTACAATGTCTTGTAATATATCCATAACTATTGTACTTATAACACATGATATTGAAATCACCAGGAGGAGTTACTACATTTCTTCTCACAAAATTATTCTTCACTATAGGGAACCTTCTACAATTCATTGCCTTATGTCCATAATGATTGCACTTAAAATAGTAACAAAAAAAATGATTAAATCTTGCATTATGCATTGATTTACTTGAATTTTGTCTTTTGAACCTTCTCTTTTTTTCCTAAATGTGGATGAACTCTTCATCTTCTTCCTTGCTATTCTCAATTGCCTTGGATTGATCAAATCTTGAGGCTTCAAAATTATGCTTATATGAATTTTTCCCACTTTTCTTCTTGACATCATTGGTAGCCTTACCAATTTTTTTTCATTAAATCCAATTCCAATCTTAATATGTGGTGCCCTCTAGCTACAAATTGATCTCATCCAAGATCTCAATACTCTTTCCAAGCCTTATATGTTTTCTCAAATAACTATTTTCTTTCTCTAAGTCCTTTATTAATTATAGCACTTCTACCTCTAGTCTTTCATATTCCTTCTACCTAAGCCTCCTTGTTTCTTCCAATTGAACTTTTAACTCTATAATCTGCATCTCTAATTTCTTTTTATTCTTGAAATATTTTAAGATATATAGTCCTTGTTCCACAATTATTTTCTTCAAGTTCTTGATATCCTAATAGGTATGATGCCATTATTCAAGATCCATTTCAACATCCACTTCTCTAATTTTGGAGTACATATTGACTGCAACCTTACTTCTAAGGGTTTCAATCACTATGAGTAGAACCTTTTTATTTTCACTTCAAGATGTGTCCTCATCATGTTCATCATATAAGTAGCCTTCTTCCTTAGCATACAAGCCATTCTTCTTATTTTTGTTAGCTCCATGTTTGTACTTTGACACAATGTGACCAATCTTACCACAGTTAAAACATTTGAATGTTAACTTACCTTTATACTTACCAGAGGCTCTTTTCAATCTCCTCAACAAAAAATGTTTCTTCTGGACTTCAATCTTCACTTAGATCTTAACCCTCTTTCTCCATAAATGCCTTGAAGCTCCTCCTTTCTACAATATTTATCATCAACAATTCTCATTTCATATTTTGTTGGTCTCCCATGTAACTCATCCATATTTAGACTATTAAGATCTTTGGCTTCTTCTATTATAGAGACTTTTGGATCAAACTTAGAAGAAAGAGATCCAAGTGTCCTTTGAATAATCGATAAATATTTCAAATGTTCATCAAGTCCTTTGATAATATCTACAACCTCATCAACTCGGAGTAAATAAGCAACAATGTTATCTACCTCCTTCATGTTCAAACCTTCAAAAACCCCTTGGTACATTTGAAAATTTGCCTCTTTTAGTTTGTCATCACGTTCTTAGATATTGTAAATCTTGTCCCAAACTTATTTTGTAGTCCCACAATGCATAATTTTCACAAACTCTTAGTTAGATAAACTAAGTAAAATAACATTTCTTACCCTTGCATTAGTTTTGCATGTTCACTTCCTAGCTTTATCTCTTGCAAGAGTATCTAGAATCTCATAGCCATCTGCAACAGATGTCCAAACATCAAATCTTAGTACCATCATATAGGCTTCCACCATTACCCTCCAAGATGCATAATTGGACCCATCAAATAATGATGCCTTGTTTGAAGAAAGAACTTCTTGAGCAACTAAGTGTGTTATCTCAGATCTACCTCAAGCTATTAAGCTTCTTCCAAGGAACTTGACTCTAATTTTAGACATCTAAAATTAATTAAATTAAATATTTAATTAATTTATTTTTCCTACATAATTAATTAATTTAATTATGTTACCCTTATTCCTCTCAGAATTTATTAAATTAAATTAAATTAATTTTGTCACTATAGTTCAATAATTGATTTATCAAATAAATAAATTATTTTCTATATTCTTCTAAAGTCAGTCAAATCATTAATCCTTCTAAATCCCATTTAGTTAGTTGATTTTAATTAATTAACTTGACCCAAGTGATTCCTACAAATCAATTTTTCCTAATCTCCACTTAATTTAATTAATTCTTCTAGAAGCCTAATTATCATTATTCCTCAAATTTTAATTCCTCCACTCATTCTCTCTCCTCTTGTCGAATTCTCCTAACTTATCCACTTTCTCTCTAATCTCTCATTAATCCACCTAATCTCCTCTCTTAATCATTTTCACAATCCTAATCACCATGATTAGGAGCAAGTTAACCATTTGCCATAAATGGTTTGTCCTCTCTCACCTTCCAAAACCTTAAATGCACCAACTTTGGTCATTTCAAGGATTTCAAATTTCTCCATTTCCCCATGCTCCCTCACTAATTCCTTTTCTCTCCTCTTTTTCCCATGCAATCCATTATTTGAGAATTTTTAATTCTCTTTCCATCTCCTAAGGAATTTTAAATTCCTTTTGTTCTCCCAATATACTTGGGGATCCCTTCCCCATGTACCTCTAGGTGTGTGGAGACAAGAAATGCCTTTATGGAAAATCTCTTGAATCCCACACCTTGTCCTCTCAATCCCTTCCATCATTTTCCTTCAATACTCACCCTTGATTCCAAATCAATCTTGACCCTCCATTTCTCCCTCCTCAAATATATAAATTGGGGTCTCCTCCCATTAATTTCACATCCATCATTTGTTCAATTTCATTATGCTAGTATAAGCTTAGAATCATCCATAGTATAATCACTATAGCCAAATTAGGTCCCCACACTTAGCCATTTTAGTGCTCATCCATCCAATCACTCATCTAGCCATTGTTGTTGTGTTGTGGAGAGAAATCCACACATAATCTTGGAGCCAATCCAAACAACTTGAGGAGGGGCGCATCTTCAATTTCACCAAAGGCTCAATCTGAGGAAGGATAAGAAGGTATAAGAGTTCTCATTTGCATTTGTTTTATCATTTAATATGCTTTTATAATTAATATATGCATTTGATTCATCGAACCATTTTCTTGTCTTCATTTTGGCATGCTTGATGGGACCCACCTCTTGGTTACTAATATTTTATTGAGATTTTGTGAAGTTTTAGCTACAAGTTTCTGGTTCAGTGTATTTGACTGCAAAATGACGTCTCCCTTGTAAGGAAGTAAAGTAGCGGAAACAACTTCCTACACTAACCTTGAGAGGAGGGTAATGCAAAACTTTTTAGATCATTATAACAGTTACAGAAAATAGAAATAGATATAATAGCAATCATACCACAACACAATGATTTACGTGGGGAAAACCCTTTCGGGAGAAAAACCCCACCCTCCAAAAGCAGCTCAATATTTTATTCAGCAATCAAAACAGATTACAACATACTTGCAGAGCAAGCTCTTCGCAGGAGTAGCACTAATCAGATATTCAGAGGCAACTCAATAGCCATAGGACTCTTACACTCGACCTCTATCTCTCACACCTCATAAATAGGAGATACAATACAGGAAACCGTCAAACGGTATTACAAAATCATGGGCTAAAACCACCTAATAAGGTGTAGCCGACCTTATCTCCCTTCTATGACATGTTAAAGCACACATCAACACGTGTCACTCCCTTTTACAGCTCATTTATGTATCTGATACAAATTATTTTTCCTATTTCAGGAGTACAAACTTCCGGAGGCCATAACTTGAGAACCGGGTGTCTGATTGACGAACCGTTTGAAGCGCCGGAAAGCTTGCGAAGTGCTCTATCACCTCGTAACCGGCTTCACCGGTTACGGCCACTTTTCAGGGCGTTTCGGAGCCTCTAAAGTCCCCAAAATTAAGTTTAAACATTTTATTGCACCCCTCCAAGACGAAAAACTTTAATATCTTCAAAACTAGCTGTGACCTTGCGACGCAACTTTACCGGAATGCTTATCTAGCCAACCAGAAGCTTCAGGGAGAGTTTCGCACCATTTCGTGCTCAAATGAAAACTTACTATAAATAGTAACCTCAAATAAATGCAAGGTTGAGACACCATTTTTCCCAACATCCCTGTCCTCTAGATCAACATCTTTGTTGTGCTTTGGTGTATGTGTCCTAAATTCAAAAAACAATTCCCGCTTTGTTTTGCAGGGTTCATAAATCGGCGTCTACATTTTGGGATTTGGTGTCTCTGCATTCAGTGTCTTTAGACACTTTTTCTTGAGCTTTTTTTTCATTTTTAATAATTCAAAAACACAAAAACAACTAAAAACTCATCTAAAATCACAAAAATACTCAAATTAGGCAATTTACAATCTTTCATATTAAAGTTTTTAGCATAAATTTAAAATTTTAGGCTAACTTAGTAGTTTTTGGGTTAATCGACGCATCAACATTTGTGTAGACATCTAACATTTGTGCTCTAGTTAGGTGTCTACATGTAACTTAGTTTCCTGCTTGTTTTTTAAATTTTTAAATTTAAATTTTTGCACTTAATATTTTCTTTCACAACAATGTTTAAATGTTTGTGTAGACGAGTAGCGTCTGCGCTTTACAACAACATCTCCACAAGTAATAAATTCAAAGTCAATTTTCAAATTTAAACTTCAAAATATTTTCCCTCTTTTCATGTTTTAATTTGTAGTTTAGGCCCTACATTGAGGTGTCTGTGTAGATGCTCACCGTCTGCGCAGACATTCAACGTTTGTGCTTGTGCTTCGATGTTTGTGTTGAGGCTATTAGGGGTTTAGTGTGCTGATCAAATTTGAGTTTTGTAGGCCTTAATCATGTGTCAAAGACAAGATTTTTAGACTGCTAATCTCTTTTTTTGCAGCTCGCTTTTCAAAGACATAATTTTCTCACTAGTATTAGTTTATTTTTGTTGCATTTATAGATTAGACAACTTTATTATGTGGGATTAAAATTAACATGTCTTCCTTTCTTGGTGAGATTGCACTTGTGTAGGGTGGACCCACCATCACACCTATTCTCCTCTCCCCTCACCTTAGCAGACCTTGGGTGATGAGAAAGGTTATTGACAACACCCACATTTTTCTTTTGCAGTCGAGGGCTATTCTTGATTGGGTCTTTCATCACCTCACAAGGGTAGTTCGAATTGGGACACGTTAGGGATATCGACTCTCTTGGCATGATCTTGAGAAGGTTTTTCGAGCCACTATATAAATATACCGGCCAGACGACTGAAGTACTGAGTGAATTCGACCTATGGGGAGGCCCCCTCTGCACCGATAAGCTCAGTTAAAGCCTTAAGTGGCTTGCTTCAAGAATCCATCATTGGATTAGTGATCCCTCAAAATTACACTAAGAACCTTGTTGTAGTAACCAAAATCACACATTTGATGGTGCAGGGGATTCAGATCATACCCTAAAGTTACCTCTCATGTACCCACTCAGGATGAGACATAATTCCCCGTATAATAGATCTTCGGATCTTCGAGGTATGAGAATATGGTATGCCCAAGAAGTGAGTGCACTGTAAGGCGGAGCCAGTGCTACCAGAATCTATATATGTCTTCTTGTTTGAGGTATTGCTTTGTGCAAAAGGCCTATCAAATGGTTTCCACTTTCCACCCTCAATTGTATGTCTAATGTGTGTTTTCATTTTGTGCAATACTAGTAAATTTGTTTGGGCTAATCTAGGCCCCCAATCACTTTTGCGCTTGTTATAAAGAGTTTCCCTTGGCCAATGTGTATTCATTGTCTGATTTTTTCTTGCCAAGAGTAGTCAACAATCAAGATCAACCAAATTTGACCAACTTTCAAAGTTTCACATCAAAACCGTCATTTAGCATCTCCGCTCTAGTAATTTTGAGTTTCAATGTCTCCACTTCCACTATTTCAATGTCTCCGCCCTACTTTGGAATCTCCACCCTCTCCATATTTCCAATCAATTTTCTTCATGCATCATAATTTCAAGTTTCTCAACCATCCAAAAAAGTCCATATACCGTCAGGTCAAGAAGAAGAAACCAAGTTATAAGCAACCCCTCAAGCGTTAAATTTTTTTATACATCAATCAAAATCTCTTGTTGAAGCATAGGACCTTCCTACATCGTTTTCACGATTATCTTCATGGTCACAACAATGAGTTTGATGAGGAGTATTTGAGAGAACATACTTTCCATCAGAGGTCAAGCTTGTTGCAATCCATCAATAGGGGTGGTCGTATCCCTTTGTCCAATTTACCTTCTCCACCAATCAATTATTGAGTCTTTGTCTATCTAGGTTAACCTTGCATTTCATCACATTTTACTTTCTCCAATCACTTTCTTTTCTCACATAATCATTATCACCTTCTAATAATTTTCACCTTCAATCTCTATAAGACTTAGCACAATCAATCAATTAAATTATCCAACTCAATCAATTAACCAATTTCATCCCAAGGTTAGAACTTTGTAAAAGTTGGATTTAGACCTTCATCCTTGATCAATCAATTGGATTTTGTGCTTGGGAAAGAATCTCCGCCAAGTAACTTTGTCTTATCATTGCGGGTTCATTGCGGGTTGATCAAAACCCTTATCATTTGTCTTATTTTTTCTTAAGGATGTTAATCTACCCTAAGTAGAAGAGGACTTGATCAATATCATAAGGTCTAAATTTTTACCTAGTGTGGTTGTCACTTTGCTTGTGGTCTACATCATCAATCTCTCACCTCAATCCTAATCCAAGCACTAAGGTTACTCATGTATGGTCTTGAATCGCTAACCAAAAAGAAAAAAATGGTCATCGAAGGCAATGAGATGCCTAAGACTAGTCACCACTTCGATCAAGATCCACAACAAGAAGAAACAATTGTTGATCAACTTGAGCTTTCTCCATGTGTCCAATCTTTTGTTGATGATCCTTACAATCAAGACATGATAGAAACATTTTTCAAACATAATCCTAATGGGCTTATAGCTCATCTTATCACTCAAGGAGCACACTTGCCCCCAACATTCGACTGGTCTATCCTTGACAAACTGTCAGAAGTTGACCTCATAGATCAACCTATTGTTGACACCATTCTATACCCATAACCTACAACATCTACACCTACAAACTCTCTACCCCCAATTTCCATATCTCAAAGTGTCTCCCATCCAACCACATCTCAACCTCTTAGGTTGACCACACCTCTTCATAATTCCCTCAATCACATCTACACAAGTTTGCCTCCTGCTAGCACTATCTGCGGGTCACATCCTCAAGTCACATCACAACCTTCTGTTTATTCATACCAATATATTGGTGGTGGTGGTGTTCCATCCTCATCTAATCAAATCCCCGAGTATAACATATATCATTATGTCACTCATGTCCCTAACCAACAACTTGATCTCATGAAAACAATTTAGGAAATGAAGGACCTTATTAAGAATCTTAGGAATGGGACAAACAAGAGACCCTACACTTTCGAGGAAATATGTCCTTGTCCCTATGATCCTTCTATTTCAGTCGCAACCTACCAACCTGGTTTTGAAATGCCTAAATTTAAAAAATACAAAGGCAAGGGTGATCCTAGAGACCATGTTCATGAATTTTATATCTTATGTCAAGAGGTCTCTTATAGTGGCATATACCTTAGAAGACTTTTTCTAAAGAGTCTTAGTGGGGAAACCCTCGCTTGGTTTTCTACCTTACCCCATCGCTCCATCAAGTCTTTTCTAGACCTAGCAGAAAAGATTGTGTCTCACAATGCCTACAACATTGAGAATGATGCTTCCATGATGGACTTGTGTAATACAAAGTGAAGGCCTGGAGAAACCTTCACCAACTTCCTCTAAAGGTGGCAACATCTCATCAATAAATTTCCTTGGGACATACCGGAACCACACCAAGTGGAGTTATTTCAATGCAACTTGGTACTTGAGTTATCTAGACCTTTGACCTATTAATGTTTGAGTACCTTTGATGAAATACCCAAGAAAGGCTTAGCCTTAGAGTGTGTACTCTTAGAGGAAGGAACATTAAAACATTATAAAAAATCAAATCAAAATTCCTCCTCTTACAATGACAAGCCAAAGTATTAGTCTAAGAGAAAGAATGTTGTCAATGATGAAGTCACCGATACCAAGTGTGTCCAAATAAGTTCCACCCCGTCCAAACCCACCACCACCAACAACTTCATCAACAATCAATCCAACCCTCACAATCAATCCAATTCCCATAATCAATCGCAACCCCACAACAATCCTTTCATCCAAGGTTGACCTCCCCACTCCAAAAATCAGTCCCAATGCGAGTATACCCTGCTTGTTGAACCCATTAAGGTCATCTTCCAGAAGCTAGTCAGGGTTGGCATTGTCTTTCCGATAACACGCCCTTTCAATCCCAATCAACCTAAACTTTGATTGTATAATGAAAACAAATATTGTGAATACCATCGTGTCAATGGCCATGATACACGTAAGTGCATGAAATTGAAACATTATATCCAAGACCTTATTGACAAGGGTGACATTGAGGCTGATATCACCAAACCTGGTAACTTGAATGAAAAACTTAAAATGTATCATGATCCATTTCCTAAGATGGTAAGGGAAAAGCCTCATCATCTCACGTCATCAATTAGGACTATACCAATTATGTATTCGACTTTGACTCCTTGGTACGCCACATAAAACCTGTCTATACCCATGTTAACACCATCACAATCAAAGGAGTTGATCCCCCTCCCGCCACTCACAGACCCAAAGTCACCATTCATGGTATCCCTCCTCCACAATCCTCAAACTGATCCCCTCAAGCAAAAATAGTCATTCAAGGTGCCGCACCTTCTAATTTCCAAAATGACTGTAATGCCAATACTCGCAGAGGAAGAGTAACTGTCCAGGGAGCTCATCTCCCTCCCCCGCAACCCCCCATGTCAGCCACCTGCCAATATGACATCCTTGATCATATTTAGAAAACTCCTACATAGATCTCCATCCTTGAGCTCCTCAAGACATCCCCCATCCACAAAGAGATCATTTAACAAGCTCTCCTAGAGTCCCATGTCCCCGACAATATCAATGCAGCCCAATTTCAAGCCCTTATTGGCAACCTTGCTGAGCACAACCATCTTGTCTTCACATCCAAGGATGCACCTGCTAATGACCCATCTCACAATAAGCCCCTCCACATTGAAGCTATTATCTAGAAGCACAAAATCAAAAGGGTCCTTATAGATGGTGGATCTATCTTAAATCTTTATACATACAAGTTAATTAAATAATTGGGAATCTTTGAAGAATTGGTTGATCCATCTAAAAATATCACAATAAAGGCCTATAATGATGCATAAATAATTTCCAAGGGCACCATAACATTACCTCTTCAAGTGGGCCCTGCAATAATGGATACAACATGCCAAGTCTTGGACCTTGACCTCCCATATAACATCCTTCTCAGTCATCCATAGATCCATTCTATTCAATCTGTCCCATCCACCTACCATCAATTCCTAAAATTCCCCTTCAATGGTAGAGAAATCACTATCCCTGCTAACCTGCAACCCTTCCAATATTGCAAACTCCTTGAAGGGAAGCACCGCTAACATTGTCCACTCAATTCACCTGCTCCACCACCTCCATTTGATCCCTCAAATGTTGCCTCCACTTCATCTCAACCCAAGGTCAAGGTCAAAATCATTGATAATAGTTGTAAAGAATACACCCTTCAGAATGTTATCTATGTGGGTCAACTCCCACCCTCTCCCAAGTCATATGGAAAGCCGAAAGAAATCAAGAAACAAAGAAAACCCACCTTGAAATGCAAGAAAACCACCTTCCAGCAGTGGGGTCCACTCAATGAAGAAAGATTGGAAACCGATGTCACCTCTTGGCTGTATTGGGAAGAAAATGAAGCACCAACAGATGTACCCAAGTAACTGTATCCCTAAGGCATTAGCCATGGTAGATAAGATGGGTTATAAAGGGAACAGTCTCAGACCACAAGAATAGGGAATCAAAACACTGATTTCACCCATCTCAAGATATAAAATAATAAGGGCTTGGGTTACTCACCAGTGCCTAAGATCACTATTGTTGGTACCCCGACAGATCCTCCTACTAAAGTTGAGGACTCCAATGAAGAGGAATTCCATGAAATGCTTTCTGTGTACCTCAATGACATATTTGACGATGCTTATGTGAACACCATCTCCCCTATCATCCCTTCCACCTCATCCAAACTCCAACTCTTACACCTTGAACTAATTGATTGGAATCAATGAGGACAACCCATTTTGGATATTTGTGCTGATGATAATGCCCTCTTTAAGTTACTTACCATGCAAGACCTCGAGAACCACACTTTTGTCAATGGAATTTAGCTCCATGGGGAGGCTTACTTTGGTAGCCAGGTGAACTCCTTCAGTCACAAAAATGAAAATAAAAATAAAAATCAGTAGTCCCTTGGTGAAAACATCTTTGAGGTGTCTTTGGACACAAAAGTAGTAAAAATAAAGGGCACATCTTCTCATGAAAACTTGGATCGTGTGCTCGAAGATGAGGGACTTGACCTCCCTACTGTGGTTCCCCCACATTAGGAAAAATCACCTTTACTCATTAAGGAAACAAACAAAATCAATTTGGGTATAGAAGACACTTCGTAGAATGTGGTCATAGCCAAGTACCTTATAGATTAGGATAGAGAAAACTTCATGAGCTTTTTAGATGAGACAAAAATCAATTTTGCCTAGTCATATGATGACATGCTTGGCCTTGACCTTGACTTGGTAGTACATAATCTTGTTGTTCATCTAGATGCCAAACTAGTTAAGTAGAAACTATGCAAGATGCACCCTCATATTACCCTCCTAGTCAAAGCAGAATTACAAAGGATGTTGGATGTCGGTTTCATCAAAAACATTGATTATCCAGAGTGGGTTTCCAGCATATTACCCATCGACAAGCCTGATGGGGGCATAAATATATGCATAGGCTTAAAAGACCTTAATAAAGCATGTCCCAAAGATGATTTCCCTCTACCTAACATAGAAATTACTGTAGACCTAGCGACCAGACATGAGATGATTTCCTTGATGGATGGGTTTTCTGGATACAATTAGATAAGGATTGCTAATAAAGATAACCATTAGACAACATTGAATACACCATGCGGTACCTTTTGTTACCGAGTCATGCCCTTTGGTCTAAAGAACTCAAGAGCTACATATCAAAGACCGATTACCACCATCTTCCATGATCTCTTACATAACATAATGGAAGACTATGTAGATAATCTCCTAGGAAAGTCAAAAACAAGGGATGGACACATCCCCGACTTTAGGAAGATCTTTGAGATACTTGACTATAAACTGCACCTAAATCCTAAGAAATGTGTATTCAACATTACATTAGGAAAAATCCTTGGATTTATAGTCTCTCGTAGAGGAATAGAGGTGGACCCAGCAAAAGTGAAAGCTATAATGGAAACGCCTCCTTATAAAATACTCAAACAACTCCACAAACTTCAAGGGAAACTTCAGTCAATCCACAAATTGATTGCACAATTGGTAGAGATGTGTCACCCATTTGCACACCTCTTAAAGAAAGATATTAAATTAAAATGGGATTGTTTGTTCCACAAGGCCTTTGACAAGTTAAAAGAATATATGGCTTCCCCTCCAGTTTTGATGCCTTATACTTTGAGACAACCACTCCTCTTGTATATATCAGCAATCATAGTGTCACCGAGGGCATTATTAGCACAAACGAATGACCAAGGAAAGGAACATGCAATATACTACATTAGTTGCATGCTCATCAGATATGAACTCAATTACACCTCAATAGAAAGAGCTTGTCTTGCAATAGTCTTCAACACATAGAAACTGTGACACTATATACTCAACAACAACTACAAGACTAGGTTAATAGCAAATATTGATCCTCTAAAATACTTGTTGTCCAAATTTGCTCTCACAAGTCACACAACTAAATGGTTCATGCTCTTAAGTGAATTTGACGTTGAGTATGTAGATCTGAAAGCCATCAAGGGACAAGTTATAGCAAATCAAATAGCAGATGCTCCTTTACAAGGTGACCACCCCCTTATCATAGAATTTCCTGATGACTCCATCATGACTATCACCACATCTTCAAAATGGTAGTTGTATTTTGATGTTTCTTGCACACAAAATGGATTAGGGGCAGGTATCTTATTGGTTACACCTCAAGGGGACTGCATCCCTAAGTCATATAAAAAAGCCTTTGCTTGCACAAACAATATAGCGGAGTATGAAGCCTTAATCACTAGGATCTGTTTGGCTATCCAATTGAAGATCACAAAACTGCATGTCTATGGTGATTCTCAATTTGTCATCAAATAAGTAAATGATGAATATCAAACTAAGGGTGACAAGTTACTCCCTTATCGCAACATGGTCAAAGATCTCAAAAAACATTTCACTCTCATTTAGTTTGATCAGATCCCTAAGATAAATAATAGAGCTATTGACACCACGACTACAATTGGCTCTCTCTTGCAAATTCCAACAAATAGTCAGAAGTGTGAGTTCTTGGTTGAACAACTCATGGTACCAACATATGCTATCCCCATATCAGAAATGGTGTGTGTCCTTGTTGGTCCTAACTCCCCTTGGTACCAAGAAAAAATCGCCTACCTATGAGACAACATTATCCCTCCTCACCTCACCAAAACCCAACAACAAACCTTTATCTATCGATTCGCCCAATATTCTATCCTTGGTGACACCCTCTTTCTAAGGCATTTTGATGGATCCCTCCTAAGGTGTTTGGACAAAGAGGAGGCTGAATGGGCACTATGCGAAGTGCACAAAGTTATTTGTGGAGCACACTCAAGAAACCTCACTCTAGCTAAGAAACTCTTACGCATGAGATACTAGTGGCCTACAATGGAAGAAGATACATACACTATGGGAAGAAATGTATCCCCTATCAGAAACAAGGCAACAAAATCTATGTACCTTCTCAAGATCTGCAACTGTTTATCACTCCTTGGTGCTTCTCTCAGTGGAGGCTCAATGTCATAGGGAAAATCCACCTCGCCTCATCTAACAGTCACAAATTCATAATAACTATCACAGAGTACTTCACCAAGTGGGCAGAAGCTATACCCCTCACCTTAACTCCTAGAAAACAAATTTCCAAGTTTATCTTGAACTACCTCATCTAATGCTATGTAATTCCTAAGGTAATCATCAAAGAAAATGGAAGACCTTTTAAAAACTAGGATGTTAAAGAATTTTACTAGAAGTTTTCCATCCAACATCGCTTTTCCTCCCCATATTATCCATAAGGTAATGGTCAAGCTGAGGCTTCAAATAAAACCCTTATCAAAATCCTCAAGAAAATGGTCAATGAAGCTAGCTATGATTGGCACTTGCAACTTCATCCTGCCCTTTGGGCCTACTACACAAGCATCCGCACTCCTACAGGAGCCACCCCATACTCCCTAGTCTTCAGTTCTGAAGCTATTCTCCCCCTTGAGATCGAGATCTTGTCACTCAGGGTGTCATTGCAAAATATTCTCCCTGATGAAGAATATAGAGTGGCTAGATTGCAAGAGTTGGAACTGCTAGATGAAAGGAATCTATAGACCTTAAATCAACTTCGACTATATCAAAACCATTTATGGTTAAGTTACAACAAAAAGGTCAAAACCCGAGAGTTTAAGATTGGTGACCTTGTGCTTATGGAAAATAAAAAGAATCTTCAGGACTGAGAGAAGAAAGGCAAGTTTGAGCCTAACTAGCTTGGACCTTATGTGATCATTGCAAAATACAGACTAGATGCCTATCAGTTCGTCACTCCTAAAGGAGATCCCTTGGATGAACCCATGATTATCATGCACCTGAAGAGATTCTATGCCTAGTCTTTAGAGGTTATTAGTATTAAAAAATTAGAAAAGAGCAAAAAAAATAAAAAAATCATAAAAGAAAGAAAAAAGAAAAGAAAAAGAGAACAAAAAAGTAAAAAGAAAAATCAAATCGTCCATTAGTGAAAACCACTTTGTGGTGCTATGGGTAAGTACCTTGGTAAAAAACCTATTTTTAGGCATAAGGTAAATAAGCTAGATCCATCATCTCACAAGACAAACCGGCTTTCTAGAGCTAAGACTTAAAGAATTTACACCTCCCACTAGCCTGCCCCACCAGCCTCATGGTTTTGTCATTTTTGTAGTGTTCGCAACCAAATTCCTCTTCCCGACATCGTAAAACCTATTACTCCCAACCACCTATCCAACTTCCATATTTTATTACTAATGTTAGGAATTAATTCACCTCCAATCCATCATCTTCTTGTCCACTTCTCTCAGCACCCATCCACACTAGAATTCGAATGATTTCTGAATTATCTACAATTAATAAATTCTACTCCCTCTTCTGCTTCGCCTCATCCCCCCTTCACGAGATGATGAGCTTTTGTCTGAACTATGAATAAGGATCATCCCATCACACTGAGCTTCGATCCCATCACACTGAGCTTTCCTCAATTTATGAGCTTATCCCATCAAATTGAGCTTCTTCTTGACTTGCATGTCATCCAAACACCCATCCACATGAGCTTAATCGAGTCTTTGCAGTCAGTCTCACATCTGCAACAATGTGTACACACCATCTACTCTATTGCCCATGCAGTCCTATCAATCACCCTTGCCCATTAGGATGCATCCTTCCCATGTCAAGCAATCTATCAATCCCACTAATCATGCTCTTGGCAAGAGATGTTAGTTGGCCATGTGCATGTCATTTGCATGATTTGATCTGTTGCTTTGATTTGTATCTTTGTGCCCTATGACTACTCCTATCTACGACTGTTGGGATCATTCTATATCTTGGTATGTCTCAAGTTGGTGTATACTAAGGCATTTTTTTGTGGTATGACATGTTTGAGGGTCTCTCTTGCATAATGCGATGATCCTACATTTAAATCATCATGATGTTTGCAAGGTTGTGTGCAAGAAGTACCTATTATCTAAGAGTCTATTCCACGCCTCAAATTTTCAGGACATCCTGATTCCTATAATTTGTGATATAGATCATCCTTGGTAATATCAAAACTAGGTTTGCTCTCCACATCAACACAACAACAAATCTCCCCACTTCATACACTCCATTTTGCATTCCATCTCACCTCCCTTTTTCATTTTTGCAGACCTCAATTTATTCACTTCTTCCCCTTCTTTCGTCCAGTCCTATATCATTGTAGTATGGTTGACACATTATAGAAAATTGTCTCACTATCACTATCATTTAGTTGCATCTTTTTGCATCTTCATTAGGTGTATAATCACTTAGTTGCACTTTTTAGAATCATTTTTATTATCATTTTAGGTTCATTTTCATTATTATTATCATTTAATATTACAACTTTTTGTATTCTCATCATCATCATTGCATCGCCACTTAGTTGCATATTCACTTATTAACATTTCATCATTATCATTTAGCATTATTATCATTATAGGTTCATTTTCATCCTCATCTGGTATTACATTATCATTACATTTTTCATCCTAGGTGCATTTTATCACGATCATATAAATACATTCATTTTTGCATTCATTATCATATAAGTAATTTTTCAATTAGAAACATCCATTGCAATTAATTTTATTTAGTTGCATTGCATTTATTACATGTAGGTTCATTCATATTGCATTACATAACAAATAAATCACAATACATCCATCAAATCATATGTACATCAGGATCAATGAATAAGAACATCCATTTGCATTTCATAAATAACCAATACACAAATATACTGCATAATCACCACATCATAAGCATCCATTATAGAATAAACATAATCAAAACATGATAGATGAAAATCACATATCATATAAGTACACATCAAATCAATCACATACATACATCCTGCATCCACAAGCATGTTAGGAGCATCATATAGAATACATATGCATACATCGTATCCATACATCCTGCATCACAATCATGTTAGATCATAAGCATCACAATAATCATGTCATAATCATCATCCATCACATATAAATAATAAATTCCATAATAAAAACCATATACATATTGCCATCAAAACTGCATCTCATCTAATATATATGTCAAAAATAAAAAAAATCAATGTCTCCAACTATAGTACAATGATATCACTGAAGTGTCAAAATGTAACACATTACATAATAGGGTGCTAGCCTAGACTCTCCCTATCTCCTGTGCCTCTTGAGGACCCTACTGGTGGTGGTCGATAAACTCTCATACCCACAGACTCTCCTAATGTCCGAGTCCATGTCTCAGTCTGTCTCGACTGTGTGTGCTCGATAAAGGAGGGAGCCCACTGATCCTGTGGAATTGATCTCTTGTAGAGGCTCTAGTAATATTGAACCTCTCATAGGGCTCTATTTATTGCCCTTTGTGCATCTAAGGCCTTTGTAAACAAGGTCATATGTTGCAATCGGTTTAGTTCTCGTCGAGCTACATCCCTCTCGCCTCGTAGTTTAATTGCCTCTGCCTCTGACCTGCTCAGCCTAGCTCAAAAGGTCTCAAGCTTGTCATCCATCCTCTGCATCTCCTCCCATACCTGCCCTATGGTCCCACCACTCCTATCCTCCTCCAACATCCTTTCAACCTCAATTGCATCAGTCCTGATGCTATCTCTCTCTGAGATGGATACCTCCAGATCTTGTTCTCCCTCTTCTCTCATTCAGCCTACCTCCTCTTGTAAGTTATCCACTTGAGCCCTCTCCTGATCTACCCTCTATTGCTCAATGGCTACCTCATCCTCCATGATCTGTGCCCTATCCCTATCTATGTCCTGATCCAAAACTGCTTGTGGTATCTATCTTGTTATTGCTACCTCCCCTCCTTCCTATCCCCCCTCTCCAGCTAGTATATCCATTAGCTCGACCCCCTCTCCTGCTCCCTGATCCTGTGGAGGTCTTACAATCTATCCCATAGGTGCTTGAACCTATAGGGGCACCTCCACATATGGTCCTTGTTTCCCTCTCCTCCTCCTCCTCTGTCCTCCTCGATGCATCTATCCTTGTCCCCTCGCTCCTCTGACAACCTCTCCCTCCCCTGGTCCACCCCCCTCGCCATTGATGACCTCATCCACTGATGGATCTAGCTCATCCCACTTTAGGACTCCTAAAATAGTCAATTGAATTGGTAGATGTGCATCCCACCAAGCAGTGTAGGCTCCTATGCACCCCAGGTCATCTCCCACCTGCAGTCTCTCATCCCATGGTACTGTACCCGCCCCTCTCTAGCTCTGTCGTACTACAAATGGACCCACAACATCTCCTCATGTGGCACTCTCCCTAGTAATCCAAGGATGTGTGCATTCTTGACTAATAATATCCTGGATCAAACCAAAATATCTCATGACCCTATGGGGTGGATATTGATCAATGACATGAAAGGTCCACCCAAAGAGCCAACACTCACTCTGCACACATGCCAACTGTCAATCGCGCCTCTAGTGCTTGGAGTTTCTGAACAACCACCATGTGAATACCATAATCTTGTCCATGATCCTCCTCCATAACCATATGCAATGACCTGAGCATAATGCAATAGACCTTTGTACCTGTCCACATAATGGTAGTGTGGCCTGCAATCCTGTACCCCTAATGGTCGTGTGACGGTGATTTGCTCCCACACCCAAATGTGTAATAATCTAACGTCGGTCCCAAGGTTCTTATAACCTTGGTATACACACATATGGATCTCATGATAGAGTTGTCCCAACATCACCGCTCCCCATGCGCACTCCACCCCATCCTCCAACATATAATACATACACCTTCTCCACAAGATAGAAAAATCATGCTCGCTCAAGTCAGGCATCATCTGTCCGCTAATCAACCGGCAAATGAATATGGCCAAACGAGGAATCCTTTGCCTCTACATCACCTACCATAGATGCATCCTCATCCTATCCATAGGTAGGTCTTAAAACTCCAATATCCTCCACAAATAATCCTCCCCATGATCCAATCTATACTGCACTATCACTCCTTTGATCAGAACCTTCTGGATCCACCAGACATCGAGGAGGGTGATGTTCGCATCACCTATCAATAAATAGAAAGTACAAGTCTCACTACTCCATCACTCCACCAATGCGGTGATCATCATGGTGTGTGCTCAAATTCACGACCATCATCCAACAAACCTGAGTCCCAGTGAGTTAAGAACAACTCGCTCATCTCCATCCAATCGCTGCTACAAGGCCATCATGGGATCCCAATGCTCTCATGACTCTATGATAGGAAGGTCCTTCTACACCAAACCAACTCATTTCATTAGCCTATTCTAGCCTATACTAATCACTTTTCATATCCAGGGCATCGTTTTGCCTTAGGTGCAAATGTCGAAACCATGTCTTGTGCGTTGGTTTGCCGAACGAAGATGTCATTCTGCAGTTTGCCCCCTTTTTCCCTCTGTAGACTATTTCACATCTGCGTAGATGGGGAATTCCTATGTAGGCGTTGAAGCCCCACAGAGATGTCAAAACGACGATTGACGTATGTGCCCCACCTACTTTCCCCCCTAATAAATGCTAAAATTCACGCCAACCTACAAAATGACAAAGTCAAGTTGGGGTACTTATCGGTGGTTCGTACTCGGCCAGTCGCTGGTATCGTCGGATGCTCTCATCATAGTGCTCATGGTGTGGAGTGTGGGCCATCTCTCCTGAGTGCTCTGGTCTCTCTCAATCTCCAAGGTGTATGTGTGACAATGACCCCTCCTTGGGCCCCATGTGGCTTATATAGGGTCCCCCTTTGCCCTTTTTCTTCCCCTTCTCCGTTTTTCTTCCAAATTCTTTTTCTCCCTTTGCTTTCTCTTCCTTCTCTCTTTTCTTCTATCTTCTATTTTCTTCTTTTCAAGAATTTTTCTAAAAAAATTTAAGAAAAAAATTTCTCGGTAAAATTCTCGAGGGGGCATACACCACCCACGTCTTCATGCTGGGGCATCCTTTTCTATCTTTTACCCACCGCCAATTTTGCCGCTACATAAAAGAGGGGCAAAATGAAGACGTCTAAAATTAATTAGATTAAATATTTAATTACTTTATCCTTTCTACGTAATTAATTAATTTAATTATGTTATCCTTATTCCTCTCAGAATTCATTAAATTAAATTAAATTAATTATGTCACTATAGTTCAATAATTAATTTATCAAATAAATTAATTATTTTTCATATTATTATAAAGTAAGTCAAATAATTAATTCTTCTAAATCCCATTTAATTAATTAAGTTGACCCAAGTGATTCCTACAAATCACTTTTTCCTAATCTCCACCTAATCTAATTAATTCTTCTAGAAGCTTGATTATCATTATTCCTCAATTTTTAATTCCTCCACCCATTCTCTCTCCTCTTGTCAAATCCTCCTAACTTATCCACTTGCTCTCTAATCTCTCATTAATCCACCTAATCTCCTCTCTTAATCATTTGCACAATCCTAATCACCATGATTAGGAGCGAGTCAACCATTTGCCATAAATGGTTTGTCCCTTCTCACCTTCCAAAACCTTAAAATTGCACCAACTTTGGTCATTTCAAGGATTTCAAATTTCTCCATTTCCCCATGCTCCCTCACTTCCCAAAGAATTTTTAATTCCTTTTCTCTCCTCTTTTTCCCATGCAATCCATTATTTGAAATTTTTTAACTCTTTCCATCCCCCAAGGAATTTTTAGAATCCTTTTTATTCTTCCAATGTACTTGGGGATCCCTTCCCCATTTATCTCTAGGTTTGTGGAGACAAGAAATTCCTTTATGGAAAATCTCTTGAATCCCACACATTGTCCTCTCAATTCCTTCCATCATTTTCCTTCAATCCTCACCCTTCATTCCAAATCAATCTAGACCCTCCATTTCTCCCTCCTCAAATTTATAATTTGGGGTCTCCTCCCCTTCATTTC
The DNA here is from genome assembly GCF_030272615.1 of Cryptomeria japonica. Classification (NCBI taxonomy): domain Eukaryota; kingdom Viridiplantae; phylum Streptophyta; class Pinopsida; order Cupressales; family Cupressaceae; genus Cryptomeria; species Cryptomeria japonica. The sequence goes on from NC_081405.1 coordinate 272,887,457, forward strand.
ACATCCATCATTTGTGCAATCTCATGATGCTATTATAAGCTTAGAATCATCCATAGTATCATCACTATAGCCAAATTAGGTCCCCACACTTAGCTATTTTAGTGCTCATCCATCCAATCACTCATCTAGCCATTGTTGTCATGTTGTGGAGAGCAATCCACACCTAATCTTGGAGCCAATCCAAACAAGTTGAGGAGGGGAACATCTTCAAATTCATTGAAGGATCAATCCAAGGGAGGAGGAGAAGGTATAAGAGTTCTCATTTGCTTTTGTTTTATAATTTTATATGCTTTTATGATTAATACATGCATTTGATTCCTCTAACCATTTTCTCATCTTCACTAATATCAATTGTTAAGAACACATATATACTAAGAGGTGGGGGATGAATCAATATATGAAAAATTCAAACTTATTCAACATTGATTATCATTAATAACTTCTCCAAGTGTCACAACTTATCTCTCAACCAAAACATTAGAATAGTTACCAAATCTTACGCTATCATTAGAGTATCTATGCAAGTTGTAAATGTAATCACACATCAGCACATAGGAACACCAAATATACATGGAGACCTTGAAGGGAAAAACCATGGTGAGAATAGTTGCTTGGATGAACAACCCAAATCTAGACTCACAAAGTAGGAATATAATAAGGGAATTACAATATGAAGTGGGCACCATCCTACTAGAGACATCAATCTCCAATTAGATTTGTAGGCACAAACCTACAGGAGACATCAATCGCCTACTTCAAGATTTGAGTACCAACTCAACATGTGAGACACCAATCTCAACACTATGTAGGAGATATAAATAACATACCTCCAAACTAAATAAATAGCTTGTTTTTATATGAACAAATTCATAACACTCTCACATAGTACATATGATCTTTTGATGAAACTATGCAATGATTGAAATGTAACTCATATAACATCGCTCCAAGTTCACATCAATCATAACATATACCAAATAATTACATTGATACACATATATATATGTACATATACATATATATGTATATATATACATATATTCATACATATATATGTACATATATATGTATATGTACATATATATACATACATATATATGTACATATACATACATGCATACATACATACATACATACATACATACATATTTATATATATATATATACATACATACATACATACATATATACAAATACATATACATACATACATACATACATACATATGTATGTATGTATATATGTACACACATATATATGTGTGTGTATATACATATATACATATATATATATATACACACACATACATGCATACATAGATACATAGATACATACATATATATACACATATGTATGTATGTATATATATGTATGTATACATGTGTATGTATATATATGTATGTATGTATGTATGTATGTATGTATGTATGTATGTGTATGTATGTATATGTATGTATGTACATCTATATACATATATGTATATATATATATATATATATACATACATACATACATACATATATATACACATATGTATGTATGTATATATATGTATGTATACATGTATACATATATATATATGTACATACATACATATATATACATACACATATGTACCTATGTATATATGTATGTATGTATGTATGTATGTATACATACATATATATACATATATACATATATGTGTACATATGTACATATATATATGTATGTATATACACATACACACACATATATATACACACACATACATGCATACATACATACATACAGACACACACACACACATATATATACATACATACATGCATGCATACATACATACATACATACATACATATATATACACATATACACATATATACATACATAGATACATATATATACACATATACATACATACATACATACATATATGTATGTATGTATGTATATAGATATATGCATACATACATACATATATGTATGTATGTATGTATGTATATAGATATATGTGTATATATATATATGCATATATATGCATATATACATATATATGCATATATACATATATATACATATACATTTACATATATATATACACACATATATATATACATATAAATGTATACATATATACATATATATGTATATGTTATTCTCAAAATTGAGAAACCCAAGTTCACCTGCAAACTACCTATGAGAAAGCCAATCTCAATCAATGAAAAAGCTTCAGGGCTTGGAAATTATTAACATAGGATCCTAATGATCCTCCTACACTTCATGTTCTACAAGACCTGGGGGGGACACCCTTTGATGCACAAAGTACAACCAGTTACAAACATATGACATCAATAAAGGCAGATAAATCTCACATGGCTCAACAACAAGGAGGTTATTGCAGATGGGCTAGATCTACATTGACATCTCAACAAGATTGGAGCATGAGATAGCTGGAACATCTAAAACTACAAACATAAAAGAAAATGGATACTTGATATTTTAAAATCTCTGAGAATCCCTAGAATCTACAAGACCAATGCCTTATCCAAGGGCATGGAGTCATACATCAAACTGAAAATGAAAACCTCTATTGCAAATCCAATTTATTAAGAAAGATATCCTTGTATCAATGCCTGACATTGATACATTCTAAACTCAAATAGAGGTTCATACATATCCAGACATTATCCTGAATCCAAAATGATTATTCATAGAGTTTAAACTCTCCCTTGAAGAGTACCTAAGAACACTCATTACACTCCCACTTTGAGAGGACAAACCCAAACTCCCTTGAAGACTAGTTTCATTGAAAATAAGAGAAGTCCTAGAGACAATCCAATAAATTGTATATATGCCTTACATATATGTGACCTGCAACAAAAAAACATTTACAGCAAGAAGATACTCTATTGCTTGAAAATGAACATTCACTGTACAAATTTTGGGAAAAAACTCAAAAAATGGAAATCGAGATTCAGGAGCCTTCCTCACAAAAATCTAGAACCCTTACAAAATGAGAATACTCTAGAATAAGAAGGCAGAGAGGACAAAATCAGATTTCATTCTCTAATAATGACAACCACCCTATCTTTCAGCATTAACTGATTCGCTCAACTTGGCCTGCAGAAAATCCAATCCTTCTGACTGAAACATCCAATCTGAGATCTCAAGGCAACTGCCCCAAAAAATCTTTCCGTAGGTTACACTTGACTATAGAATCAGATTCCTTGGATTGAGAGCTTTCCAACGATAAACAACACTTGTATATCAGGTAAAAATATAATCCCTTCAGTCATCAATCCTTTTGTAGGTCAGTTGTTCAATTCTCCACCTTTTCACCATAGTCAAAAATCATATTTTAGACCTTTGAATCTTCCTGGGCAGACATCTGCCACATGACACCTTCTGATTCATTCCGGGGCCCTTATCCTGCCACGTCAGCACTATCCGAGCTCATTGCCAGAATGAATCTCTTTGTTTCTTCCTCAGCTTGCTTGTTCTTTATTTTCTCTAGACTGCTCTTCTTTTCTATCAGGCCCCACCACTTGGTCGCCAAGTTGCAGCTATTAGCCATCGTGCAACTTTTTGTTGCGACTTGGTGACAACTGTTGATCTTCCTTAGATCACCGTGATCTGCCCTAACTTGCTCGACCTTTACCTCACTTGAGCAGCTCCCTCTATCACTTTCTCTTCTAGCGGGCCTGACACGTGTCACATCTTGACTTCCCCTTGGACCCATCTACCTGCCACATTGGACTTACCACTGGCCTTGGGCCCGCCCTGATTCTTCTTATACTTCCGCTACGTGGTAGGTCCTGACTTGCCCCATGCCCACCTAGACTGCCACCTCAATTGCCACCTGGTTAGTCTCTATGTCGCAGGTGATAACCATCAAGCACTTTCACATGGTGGTATAGCGACGGTCATAGATCTTCCCTCAAGCTGCTCAAACCTTAACGCCTGACCCATCCTCTCTTTTAGCGCATGTACTTTGTCACCAAGTCGCATGGCATAGTCGGCGATCGCTTTTGCATCGTGACATGCCGACAACCATTTGATCATCTCGACCAACCGTTGATCTTCCTAAACCCACTTGGCCTTTAGCTTCTCTGAATGGCCCTCGCCTATGCCATAGTGTCACCACTTGGCATCTCAAGATTCACTCAGAGATCTTCCTAGACTCCACCTATCCAGTCAAGCCTGCCACTCGTCAACCTTTGGTTCACCACCTAACCCACCTGGACCACCAATTCATCTCCACCTGACCCACCTGGATCACCAAGCCATCATTTTGTCTCATCGAAACCGCAGTTTCATTGATGCCTTCACTTTTCAATGGACCTAGTTGATGTCTCTTCGATGTGCCCTTTTTGATGGAACCAAGCATTTGTTGAAATGCTTTCACATCTCATCAACACCTTAGTTTCATCAAAACCCTTCATTTTGATAAAACTGATGCCTTCGATGAGTCTACTTTGAGATCTATCGAAACCAAGGTCTGCTCGACATTCATCTGCCATCTATTCTACCGCATCATCACTACTAGGCCTTCCACCTCATCAACTACATCTCACCACATGACACCTCATGATTTTCTCAGAGCTTACCTCAGTGCCACCTAGCCTTCCAAGTCATCAATTGCCAAGTCGCGCCCTTTAACAGTCGACCACCTTCATCTTGTAGTATAGCGATCGTCATCTGATCTTCTACAACCTGCTTGCTTTTTAATTTCTCCTTTTGCTGCAAAATTAGGCCGCTCTGAGATGCACGTACATGTGGGGGGCCCACCACTTTTCTGAGTGACACCTTGCCAAAATCTCGTAAGCTTTGACACTAAGGATGCACGCGACTGAGTATTTAAATACAGCAAATTTCCTCTACACAACCAATGTGGGATAAATGTTTATGCCTAAAAGTTCATTTCTTTTGCAAACCTAGTTTGGCGCCCAAGTAGAAATGCCTTACACAGGTCGATTGCATCTGCATTGAAGTTTCTTTGCTTCCCATGTGCGATGCAGGGGATTTGGCGATACACTTGCCAAAAGAATTTGCCTACAAGTTTTAATTTTTTACACACTCACATTGCAAAGCAACGACCCACGCAAGAGAAGTGGTTGAACCTTGAATCTTTAACCAAAAAGGTTCAAAGGTTCAAGTTCAAAATGAATGACAATAATGCACTTGCCTTACCATAAAACAAAGCTGTGAAGAGAAATCCTTAAAGAAAGGCTTCATTGGGTCACCAAATTTAGCAAAAATTTTATAGGTCCCAATAGTGGCTCTGACTCTGGATGGTTGATTGCAAGATCAACACAAGAATTCAGAATCTTTGGCGAAGAAGACCACCCAAAAGCAGGACACGTCTCTTCCTTTAAATTCTTCAATGAGCTTCACTCTCCAAAACAAGGGTTCCTTATTCCACCCAACAGTAGGACTCCTTATTGAAAACCACACAACTAAAAGCAAAGCGATTGTACAATAGAACTTATTTACATATGGCCCCAAGCCATCAAAATCAGAATTAATGCTTACCTTTGTCAAACACATGATTCTGATTTCCATGAATCAAGGGTAAGCTGAAGGTTTCATTTACATTTGCCTGATCACAAACTCTGCAGCTTCTCATCAGCTCATCACATAAAATGTAATCAACACGCTGGTAATCATTCAATCTTTGAAAAACATATTGCACTTCAAAATGCTGACCATCAAATGACACATAACTGTCATATTGGGTACAATTATTTCCTAGTTGAAAAGAAAAGTAACCCTACTCCATCTGATCACTAGGAACATCAGACACATGCTGAGTGCTAGTTTGCATAAATGGAAAACACTCTTCTATAATACAGGCTTGCAAACTAGAGAGGAACATTTCCTTATAAAATTACTGCAACTTAGCATGTTGATTACACCTTTATTAGCCTTTTGCACACATGAAAATGCATGATCATTTGTCAATGGTTCATTTACCAATTGCAAATCTGAAAAAATCACCTCAGATTTATCTTTCCTTTTGAAACCAAGATCCACACAAAACATATCAAATTCTGATTTCATATCAACATATGAATCCACATTATTACATTTATCAACCTTATATGCATTCTCATCTTGTCCATTATTCAAATCAAATGTAGGGAAATAAATATCATATGTATCATACCTCACACCGCCAAGAACATCATCAATATCAAAACATATACTGATTGGCTATGAGAGATTGAGGACATTTCTAGATGTATACCTCTTAAGATCATCAACTAAGAGTTCTGAGATTTGTTCACTACTTAGTGAACCTTCTCCTTCATTTTCATTTTCCTTGGCTTCATCTTCTGTGATGCAAACATTGTCCCAATTTGATGCATGCATTAAATCTGCAGTGGTCATGACTTCATGCACATTCATTTTATCATTACAGTAACTTGCATCTGCATCATGGCCTTTATCATTCCAATCATAAAATGTTTCTATATGTTGCAACATGGTTTCATAACCTTGGTTGCAAACATTTTGTGGATTGAACTTAATAGCAAGGTGATCTATATTATTCAAATCTGAAACCTCAATAGGGTCTATTTGAACAATAACTTGTACTTTCACAATTTTCTTCTTGCTCTGAATACACATCTACACTATCATGCTAGGAATAAGAGTCACCTTCAGCATCATAAGAGGTATATCAACTCAAGGATTCATCTCCATCACTATACTCAATACTATGTACATTTTCAGATTTGGTCACTTCAATCTCATCTATCCATTCTTTAATCCTGGCAATACTTTCCTCCCTCAAAGTTGAAGACCAACTAACCGAGTTAGGCTCATCAAACTCTAAAAATAATTCAATCCAAACTGTCTCATGGGTTCTAACATCAACTGGAAGCTCATTTAATGCAACAATAAATCTTTCATAAAAAACATATGATGATTCAACCTTTCTCTTCCCTACTTTCCTTCTTAAAAACAAGATTCACTTATCTTGGATCTTTTGAAGATGTATTTCAATCTACCTATCAATGTCTTTCAAATTTGACAAAGAAGTTTCAAATCTAGGAACCACATCTAGATCCATCAAATTTGAAACATCTATTGAACCATTACCATGACAATGCATCTTACTATTTTACTCTCTTTTCAAAACACATGCAATCATTAACTTCATAACCAGATATACTTCTCACCATATTTTTGAATGAATCTTTTTAAAACAAGAAGTATGTAACCTTAGAACCAATACTCCTTTTCCTAGTGACTTGCTTCACCTTATAAGGAACAAAAGTTATCTCATGAATGGGAAATACCTGGGTATATTTATTGTTGTTGTTCACTTCACTTCTGACTGAAAATTTGAAGAACTCCTCCAAATCTCAGGATCATTCTTACAGAGTCGCCACCTCCTTGAAGAGGAATAGAATTTAACCATTGATCTTCACTCTGAAACAACTTCATATTTCTGGGTACTTGACATAGCAGAGTCACATAATATTCTTTTTTTTATTTCTCAACAACAAAACCTTCCAAGATGTATACCTTCAAATCTGAAAACAACTTTCAGAATTGTAAACTTCTAAGACTCTTCCCCAAATGAATTTGGCCAGACTCACTTACAATCTGATTCAACGGTCTATACCAGAGATCTTTAGATCCATCCCTAGCAAAGTCGCCATTTCTGTTGTTCTCAAAATTGAGAAACCCAAGTTCACCTACAAACTATCTATGAGAAAGCCAATCTCAATCAATGAAAAAGCTTCAGGGCTTGGACAACATTAACATAGGATCCTAATGATCCTCCTACACTTTAGGTTCTGCAAGACCTAGGGGGGACACCATTTGATGCACAAAGTATAACCAATTACAAACATATGGCATCAATAAAAGCAGATAAATCCCACAGGACTCAACAACAAGGAGCTTACTATAGATGGGCTAGATCTATGTTGACATCTCAACAAGATTAGAGCATGAGATAGTTGGAACATCTAAAAGTACAAACATAAAAGCAAATGGATACTTGATATTTTAAAATCTCTGAGAATCCCTAGAATCTGCAAGACCAATGCCTTATCCAAGGGCATGGAGCCATACATCAAACTGAAAATTAAAACCTCTATTGCAAATCCAATTTATTAAGAAAGATATCCTTGTATCAATGCCTAACATTAATACATTCTAAACTCAAAAAGAGGATCATACATATCCAGATATTATCCTAAATCCAAAATGATTATTCATAGAGTTTAAACTCTCCCTTGAAGAGTACCTAAGAACACTCATTATACTCCCACTTTGAGAGGACAAACCCAAACTCCCTTGAAGACTGGATTCACTTAAAATAAGAGAAGACCTAGAGACAATCCAATAAACTGTATATATACCTTACATATATGTGACATGCAACAGAAAACATTTACAACAAGAAGATACTCTATTGCTTGAAAAGGAACATTCATTGTACAAATTTTGGGAAAAAACTTAGAAAATGGAAACCGAGATTCAGGAGCCTTGCTCACAAAAATCTAGAACCCTTACAAAATGAGAAGACTCTTGAATAAGAAGGCAATGAGGACAAAATTAGACTTCATTCTCTAACAACGACAACCACCCTATCTTTTAGCATTAGCTGATTCGCACAACTTGGCCTGTAGAAAATCCAATCCTTCTGACTGAAACATCCAATCTAAGAACCTGAGGTAACTACCCCAAAAAAACTTTATGTGGGCTACACTTGACTATAGAATCAGATTCCTTGGATCGAGATATTTCCAACGATATACAACACTTATATATCGGGCAAATACATAATCCCTTCAGTCATCAATCCTTCTGCAGGTCGGTCATTTAATTCTCCACCTTTTCACCATAGTTAGAAATCATATTTTAAACCTTTGAATCTTCCCACGCAGACATCTACCATGCATCTCTGTCATGTGGAACCTTCTGATTCATTCTGGAGACCTTATCCTGCCACCTCAGTACTCCTCGGGTGCACCACTAGAATGAATCTCTTTGTTTCTTCCTCGGCTTGCTTGTTCTTTATTTCCTTCGGACTGCTCTTCTTTTCTATCGGACCCCACCGCTTGGTCACGAAGTCACGGCTATTAGCCATTGAGAGAATTTTCATTGCGACTTGGCGACAGTCGTTGATCTTCCTTGGATCATTGTCGATCTACCCTGACTTGCCCAACCTTTACCTCGCCTGAGCTGCTCCCTCTATCACTTTCTCTTCTGGTGGGCCCGACATGTGTCACATATGGACTTCCCCTTGGATCCTTCTACCTGCCACCTTGGAATTGCCACTGGACTTGGGCCCACCCTGATTCTTCTTGTAGTCCTATTGCATGGCATATCCTGACTCACCCCATGCCCACCTGGATTGCCACCTCCACTGCCACCTGGTCAGTCGCTATGTCGCAGGTGATAACCATCGGGTACTTTCACATGACAGTATAGCGATGACCGTAGATCTTCCCTCAAGCTGCTTGAACCTTAACGCCTAGGCCACCCTCTCTTTTAGCACACGTGCTTTGTCACCAAGTTGCATGGGATAGCTGACAATTACTTTCGCATCATGACATGGCGACAACTATTGGATCATCTTGCCCAGTCGTTGATCTTCATAAACCCGCTCGACCTTTAGCTTCTTTGAATGGCTCTCGCCTATGCCACGGTGTCACCACTTGGCATCTCAAGATTCGCTATGAGATCTTCCTGGACTCCACCTATCTAGTTAGGCTTGCCACTTGTCAACCTTTGGTTTGCCACCTAACCTACCTAGACCACCAAGTCATCTCCACCGGACCCACCACCTCCTTTGGCTTGTTCGGCATCAACCTTTCGGCCAAACTGCCTCTTCAATTAGCCATCATTTTGTCTCATCAAAACCGCAGTTTCATTGATGCCTTCACTTTTTGATGGAACCGGTTGATGTTTCTTCAATGTGCCCTTGTCGATGGAACTGAGCATTCAGTGAACTACTTTCACATCTCATCGACACCTTAGTTTCATTGAAACCCTTCATTTCGATGAAACTGATGCCTTCGATGAGTCCACTTTGAGATCTATCAAAACCAAGGTCTACTCAACATTCATCTGCCATCTGTTCTGTCGCGTCATCACTACTGAGCCTTCCACCTCATCAACTACGTGTCACCACGCGACACCTCATGATTTTATCTGAGCTTACCTTAGTGCCACCTGGCCTTCTAGGTCATCAGTCGCCAAGTTACGGCCTTTAACAGTCGATCACCTTCATATTGCAATATAGCAACCACCATCTGATCTTCTGCAACCTACTCGCTATTTAATTTCTCCTTTTGCTACAAAATTAGGCCGCTCTGAGACGCACGCACATGTGGGGGTCCCACCACTTCGCTGAGAGGTGCCTTGCCAAAAGCCTACAAGCTTTGACACTAAGGATGCACACGACTGACTATTTAAATACAACAAATTTCCTCCGCGCAGCCAATGTGGGATAAATGTTTATGCCTGAAAGTTCATTTCTTTTGTAAACCTAGTTTGGCACCCAAGTAGAAACGCCTTATACAAGCCAATTGCATCTGCATTGAAGTTTCTTTGCTTCCCATGTGCGATGCAAGGGATTTGGTGATACATTTGCCAAAAGAATTTGCCTGCAGGTTTTAATTTTTTATGCCCTCACATTACAAAGCCGCACCCCACGCAAGAGAAGTGGTTGAACCTTGAACCTTCAACCAAAAAGGTTCAAGTTCAAAATGAATTACAATAATGCACTTGCCTTACCATAAAAAAAAGCCGCAAAGAGAAATCCTTAAAGCAAGGCTTCATTGGGTCACCAAATTTAGCAAAATTTTTATAGGTCCTAGGTTTACCGGTCATAGATTGTATGAAGACCGCAAGCGGTACGAGGATCGCAAGCGGTTCGAGGAGCTCAAGCGGTACGAAGGAACCAAGTGGTAGTTAACTTTTGATTGGAACGCTACGATCTACCAGTCTTCATTTTTGACAACTGGTAATTGGTATATTGTATTAACCAGTATTACTCTATGATGAGTTACCAACCGGTATTACTGTAATGTGTGATGAGTTATCATCCACCGACACTTTGGCGGTGTTTTTGTATCATGTTACCAAATGTGTCTAGATACACTGAACCTAGGAACTTGTAGTCTAATCCAATTGGACCGACATGAAATTAGTTTCCTTTATAAGGACACCATGTCTAGGGTTTGCATGTGTGAGACATAGAAGAGAAAAGGCTATGTGTGATCATTGAAGAGAAGATTAGGTCTATGTGAAGAGATAGAGTGTGGAGATATTGAAGACTGAAGTAATTCTGAAATGCATTAACAAGGAGCTGTCAAGGATCTAATTAAGCAGATTGTGCTATTAGCTAGATCATTCACTTGTTGATTAATCACATCTTCAACAAGTCTTGAGCCCTTAACCAGGTAGGCTCAGCAAAGCCTTTGTAAATCCTCTAACAAGGTGGTTTGCAATTGTGGATCTGAAATCCTTTAACAAGGTAGCCTTTAATAGAACTTATCTCCTAACAGAGATCTAGATTCCTAACAGGATCTGTTCTGGTGAAGAACATTGTATGACCTTAACCGGTCTGGTTTCTATTCTACAGATAGTTACTTGTGAGTTTCTTCTCACCATGGTTTTTCCCATTTGGGTTTCCACATCAAATATCTTGTGTTATGGTGATTGTACTCTTGTGGGTGAATGCTTTGTTTGCTATTTGGTTTGCATTTATCTTAACCGGTTTATTAGTGAATCTATTGTATCGGTTATCTGCTAAACTGTTTAAAAGTTTATTTACAGTATTTTTTGGCATACTAATTCACCCCCCCTCTTAGTATTCATCAATTAGTATTATAGCCAACCTTTCTATAAGTCTAACCACTTGGAAGGAGATATGAGGGAATACAGTGTGAGGGAACTTACTCATCATCTCACTCAGACTAAGAGAGCCTACGATGAACTCAAAGTCAAGTATAAAGCCTCTATGGCCAAAAGAAGAGAGCATGCTGAAAAAATGATGGAACTTACTGAAAGTAGCTCTTCTGATGAAGCTGACATGGGTGCCCTAGTTGAAGAAGTTGAAAAACTGAATGAATCTAAAGCCAATCTAAGAAAAGAGTTGGAAGGACTGGCTATCAAAATGTGTCAAGAGCTTGAGAACAAAAGGAAAGTTGAAGATCTGGTAAAAGACAAAGATCATGAGATCTCCAAGCTGAAGCAAGAAATCAGTGCCCTTACTGCTCACCATCAGGAGAGTAAAGTGGAAAAAGAAGAAATGCAAGGTGAACTAAACATCGCTAGTTTTGAGAATGCAACCTTGATGGAATCTAATGCTGCTATTTCCAAGGAACTTACTAAGTCAAAGGAGATACTTGCCAAATTCAATCAGAGTACTACTAAGCTAGAGCAAAAGCTAGAATCGACAAAGCCAGTAAAGAATACCACTGGACTTGGTTTCTCTAGATATGAGGAAGGTGATACCTCTGGAACAAAAGCTATAGCATCAAAGAAGAAACCGACATCCAAGGATAAAGGTAAGCAAAAATTTAAACCTGTTTGCTTTAATTATCTCAAAGAAGGACATACTACCAATGTGTGTAGAAGCAAGGCCTACAATAATTTTCCTTATTTTCTAAACAATATGCGTAGATCCAATAGATTCAATGGAAATTGTTATGCATGCAACAAGTTTGGGCATAGAGCATTTGAATGCAAGTCAGTTTTGCACAACACTGGAAGATATCCTCCAAGGACTAAAGGAGTTATTCTGGAACTTCCAGTGAACCGGAATCCCAACTGGTACAATACCTATGACCATCGGTCAGGTGGTTATCAAGCAGCAACTAGTTGGAGAGAAACTTGTTTGATTTGTCGTGGTAGCGGTCACACTGCTACAACATGCAAAATAAAGAATGGAAGTATGAATAATGGACCATGGAGAACACCTAGAATGGTATGCTATCATTGCAACAAATCGAGACATGCTGCCAAAACTTGCAGACTAAGAAAGAACCTATCGGATGATATACCGATCACTCCAAAAGGGAAGATTGATGTTGAAACTGTTCAAGTAGAAATGAACAAAACGTGGAAAAAGAAATCAGATTGAGAGTCACAGGATGAACCTACTTCTGCACCTAGTGTGGAAGTCTCTGAATTGGCAAACTAGGCTTCAGAAAAGATTAGGGGGAACATATCGGTGAAATATTTCGAACCCTCGGTTTATATCGGTAAAGACCCTTACTGGTATATATGTTACCTATCAGATGACAGAAGATCTAAAGTGGTAAAAGGCAAAATTAGGGTCTGTGCCCTAGCGGTGATGCATTTATTATGATTGGCAAGAGTTTGTTTAAAAGGGTTTTTGTCATCATTTTCACTTATCTATTTTCGAAAGAAGAATTTTTCAAGAGCAGAGCAAACCAGAGCAATTTGTCTAGCAGTTGATGAAATCTTGTGCGAAATCTTGCAACCATCTTCAAGCAATCAGTGAAGAACTCTAAGCGGTGAACTTGCAAACAAAGTGGTGTTTTGTGTGCGATATTGGAAAACCTAGATTCCAGTTTGTGAAGGTAGTTTCTGAAATTCTTACTTATCATTTGATCATGGCTTTTGCATCACACTATAGTTCTAGTGCACCTGTAGATTCAACCAAATTTCTTTAAAAGAAAATGAAATACAATGCCCTATCTCAAATACCCGTCGGAGTTATTGTTGAGGGAGATATTTCAGGGTATATAGACTATAAATTGGAAGACCTAGGATCCCTAGTGATTCATTTCCAACTAAGTTTGTTCTGTGGGGATGACAAGAAGATCAAACTTGAGTATAGTGTCCTTGAGAAGATGAAACTACACAATGCAGTATATTTTCTGGAAGAGTTCAAAGAAGAACAAATTCACATCATCCTTAGCAGAGTGCATGGTGACAAGATGTATCTCGAGTGGACCCATGACATCACACCGGAAGCAATTTATGTCATCGTCAGTTTCTGCAATATTGGAGAGGTACCAACTCTATGGAAGGTCACCAAAACTGAAATGACAAAGCTCACCAGTTCTGTGAGTGACCAACGGACGATGACCATCAACATCTTTGATGATCTAGTAAAATATGCTTGCATGGTGATTGGTTACCGGATATTTTATGCCAGCGAAATGAATTATGTCCCTACTGCTACAGTGAATGCTACTTACGGGATGATCAAGGAAGACACTACATTTGACCTATGTACCTGTCTACATAAGCAATTGTTGTTGAATCTGAAGTCCATCAAACATGACAATTCTCTAAGGTTCAGGTTTGGCCAACTTCTGCTCAGTTTATTCTTCTAATTTCAAGGTTATTTCCCTAGAGTAGGTGATGTTCAATGGTCTGCTCACCTACTGGTTTCCAGACAAATTAAGGAAAGTCTACAAGCAGTAGGAAATGGATATCCTGAGGTTCTAAATAAGTATTTTGATGAATACAAATGGAAGATGAGCCAGAGAATGAGGATATCTGATGATATTGTGAAGAAGTATGAAGATGACATCTGCTTCACAATAAGGATAGATGACTGCATAATGGAAGCGATGGAACCGAGAAAGGAAGTAGTTGGCCCTATGGGGTATGAAGTGGTGAATGACATGTTGATTGGGTATGCCTCTACCCTACTTGCCTCACCACTAGATGCAAAGAAGAGAAGAACTGGTAAATACTTGGAGAGGGTTACACCGATTGAGGAATCAAAGCAGAAAAAGGGCAAAGCAGTGCCATCAGTATCTGCACCGGTTACATCTGCTAGTCCGGAAGTGACCAAGCAGTCACCAGCTAAGAAGAAACCTGAGATTATTCCAGCAAAGGTATTAGAGAGGAAGCGGAAATCCAAGAATCACTCACCGGAGTCAGAGGAAATTGAACTGAAGATTCAAACAAAGAAGACAAGGCAATCAAGCAAGAAGGCGAAGTCTACCAGTAATGTACCAGCAACTTCTGCACTGGTAAATATTGATATTACCTCTTTTAAACCAATGACACATTGTCAGAGGACAATAAAAAATATTAGAAGAAAAGTGTTTGATGATTTAAATGAATATTTTGATGATTTTAATGATTTTAATGATAATGAGAAAGAAGAGTTAGAACAAGAAGTCATTAAATACTTATGTATTAATGATCGATCACCATCTGAGATTAGATCGGTTACACCATATTCTTTGTATAATTCTTTGGATAATATATGGTGCATTGCCATTGAAAGAGAACAGGAGATCGGGGAGAAAAATTTTGTACAATATTTTTCCTGATGCTCCAAATTCTAAATTATTTGAAATAATGGATAAGAACAAAGGCATCTTCTTCATGAGAAGGAGAAGACTCGGGGTACTAGAAGGTAAAGCTTCTGAAGTGGAAAAGGACACGCATATACATGTTAAAGTTGTTGTCAAAATACACCGGGTAGCTGAAGCCACTAAGAAGACTGAAAGGGAACCTGACCTATCATCCGGCAAACCGGAAGAGGTTTTTGACAGTCAAGGAGAAAGAGTGACAAAAAAAATTGATCCTATTGATGTTGATGCATTAGATATTGAGGATGTCTCTCCTAACAAAGAACAAGTTGAGAAATAGAAACATGACAAAGAGAAAGCGGAAGAGGAAAAAGCAAGGCAAGAAGAAATCAAGAGGAAAGAGTCAGAGAAAAAGAAAGAGGAAGACAAGAGAAAAGAGGAAGAGAAGAAGAAAGAGGAAGATAAGAGAAAAGAGGTAGAGAAGAAGAAAGAGGAAGAAAAGAAGAAAGAGGAAGAGAAGAAGAGAGAAGAAGATAAGAGAAAAGAAGAAGAGAAGAAGAGAAGAAGAAAGAAGAAGACAAGAGGAAGGAAGAAGAAAAGGAGGAGGAAGAGAAGAAAAAACAAGAAGAGGAGCAAAAGAAGAAAGAAGAGGATAAGAAAAGAGCAGAAGAGGAGAAGGAAGTAGAGAAGAACAAACAAGGGGAGATCAAAACATAAGAAGGAGGGCAGACTCCTAAAGCAACCGGTGATCAAACCAAACAGGTTGATACCACCAATCCTATTGATCTAACTCTTGCAAGTCTGACTCAATCAGTAGATGAGTCTAAGCTACTATGAAGCATCAAACTTGCACATGAGAGACTAGAAGAATTGTGAAGGAAGAAAGAACATGATGTCATACAAACTGCGGTTGACACCCTTACCAGTCTAATTCCTGATACCAACCTCCCCAGTACCGATTCCTCTCTATCCAAGCTCAAACTCCTTTGTACCATAGTGGAGGACCAGGTACAATGCTTGGAAGATGTTGTTGAAGCAACTGCAAAGAAGAACCATGAAAAGGAACTCAATACTGCCTTAGTCAAGCAAATGAATGAACTGTGGACACAACTACTGAAACAACAGAATGATATCAATGTTGCTATGGGTGAAGGTAAATTATTGTTGAGTAAAATTTACCAACCCCATCTATTTTGTGATGATGTTCTTAAATAGAAAGCTCAACTCCAATCAGAGTTATAGGCATATATCAACAATTTCAAGATGCCATATGATTCATTCACAACCTATGGACAAACCATTCATCGTTATCAGCATCAGACTGCCAAGATGGACTTAGAGATTGGGAACCAGACTCAAGATTTGCAGGGGCTTCAACTGCTCCTATTGCCAAGACTACAGATTCTTTAGAAATGTTTTCTCAACTTGGAAGCTATCATAGTAACTCAAGAGATGAGTACCATTGATGCAATGGATGAACTGGTATTCCAGATGAAGACTGAAAGTGAGGTTTCTACCTCCTTACTTGAGTCATGGACATTGGCCATGAAAACTTTTGTGCAGGACTTTAAATCTATTTTTGAGAAATTTCATTCCTTATTGTCATGAACATCTACTCTATTTTTATATAAGCAGAAAGGGGTTGCTTTGCATTACTTTGTCATTGTTGGCAAAGGGGGAGTAGTGTACATTAAAATTTTGGTGAAACAAAAAATACTGTAAACAAACTTTTAAACAGTTTAGCAGATAACCGGTATAGTAGATTCACTAATAAACCAGTTAAGATAAATGCAAATCAAATAGCAAACAAAGCATTCACCCACAAGAGTACAATCACCATAACACAAGATATTTGACATGGAAACCTAAATGGGAAAAACCACGGTGACTAGAAACTCACAAGTAACTATCTGCAAAATAGAAACCAGACCAGTTAAGGTCAGACCGGTTAAGGTCATACAATATTCTTCACCAGAACAAATCCTGTTAGGAATCTAGATCTCTGTTAGGAGATAAGTCCTATTAAAGACTACCTTGTTAAAGGATTTTAGATCCATAGTTGTGAACCACCTTGTTAGAGGATTTGCAAAGGCTTTGCTGAGCCTACCCGGTTAAGGGCTCTAGACTTGTCGAGGATGTGAGTAATCAACAAGTGAATGATCTATCTAATAGCACAGTCTACTTAATTAGATCCTTGATAGCTCCTTGTTAATGCATTTCAGCATCTTCTCTTCAATGATCGCACATAACCTTTTCTCTTCTATGTCTCACACATGCAAACCCTAGACATGATATCCTTATAAAGGAAACTAATTTCATGTCGATCCAATAGGATTAGACTACAAGTTCCTAAGTTTAGTGTATCTAGACACATCTGGTAACACAACACAAAAACACTGCCAAAGTGTTGGTGGATGATAACTGATCACACATTGCACTAATACTGGTTGGTAACTCATCACAAAGTAATACCGGTTAATACAATATACTGATTACCAGTTGTCAAAAATGAAGACTAGTAGATCACGTAGTGTTCTGATCAAAAGTTAACTACCGGTTGGTTCCTTCGTATCGCTTGAGCTCCTTGAACCGCTTGGGATCCTCGTACCGCTTGCGGTCTTCATACAATCTGTGACCGGTAAACCATTTTATCCAAAACACCGATAGTCTAAAGACTATACATTCAATAATACACAATACCGATTGGAGAAATTACCGGTTGAGTATAACTCATACATCAAGAAAGTGTGTGTCCATCAGTGACAATCAAAACATCATCAAAATACCAACAATCTCCCCCTTTGTCATTAATGACAACACTTAGGAAAATTTTGACATCTAAGTGTTTTGACAACAAAAATGCCATAATCAAAATTACTCCCCCTAAGCATATACACTACCCCTTTTGCAAAGATTACAATGTACACTACTTCCCAAAGTGGTAACATGAAAGTACATGAAATGATAAGAGTTGCAACTAGTGGTATTAACTTGTTTTGAGTTAGGGCATGAAAATATTGCCTTGGAACCCTCTCTTCTATTACCATGAGGTGGATGCCTTGACATATGGGTCTAAGGTTAAAGCTCTCTTAACGGCTTCTTGCAATTTTGTAGGTGCAAATGCCTTCATGATTCCATTGAGAGGTTCCAACAAACCCTCAATAAGAAGAAATGTGATTCTTTTTTGAAATATCAAGTATTATAACTGTAAAATATTAAAATTCGATCACATATGCTTATGTTGTATAATGTTGTTTAATCATTGCAAGCTTCTTAAAGTACTCACTTCACCCTTCCTTTTGAAACAATCTATAATTATTTGACTAAATTCATCAAATGTGTACACATGATTGAGACTCTATTTAGTTATTATATGATGCCACCGATTATAATAAACTCCCTTTAGATGCAAAGTGGCAAACTAAATAGCATTATGTTCCACCATGGTGCTGAGTGTAAAGAATGTGTACAATTTTTGTAGCCAAACCCACATTGAAATTTTATTGCTTCCATCAAACATGGGTGCACTCAATTTTGCATTTTTCTTTTTTAAATCTCTATTCTCATCAATTTGGTGATCATTATGATTTCCTCTTCTTGAAGCCCTCTTATCTTGTATTTTTAAATAAGTGATGAACTGATACATTTCTTTTAAAAGTATCAAGTTTGTTTTTGTATTCTTCAAATATTCTCTCAATATCATCACCATAAGGATCTTCATAAGATTCGTCTTCAACTCTTTCCTTTCTTAGACACATTGGCTTTGAAGGTTTTGGAATGGAATGTCTCGAAGATCTACCTCTTCTCATTGTGCTTCCTTCACCCTGAGTTGCTCTATTTAACTGCACATTCTTCAATTCATTTATAGTTTGACATTTTTTTCACCATTAAAGCAGTCAAAGCATCTTGAATTTCATTCATTAAGATTACATTTTCTTGGAGGATATTTTCTCTATCTTTAGGACTAAGCCTTTTTCCTTCTTTTGAATTTTCTTTATGTCAATTGGGTTTTGTTTAAACAACTTTTTAAACTCTCTTTTCTAATTACTAGATTTCTTTGTCACTAGAAACCATAAATAAAAATCTACCCTATAGCTAGCAATATCTTAGTGTGGACGTATAAAAATGACCATATTCCTAAATGAATATTTTATGTTCATTTCTCTATTTAATTAAATCCAAGTTAATTAAATTACCCACATTCCTCTATTTAATTAAGTAAATTACTCAATTTATTTAAATTAAATTCACTATACCCATTTAATGAATAAATCATTTTATTCAATTAAATCCCCCCTATCCACTTTTAATTAAATTCAAATTTAATTAAATAGTTATCCTAAAATTGAAAAAATCTAATTTATTTAATTTTCCCAAATTGCAACCAAATTGAATTAAATTACTTCATTTAATTCAATTAAATCCTATTATCCCTCCATCCACTTGCAAAATCCCAAACCCCTTTCTAATCCCTTCTAGAATCTTCTAATCACTTCTAATTAGCCTAACCCCTCCTCTAAACTTTGTCACATCCCTAAGCAAAGGGAAGTCACTTCTCAAAACCTCAAAGTCTTTGATAACCATTAAAGGCTTCAAGTCTTCAACCACTTAATTCCTCAAAGTCTTTGATAACCATTAAAGGCTTCCAACTTTCAACCACTTAATCCCCCAAAGTCTCCAATAACCATTAATGGCTAACTCAAACCCTCCTACATGGTTAAAACATTTGTTTTAACTCAAACTTCATCCAACCCAAGGGTCTCATCAGGCCTTTAATGCTTTGACCATGATTATCTCTTAAACATTTGCACAAAGGTTTATCCTTGGATTAAATCTTAATCTAGTAGGTAATCCTAATTTAAGCTTGACCCTTAGCCTCTAGATAACCATGAGGTCTTCTCAGGCCTTTAATGCCTCCAACCCCTTCTCTCAACCCAACCCTATGTTGACACTTGTCACCATTTCATTGGTGCAAATTGTGCACATGGATCCCCAACTTTCAAACTCAACCCTTGATTGAATCTTTCAATCCTGGCCATCCATTGCCTTGTTCTTGCTATAAATAGAGCTCTCATTCCTCCATAACAATCATCCTTCAAATTTGTAGTATCACACTTATGCTCAAATACATTCAAGCTTTCTCATCTCATTTTATGTTCATCATTTAGCCTCTCTTTAGAATAGAAATTAGTCTAAATATGCATGTTTAGAATAATTTCTTTATCATTTTAGCTCAATCATAGACTAATATATCATGTTAGGATAGTATTTATACTAATCTTGTCATCTTATCATATAGTTTATTTCATTTCTAAAATCATGCATAGCTTAGCATACCTTTCATACTAAAAACTATCAAAGCATCCCTCGTTCCTGCATTTGCCATCCCTAAACCATTTTGCTCAGTGATCTGAGAGCAAAAACATTGGTTTGAGGGACATTGTGAGATAGAGAACCATGGGACCCACCTTGGGAAGCTGAGTAATACGTTATTACTCCATAGCTTGCATCAAGAAGTCCTGTGTGTGTGTGTGGACAAAGTCATTTTTATATATTTTCACATATTAAGTTTTATCAGCCCACTTTTCCCGCATACATTTCTGGCGCCCACCATGGGGCCTGACCCCAAATATTAAATCGGTTTTTAAAACTAACCACTTTTGTAGGTCCGCGGGAAACATGAATCAACGCATGGGAAACATTCCCTAGCGCATCGGGTTAACAGTCTAGCGCATCCCGCTCACTGTTTAGCACGTGGGATCCATACTCTAGCGCGTGAAGTCCTTAATTTAGCGCATAACCCCACTAAAACTTTTCCTGTAGGTCTCAGCGCGGCTGAAAAAAATAGAGTAGCGCATCTGCAAAATATATTGGCACTTTGGGTCTGTCTTCTAGCGCATCGAGTTTACCAATTAGCGCTTGCCATCCATAATCCAGCGCGTAAAGTCTATGCATTAGCGCACCAAATCAGTAATTTTCCTACAGGTCTCGGGAGGAAACAGAGTAGCGCATTCGGAACACAGTACAGCGCATAAAGATATTGTTTTAGCGCATCAAACATATATTGTAGCGCGTACAGTCTATTCTGTAGCACATCACAGACAGAAGACTAAAAGTAAAATTGTAACAGCAATAGAATTTAGACTTGTAGAAGTCCACCAAAATCCAGATTTTCTAACTCATGGATCGCAATTTTGCAGGGCTATAACAATTTTTCCTGCAGGTGGAGCGGACCATTTTTATTTTAAAAGCGATTTATTTTGCTGACCAAACCATCAAATTTACTTTGTTGACCAAATTCATTTTCATAGATTAGAAAATCATTGCTTTGCACGGATAAAATAAACACCATGTTTTCGTGGAGCAACATCTCCACATAGATTTTAGCAAATCACTGAATTGAGGGGATAAAATAAACCAACTTGATTGTTTTGTCTCGAAAGTGGAAGGAATATGCTCTCCCCTTAACTGGGTGATCAAAAATCCAAACCACTCTTACAGCTTTCTTTACTTCAAGCAATAAAACCTTTAGCAGGCCTGCCTTCCCAAGGAGTTGCAATCAACTCTTAAAGCCGTTTATGGCCGGTGTGAACGGAACGACCTAAGTGGGGAACGACTTTGACGCCAAGAATTCCAACCCACTATAATCAAATGTGGAAAGTGACGAAAGTCCTTTTCAACTGTTGCGCGCAGTGATTAGCCTTCCCCCAGTATCCTCGAGATACGTAAAGCCTTTGTTCTAAAGGTTGGGAAGCCTCCTGAGGGAGTTTATCACTGACGGCCGAATAAGAAGCCTGATTACGAACCATAGAAATAGAAACTTTGAACCGAGTCAGTAACCAGACATTTATAACATCATAGTGCAAGGGTGGGGAAGAATCCACCCCCAAGATTACTCACCATATATCTCCCAAGATAACTACTCAACTGTGAAGCGATTCACTTTGAGTTAATTTCTGGCAAAAGGCAAAAAAATGGCACCCTCTAGGGGGTGACACGGCTGTTTGAGTTGACGGAGTAACGAGACTAGTGGGCTATGATGTTATTTATGACCCTTGACTAAAGAGTCTATCTAAAGTGTATTACTTGTATCAAACCTATTAAAACATTGGGGATTTGAACACATCCTCACAAAACATACACTTTTTGTTAGATTAGGCAAAATGGTTGTACTTTTTGTGTCGTGTTTACATTTATTACTTCAGAAAATCATCCATAAAACTTGAAAAATTTGCAACAAAAATCCAAAAATTCACAAACACCAAACCAAAGAAAGATCAAGGCAGTTTAGCGCATAAGAGCAACTTCTTAGTGCGTGGGGTAATTTTGTTAGCGCATCCAAACCTCTAGTTAGCGCGTTGGTTCAAAACAGTAGCATTTCATCTTAAGGCAAAACAGTGTAAAATCTTTTAGCGCATCAGAAACACAGTTTAGTGCGTGGAAGCAACAGCTTAACGCGTGAAGACCAAACATTAGCACATAAAGTCAAACAGTTAGCGCGTAGCAGACCCAGAATAGCGCATAGATTTTTCAATAGTTGGAAAACCAATTTTAGCATCCCAAAACTTTAGCGCGTGTCTGAGGGTAGCCTAGCGCGTGTGCTTATTATTTTAGCGCATAGAGGAATTTCAGTAGTGCATATAGACTCTGTTCTAGCGTGTGATCCAAAACAGAAAAACAGAGAGCAAAACCGGGAAAATTTTGAAAATTTCAAAAACATTTTTAGAAGCATTTTTCATCACACCAAAGTGACAAAAACAAACCACTAAAACTATTTCTTGAGCAAAATTTGTGTCAAAACGAACGTTGTCAGAATCCTAAAATGAATCGCGCAATAGAGGATGTCTCTCTTGTCATAATCCAGAAATCTCATCATCAGTATCAACAGAATCCTTTACCATCCTACGGATTTTTATCTCAAAACACTTGTTAAAATTTTCAAATTGTCAAATCAAGTTTCCAGATCGGGAAGCTTTTATCCATATCATTTGACACGCTTTGTCATGAAGGGGCATCTAAAAGCCTTCACTTTGATAGAGTAAGATTTGAAATTTTTAAAACACAAATCAACTGAATCCACAATCAAAGGAAACCATTGATCACTCATGCATGACTAATCCCCTTATTTTGAGAAGAAAGAACCTCTATCGTAACATCACGTTGAAGAAACAACAACCTAGTTTTTCCAAATTCATCAAGAGAAATAAGTTTTTATACATCAATCATCAACTCTTCAAATCTCATTGGGTATTCCTTCATCACGTCAAATGTTATATCCAAAACAAATCTAGCGAATTTGACAAAGAACCTTTGAAAACAAGAGCATACTGTCAAAAGTCTGCTTTTAATCAAACCATAAACCGCGGAGGAAAGATCAATCCAGCATTCTTGCCCGACGAGTGCATCACATACAGCACATCTCGGCCAAAACCACCAACGCCCGAGCAACATATCAACGAGGCTTTTGTCCCCTTCATCACTGAAAGTTTTTACTAAAAATGCCTGTTACTCGCTCTCAAAGAGACAAACAAAGCGAGGCACACGCTGAGTCCAGTATGAATCGAAGATTATCAAATCCTTTTGAGGTTCCACCCTTAGAAGAGCCTAAAATTACTGAAGCACTTCTTCGGGAATGTCAAGAAAACCCTTCCTTCCAAAAACTTGTAGAAAAACTCATGGAAAATGACAAAGAAAAATATCTGTTGATGCTTACAAGCAAAGGCGTTAAACTTCCTGAAGATTTAGACTCAAACATTTTTCAAACCGGATCTCGACAATATGCATATCAAGAACAAAAAAAAGAAGAAGAAACTCACATACCTGAGCAACATATTCCAGAGCAACACATTCCAGAACAACGCATACCAGAAATGCGTATACCTGAGCTAGAAACACAAGAGCAAAATATACCATTTACCACACCTTTTCAACTGAGAACCAATACAATGCAAGAACTTTTTCCTCGACAAGACAATATACCTTTGGCAGCCCTTACTCAACAAATGCAAATGTTGCAAAGGCAAATACAGGATATGCAACAAGGGACAACAGTGCGGTACTCTTTAAACGAAATCTGTCCTTACCCATTTAACAGAAGCTTGAACATGGTGCCTTTTCCTCCAAACTCAGACGTTCCCAAATTTGATAAATATGATGGAAAAAGTGATCCCCGAGATCATGTTCAAGAATTTTGCACACTGAGCCTTGAATTCGCTCATGATGACACCTATTTGATGAGGTTATTCCCCAAAAGCTTGGGAGGACAAACCATGGAATGGTTATCCAAAATTTCACCACCTGTCAGATCATTTGATGAGTTGGTTAACAAATTCATAACCCACTATTCCTACAACATCCAACATGCCATAACCATGTTAGATGTTTTCAATACCAAACAAAAGAACAACGAAACATTCATGGTGTTCCTTCAACGCTGGCGACGCATGGTATCACGATATCCTCGAGATATTCCCGAAAAGGAGAAAATGGAAATCTTCATTGATAACTTGAATGGCGAGATGAGTTACAGACTAAAACTTCAATGCATACCATCTTTTGCTAAATTGATTGAAAATGGCATTCAAGTAGAAGAAGCATGTGTCAAAAAGGGAACACTCAAATTCTACAAGGAAGGAACAAACTCATCAAACTACAATAACCAGAACAACACCAATCTTGACAAATCTCAATTTTGGACCCGAAACAAAAATGAAGGCAACAATGAATCATATGATCCCAACTCTAAGCAACCAGTGCTTGCATTATCCGGAAATCCTCAAAATACGAAAAATCCTAAAAATGCTACTCCCAGTGCTAACACATATGCACCAAATACCGATCAAGGACAATTCAACACAAACAACACCCACGATACTCAAAGCAAAAACATGAATCCAGGACCTAACAACAATTCATGTAACAACATGAACAATTTCCAAAAGCGTATCTTCACACCACTGGGACAATCATTAGAATCCACATTCAGAGAACTCTTGGCAAACAAGATTCTTTCTTTGCCTCCAATCAGCAACTATGAACCCCCAATCAAACCACCTTGGTGTAATGATTCACACTATTGTGATTTTCATCGCAACAAGGGTCATAGAACAAATGAGTGCATGCGATTGAAACACATAGTACAGGACATGATTGATCAAGGTGACTTAATGGTGGATGGTCTTAAAACAAATGGTGATCACGGAGCCTTCAAAAATCCTCTCCCAAATTATAACATAGATGGAGCATCAACTTCGGATGATACACGCAGAGCTCGTATTAATCACATCTACAACAACACAATCAACCACATATCAGCTAAAGATCATCAAGTAAATGTCATCACCATTCAAGATCGGCATGATCATGAATCTGTCAATGTCACAACCCGAACTCAAAAATATGTCTTGAAAGGACATACTGCACCTACCACTACCACACCAAAAATCCAATATGACTTGGTTAGCCAACTACGCAAGACTCCAGCTCAGATATCTATCCTGGAATTATTAAAACTATCACCAAAGCACAAAGACATATTGGAGCAAGTGCTATTGGAAATAAATGTCCCTCAAAATCTGGATACAGACATATTTCAAGCCATGGTTGCCCATATGACCGGACCTCATAACCTCACCTTCTCAGAGCATGATAATACTTCCTTGAGTCATCCGCATAATACTCCTCTCCATATTGAAGTCATTGTTTGCAAACACCGAGTAAAGAGAGTCTTAATAGATGGAGGAGCCGGACTTAATATATGTACTTTAAAGCTTATCCTTGCATTAGGCTTCTCAGAAGAATCTATTGATCCCTGCAAAAGGATTACCATAAAAGCATATGATGATGAGGAGAGGTCCTCTAAAGGCACAGTGATATTACCTATTCAAGTGGGACCAGTACAAAAGGATACTATATGTCAGGTCTTAGATATTGATCTAACCTACAATATCTTGTTAGGACGACCCTGGATACATGAAATGCAAGCAGTACCTTCTACGTATCACCAGTGTGTAAATTTTCCTTATGATGGACAATAAATCTCCATATCAAATGATCACAATCCATTTCAACATTGCAACGCAATGGGGGCAGCCCAAGACATTTTGGTTCCTCATAATAGAGAAAAGCAGCGATCCTTGACATCAGATCTACAAATAGTAAAACCCAACTCCTTATGGGGAGACTTCAAGCAGAAAATGCAAATCAAAGACCAAGGCATGGGAGAATACTCTTTGGAACCGTTATGTTTGGCCAAATTGCCAACATCACCTAGATCGCATGGTTTGCCTACTACATCAACACATCTGGCCACTCAGCCCATCACTAAATTTGATGGTACCTTCATCCAGTTGGGTACTCTAGCACATGAATCAGAAGACAAAGATGTTTTTAGCTAGTTATATAAAGATGAAGAAGAAGATCATAGAGCAGCCGCTCTGGACATTGTTCTACCAACACACCTGTATGGAAAAGGCTACTTAATCATGAAGCAAATGGGATATGGCGGTAAAGGACATATTGGGAAACGCAAGGAAGGAGTCACTGAACCTATAGATCTTCCTTCACAACCTAGCAGAAACAAAGCAGGATTAGGTTCTAAACTCACGTTCCAAATTAAAGAGGAAGGGTTACGAGAACTACGCTAAGTCTAATCTAATCCTAAGAACAAAGAGACGGAATCACTTGTGCAAAATCAAACCACACTTCGCTTTGTCAGCATAGTACAACTACACGAAGGCAATGCAATCTTTAGGGATTGTGAAATAATTTTTTCAGACTACCAATGAATGCCATCAATTCGAACAAATAATAAACCCTACAAACGGCCGCCACACCTAACTACCAAACCTCAATGGAAAGTAAAGATGAAGTACAAAGAAGAATCCTAGCAGGAAGCACTCTTTGAATCAACAGAAACAATCCGCAAGGCACGGGAACGTCAAGATCAAAAGTTGCATCAAGAAAAGCTTCTAAGTCATAAGAAGGCCCTATCTGCAGCGGTAGCTCACATTCAAACACCAATGTCTCAAAAACAAATCATGTCCTCTCCAGATACCATTATTCCTCCCCGAGGAAGTACAGTCTATGAACAAATCCAGAAAGTAGAAGACGGATCTGATACAGAATCAACAAAAACCATCAAAATGGTATCCATCATCAAAGATTTGTTTTCACCATACAACATACCAGTTTACAGCATAGATAGAATCTGGGATGATGCCTATGAGATGGATTCCAATGAATATGAATGGGGTACCTGCTCCAAGGCTACTACAGATATCCCTGATGATATTGATTCTATATCTCTTTCTCAAGAAGAACATAACGCAAGAGATAGACCTCTTGAATTTGGACCGCAGAATATCTATGACGCCGAGGAAAGCAAACAAGAACATTATGAGCAAGTCTATGTAGAAGATAATACCCTTGAAGACCTCGATGAAATCCGAAACTTCTTTAAAAACAAAAACCATCACAATGAAAACTCTATTCTAACACTCACAGTCGCCGAACTTGATCCACCTAATGATTCCTTACCGCTTGTCTTTCCTGACCTCATCGATTGGGATGAACCTGAAATCCATGATATACCAATTTTCCTGGATGATGAATCCATTATCCATTACCTATGTACCGTAAATCCAGAAACAGGCTCTACCAGTGAACAAAATAACGATGTCTGTCAATCAGGGAGTGTCAAGTCTCTTACTCGCAAAAATGAACCAAATAAAGAATCTGATGCTGAAAACTAGTCAATGGCAGCTTTAGATCACAAAAAAGTAAAAATAAAGGATGCATCTAAGGGTTAAAACCTTTTTAAGGCACCTAATGATGGGAGACTTGACACTCTTCCTGAGCACTTTCATGAGCGATCGCCCATATTGATTGAGCCCACTCAATCAATCAACATTGGTACCACAGAAGCAGTTAGGAACCTACACCTTGCAGAATCTCTAACAGAGACAGAAAGATCAACATTCATCATTTTCTTTAAAGAACAGAAAATTAACTTTGCTTGGTCCTATGCGGATATGCCTGGAGTGGATCCACACTTAATCATGCATCATCTGTCCATTTCTACAGGAGTTAAGCCAGTCAAGCAAAAGCTATGCAAGATGAATCCACAGGTGGCACTACTAGTCAAAACTGAACTAAAGAAATTATTAGACATCGGATTCATTCGACCCATTGACTATGCAGAATGGATTTCCAACATCGTTCCAGTATCAAAACCAGATGGTAGTATCAAAATTTGCACTGACTTCAGGGACGTCAACAAAGCTTGTCCCAAGGATGACTTTCCTCTGCCTAGTATCGACATCATTGTAGATCTCACAGCAGGCCATGCAATGCTCTCACTAATGGACGGTTTCTCAGGCTATAATCAAATCAAAATAGCCCCAGAAGATCAAGATAAAACCGCGTTCACCTGTCATTGGGGAACGTACTATTGGAATGTTATGCCTTTCGGCTTAAAGAATGCAGGGGCCACTTATCAAAGAGCAATGACCACAATGTTCCATGACATGATGCACACATTTATGGAAGACTATGTGGATGACTTACTAGCTAAATCCTTCACTAGAGCTGAACATCTTGGCATCCTAACAAAGATTTTTGATCGATTGGAGAAATTCCAAGTCAGGCTCAACCCTAAGAAGTGTGTCTTCGGGGTTACATCAGGCAAGTTACTAGGCTACATAGTCTCAGCTAAAGGTATTGAAGTAGATCCAGCAAAAGTACAAGCCATTATGGACATGCCACCACCAAAGAATATCAGTCAACTCAGATCTCTACAAGGTCGACTTCAATCAATCAGGCGATTCATCGCTCAGCTAGCAGATAAAAGTCTACCATTTAACCATTTACTACACAAAAATGTCCATTCAAATGGGAAGCCAAGTGTGCAGAATCTTTTTACCAAATCAAGCAGTACCTGATGAATCCACTAGTTCTAGTCCCACCAATCGCAAGAAAGCCTCTTATCTTATATATCTCAACAACAGATATATCGCTGGGGGCACTATTGGCACAAGAAGATCAACAAGGGAAGGAACGTGCCATATATTACATCAGTAGGACATTGAATGGCTATGAACTCAACTATACATTCATTGAGAAGGCTTGCCTAACAGTGGTCTTTGCATCTCAGAAGTTCCGACATTATATGCTAGCACACACCATCAAACTAGTTGCAAAAATTGATCCTCTCAAATATCTCCTCAGCAAGGCAACTCTTATAGGCCGATTGGCTAAATGGGTCATGATTCTCAGTAAATTTGACATCCAATACACAGAAAGATGAGCCATCAAAGGACAAGCAATTGCAGATCAGTTGGCCGAAGCACCGCTACCAGGAAAACACACCATGGAGATTGAATTTTCAGACAGGGACGTTCTTGCTCTTTCTACTAAACAATGGACTTTATATTTTGATGGATCCTATACACAACATGGTTCGAGTGCTAGCATTCTATTCATCACTCCTGAAGGACACACTATACCTAGATCATATCGGCTTATGTTTCCCTGTACAAATAATGTGGCTGAATATGAGGCATTGGTTATAGGCATCAAAATGGTCGTAGAATGGAAAATCACAGAGATAAAAGCCTATGGGGACTCGCAACTGGTCATTCATCAAATCAACAATGACTATCAGACTAAGGACGACAAGCTACTACCCTACAAGCAAATGGTGGATGATTTCAAACAGTATTTTGTGCACATCACCTTCGAGCAAATACCAAGGTTGAACAACAAAGCAGCCGATGCAATGGCTACAATCACTTCATTACTACAAATTCCAAAGCAACAGAGTCATTACGAGTTCCTGGTAGAGCAACTGTTCTCCCCCGCCTATGACCATTCTGAATCCCAGGTTATCTATGTCTTGACTGGTTCAGATTCTCCGTTATATGGACCCATATACGACTACCTCAAACACAATATCTTACCCATTGACCAATCCCGTAACCAAAAATGTAACTTTATCCGACAAGCTGCCCGTTACACCCTTACCGCTGATACTTTGTATTGTCGAGGTCTTGATGGTACTCTTCTTCGTTGTCTTGATCATAATGATTCCGATTTTGCTTTACACGAACTTCACGAAGGTATTTGCGGCACACATTCAAGTGGCACTACTCTTGCTAAAAAGCTTCTAAGGATGGGATACTACTGGCCTACAATGGAGAAAGACTCCTATCACTTCGCCAAGAAATGTCCTAAATGCCAAATCCATGGTAATCTCATACATGCACCAGCACAGGAACTGCAGCCATTTACAACATCCTGGCCCTTTTGTCAGTGGGGACTGGACTTAGTTGGCAAAATTCATCCTTCATCTTCAAATGGACACAAGTTCATTATAACTGCAACAGAGTACTTTACCAAATGGATCGAAGCAGTTCCCATGACCACAGTGACCGGGAAACAAATTGCCTCTTTTATCCTAAATTATCTGATCTGCAGATATGGTATTCCAAGTTCAATCATCACAGATAATGGATGACCTTTCAAAAACCAAGATGTATAGGAACTATGTGAAAAGTTCAAAATCCAACATCGGTTTTCTACACCATATTACCCACAGGGCAATGGTCAAGCAGAGGCATCTAACTAAACAATACTAAAAATCCTCAAGAAAACAGTAAATGACGCAGGCAAAGATTGGCATGTAAACCTCAATCCAGCACTTTGGGCATATAGGACCAGCATCCGCACACCTACAGGAGCAACACCATACTCATTGGTATATGGATCAGAAGCCATTTTAGCCCTGGAGGTAGAAATCCCATCTCTCAGAGTCTCTTTAAAAGGCTTAATCCCAGATGAAGAGTATCGAGTTAACCGACTGCAAGAACTTGAACTCTTAGATGAAAGACGTCAACATGCTTACACTCATCTCAAAGCATATCAATAGCGCATGTGCAGGAGCTACAATCACAAGGTCATTCCCTGCAACTTCAAGGTTGGTGACCTAGTCCTTAAAAAAAATCCAAGAAATCAGCAAGATCGAGAAAAGAAAGGGAAATTTGAACCTAACTGGTTGGGTCCCTATGTCATCATATCAGTTTATGGATCAGGTGCCTATCAGCTAACAAATTCAGAGGGCGATGTGCTCGACAAACCAACTAACAGCATTCATCTGAAAAGGTACTACACTTAAGTGGCCTAGTGCACGGAAAAAGCCAAAATAAGCAAAAAAATCAAAAAATCCAGAAAAAGCAAAAACAAAGTACAATAAAAACAAATGGTGAAAACCTAGTAAACAGGCACTCTTGTGAAAGAATGGCTCCTCCATCTATATCCATACCATTTTATCCATACAAACACTATCGGCCATCGCCCGACACTTAGCAAATATCCATTCAGGACATACTTAGCATAGTCACTATCCTGATTTGTCTATATATGTCCTCTTACCACTAATCCACCATGGCTTGGAAATCATTGTATATATCAAGAGGGACACTTGGCTAGGGGCATGTAAATCGTATCAATATTGCAAACATTCAAAACATCAAGACTAGAGGCAAAACTCAAAAACATGACATCCAACAAACCACAAAAATCAAAAACTATGCTTCATCATCAAACAAAACAAAACAAATCACAAAAATACTAAGGATGGATGATTTTCTGAAGTATTGAATGTTGCACTATAGCATAAAATCTTAGCTAGTTTTGCATTTTGAACTTTTTGAATGTTTGGATTCTCTTCCTTGTCTCACTAAATGCTTCACAGCTAGAGTTCAAGGGGAACTTCCAATATTTTCTTAGTCTTCTGTCTGGGAGGCGATCACTTGTATTGTGTGAATCCTTGCCTCAAGACGTGATACATCGAATATCACTAAAGGCCTGATTCCACTTCATGCATACAAATGATCTAATCTTGTCTATTTACGCAATACGCACTCAAGTCGTCCTGGTTTAATTATACCTTGATGCTTGTGCTATCTTGCAAAATCAAACATTATGTAAATTTTTCTCAGGTCATTATGGTTCAATTATACCATTATGCTTGTATAAATTTTCAACATATCCTAAACAAATCAATGCTTAATGATGATATCTACAAAGAAAGCAAACAAGTGGCTATATTGGATGGCAAATACAGAATGAGGGATGCTCCAAAAACATTAGTTGCATATCATTTTAAAATTAGTTGCATATCATTTTACAATTAGTTGCATATCATTTAACATCATGGCATATCATTTAGGCATGTTTGCATATCATTTTAACATCTCATTTTCAAGATACATCTCACAACATATAAAAGCATACATCCTGCATCATATATTTAAGCATTGCATCATCACATAAAATAACCCACATAACATGCATCCATATAAACACATCACATGATCAAAAATGGTGTCGTATATATATATATATATATATATATATATATATATATATATATATATATATATATATATATATATATATATATATATATATCTCAAAACTGATCAAAATGTACCAAATGTGTCCAAACACTGTGTCCAGTACAAAGAATAACAAATGCTCAAAAATACAACAAAGACCATGTCTCTCAAGTATGACTATCCCCTGACGGAGATGGTCTCGCTCCAGATGCACCCGCCCCTGGATCTCACGGAGGGTCCTGTCTCGGTGGCCCCATAACACCTCGGCTCTTAGATCGCGATCCAATGGCTCGAGATCTACTAGATCTCGACTGTGCAAAACTCTGAACTCGCTGGTCCCTGGGTACTGCAGCCTCATAGTGCCGCCTATAATACTCTACCTGATGCGCTCTCAGCGCCAACTCTCTCAGGGTGTCTCTCATCGGACCACCCGTCGCTGCTCTCTGCATGCTCGCCACCACCTCCTCCGCTCACCCCCTCCACTCTATCTCGGTGTCTCGCTCAGTAGTCAACTGAGAAATTTTCCGCTGATAGGTCAAAATCTGTGCCTACAGCTGCTACACAGTAATCTGCAAGGTCTGTATCTGAGCATCCTCCATATGACCTGGAACTCGAACTCGTAGCGGTACCTGTACTGGAGGAACCCCTCCCACTCAGCCCATCCTCGGTACTGGAGGTGGGAGTACATCCGTCCTCCTCCTCTGTGCTGGTCGACTAGGCTCATCCTCACCCCCCACTGTAGCTAGCACCTCCCCCACTCTCCCCTCTCTACCGGCTCTGATAGCCAATCCACCTCTCCCCCTCTCTATCATCCCCTGTCACACTGCTCTCTCCACACCCCTATCTCCCCGCCTCCCTCTAACTCCTCTCCCTCATCCTCCTCCTCCATCCTCCCCATCATCTCCGTCATCTCCCTCCTCCTCATCTGAACCAAAGGCTGGCCTCATCTCCTCAGGATCAGATATCCTGGCCACCGCTCGCGCAGCAAACAATCGAGTAAACTCATCCGTCATGCCCGCATCTTGAATCTCTGGGGCATAATCCCAGATCTGCCTGCCCAAACCCATAAACTCCTCCACCGCCATGACACTATCAATGGTCGACCCCCAATCCGGTATATCCTGTTGCCGCCGTGCATATAGGCACGCTCCCTAAGGAATACCCTACTGGTGCCCAAATTGCCTCAAAACTTGGGTCACCACAAATCGCTCAATCATGAACGAGGTCCTCCCAATCAGGTACCTAGTCATGAATACAAAGGGCATCTCTAGCCCATCCTCCACCCACACCTCACATCCTGTATACGGTCGCCAGGTGACCGTATCTATATCATCAAAAACCCTCCTGCAATGCTCTAGTTTGCCCAGCTTATGCTGGACAACTAGACCCCTGTATCCGTAGGCATATGCTGCACCTACGGGCCTGTCCCTGTCTGCTAGTGGCCTCGCTGCTGGAATATGCTCCCAGCACCATACCTGTAATAATGTCACGCCAGCTGACAAACTGCCATAATTGAGGTATACTACCTCATGCAGACTCCTGTATAAATGAGCCAGCATAGCTGACCCCCATGCAAACCTCCGACCCTGAGTGACCATCTCCTCCAAAACTAGCCCCCATCCCACCAAGAATCCCTTTGACCTGCGATCAGGACAAAGGAATCCACCAATGAACCCTACTAATACGGATGGTAGTGGTGCATAATCTAAGTCCAAAAACTCCTGCCATGGGATCTCATAGCCGCAGACGGTATCATCTTGAAAAATACGGCACAGTGCCTCTGTGCCACCCTCCTCCGACTACTCGTAGGGTAGTAGTGCCCCTACTACAGGGATGCGCAGAATCCGGTAACAGTCCTCAAGTGTGACTATCATCTCTCCCGTGGCAAAATGGAAGGTGTTCGTATCACTGTGCCACCTCTCTGCCAAAGCTGTCAGTAACCCTCAGTTCACAGTGAACCGAGGCATATCCAGGAGAGACGTCAATCCACATCTCTCAATAATGTCAAGGTCGGCCTACGACAACCGCGGTATCAATGTCCACGGTCTGGGAAATCTCTCCCTCAACTGCACTATAAATTGGATTATGATACTGTGTGGGGGAAAAAGTGACACTAAGCAAACATGCCCTAATCTCACTTTCAATCACACATTTGTGGAATACGAAAGAGCCTAGAGGTATCACACAATTGGCTACTTCTTTTTGTGGAAGAGAGAGCCACGGGCTACCTATTAGGATTTCTATTCCTTTGTTACAAATGATAGATAGAATGATGCAAGTTCAATTCCTAACCCCAAAGTGCAAGTATGAACTACTAACAAGATTGCAGAATTGAACTTAAATAATCAAAAGCTGTAAACACAAGGACAAAACAAGAATGCAAATGCGTACCTGGAGTTAAAATCTGAGTGAAAATGTTCGAGACGGGGGCGCGGGCGCCATTGTCCTGATTCTGCCCCTGAAACTGTTGTTTTGCAACCTGAAAAGCTGTCAGAAAGTTGCTGAAAGTTGCTATCTGACAGAAGGACCAGGGCGCCCAGTGCCCTTGTCCTGGCAGGACCAGGGCGCCCCATGCCCCTGTCCTGGTCTTTTGCTCTGAAATTTGGTGTGTAGTTCTGTCTCAGTCTGCTTCTCCCGGATCTGCGACCTACGGCGTCGTCTGAGTCCCGAAACCTACACTTATATCTGAAAAGGGTATGGTGGGCCTTAGTCAAACCCCCGCTTCGGTGATTTGCACCTCCACAAATAGCCAAGTTGTATTGTAAAAGTAGTGTGTGTGCAGACCTTGTGTGTGTGCAAGATCCTAAAATGCAAGTAAGCAAACTAGAGCAACCTAGAAAGTAAACCCTAATTGCTTGTAAATGATAATGTAAGTGCTCCAAATCAAGATGCAAAGTGATCTAAAGCATGAATACAAATGATATAATGAGGCTTATGCAAAGACATGAAAACAACATGAAATCATACCCAACCCCAAGGGAGGGGTACAAGCCAATCTTCAGTCGGTGATCCCTTATTGTTCTTCAATGCCTTCAAAGCCCTAAATGGATGAATGAAATTCATAGATGCTTGATGGATGGATGTTGAATGTTGTTGAAGTCTTCAAAGATCTGCTCTTTCGCTGCATAGAAGGTCCTTGAAACCAAAATTCGTATCCCTTTCAAATGAAGAAAGAGAGCTCTTATATATGAAACCCTAGGTCTTAATTTCAACTTTAGGCCGACTTAGAGATTGAATATCCCGCCAATTTCTTGGGGTTAAGCTTTATTTTATGATTGGATTGCGCTCCCAAAATTTTGGGAAAAATGTCCGGGACCATGTGCACTCCGGGCGCCATGGTCCTGACAACTTTTCACCAAATTTTCAGGGCCATCGGATATGATGATTTTAGAAAGAATCCCAAAGTTATAGGTGATTTCGAGATGTTTTGACCCCCGAAATCAAGCCCCCAAGTTCAAAATAGGACCTAATTAGGGTTTTTGATTAAATGATGTATTGGAAGAATAAAATGAAAGGGGCACACTTTAATGAAAGGGCCCAACTTTATAATGTGGAAGATGATGAAATAGGACCTTAGACCTAATTAATCTGATTAATTAAGTGCTAAAGGGGAAATGCAATGCAAAATGCAAAATGCGCCAAGGCGGGTGCTAAACTAGGTGTGAAATTGTACCACCCTAGCAAGTGCGTACAATTTACGACACTACATTTAGCCCCCACTTTAGCAGTCATATGAACACTACGTGCATATGCAAGCTAAAGTATAGAAAAGTAAACATTATTTGAAAAAGGATATATCCATAAGTCTGTCGAACGAAGCCCCCAGCGGTATCTACAGTACACAGTTAGGAACCGCACCCTACAAAACACACGTTAGATCACAAAATCACCTAATGCTTACTAAGGAAGGTGATGAAAATTCGAGGGTAGCTATATGCCCCCCCCTGTTTTGGCTTGCTAATTTTAGTGAGTTGAAACAGGGTATCATGTTTACCACTTCGAATTGTTAAAGAATATTGATGACAAATGCTCACAAGAAGATTTGATATGAGATCAAAAACTAATGGAGAATCATTTGGTAAGAAAGAGGACTAAATCTCAATTCCAACACAACAAAGAGTGTGGGGATTTGAGAGTTCTCTAACACAAGATGAAGGATGTGAATGGAAACAAAATGCAAAGAGAAGAAAAGAAAGGAAAAAAGCATGAATATACACATTGGTGATCCATGAGAAGAATAGTGAGAGAGAAAACATGGACTTCTCGCCCCTAGATCTTGTCTAGGTGATCCATGGGAAAAAAGGACATGGAAAACTAGCCCCTAGAGTCTGTCTAGGTGATCCATGTAAGGGAGGAGAGTGAGAAAGTCTAGCCTTATGCCGCTAGTTCCACTCCACCTCGTGCATGTGTGTGTAAGTGAGGTTAGAAGCACCTCATAGGAGTCTATGCCCGAGTATGCTACAACCTGTATATGTATAGTACAAAAGCGTGACATCTCGCTCTAAGAGTCTGTGCTCTGGTTCCGAGAATGACCCATTGCTCAAAAAGTGTAATTTTTATGTCATAAGCAAAGTAGAACAAGGATACCTACCTTCATCACAAAAGAAGATACCCCAAAAATGCAACAATTTCATAGATCCAAGCAAGAGAGTTTTAAGCAAGGATAAGATAGTTGAAAAGGGATATCTTGTAGTATGTGTAAAGAAGATCCTTAGAGGAGAAGAGATCTTTGTACAAAAGACACCTATCCCCGAGAGGAATTGTCTTAGACAAATATAATATCTTCTAGAATAAGACAAAGAAGAGAATATGAATGCAATACTTCCTTCTTTTGCGAGGTGAAAGTGATTCTTAATGAAGGATGATGCTCTTTTTAACCCAATTGGGAGAGTGAATTCATTATGGATGTATTTTACCAAGTGCAAAAGAGGTTGTAGTCAAGGACTTACACCTCTTGTAAGAGAGAATCCTTGAACAAACAACAACAAATGCATACAAGGAATAACATCAAGTAATAAAGTTCACACCATCCACGAAATAGGAAAAAGTGGATCCTTAGAAAAAAAATAAGGAAAGATCATTGCCTCCCAAGGATAAGGATAATGAGAAGGACTTACACAATCTTCCAGGGAGAGATTTAGACATAAACTAAATGTACTACATACTCACATGAGTTCATGCAAGCAAGACATTAGTGTATGTAAAATGCTCCTCACAAGAAGTGGGTAAGGTAAGAAAGAGAATACACATCTTCTCCAATATCTAGGAAAAGAGGATTCTAAAGAAAAGATGATCAATATTTCCACACTATTACCCCAAAGGGAAATTTTAACCATAAAAAGAAGAGATGTATGAAATCACTCTTGTCCCCATAGGAACAAGAGATAACATAGAAAATTAGGCTATTATGTTGCTTCCAAAAATATGATTGCACTTGAAATTGTACCATCATGAATGACAATGAGCCCCCAGTAAATGAGCTACCAATGTCACATAATGATGAGCAACATAATAGCCATTAATGTTATTCAAAGACATGATAGATTGAATGAGGTATTTGAATATGACATGCTAAATGCTCAACTATAAGTGAGATCAAAAACATGTATAAAATGATAAAAATTGCAGAAGAAAAGTAAATCTTAAAAGAGGGATGAGTGTAATTTATTAGAGCCTTATCCCTGGAGGAAAGGACTTTATGATGAATAGGAGATAAAGATTCATAAGTGGATTTAGAAATTTGAGGGGATTCATAAAGAGATTTGTTCATCACCAAGATTTCCTTATGAGGGGAATGAGAGTTGATAGAAGTAGAAGATGATTTAGTTGAAGTGAGATCATCACCACTACTAAATATAGCATTCACATTGAGAGATGGTCTTTTAGATGCTTTGGTGGGCTTAGAAAGATTATATCCAAGTCCAAATGAATATTCATGCATGTTATGTTCTAAAGGAACTTTAATTCCTTGTTCATTTGCGCCACAACCATTTCCACTATAGCCACTCTTAGCCAAAATATGAAAACCACGACCATAACGATTAGCCATTTTAGAAAGAAAAGGTGGTTTTTCATAAGACAAAGAATCAAGTTCTTCAGAATTAGAGGTGTGAGGAGAAGAAGTTTGAGAAGTGGCCACAAAATTATTGCTCATAGGTTCAGGTAAGACTGATTGATCTCTAGTTTCTTCCTTCTTTTTAAGCTCTCTAGGAGGAACTCTATACTCACCTACAAAGGTGGGATTGAAATCAAGAGATCCCCAATCATCTTCTACGAGAACCTTCTCAGGATCAAAAGCCTTTTCATGTGTAGATTCAAGTTCAGAAGAATCTTCTTCAGGAACTTCAGACTCATCCAAAGAATTTTGATTATTAGAGGGTGATGATTCATCCATAGGTATCTTGTTTAACGAGTCATCACTAGAAGAGGAAGGCTTAGAAGAACTCCCTTTGGAAGTAGATGTTTGCAAACAAGCTTGAAAATTAGTATCACCTATCAAGGTATATGTCTTATTATTATAAATGAATTTAACTTGTCTATGCAATGTAGAGGGGACAGCTTGCATACTGTGAATCCAAGGTCTCCCTAATAACAAGTTGTATGTTAGATTTCCCGACATAACATGGATAGGAGTAGGCAAAGTAATAGGTCCCACTGTGATGGGTAAGGTGATAATACCTAATGAAGACTTAGCCACATTATCAAAGCCTCGAATGGGACGAGAGTCTGGCTCAATAAGGGATGTATCCACGTTCATCTTATGCAATAGATTAATGCTACACACATTAAGGCCAGAACCATTATCTACCAGTGTTCGTCTTATAGCAGTATCATTTATGATAACCACAATCATCAAGGGATCATATTGATGTTGAATTTCACTAGTAGGCAACTCATCTTGAGTAAACACAATTTGAGCTTTAGGATTCATCACAGAGTTAACCACAGACACTATATTACTAGATGTATTAGGTGGAGGAACATTCAAATCTTTCAAGGCATCTTGTAACATTCCATGATGAGCGGAAGAAGTTTGGATCAAATCCCAAAGGGATATCTTAGCAGGGGTAGTTTTAAGTTGTTCAATAAGATCATAGTCCTTACTAAGCATTTGTGAAATACGAGGAGCTTGAGGAAGAATAGGTTAGGAAGGAGGAAGTGAAGTTGGGATAACAGGAGGAGGATTAGGTTGCCTATTGTTTCTTGTGTTATAGGTATGAGCAACTGCATTATAATTCTCTCTAGTCAGTTGCTTAGCATACTCATAAGGGCTCTTAGAATAACCTCCTTGCACAGTAATAATAGGTTTCTTAGGAGTGCAAAAAGAATCATTAGCATAACCACCTTGAACCACTAAGATAGGCTTATTTAAAGGTTGAGAATTTTGAGAAGGACAAGCACCTTGGACAGTGAAGACAGGTTTGTTAGGTGTTTCATTCACATGTATCAAATTGATTGAGGATGGTTTAGAGGAATGAACAAAGGTGTTAGAAGAATTATTGATAGTCTTCTCTTGCACTAAAATCTTATCACGGATTAAATCAATTTTAGGAGAGAGACAAGGGGTAGACATTGATGTTCTAGTAGGAAGAGTAATACTAGGAAAAGTCATATCATCCTCTATCATCAAAGGGTCTACATGGGGAATAAACTCTCTAGGAGAAGGATCAACATTACTCTCTAAAGTCTCACTTTTGAGAGGGAGATCTTTGAAAGAGATGTTAACCATCTGGCTTTGAACTAGGGTATCCGTATGAGTAGAACCAAGTTGAGGAGAGGGAGAATAATTGAGATTCAAGGAAGGTGAGAAACTATCAAGGGAGTTTTCAATCTTGATTTCATCCCCTTTGGCTAGGGTTCTCTCATGGGGTAGAGAATAATCTACACCTTCTTCTAATGATTCATCCCAAATAGTGAGGTTGTTGAAAGGAATGTTTGAAGTATTGTCAATTTCGGGAGAGGAGATAACATTGTTCATTAATTCCTCATCCTTAGGAGGGAGAGCATCAATAGATGTGTTAAACTCATCCTCTTTCCTCAAAATATGTTCAATATGATCTTTAGGGGAGAGAGAATTAAGGAAATTGCTTATTATTTCATCTTCTTTCTCTAAGGGATGCTTATGGGTAAGACAAACTTTAGGAGAAGGGTAAGCATTTACCATTAATTCATCATCTCTAGTTGGAATTTTGTTGGAAAAGGAAATGCCATCACTAGGAAATGTAGGGATAATGTCATCTTCTTGCACAAAAGGATCCTCATGAAGGGAGTGTTTTTTAGGAGGAACATGAACATATTTCTCCAAAGATTCATGCTTAGGAAGGAGATCTTTGAAAGAAGTGTTCATAACCGCTTGTTGCACTAACATGCCCCCATTGGAAGGACCAACTTTAGGAGAAAATAAGTCAATGTCCATCAATACCTTTTCACTTAAAGAGGAATCATGTAGGGAAGGTGAAGTAACATTAAGAAAGGTGTTTATGATATCATTCTCTTCCTCTAGGATAGCTAAATAGGAAGGGCACATTTTAGGAGAATTGTCAAGATCACTCTTAAAGTCTTCATCCTTAGAGCATGGGAGAGTCTCAAAGGGATTGGTAGAAACTCTTTTAGGCACTAAAATTTTGTTATAGATGGGGAGAGGTTCTTTAGGAGAAGGAAAAAATGAAACAAGGGAAGCTAACCCATTATCACATCTATGAAATGAATGCATCATGACAACAATTTTCCTCTTTCAAATGATAACACATGCAAAATAGAAGGAAATGTTTAATTTTAACCAATGCAAGCACTTAGAATGTAGATTTAGAAAATGAAATTTATGATTCAAATGAGTTCCTAAATCAGATTTGAAATTATTGATCCCAATTAAGCTATCCACAAGTTTAACTTTGAATTGAAAAATTTAGGGTTTTAGCAAAAATTTCCTCTAAATTTTTGAATCTGGCAAGAAATTAAAACTTGTAAATACAAATTTGATTTTGAAATAGCATAAACACTCAAATTTGAAAACATAAATCAGAATTAGAGAAGATTGGAATTCACGTCAGGTTCACCAAAATGTGTGGGGGAAAAAGTGACACTAAGCAAACATGCCCTAATCTCACCTTCAATCACACATTTGTGGAATACGAAAGAGCCTAGAGGTATCACACAATTGGCTACTTTTTGTGGAAGAGAGAGCCATGGGCTACCTATTAGGATTTCTATTCCTTTGTTGCAAATGATAGATAGAATGATGCAAGTTCAATTCCTAACCCCAAAGTGCAAGTATGAACTACTAACAAGATTGCAAAATTGAACTTAAATAATGAAAAGTTGTAAACACAAGGACAAAACAAGAATGCAAATGCGTACCTAGAGTTAAAATCTAAGTGAAAATGTTCGAGAC
Source organism: Cryptomeria japonica (assembly GCF_030272615.1). NCBI lineage: Eukaryota > Viridiplantae > Streptophyta > Pinopsida > Cupressales > Cupressaceae > Cryptomeria > Cryptomeria japonica. The sequence continues at coordinate 272,929,501 of NC_081405.1, forward strand.
GGGGGCGCGGGCGCCACTGTCCTGATTCTGCCCCTGAAACTGTTGTTTTGCAACCTGAAAAGCTGTCAGAAAGTTGCTAAAAGTTGTTGTCTGACAGAAGGACCAGGGCGCCCAGCGCCCCTGTCCTGGCAGGACCAGGGTGCCCCACGCCCCTGTCCTGGTCTTTTGCTCTGAAATTTGGTGTGTAGTTCTGTCTCAGTCTGCTTCTCCCGGATCTGCGACCTGCGACGTCGTCCGAGTCCCGAAACCTACACTTATATCTGAAAAGGTTATGGTGGGCCTTAGTCAAACCCCCGCTTCGGTGATTTCCACCTCCACGAATAGCCAAGTTGTATTGTAAAAGTAGTGTGTGTGCAGACCTTGTGTGTGTGCAAGATCCTAAAATGCAAGTAAGCAAACTAGAGCAACCTAGAAAGTAAACCCTAATTGCTTGTAAATGATAATGTAAGTGCTCCAAATCAAGATGCAAAGTGATCTAAAGCATGAATACAAATGATATAATGAGGCTTATGCAAAGACATGAAAACAACATGAAATCATACCCAACCCCAAGGGAGGGGTACAAGCCAATCTTCATTCGGTGATCCCTTATTGTTCTTCAATGCCTTCAAAGCCCTAAATGGATGAATGAAATTCATAGATGCTTGATGGATGGATGTTGAATGTTGTTGAAGTCTTCAAAGATCTGCTCTTTCGCTGCATAGAAGGTCCTTGAAACCAAAATTCGTATCCCTTTCAAATGAAGAAAGAGAGCTCTTATATATGAAACCCTAGGTCTTAATTTCAACTTTAGGCCGACTTAGAGATTGAATATCCCACCAATTTCTTGGGGTTAAGCTTTATTTTATGATTGGATTGCGCTCCCAAAATTTTGGGAAAAATGTCCGGGACCATGTCCACTTCGGGCGCCATGGTCCCGACAACTTTTCACCAAATTTTCAGGGCCATCGGATATGATGATTTTAGAAAGAATCCCGAAGTTACAGGTGATTTCGAGATGTTTTGACCCCCGAAATCAAGCCCCCAAGTTCAAAATAGGACCTAATTAGGGTTTTTGATTAAATGATGTATTGGAAGAATAAAATGAAAGGGGCACACTTTAATGAAAGGGCCCAACTTTATAATGTGGAAGATGATGAAATAGGACCTTAGACCTAATTAATCTGATTAATTAAGTGCTAAAGGGGAAATGCAATGCAAAATGCAAAATGCGCCAAGGCGGGTGCTAAACTAGGTGTGAAATTGTACCACCCTAGCAAGTGCGTACAATTTACGACGCTACAGATACATGTTAAAGAATAGATCTATGTGACATAGAGTTAATTCACAACTATATAATTAATCCTTAAAAGAACACAATTTTGCATAGAGTTCTAGATAACATACACATTGATGATATCTAATTTTTGTGTTCTTTATTACTGAATTCTAAGCTACATAGATCTTTATATTCATCATTAATATATGAACTAAGTATTTGAATCCTTTAACAATTGTTTTCTAATATTGCATTAATTTGATTCATATAATTTATCACACTTAAATGACATTAACTTTAATGTAAATTAACTTTGTTAATTTTATACATTTATTTAATCAATATAAATTAACAATAATAATTACAAACATTTCTATTGACTAAGATGATATTTTAAACTAGAATGTATTCTTCAGGTATCCACTAGAAATTTGATCTAGTTAAATGCAAAACCCTTACACCATATAAGACCGACATTATCTTTGAGAACTCTCGACCTTTTATTTAAATGCACACTAAAAGAAAATTTCACTAGATAGTCATAAATACCTCTGAATACAAGGAGAAGCCAGAGAATCTAAGAGAATCTGAGCCAAACAACAAGCAAATTGACACAAATTAATCATTGACAGACGGTCTCGGGTTACAAACGCGTCTATTCTGGCTCCAAAATGACAATACGGATTGACTAACACGCAGGTTAGTCACACATTTTACACAGTCAATTTTTGTAATAAACGGTTGCGATTGACTAATACGTCACTATCACTCTGTACGAAAGATCTGTTTTGAAGCCATAATAGCTCTGACCTTAAATTATTGTTTGCAATGGTATATACTCACTACGTATATGACACTATATACGCATAATCTCTAGTGCTTGTGGTAAAATGTGACCGACGTAATAATAGTGGGCTTTAACCAAAACGTCTATTTCATAGCCTAAGTAATAATGCTTGTAGTTTGAACGGTGAGATTAATATCCCACAAGCGTTTAATGCTTGCGATTACGATTTGGAGGTTCTTAAATGGAGATTAATCGTGAAATTTATAGAATGTGTGATATTGTCAAGACATTTTTGTTGTGATGTGATTGACAAGAGTGGAAAGGACATCCTGGCACATGCAGAGTAAATAATATAATAATGAAGTAGGTGGGCCCATTTTCAACTCTTTTAAGGACGCATCTATTCTGGCTCCAAAATGGCACTGTCGTACAAACGAAATGCATCTGGAGCCCATTGACATACATCCCTCCCATTCCCTCCTATGATGCGATGAGTTACGTTCTGGGACCTACCATCGAGCTGACTTGGAGGCATATTGCCATTTTTCGGTTGATAGAAAGGCTTAACGAACAGTGGTTGGTGTGGGCCCCTTTGACCGTCCGCTTCCCCGTTATCATTTCCGTCATCCATAATCCTGCGCAAAGTTTGATTTTTTCAAACTCTTTTCTCCCGCCAGAAAGCATTGCTCTGATACTATATACTATATGTTTTGCTGATGGAAACATTTGGTAAGATTTTTTATTTCTTTCAAAATGATTATTATTATTTTAAAAATTATATTTTCTACATTTTATGAACTTTGAATTATTCTTTTTGAAAGGGAAATATTTGTGTAAAAAGAATAATTATATTTTACATATAAAAGTTCTTTAATGCATAATATTTAATTAATAAGTGGATTGTAATGTTATGATCTTTTAAGCTTTCATAAATATTTTTACCTGAAATTAATGAGTTGAGTATATATTTTTGGGTAAATTTTATTTATGAATAATTAAAGAATGAGTATATTTTTATTATTTTTCTCTTTTCTTGATTTAGAGAGAAATAATATTTCCAAAGGGATTTGTTAATATTGGAAATTTTCGGAATTTATTAAGTAAAAAATTCTCTAAACATTATTAAATGTAAATAGACAAATCTTTGAGAAATTTTAAAATGATTAGTGTAACTTTTGAAAGATATCTTTGAAAATCATTTGAATGTTAGGGATTCTTATTTATGTAAACATTTGCCCTAAAATTCTATTTTAAGGGGCATATTATAAAATATCCCTGTGTAACACATGTTGAGTAGGATTATTTCTCACCACATAATGATCTTTATTTACTTGCAAAAGCACTTTGAAAACAAATCTTATTTGTAGTCTTTAATATAATTATGATAATATTCTAATTGCCTTTGAAGAAGTTATAAAAGAATATATTTTGACAAAGGTGAAATTATATTTATACATAAGTGCTTTCAATATGGTGACCTAATGATATTGTCTCTCATCATGTTTTTACCCTAAATTTTTTTGAATTGAATCCATGTTAGGGTAAATATTATTCTTTATTGTATGAATAATGTATTTGAGGACCAAAGTGTGAATATTATATTTTGTTCAAAGAAGAAAATGTATTTTGAAAAGTTCTTTTTACCCAGGTAAAATGATGAATAGCATTTATTAAAATGGACTTTGGTGTTTTGAGGCAATCTTTTCATATGCATATTATTTGCCCTAAGTTAATAAATTGAATATGTTCATTAGGGTAAATTATTTTTATCATATAGTTAATGATTTGATTGATTTTTGCAAATATATATTCTATTGGAATTGCCCTTAAAGGGTGAAAATGCGTTCTTATCACATGGTTGGAATATTGATTCACTGATGTCATTTCCAAAAGGGAAGTATATTTTTATCATATCACACTACCTTATGTTATTATTTGAACGCACATCAAGATGAAACTTATATGTGTTATTTTATATAAATGGATGTTATGTCTGTAAAATTATTTTCTTAAAATGTAAATACTTTGGTTTTATTGAATTATTTTAAACAAGTATTTATATTAATATAATGATTATTGACTTTTCAAACTAAAATCTAAGGTGGAATATGTTTAATTTTTAAATCAAGGAATTTGATTGGGTTATCTTGTGTGTAGGAGATATTGAGAAGATGATGAATATTTGCCGAGGAATTTTATCATTGTTGTATTCTTAGATGTTACACATTGTTGTATTGTCATTATGAGAATTTAATATTATAGTCTACCCAATTTGTATCCTTGGATATGAATATCATAGCTTGGTGCATTGATAAGGCACGGTGGACAAAAATATTTTGTATGCTTTCATTATATTAATTTTCTTTTGTTGCGACTAAATTGTGTGTCCATGTGAGCTATATTGGTTAACTTCATGCTTTAATTGTCTATGTATATAGTCACATTTTTGTGTATATAGCATATATAATCTTAATCCTAAATATGCACAAATGGTTTAACATCAAAACTGATGGAATCTATCTCACACACACACACATACACACACACAAAATGATTTCTTATCTTTGATCACAATTGGACACACTAATATGTGCCCCAATATTCAATATCTTGGTGACAAATCTCCCCTCTAGTTGACATCACATGTTGTTGATAAGTGAATGTATTGTCTCATTTACACTCATCATGAATGTAAAAACTATAATCATGAGCTTGATTTCTTTTGTTACATGGTGTTTTTATTTAAAGCTTCAGTATTATTTCTTTTGAATGAGTCTTTCAATGACATAATCTACACTTGCTCTAGCCTACAAAATTTTATAATTTTCCATAGACGTAGCTAATAGAGATAACATGTAACCAATAAATAGAATCTAAACTTGTTATTTGACTCTTAAATGGATGATATGATGATGTTGCTATGGTTTGTTTAAAGATCTTTCAATTTTGTCTCATCTATGCATTTTCAAGACAAGAAGTGTCATGTTAGTAGAGGTTGTAAGTTGTGTTGAGTGTTTTGACAAGTTGAAGTTGTGAATACAATCATTTTCCTTCAAGCAATTATTTAATTTAAAACTTTCCCATGAACCAATTATATACTACATGTTTCTAATTTGAGTTGCGAATGAATTTGATCTCCATTGAAGTTGATTGTGGTTTTAGGATAGCAAGTAGAATCTCAAAATTTTAGTGCATCACCTCCTAGGGCTAGTGGTTTTCAATTCAAAAGCAATCTTTCTATCATTTTCTCTTGTCAAGTGCAATAATTTTAGGAGGTTTTCCAAGGGAAGTATCCCATAATATGGAGGTTCATCCTTGTTTTAGGTCACTCATAGCTTGAGAAACTCCCCATGTTGTGCAAGATTATTGAGTTTTATATCTTAGCATTTGGGCACAATCCTTAGTAACAACAGCTTTTGGCACACCAAGTGGGATAGTTCGGATTGTTTCAGTCCAAGGATTTTCCATATATTGTTGATATTGGTATTTATATCAATGATATCTTCCTTTTGAGGTAATATCTTCACATGCCTAGTGACTCTGAGTTCAAGTCTATTGGTTCAATAGTCCAAGTGTTGGTATGTTTCAAAGAAAATCTATTTTATTTTGATTCTCCAACTCTTTGAATGAATAAATATGTCTATACTTTATCAAACCTTGTTTCATGAGAGTGATATTCCTACACCATATTATCTATATTAGACCCACAACACTGCTAGTTTTATCCTAGACAAACTTTCTACAACAAGCTATTAGCATATTCAATATGCTTACCACCCACCCATCCCTGCTCAAACCCCTTGGGAACTTGAATATAAGTGTACTTATCAAGGGAATTTGATTTGCAACATGATGAGTGGGCTTATCAAGCCTATCATCATGAGAAATATTTAGAGGCTCAAACTAAGCAGTATGAATAATATCTTGTAGTGAGATAAAAACCAAGGAGAAGTAGATGAAGGTTTTTCTTGCTCAATTTTAGAGGTTGGAGACTTAATCGGCTCTTTCAATTCCTATCCTCAAACAAGCTCCCTCAACTACAATAGATCATCTTATGAAAGAAGAGGTTCGTAAGTAAAGATTTAAAAGTTTTGGGAAAGGTAAGCCTATTAAACCTTCAAGTGATTCTTCTAAAGTTGAAATCCCAAGATTTAGAAGCTTTCAACACATGCAAGATGTTATATGTATGTAGAAAACTAGGTCATCATTCCCCAAGAGAAACCCTTTAAAGAGATGTCTCTACCTCAAGGAATCCCCAAATCTTATCAAAGTCCTTTTGCAAATCAACTTTCATGCCCTAGCATCATTTGCCTTTGTCCAAGAGGTCCTATTATATATCTAAAGAGCTATTTTGTTGAACAAAAGAGAGACTTTTTTGAGATAGAAACAAAGCTATCTTTTGTTAATACACCTGCAAATGATGTAGAAATAGAAAAATTCAATTTATTGCAATAAAATGATATGTATGATGATATAGAACGATAGGTTAAAGAGCAAGAAAAAAGTATTGATAACAAGTTTTTGATTGTTTTGTTTAATGAGTTACCTAGTTATATTGAGCAAGATGATGATATAATGCTTGTTTTGTTTAATGAGCTACCTTTGTATGTTATTGATGAAGAAGAAGATACATCTATAATAACTCAACAATGATTTTGAAACATCATCAGAATACAAATTATGTTGACCTCAAGGTGTTGATTCATCAATATTATGTTTTCTCTATCTTAGTCTCCCCTCCTCTCTCTCTCCATCTCTCTTTCTCTCATTTATCTCTTGTCTCTCCCTCTCAGTATTTATCTCTCTATCTCACTCTCCTCCTCTATTAGGTGTGTCTCTCTCCCATTCCCTCGCTCTCCTACCCCTCTCTCCCTCTCTAGGGTCATATGGTATTCTTAGGGTTCATATGGTATCCTAGGGATCCATGCATGTGTCCTACAGGGTCATAGGACATCATATGAGTCCTTAGGACACCGTGTGACTTGTAACGATACATAAGATGTCATATGGAGTCCTAAGGGGTCATAAGTTGTCTCAATTTAAATATGTTAGTGCACTTCCCCTTCTTGGTGATTTTGGATCTTGGTGTCTAAATTTAACCATTGGAGGTCACCCTAATTGGTGCAAAGAGAGGGAGAGAGGGAGAGAGTGAGAAAGAGAGTTAATGAGAAAGGGAGAGAGGGAGGGGGAGGAGAGAGGGAGAGAATAAGAGAGAGATACACCTGAGAGAAGGGGAGAGTGAGATAGAGAGGATGAGAGGGAGAGACTTTAGAGATAAAGAATGAGAGAGAGAGAGAGAGAGAGACTTAAGTGAAAAAGAGAAAGGGAAGGGGGGGAGGTAGGGAGAGAGTGGGAAAAAGATACACTTGACAGAAGGAGGAGAGTGAGATAGAGAAATAGAGGTAGAGAGGGAGATAGAATTAAGAAAGAAAGAATGGGAGAGAGAGGGAGAGAGAGAGAGAGAGAAGATTCATGGAACATTGTTTAGGCACATAGCGTGTTGATGGAAGATTCGACTAACATAGTGTGTTAGTCGCTTTCGCTAATTCGCGGACTATGTGGCCGCCATTTCCTTTTGCCCCGCAAAATAGCAAATTCGACTAACATTGCGTGTTAGTGGATTTCGCTGATTCGTGGGCTGCATGGCTGCCATTTTCTTTTGCCCTGCAAAACCTATGAATTCGACTAACATGGCATGTTAGTCGCTTTCGCTGTTTCACGGACTGCATGGCTGCCATTTCTTTTTCCTCACGAAATAGTGAATTCGACTAACATAGTGTGTTAGTCGCTTTTGTTGATTCACAGGCTACCTGACACAAATGAAGTGACTACATTGGGGAAGCATATGTCGATAAGACTGAAACAACTCGATAAGGAGAGTAAGGTTAGTCAATCGCAGCCGTTCATTGCACCCTTACAATGATAAGTTAGTCAATCATGTTAGCAACAGGTTAGTCAATCATTTTAGCGATAGGTTAGTACAACGTGTTAGCGACAGGTTAGTTAATCGCAGTCGTTCATTGCAAATTTGACGATGTAAAACGTATGACTAACACGCGTGTTAGTCGATCCATACTGTCATTTTGGACCTAGAATAGACGCGTCTGGTGCAAGAAGACTCATCGAGATATCTTACGCTATCAGAGAAACATTTTTAGAGTTGTGCCGATACCCGATGGGTAGAATGCCACAAAGGTCAAATCTATCGGGGAGACTATAACTATTGGAAGCAAGGAAAATACACTATGCTGACGCCTGATGAAGCAATCGGTGAAAGTTACGCCTATCAAAAATAAAGTTAGGGATGTCATCTGGCTCCAAAATGACAGTACGGATTGACTAACACGCGTGTTAGTCGTGCGTTTGACACCATCGATTTTGTAATAAACGGCTGCGATTGACTAACACGTCGCTATCACGATGTATGAAAAGGTCTTTCTAGAGACAAAATAGCTTCAGCCCATTCACTAACACGCGTGTTAGTCAATCTGTACTGTCATTTTGGAGCTAGATGACATCCCTAACTTTATTTTTGATCAGTGTAACTTTCACCGGTTGCTTCATCAGGCGTTGGCATAGCGTATTTTCCTTGCTTCCGATAGTTATAGTCTCCCCGATAGATCTGACCTCTGTGGCATTCTGCCCATCGGGTATCGACACAACTCTAAAAATGTTTCTCCAATAGCGTAAGCTATCCCGATGAGTCTTCTTGCACCGGACGCATCTATTCTATGTCCAAAATGACAGTACGGATCAACTAACACGCGTGTTAGTCACGCGTTTTACACCGTCGATTTTGCAATGAACGACTACGATTGACTAACCTGTCGCTAACACATTGTACTAACCTATCGCTAACACGATTGACTAACCTGTCCCTAACACGATTGACTAACTTGTCGCTATAAGGTGCAATGAATGGTTGCGATTGACTAACTTTACTCTCCTTATCGGGTTGTTTCGGTCTTATCAACGTATGCTTCCCCAATGTAGTCACTTCATTTGTGTCACGCAACCCGCGAATTAGCGAAAGCGACTAACATGCTATGTTAGTCGAATTCACTATTTCGCGAGGAAAAAGAAATGGCAGCCACACAGTCCACGAAACAACAAAAGCGACTAACACACATGTTAGTCAAATTCATAGGTTTGCAAGGCAAAAGAAAATGGTGGCCACGCAACCCATGAATCAGTGAAATCTACTAACACGCTATGTTAGTCGAATTTGTTGTTTCGCAGGGCAAAAGGAAATGGCGCCACGCAGTCCGCGAATCAGTGAAAGTGACTAACACGCTATGTTAGTCGAATCTTCCATCAACACGCTATGTGCCTAAACAATGTTCCCTGAATCTTCTCTCTCTCTCTCTCTCCCTCTCTCTCCCATTCTTTCTTTCTTAAGTCTCTCCCCCTCTCTACCTCTATCTCTCTATCTCACTCTCCTCCTTCTATCAAGTGTATCTTTTTCCCTCTCTCTCTCTCTCTCTCTCTCTCTCTCTCTCTCTCTCTCCTCTCTCTCTCTCTCTCTCTCTCTCCTCTCTCTCTCCTCTCTCTCTCTCTCTCTCTCTCTCTCTCTCTCTCCCTCTCTCCCTCTATCTCTCTATCTCACTCTCCTCCTTTGTCATGTGTATCTCTTTCCCACTCTCTCCCTACCTCCCCCCCTCCCTTTCTCTTTCTCTTTTTCACTTAAAGTCTCTCTCTCTCTCTCCAATTCTTTATCTCTGAAGTCTCTCCCTCTCATCCTCTCTCCATCTCACTCTCCCCTTCTCTCAAGTGTACCTCTCTCTTATTCTCTCTCTCTCTCTCTCTCCTCTCTCTCTCTCTCTCTCTCTCTCTCTCTCTCCTCTCTCTCTCTCTCTCTCTCTCTCTCCCTTTTTTTCCCTCTTTCCCTCTCTCCCTCCCCATCCTCTATCTTCCCTCTCCCTCTCTCCCTCTCCTAAGAGGTTATTCTATTCACTTTTCAAGCTCACCATATACTACTCAAAACAAACATCTAAACCTAATTGGAAAGATAATATACCATCCTAATAACGTGGGATTATGTTATTCATTTTCGTCACTAATAACTTACAAATCTATCTAGAAACATGGTGTTCCTTGCATACACACCCCATATTTCCAAAAAGAATGTTGAATCCCAAGTTATTTCTACTCAAATTTATTATCAAATGTTATCTTATATTAAATTTTCTAGTTTTCCTTGGTTCTTGACGAGTCAATTAGATTGCGAGATCTAAATTTTATAATTATTTTGATATCAGGTATTAGTTTGTGGTAAACAAAGTTTGACTCGGGTCCTCATTATCCTCCTCTTGTTTGTGTTTTTCTTTCTTAGCTAATCCCTAAGTTACTATCATTAGAATTCTTGATTTGAGTGTTTAATTAGACTTTTTTATGTTATGTTACTATCATTCTATAGTGTTGTAAACTGTAATACTTTACAAGATTCACACTCTATTTGGGTCCCTAATTTAGTATGCCTTCTCTTGGATGATTTTAATAATATTTGGGCCATATCCTTGTTACAAGTGTGGTTGGTTTAGGGAACATAGGGTTGAGTGTAGTGGTCATATTGATTCCTCCCTCAATCTCTCCATCTTCCTCTTTGTAGTGGTCGTATAGGATCTAGTCTCAAAATTAGTATATGACAATAGTAGGATAGGATAGGGGCCCAAATAGGCTTAAATAATCCAAGAGAAGCATACAAAAGTAGGGGCCCAAGTAGAGTGTGAATCTTGTAAAGGATTACAATTTACAACACTATAGAATGATAGTAACATATCATACAAAAGTCTAATTAAACACTCAAATCAAGAATTCTAATGATAGTAACTTAGGAATTAGCTAAGAAAGAAAACACAAACAAGAGGAGGATAATGAGGACCCGAGTCAAACTTTGTTACCACAAAAACTAATGCCTTAAATCAAAATAATAATAAGATTTAGATCTCAAAATCTAATTGACTCATCAAGAACCAACAAAAACTTGAACATTTAAATATAAGATAACATTTGACAATAAATTTGAGTATAAATAACTTGGGATTCATCGTTCTTTTTGGAAATATGGGGTGTGTATGCAAGGAATTGCCATGTTTCTATTGGCAATTGACACTCATCTGGTGGTTATCGATGCTTGATTAATGGTTTACTCTCCCTTTATTCTCTATATTTCTTCTCTCTCTCACCATCCCTCCTTATCTCCATATATATCCTTCCTTCCCCCCTCCATCTCTCTTCTCCTCCTATTGTTTCTCTCAACCCTCCCTTTGTTCTCTTGATCACTACCTATCCATCCCAACATCTCTCTCCATACCTATTTTTCTCTCTTGTTTTCTTCTCTCTCTCTCTCACCTATCTACCTCCTCCCTCTCAGTCACTCCCTACCCACCTCTCTCTCTCTTCTTAGATATCTCTTTCTCTTTATTCTTCCCTCTCTCTTCTTCTCTCTCCCTCCCCTCTCCAGGTCATCACTTCTCCCTCCTTGATATAGTATTTAGAGAATAGGTTGTAGGATATAAGATTTATAATATAAGGTACAAGATTGATGGTACATAGTTTAGGTAACATAGGGTTGAGGGTAGTGGTCGTATTGATTCTCCCTCTATCTCTCCATCCATCTCTCTCTCTCTCTCTCTCTCTCTCTCCTCTCTCTCTCCTCTCTCTCTCTCCTCTCTCTCTCTCTCTCTCTCTCTCTCTCTCCTCTCTCTCTCTCTCTCTCTCCTCTCTCTCTCTCTCTCTCTCTCTCCTCTCTCTCTCTCTCTCTCTCCTCTCCTCTCTCTCTCTCTCTCTCACCTCTCTCTCCATGAACCATGGTCTCCCCCTCCCTCTATGTCTCCCCCCTTCTTTACCCTCATATATATCTTCCTCCCCTACTCTCTCATACTCTCTCTCTCCCCTCTCCATTGTCTAGGTCGTCACCTCTTCCTCCTAGCCATCTCTCTCCCTCTCTTGCATTTCTAGGTTCTCTCCCTCCTCTCTCCACCTCTATACCACTCCATATATGTCTCATTAGGAACCTCTATCTATGCCCTTGTATGTATATCTCCCCTCTCTCTCCCATATAGGTATACAAGATTGATGGAACATTGTTTAGGGTAGATAGGGTTGAGGGCACGGTGGTATTGATACTTCTCTCTATCTCTCCATCTTCCTCTCTCTTTCTTCTCTATCACCTCTCTCTTTATTCTTGGTCACCTCTCTCTCCCCTTCCTATGTCTCTGCCTCCATCTCTATCTCCCCATTCCTTACCCTCATATATATCTTCCTCCCCTACTCTCTCATACTCTCTCCATTTCATCTATTCTAACACATGTGTTTCCCCTTACAAAGATACCTAGAGGGAAAGAGAGAGGTTAGATAGCTAGATGAGAGGAGAGGGGTGAGATAGATAAAGGGGGATAGAAGAGGAAGCTGATGAATTAGGAGAATGAGAGAGAAGATGAGGGAGAGAGAGAAAAGAGAAAGAGAGGGCTAAGGAGGGGGAGAGGGAGAGGGAGAGGTATACATGGTGTGAGATACCTAGAGAGGTAGATAGGTGAGGGAGAAAGAGAAGGAACTGATAGAGAATTTAACACAGAGAGAGAGAGAGAGAGAGAGAGAGAGAGAGAGAGAGAGAGAGAGAGAGAGAGGTGAAAAGGGAGGGAGTGAACTAGAGATGGATTATATAGAGATATAAGATACCTAGAGGGGGAGAGAGACATGAGAGACCTAGATAGGGGGAGAGAGAGAGGGTTGAGATAGATGGAGGAGAATATAGAGAGGCTGGTAATGAGATATGGATGGATATGTAGAGAGGTGGTGAGAGAAAGTGGGAGAAACCTAGAGAGGGGTAGAGAGGGTGTGATGGAAAGCTGGTGATGTTGATGGTAAAGAGAATAAGAATTAGTAGGGAATGGGGAGAGGGATGGGGATAAGGGGTGAAATACATGAATCCTATATATACCCACTTCATTCCATTACCACCAATAAAAAATATTTAAGATAAATTAAAATGACTCCTTCAACCCTAAATCTAGAACTTTATTGCATTTTATTTTCCCTAGTTTCCTCCTAAATGGATACATCTTATAGCCCATCAATTTCGTATTCCTCTGCTTCAACCTATACCTCTAAAATATTGGCCTATGATGAAGAAGGAATTGGGGTCTATGGAGGATGAGATGAAGTAATTAGTATTTTGACTAGAGGAAAAAGTGGTGCTTGAGCTACCTCTTGAGTTGATGATGCTCTTGTCCTTCCAATTATTCTCAATTGTTCTATCTCTTTGATCTCTTCTTCCTATGACTTCAAGATGGTTTGCAACATGGGAACCTCTTCTTTACTTATGTTGGCCTTCCCTTTTGTAGCAAATGAAGATAATTCCTCATGTTTCTTCATTGTAGTTTGGGCCTTGATATGTAACTAATATTGAGGGTGAGGTTCATTCATTGGGCAAGGATGCCTCAACCATCTCCTAGTTCTTAGAATCATAGGCTTAATCCTAACGTTAATTGAGGTACCTCCTAGTATGAACTAGTCTATTCACTCCTTTGGCTACTTGAGGACTTTTTCCCTATGATATGAAGGTTCCAAGACCTTTTCAATCTTCATGCATAGAATTAGGGACTTCCTTATTGTTATACCACTTTAATGGGATTACTATTCAAAATTAATAACTAGTAAATCAAAGTTTTAGCCATACGTCGCAATGTAACATAGTGTGTTGTTTAAAGTATAGTCTTGTTGTTCTAGCCACCAAGATTCAAACCCCTAATGGGATTTTGTGATCATGGACATTGTACCCTCACTAATATATTATGGAACTTGTTAACATAATAGATTAGTGAGGGTACAAGAGTATCAAGTCTATCACACATGAACAGATTCAAACAATTTGAAACTTTGACTCAGTGGCTTTTTCAGTTACCCATATGCTTCATTTTCCATAACAATGAATTCCAAAGACTATACGTAACAACAAAAAGGGTAGAGTATAGTTGAATACGATGAGATCGGGGCAATAACACTATTAAATATTAAATAATAATTACAATCATTAGTTACATATTTACAAGTCGAAAGATTCACATTACTGCATATTGAGGAATCTAGACAATTTCACACGGCTAACTCGAGCCCTACTATTCTATGGCACTTGGCTATCTTTTTATGTAAATACATGACAGGAAATATCCCACCCAAAATTCGCCAAATCTTTGGATCTAACAACTTCTCTTTCGGATGCTATGGACCTGACACATGCGTACTCAACTCTTGGGATAACTATTCACCCCATTGTTCCTATTCGGATGCCTTTCCAACAAAATAGGCATTTCCCGCTACGGTTCCCCAGGCACTTCTGCATCTATGGCGGTAGCAAATCCAACTATTCAATCTAGGCATATCCGATTCTTGAAGCAGGCACTCCATCAACTCGAACTATATATAATTGTGCGACAGATCGGGTTTCAAAGTTTAGTTTTGCCTATCCAATCCGGATAGTATCCAGCAGCTCTTGAGATGTTATGATGAACAGTTGATCCTATTGAAGGGTGACCGTGATCCCTAATGTCCCTTCCCCTTTGTGAGACATATGGGTGGGAACGACTCCATCTAGCTATCTCTGATGCTGGTGCTTCGTAAGAGATCTAGGAATAACTTATGGCTATCCCCGATGTCAATGCTGGGAATGACTTCGTCTGGCTATCTCCAGTGTTGGGAAGGAATCCATCTGGCTCTCTCCATCCTTTCGACAGCAGAAGCCTTATAGAGGCCCCCAACTACTATTGTTGATTGCCCCCAACGAAACTCTTGATTGCCCCCAACTCTCCAACTACTATTCCGGTTCAAAGATCCAATGTGGTATCGGTTATGCCCACCACTCCTTTTGGAAACCAAGTAATTCGAATACTGCATATTTCCATAGCTTGAACAAGGATGGAAGATGCATCAAGAGCCCTGCAAAACTATTCGCATGATTCACAATATAGAGAATTGCATGATGAAATTGCCCAACATTTCGTGAATTTATTGGCAAAGCATTCGGAAGAGAATACTCACATATGAATACCATGCCAATGATTTTATGTCCACTATTCCATTATCGTCAATTACAAACATTTATCTCAATGCAAAAAATAATGACACTAATTTACTATCTCTTGCTTATTCCAGCCTTTCCTGGGCATTTTTGGACATAGACCATGATCTACTTACATACCTTCCCAGCGTACTGTCCACAGTACCAGGCGTTACCAAATCCAGACATTGATCTTTTTACTGCAGATCTCTGGACCGTCAATCTACGCACAGAGACACTCTGCCTTGCAGAAGCAAACTTTGCCTTCCTATTTCCAACACTAGTCACCACAACCAATGACAAGATACAGGGTTTCCTTCTGTCTTCTCAATCTAAAAATTCTACAGCACCAAACAAAGAGAAAACCCCAATTCCCTCACCCTAACTCTAAACTTGAGCATCATAAAATGAAAATGGAATTCAATAGCGGTAGAATTCAAAATAAATATGTTTGAAATTAGGTTTGGGCGGGAGCGGGAGAGGAGTTTGAAAATTGAAATTCAAATTTGCAAATGTTAGCCGCATGTTGCGTGCAAATGCTTTCTGTCAACCGCAAACGGCAACATGCCTCCACGTCAGAAGCCCGATGGTGGGTCCTGGAACGTATTGTATGGGGTTGTATGGCATGAAAGGGCATGCGATTTTGGGGAGCCACATCATGGCATGGCATGCCGTTTTGAAGCCAAAATAGCTACAGCCCTCTTTTAATATTGTGACTATGATTAATTTTAGTATTTTTTTAATGGTTAAACAATTAATAGTAATTTTACATTTTATTTGCATTAAAAAATATTTAATGTGTTAAATAATTGTAGTTTAATTGGTGATGATGATGATTTTGATAAAAAAGCCATCAACTAAAGATTCAAATTTTTAATAATTGTTTATTTGGATGTACGCTTTTTCATATTGTTATAATTCAATTGTTTCCATAAAAAAAGTGTTAAATATTTGTATTAGTTATTTCAAACCCTAAATTCAATTATGATGGCCTATGATAAAAAAAAAAAAACCAGCCACCAAAGGTTTAAACTTCTAATAATTTTTTATTTGGATGTACGCTTACTCATATTGTTATAACTCAATTGTTCCCATTAAAAAAGTGTTAAATATTTGTCTTATTTGTATTGGTTGTTTTGGACTAGGTTCAACACTTGAGTTTTATAGATGGTATCCCCTACACATGGTTGCTTAACCAAAGAACAACTTTGTATTTAGATGCATGCTTACTCATATTGTTGCAATCTACTATATGAGTTATTGTTTGTTGTTATAATATTAAAAGGATTGTTTGTTGTTTAGATTTCACAAGGAGTTTAGTGATTGATGTTATGTGGTTTTTGGCTTGTCTAGTACCTTAGGACAACTATCTTTTTGTTTGCCGCCATTTTTGTTTTGATGTTGAAACAAACATACCAATATTTCGGTAGTAAAAGTGAAAGAAGACAATTGATGGAGCAATCTAACATTAGCCTTAAACTAGCAATTGCTCCTTGGTGTGCAATAGATATGCCAAAGAGGTGTGGAAGGTCAATTAGGGAATTTTTTTGTCTGTTAGTTGCATACTCTTGTGTATTAAATGAGGTCAATTGCTAGGCCATTTAGCAAGTGATGTTGTTTATGCAACAAAGGTCTTAGTGAAGAGATGATATCTTGAAATCAATTATACATCCACTTACGAAGATCCAATCAGGAGTGAAATAAAACCTATCAATTGAGAAGATATTTAGGCTCATGTTATGTTCATAATAGGGAGAGAGAGAGAGAGAGAGAGAGAGAGAGAGAGAGAGAGAGAGAGAGAGAGAGAGAGAGAGAGAGAGAGAGAGAGAGAGAGAGAGAGAGAGAGAGAGAGAGAGAGAGAGAGAGAGGGGGGGGGGGGAAGAGTGAGAGAGAGGGGGGATAAGGAGATAGAGATAAAAAAGGGTATAGATAAAGATAGAGATGGAGGAAAGGGATATGGAGAGAAGGAGAGGGAGATAAAGAGATGAGATGGGGATAGATAGAGATTAAAGAGATAAATATGTAGAGGTAGAGGTAGAGATCTAGGGAGAGATAGAAAGATAAATATAGAGATAGGAAGTGATATATAGATAGAAATAGAGTGAGGGAGAGATGTAGGGGTGAAGAGAGAGGGTGAGATAACAAGATTGAGATAAAGGGAATTTCAGAGAAGAAGTGTGGAGAGATAGAGATAAATAGACATTGAGATACATATATAGAGGCCTAAAAATAGTGAGAGGGACAAAGAGGGAGAGACATAAATGAATGCAGGGACACATGTATAGAGATGGAGGGGGAGGAAAGAAGATAGAGGAAGACAAATAGATATAGATATAGAGAGAGGTAGAGGGAGAGATAAAGATAGAGAGAGGTAGGAAGATAGAGAGGGATATAAAGAAGAAGCGATATACAAATATAGAGGAAGAGGGAGAAGGAAAGATAGATGTATATGGCAATATAGAGTGTAGAGAGTAATAAGGATTCATTGTCAATATGCACATGTTATATTTGTGATAGGGAGAGAGGAGATAGA
The DNA here is from genome assembly GCF_030272615.1 of Cryptomeria japonica. NCBI lineage: Eukaryota > Viridiplantae > Streptophyta > Pinopsida > Cupressales > Cupressaceae > Cryptomeria > Cryptomeria japonica. The sequence continues at coordinate 272,947,136 of NC_081405.1, forward strand.
AGGGGGAGAGATAATATATAAGAAATGGTATATAATATAATATCTTAAAATATTTGATATAATAATGTATAAATTATATTATATATTTAAAAAATAAACAAATATAATTGAATGATAATTTTATATAAACAGATGGCATTGTGTGTGTGGGGGTTTGCGGGCTGTCGAGCTAGAGCATCGATGCCCTATTCCGTGGGTGGATTCATGTGCAGGTGCGTTGGGGGAGGGAAGTGGAAGATAGTGCAGGGCAGGGAGCGGCCGAGGGGGTGGGGGGTGAAGCAGTGGTCAACAGGTGGGGAGTTTGTTTTGTGTGGGGGGGGTCCAATTTTGCTACAAGCCAAGGGTTTCCAGTGGAGCGGGGGGCTTCAACTGGTTCTTTCTCTCAACGGTGTTTGGGAGGGGTGGGATCTTGGGTGTCGTACCTTCTCTTGTGCCCCTTTAGGGTGTGGGCTCCTTATATTTTATTGTTTTTTTGAGATCCAATGTCGGGTAATGGTGGTGAGGCCTCGAAGGCACCTCTCACCATGGATTTTTGTGTAGCGATGGGCTCAAAGTTACCATCCCTTAGTATGAAGACTTTTAACAATAATCTTTTCTCCTCTGAATTGGGGTTTGGGAGTGTTGGTAGCTCTCGCATTATGAAGATTAATGGTTTCCTGGAGAGATGCAGTGAGAGGCCAAAGCTGGTTATTCCTCCTAAGATGATAGTTGAAGACGTTGAATACTTTTCAAAACACTCGCTATATTGCAAGTTTTTGGGAATGAGGGTTTCTTTGCAATTTCTAGAAAACTGGGCACAGAGGACTTGGGCTCCGGAAGGGCAAATGGAGATTATGCTGCTGGCAAACAACTACTTCATGGTTACTTTCAACTGCATGGAGGATTGCAATAATGTCTTTGAAGGAGGCCCATATTTTTACAACCAGGTGGGGTTGTTTATCAAACCTTGGCATGCGGGGTTTAACCCTTCGGAGGAGCTCTCAAATAGGGTTCCAGTGTGGGTTTGTTTACCACATTTTCCAGTGGAATGTTGTTGGGAAGATGTGCTACAAATGCTTGCCGCTCTGCTTGGGAAGCCAGTGGGATCTTCAATGCAAATCTTAGGGAGGAAGGTAATGACCTTTGCATGTATCTGTGTTGAAATTGATCTTAGTAAACCTTTGCCAGATGTTATAGATATTTGTGCAGGCTCTTATTCTTGGGTTCAATAGTTAGAGTATGAAACTTTACCATTTTGTTGTCGTCTATGTCATGAGTATGGTAATGTACAACATAAGTGCCCTAGATATAAACTGGTGGTGAACCAACCTCAGTAGTCAAAACCGAGCCTAGATAGGGTTGATAAAGGAAAAGTTGCTATGTTGGTCAAGGTTGAGGGTGCTGATGGTTTTGTCTCAGTTAAGACAAAGAACCTGAACCGAGGACAAAAGAGGCCCTTACAAGAGAGACGGGAGCAGGATACCTTTAACAGATCCAAGGCCTTGGATGACCTTAGCCATCAGGAAGTAAATTCGGGGTTAACCCTTTTGGATCAAGGTGCATTAGGGGGGCTCCAAAAAGAGTAATTGAGGACTCTACCCAGCCCCTGCAAGTGGTTGGAAGCCAACAGATCAAGATGGATCAGCCAGTACGAGTCCAGTTGGGACTCACTCCTGGTTTGGAGGTGAATTTGGTTGAGGTGGAGGGTTGTCCAATAGCTCTAAAATTGGAACCAGCTAGGGTTAAAAGTAATAAGTCCTCCATTCACCTAGGTCTGCATCAGAAAGATATTAAGAAAAGTGCTTCAGAGAAGAGCTCAAGGGTTGGCAGAAAGAAGGATTTGGATAAGATCAAATTGATGGGGGATAATTTGGTTGAGTCAAGGTCTGTAAAGACTTTGGATTCTCACTTTTTCAATCCTCCAAAATGATTATGCTTTCATGGAATGTGAGGGGCTTGAACAATGGCCCTAGACAAAAAGTTGTTCGGGATTTGATGTCCTATTCTTGCAAGAAACTAAACTTTTGGTGGAGAGTATGATGGGTATGGTGTCGAAGTTGTGGGGGCGAGGTGAGTGTCAGTGTATTGGGGCATCTAGTTCCTCTGGAGGGGTGGCCTGTCTTTGGAACCCTTTAAGGTTTCACTTTGTCTAGTGGGTTGCCTCCAGATCTTCGTTATCCGAGATTATCTCTAGTCTTGAGACTGGGGAATTCATCTTGTTTTTTAACATCTATGCCCCTACTGATCTTCAGGGTAAGAAAAACTTATGGTCTCATATTTCTTGTATGTGAAGGTTGGCCCCTTTTCATCCTTGGATTATGGCAAGAGACTTCAATGCCATCCTTGAGTTGAGTGAAAAGAAGGGGGGTGTTATGCGGTTGGAACCTTCTTCTTTCCTTTTTTAGGATAGTATATCTTTATTGCAGCTTGTTGACATTAAGCCTGGTAATAATTTGTTCACTTGGAACAATAGGAGGGTGGGAGAGTATTAGATTGCAGAGAGGATGGATCATTTTCTGGTTTCTAGTTTTTGGATTGGTGGGGGGTGGTCCACAAGTTCTGAGATTCTTGACTGGAGAGGGTCAGATCACTGGCCCATCAAGTTGGTTTCTTCTTCGGTTTGGGTAGCTCACTCTCCTTCATTCAAATTCCAACTTATGTGGCTTCGGGATCCTACTTTGCAGGTGCTTGTAGCAGCGTGGTGGAGGAAAGGGAGGTCAGCCTTTGGCACTGCCATGTACACTTTTGCTAAGCAGCTACAATTTGTTAAGTTTCAGCTTAAACAATAGAACCACCAAGGTTTTGGGAACATTTTTCATGCTAAGAAAGCTACTCAAATTGTGTTGAATGGGATCACTAGTAAAATCAAAGAGCATGGTTTGTCTCAGGCCTTACTTAGGGAGGAAGAAAGGGTTGTTAAGGTGGTAGAGGAATGGGAGCTTAGGGAAGAAATATACTGGAAGCAGAGAGCTCGTATTGATTGGTTGTAGGAGGGGGACAAGAACACTACTTTCTTCTTCAACTCAGTGAAAGAAAGAAGACATGGAAATTCCATCCCTGTTTTGGTTTATGATAGAGGTGAGCAGTGTTTATCCTTGTAGGAGATATCTAGGGAGTCGTTACAATTTTTCTAGTCCCTCTTCAGGGAGGACTCTCAGGGGGAAACGGTGGAGGAGAATCAGGTTCTTTCTTGCATTCCTTCTCTTGTCATGGGGGAGATGAATGAGCAGCTTTTGGGTCCTATTTTGTTGGAAGAACTTGAGAGGATTGTTTTTCGCATGAGGAAAGGAAAAGCTCCTGGACCAGATGGGTTCCCAGTAGAATTCTTTCAAGAGTTCTGGGATATTATAAAACTGGATTTACTGGAAGTAATCCAGGAGTCCCAGAGGAAGAGCAGATGCTTCAGGCTGTGAATGTGACTTTCATTGCTCTAATCCCCAAGTGTGATGGGGTCGACCAGTTAGGCCAGTTCCACCCTATCTCTCTCTACAATGTGATTTATAAGATCATCTCTAAGCTGCTAGCAGATAGGTTGAAGAAGTGCCTGGGGAATGTTATCTCTGAGGAGTAGAGTGGGCTTGTGGAAGGGTGCCAAATTTTGGATGGTGTGGTTATTTCTACGGAGACCATTCATTCTATGGCAACCTCCAAGGAAAAAGCTATGTTTATCAAGCTAGATATGGATAAGGCTTACGATAGAGTTTGGTGGTCCTTCCTTCAGAAGATCCTCGGGGCTTTTGGTTTTGCTGATGAGTGGATCCATTGGGTTATGAGTTGTGTTACGTCTACTTCTTTCTCTATCCTTATCAATGGAGACCATAATGAGTTGTTTGGTGCTTCTAGGGGTCTCTGCTAGGGGGACCCCTCTCCCCTTATTTATTCATTCTTGTGGTTGAGGGTTTGGGGAGGTTTATTAAGCATAATGTGGGTCTGGGTATTATTCAGGGTTGGAGATGGGGTAATGACTTACAGCCGCAATCTCATTTGCAGTTTGTGGATGACACGACCCTTATGGGACTTGCTTGGATCAAAGAAGCTACTAATTTGCGTAAGGTTTTGGATGTTTATCTTGCGGCCTCGAGCTAGTTGATCAATGAGGATAAATATTTTATCCTCTTTTTCAACACTCTCGAAACTATTCAAAGGAGGATTTCTCTTATCTTGAGATTCCAAGTTGGCTCCCTTCCCTTGAATTATTTGGGTATTCCTGTTTCTCCTGGTAACCCTCCTAGGGAGTCATGGCAGGGTATCTTGGATAAGTTTCACACAAAGGTTGAACACTGGACTCATAGATGGCCCTCCTTTTCTAGGAGGGTTCAACTGATTCATTCAGTGGTTCAGGCTCTTCTGAACTATCGATGTATGCTTCATGTGGCTCCTAAGTGGTTCTTGAAGGGTTTGGATTCTCTAGCTAGGCAATTCTTATGGGCAGACAATCTTTCCTCTTCCAAATGGAATCTTGTAAATTGGGACTTGGTGTGTAGCACGAAGCAATCAGGGGGGCTTGATTTAAGGCAGTCTATTCTATTTGGGGAAGCTCTGGCAACTAAATTGTATTGGAGGCGGTGTGTTGAGCACGATCGAGGTTGGGCTAGGATTTTGGCCAACAAATATATGTAGAGGATCCCGATGGAGGAAATCACTAGATATTCGCTTGAGGGAAAGGGCTCAATGATTTGGTATACTCTCAAGAGGGGGGCTTCTCTCATTAAGGCAGGACTCTTTTGGATTTGCAGGAGGGGGAAGAGGTCCTTTTCTAGAATGACTCTTGGGATGGATATCCTCCCATCCTTGATCAGTTTCCTAACCTTAGTAATCTGTGCCAGTGGTTTTTGGAGGCGGGATGGTCAAGGGTGAGTGACTTCAAGGCTATTTATAGGTGTGGGTGGTTGGATTTGGAGCAGTGGAAGGCTCCTAATGAGTGGTCAGTTGCTGGGATGGAGGAAGAGTGTGCTGAGTTGCAAGGCATTTTGGCGAGTAGACATTGTAGCTCCCTCAAGGGTAGGGATGGGCTTGCTTGGTCTCCAAATCCTAAGGGCGTTTTTACTATGGCTAGTGGATACCGGGAACTGTTGAACCGAAGACTTGAGGGAAGAGAGGTGAATTGGTGGAAACAGGTGTGGAATAATGTTTCTTGGCCGAAGTGTAACTGCTTTGCTTGGACTTTGGCTTTGAATAGATGCCTAACTTGGGACAATATCCGCAAGCGGGGATTCTTGGGGTCTTCTATCTGTGTTTTGTGTGGTAATGGGGAGGAATATTCCACATACCTGTTCTACAGATGCACATTCTCTATGCTTATTTGGCATTATTGGTGGGGGGTGTGGAAGCATCCTTGTGTTCATGTGGATTCTCTGGTGGATTTTTGGAGCAGTTTGGGCAAACCTCCTATCTTGTCCTCCTTCCTCCAGGTTGTCTGGTATATTGGGCCCATCTTCATTCTGTGGCAGATCTGGCTCGAGAGGAATAGGAGGATCTTTTGTGAGGTCAGATTGTTTGTTCAACAAGTTTGGAATAAGATCATTGTTATGATCCGGGAGACAGTGGAAGCTAAATGTGAGGTGAATTTTCCTCTATGTAGAGATGAGGTAGATATTGTGAGTAGGTTTGGTCTGTAGGAGTTGTCTCTTGCCTCAGCTTGTGTCAGGAGAGGTAGATGGGCTATGCAGAAGGTGCAAAGGGTGGGAAGGTGGATACCCCCTCAGGATGAGTTTATCAAGATTAACACCAATGGCTCATCTAGGGGTAACCCAGGGCCTGTTGGAATTGGTGGTGTTGGCAAAAATAGCATGGGGGAGGTAGTTTTCCTCTTTTCGGTGCATAAAGGGTGGTAGTCTAATAATTTTATGGAGGGATTTGCGATTCTCTATGCCCTAGAGCGTGCTTGGGAGTTGGGACGAAGGAAGGTAATTTGTGAATCAGATTCACAAATTGTTGTTAACTTGTTGACTGAGTAGAAGGTGAGTGGGATTCAGTGGTAGTTGGCAGGGATTGTTCAGCAGATTCCCCAAATTAGTTCTTTAATGGAGCGGGTGCCTTTCATCCACATCCCTCGTGAATGGAATAGAGCAATTGATTGTTTGGCCAAGTGGGCCTTGGAACATGGTAGTGATTGGAAGGTTGAAGGTTGGGAGCATCTCTCTGTGGATTACTGTCAGGACTTGCAGAAGATTTTTACTGAGGACATGGATGGTTATGAAGTTGGATGATCTCGGGCTGGTTTGGTGGTTCTTTTCTGGGGCCTCGGGGCTCTGGTTCTCTTTGTAATTCTTGTGCCTGATTTTCAATAAAGTTTTTACCCCTTTATTCAAAAAAAAAAATTATATAAAAATTAAATATATAACATTTAACTATATAATATTATTATATGAAGTTTAAAAAAAAAATGTTACATGTTTATATCATATTATTTTATTTTATAAATTAATTTTAAATTAATATTTTATAAGAATTTTTTAAAACATAATAATTAACAATAATAATTTAAAATATATATATAACCAAACGAGCTGGGAAAATAGCTTCGATCCTCACCATAGGGTTTTTGAAACTATTTATTAGCACTTTGCCTTTCCTTTTGGTACCATATTTGGTTAAAGATTAAAAAATTACATTTTATAATGTAATTGTGTGGGCCCCATTATTTGTTTCTTGCAGCGTGTATCCTTGTTCTTGGAGAGTATTTGCATCGATGGTCAAATCCTGTCACAGAATGACTTAATTAAACATTAGAAAATTATCTAAATTTTTTCTGTTCACATTTCATTGGCTATCTATTTTTATTTTAAGGAAAAAAATAAAAAGCCCAGGAAAAAGTTCACTAGCCAATCAAAAAAATGTAAAAAGAGAAAGAAAAACATGTTAATAAATAAAATAATGTGAACTATAATGTAAACTATAGTATAAAAATCTGACATGGTTTTCGAAGCAAATTTACTTGAATAAATGAGGGAGATGGAAACATTAGTTTGCCTATAGATAGGTGGGACTAATAAGGATTTTGAAATAACATTTCATATATTTTTTTATTTTAAATTTAATCTCATATAAATTGAATCCATTTAACTTTTTTGGGTTGATCAATGATGAGTAATATGAGATTTAGTTCTTATGTATGTACATTCACATTCTTAAAAAGGTTTTTGACAAGCTGGTTAAAATATCCATGGTAAGCATGTGTATTGATTGTACGATGGAATTTAAACCAATGTCATCATTGTGATAATTGTTCTATATTGTCTCATTTAATCACATGTGTTAGACAAAAAGATTTTGACATGATTATTAACCTCTTTAAATTTAACAAGTAATAGAATTTGGGTATTAGTTTTTTAATTTAACAATTATAAAAAATAGTTTTAAAGTTCAAAGTTTTAAATTATTTGAAAAATTTGTTTATCTGTTTTTTTTTTCATTGTTTCTCTTGATTTTAAAATTTTATTATTAACAAAATCTTTATTCTTCATCTATTGTTTTGTAATTATACCTTGGTCTATCTTATTGAAACCAAACATAGCTTACAATATAATCTTTTGGTATCTAGCTACTCTTTTCTTTCTATATTTTTTTGTAAGGATTCACATTTTTTTTCATCTTGAAATTTAATGTATATTTTGATTGTTCTCATTTTATTTTTTTTGAATTTGAATTCTTCAAAAATTATACATGGAATAAATTTCGATTTGATTAGATTGAATTAAACCACTATTAACTTTTTCTTTTTATTTTTTTCTTTTTTTCAATAAAAGTAGATTATTTCACTAAACTTTTTTATTAATATTTTTTATTTTTTACACAGGATTCAAAGAGCATACTGGAGGAAAGAACCCTGGGAAGAAAACCTCTGGTCATAGCTCATAAAATAAACCTATAGTATCTAACAGATCAGTTTATACACCCCACCCAAAACCACATACAAAATGCAGTGACAACACATATAATATCAGTTTTACATAAAGCCCATATGGCCCATCGGATAATTTCAAATGTAGACTCCACAACTGCTATCAATGGAAGAAGACAAAATTTACCAAAGCTCTGTGCCAAATCCCATGAGCCAAAAACCTTCCTGTCAAAAAAGAAAGTATCAAAAAACCTTTGGAAAAACACTATTGTATCAAATACCATGAGCTCGAACTCTCCTCCAGACAATGAACATGAATAATTGAAATGAAAGGGGAAAGCAGGAATACTTATCATCATAAAGTCTTACATCAACATCACTCAAGAAAATCACATAACTATTGTTGGAAACCTTCCCATACCCTAGAAGGAATTTCCTTAAAACCCACCTCTTGCTAATTAGCATTGCTATCAATGGCTAAATTTGCCAAATAATCCGCAATCTTATTAACTTCTCTGTAACAATGGGATAATAAGAAAGATTCAAACAATTCTAATTTTTGTAAAATGAGATCAAGTATATACTGCAAATTCCAACAATTCAATTTCTTTTTCATAACACATTGAATAATCACCATAGAATCACCTTCAATTATTAAGTCCTTAATTCCCAAAGAGATTGCCATATCCAATCCAAAAGACAAAGCATGAAATTTCGCATAATTGTTAGTTTTAAAACTAATAGCATGACACTTAGCTCGAATAAAATTTGCATTGTGATCATAAATTACCATTCCTACCCCAGCCGACCCAGGGTTACCATGAGAGGCCCCATCAAAATTCAGTTTAAAGTGCCCCTGCGAAGGAGGTTTCCATCTAGTAGAGCATCTCTTACCTAATGCATCATTCTTTTTAAAAATTGAACCATGAGAGGGTAAAACCCAACAACATCTTCCAAACTCTTGTAACTCTACTATCCCAATGCAAAAAAGAAGTAAGATTTTCCAAATTCTTATAAATAAATGACAAAGCAACCTCAGAGATTGAAGACTCAATTTTTAATAGAACCTCAGACATCGGAGAACTTGTTTATTTAAATATCCTATTGTTTCACTCTAGCCAAACATTCCAAATCACAATAGATGGAGATATGATCCAAAGGCATGCATAAAAAGATGAGGAAAACATAAAGGGCCAAGATCTAAAATGGGAAATGAGATCCTTACCAATAACAAAGGATATATTTAACTTCTCAAACAACCACTGCCAACATTCATAAGCATAATCACAATGTAGGAAGAGGTGTGAAGAAGATTCCAAATTTTTGTTACAAATGACACAAGGGAAAACAACAGTAATACCAAGCCTGTCCAGTCTCATACCTGTAAGGACTCTATCCTGAACTACCAACCAAGCAAAGACTCTACCTTAAGGAAGACAAGTCAAATGCCAAAACAACTTATAAGGCCGGGATGTTAAATCTTTAGCAACCATAAGAGAGTTGTAATAATCTTTAACAGTGTACTTACCAAAAATATTCTTTGTCCAAATAAGTTCATCCTCAGAATCAGAAAGAAATACAATTCTACCCCAAAATCTTCTCAAAATCTAATTTCATACTTTGATCAACATCTAAGAAATCAATCGACTTCCATCTAGCTAGCTCAAGGGGTCCACTAGTCACAATTTCAAAATAATCTGCTACAAAAACACCCCAAAGGGAGGAAAGAATAGTGATCAGAGGAGACCAATCCCTAATATTCACCAGAGGTGTGTGTCCATTCCATACTTCATCCCAGAATCTGACCTTTCTACCATTATGAACAATCCACGAGAGATGAGGCAAAATAGCTTATCTACATTTACAAAGGAAATTCCAAATAGTAAAACCCGAAGGCAAATTTGAGACTTTAAAAATGTACTCTCTCGGTCCATTATTTAAATATTTGGCAAACATAATCTGAGCCCATAAGGAGCTAGGTTTGTCATATAATTTCCAAACCAACTTAGCACCTAAGGCTAAATTCTAATTCTCCAGACTCCGAATTCCTATTCCCCCAAGTTCCTTAGGCAAACATACCTTATCCCATGCAACTAAAGGGAGTTTCTTCTTGCCATCTTTATTATTGTTCCAAAGAAAATCTCTAAGAGTATCCTGTAAACTAACAATAGTTGCTTTTGGAGACTTCAAAACAGACATGAGATATACGGGAACAACATTCAAAACAGACTTGATGAGAACAATTTTACCCGCTAAAGTTAACCATCTATTAAAATTACCAAATTAATATTATATTTTTTTACTTATTTTAATATAATTCAATTATTTTTAACTAATTCAAATTATGTCTCTATGTAGATGTCCATTAATTTTTTATACTAAAAAAGTGTCCATAGACATAGAAGCTATTGACTAATTTAATGTCGTAAAAAAATAATTTAAATTATGTCTCTATGTAGATGTCCATTAAATTTTTATGATAAAAAAGTGTCCATAGACATAGAAGCTATCGACTAATTTTAAACATAAGTGCAAGGTGATGTCGTAAGCATGAATAATTTAAAAATAATATGAAATTAAATCCTCAATTTGTTGCACACAAAAAAATGAACATCAACACACGATTTTCAAAGTAAAACGTGAATTCCAAATTTTCAACAATTGAGACGTTGGGTGAACTCTCCAACGGTTGGAAAACAACATTACAAATTTCAGACCGTTAGAGTACTTCAAAATTTCACTAAATACATTAAAATCTGTCCTCGATTTGCCTCGTTAAACGCTAAATCATTCCCTTCACAGCAATTTTATGCCTCAAAAAACCAGGGTTTTGCTCACTCTGATTGAAAATCTAGTGTTTCTCTTGGAAGTTTGAAGAGTTCTAGACATTTGAAGACTTTACTGCTAAAACTATTGGTAAGTTCAACTCTTCTTCATTGTCGTGGAAATAAAAAATGCTTTAATATAGCGGCGGATCCGTCAATTTTGTTTCGTATGTTGAAGAAATAAGCATTTACAGGGATACCTTAGTTTGTTTGTTGAATTAAGGGCAAATCTGTGTATATCAGAAATCGTTTTAAATTTTTGCAGAAGTTTAGTCTAACTTTTAGTGTTGGAGAAGAAAACTTGTGAAGCTTTGGTTTCACGGGTTGAGAAGCTCTTATATGTATGGGAAATTAGGGGAAATGATGCTAAACTTAGCTCCGGGTTTGTTTTGCCATGTTTGAAAGTGTTTTAGTGTTTATCGTCATATGTAGAAGAAATTTTACGAGATTTAGCGTTACTGCAGTTATTTAATCGGGTTACCGTCAGGTTTGGGGGAAATATTTGTCGCATATAGTGCTGGAAGCATTTAGTTGTCGTTAAAAAGGGCATATTGTGAGTTTGCCGGCCATCCTTTCCATTTGCTGAGCTTCTTGTCCTGGAAATTGTGCAAAGAAAGGAAGCTCCTCACTGTTACTTCAAAGGGGTTTTGGGTTAAGTAGTTGCTAATTTTAGGATTGCCTTTGTTCGCCTCGTTTTTCCTCACTAAGTTTGTTTCTCTGCTCTAAGAATTACTTTGCCCTGCGTCTGACGTTTAAATATCCTTTTATTATTTAGCAGGATCAAACACATTTACTGAACAGCAAAACTCCGATGTTGCCCTGGCCATTTGCATATTTTGCTGTGCATTTTCTCTTTTGACAGAGTAGCATCGGCGTTCTTGTGGAGTAATAGCAATTTGTGGGTATTTTCCATTATTTGTATATATTCAAGCTGTGGGGTTCTGGATGCATATCAGAATTTGAGGAAAGGAAATCTTGAGCTGCTTCTGCGAAACTTCTGTAAAGAGCGCATTTGTCATGGACAACATGTATTATACTCCACAACATACTAGGAAATCCTTTGTATCTCCATCCCCTTCACAGACCCCAAGATCAGAGAGAGGAAGGGCTCACAGGAGTGAAACCAGAGAATCCAGAGTTGTAGAGGACCTTTCCAATAGATTTGACAAGGAGAAAGGAGTCAACGTGCAAGTGCTCTTAAGATGCAGGTACTGTTATAAACTTACGTTGTTTCTCTCTTTGCAATTGTCTTTGCCATCAATTCTGGATGTTGCATCATTGTAATGTTGCTCTTCAATTATTAGATAGCTTTTTTAACCAAAATTTAAGTCCATTTAAGGAAAATGATCATGGACCCTTGTTACATGGGAGTTCAATTCTTCACATCGCTCTCTGCCAAAATTTCAAATGATTTAAAGAAGATGGTTCCATTGCTATGTTGATGTACACTCTTCATAGAGTACTCTTTGCCAATATTTCAGGTCATTTATCGTAGATGGTAGTGCATCATTGTTATGTTGGTATTCAATTCTTCAGATGGTTCTCTTTGCCAAAATTTTAGGTCATCATTGAAGATTGTTAGGCATCATATTTATGTTGGTTAACCTTTTTACTATTTAATTTATAATGCTATAGATTGTCCGCTTTGCCAATATTTCAGGTCATTTATCGTAGACGGGTGCATCATTGTTGTGTTGGTATTCAATTCTTCAGATGGTTCTTTTTGCCAAAATCTAAATTTATCACGGTTATATTGATGTTCAAATCTCACTATAGTTCTCTTCTGCCAAAATTCCATAGCTTTTTTAACAAAGATGATCATGATAAATCATTGTTTTATTGGTTTTCAATTTGTATGTGCTTATGAGTTGCCTTCATCAAAATTTAAGACCAATTAATGAAGATGGTGTCAATGAAGTCAAATTTAAATTATTGTTGTATCGGTTCTCAAATTTTTCTTTGTTCACAAAATCTCACAGTTCTCTTTGCAAATATTGCAGACCATTTAATGAAGATGAGTTGAGGGCTAATGCCCCACAGGTTATATCCTGCAATGAGCAGAGACGAGAAGTTACTGTTTATCAAAGTGTAGCCAGCAAACTAACTGACCGGACCTTTACTTTTGACAAGGTCTGGAATATATACCATGCATTTTGATGTCTTACAGAAATTGCGTTGAAGTGATACTATAACATGGATTCTGCTTTCAAATGTGTGACAGGTTTTTGGTCCTAAGGCACAACAGAGAACCCTATATGATCAGGCTATAGCTCCCATTGTTAATGAAGTCCTTGATGGGTATAACTGCACCATTTTTGCCTATGGCCAGACAGGCACGGGAAAAACATATACCATGGAAGGAGCAGGAAGGAAAACAAAGGTATGACCTGAATCTAGTTGTAAATTATTCAGTCTATTCAAATATGCCCAATAGTCAAGTCATATCTCAAGGAAATTTGAGTCATTTATTGCTATTATTATGTATGTTAAAACAAATGATCTCTTTACCTTCAAGATAAAGAGGGATCAAGCATTCGTTGTGTTCTTCTCCTCAGTTTATCATGCCTTTTTATTTCTTTAATTTGTGGAGAGCGAACAGATTGAGTGCCCAGTGGTGAGAGAGAGACCTCAATACTTGCAGACACCTCCGAGAGTTTGTCATTCTCATAAAGCAACTATGATGGCTTTTGGCAGCTATACTTCCACTTGAGTGGGGTTATAATATGATTGCCTCGAGTAGGAGGAGAGAGCATTGAACAAGCTTTGAGACCCAAAATGTTGTTCGAAGTTGATTGTGATTAATTAAAGGCCCACTAGAGAACTTAAAATGTTGCAGTATCTAGTTTTCTGAATCACTAATCTATTGATGCTTTCTAGAGTGGAGATCTCCCCAGTGACGCCGGAGTCATACCCAGAGCCGTCCGCCAAATAATTGAAACATTGGAATCTCAGAGTGCTGAATACAGTATGAAAGTCACATTCCTGGAGCTATACAATGAAGAAATTACGGATTTATTGGCAACCGAGGACTCTCCTAAGCACTTTGATGACAAATCAAAAAAGTCAATCACTCTCTTGGAAGATGGTAAAGGTGGAGTGCTGGTGAGAGGCCTGGAAGAAGAGATTGTATATAGTGCAAATGAGATATATAATCTGATAGAAAGAGGATCTTCCAAGAGGCGCACTGCAGAAACTTTGTTAAATAAGCAGAGCAGGTAACTTGAGTGCAAATTCCATTCTCTTAATGTACAGTTTTAACTTTACCTTTTTTTCATTGATAATGTGACACCTTCATGTTTACAGTCGCTCACACTCCATATTCTCTATTACTATTCACATCAAAGAAGCAACAGCAGAGGGGGAGGAGCTTATTAGATGTGGAAAGCTTAATCTTGTAGATCTGGCTGGATCAGAAAATATATCACGTTCTGGTGCCAGAGAGGTAGGATGACAAGGGCAAGTTATATTTCCTTTCTATAAAAGTGGTAATTTTGCCAAATGCTAAGCTCAGCTTCTCTTGAATTGCCATGGGAGCCCAAAATTCACTGAATATGCACTTACATTAAGGATATGACAGGGTAGAGCAAGGGAAGCAGGGGAGATCAATAAGAGCCTGCTTACACTTGGCCGTGTGATCACTGCACTTGTAGAGCATTTAGGTCATGTGCCTTACAGGTAAGGCACATCCTTTCAACTATATCTGCTTTTAATCAACAGAATATCTCTTTGTTCTCTTATCGCCTCCGTTTCAACAGAGATAGCAAACTAACAAGGTTATTGAGAGACTCTCTTGGTGGAAAAACAAAGACTTGCATAATTGCTACGGTATCCCCATCGGTCCATTGCCTCGAAGAAACTCTTAGCACACTAGATTATGCTTATCGTGCTAAAAACATAAAGAACAAACCAGAGGTAAGTCTAAGAGGTAAATTTTTTTGCTTTGATTATGCCTCTTTCTTAAAACTGGTTGCTCTTCGTTATTTTACATTGGGGTGTTTTCCTTTTCAGGTTAATCAGAAAATGATGAAGTCTGCCTTCATTAAAGATCTTTATATGGATATTGAACGGCTGAAACAAGGTTTCATTTTTTGTGCACACATTTTCATTTTTTGTGCACACATTTTTTAAATTTGTTTTCTCTGTAAAACATTTATTTTCTGAAGCACATTCCTGTGTCTGAATGGTTGAGCAGATGTGCGTGCTGCAAGGGAGAAGAATGGTGTTTATCTTCCAAGAGATCGCTTTATACAGGAAGAAGCTGAAAAAAAGGTGAACTATTTATCACATAGTAATTTCACTAACATCACATTGTTTTTGGCAATCATTATTCATAGCAACTGACAATATCATTTTGTCTTTTCTTTTCTGTCTTTCGTGTTTCATCCAGGCTATGACGGAAAAGATTGATCGTATGGAATGTGAACTTGATTCCAAGGACAAGGTAAGTTTCTGCACGATTTGTTATCCTGTACAGTTGTTTAGCCCATGTTGAATTATCATTTTCACATTTTCTGTCTTCCCTGCATGCAGCAAATCAATGAGCTACAGGATCTCCATAGCATTCAGCAAAGAATAAGTGCAGATTTGAAAAATAAGCTTGAGGCTACACATGTATGGATGATTTTTATTCTTTTTCTTTCTGTATACAAGATCATTCATATTCCTAATACTTTTGTCTCAGAAAATTTATACTTTTATTTACTTTTGTGATGCAAACAGAAAAGACTTGAAGATACTGAGGAAGCCTTGAAAGATCTCCATGAAAAATATAGACAAGCTAACTGTGCACTTAAAGAAAAGGAGTTTTATATCTCAAATTTGTTACAGTCAGGTAATTGATGGTGTTGGGAATGGGTAATGCTAAGGTACCGAGTCTTGTAAGGATGTTAACACCATTCTAATTGTTTTGAACAGAAAAATCCCTTGTTGAGCAGGCATCAGATATTCGATCAGAGCTAGAAATTGCTGCACAGGATGTAGATGGGTTATTTGCCAAAATTGGTACTCGTCATTTGCAGAACTGTACACTGTAGATTCAATTTTTATTGCAGAAAACTTATTTCACTTTGTCTCTGCAGATCGCAAGAATAAAATAGAAACTGGAAACCAGAATCTAGTTCAAACATTTAAGTCCCAGCTATTGCAGCATCTGGAACTCTTGCATAACTCTGTTGTAGATTCAGTTTCCGAACAGAGACAACAGCTTAAAAATACAGGAGAACAACTGCTATCCTTTGTTTCCACTAAAAATCAGGCAAGAAAGCTGCCTTTTTGGCTTCATTTCCCAGTTGTTTATTGGATTTAAATGTTAATGTTTTCGGCTTCATTTCCTCCAAAAATTTTAGTCTCATATGGTGGTGATATACTGAAACAGGCTACAGAAGGAGTGAAAAATAGGGTGGAAAGCTTGCAGACTATATACTGCTCTGGAGTAAAATGCCTGCACAACTTAGTGAATGAACTTGATGAAAAAACGTTGGCAACTTCTGGGAGGGTTAACTTGGCTGTTAGTTCACAGGCTTCAGACCTTAATAGTGTAAGATTTATCATTGAGATTCCATTGAAATGGTTGGGAGTAGATTTATGTATTTCCTTTTTAAAATGTCTGGCTGAACTGAGAACTTATTTTTTTGTCTTATAGCTTCTAGAAAATGCTGTTTCTGAGGCAAATGCAATTCTCTTTGAACTTCAAAGTGCTCTTGAGAAACAGGAGAAGGAAATAGCTTCCTATGCCCATCAACAACAAGAGGTTGAAACAATTCACTCTTTTATTTATACATCTGAACATTGAAGTATAATATATGTGCTTCATAAGGTCTCAGGCAAAAGCTTTGTCAAATACTACTATCTCACTCTTTTATTTATGCAGAGATTTAAGAGAACTATGGAGTCTACAAGAGTAGTTTCAAAAGTCACCATTGATTTCTTTGAGAATCTTCACAAGAATGCACATACGTTACATCAATTTGTTGAAGAAACTCAAACAATCCATGACAAGAATTTATTGGATCTTGAGAAATCCTATGAGGTGAGATTTCGGTAAGAGAACAGCACTGACTTTCATTCTCCAGATTCTGGTTATGTGATTTTTACATGCACTTGCATCCTCACAGGAGCTTGTAGCAGAGGAGGAGAAACAAACTTTGGAGAAAATATCTGAAATATTGGCAAGTTCAACGGCTAGAAAAAGCAAACTAGTGTGTACCTTCTCTCTAGTGTGTGTACGTACTTTTAATGATTAGATTATTGTTACTTTTGCTGAATCATTCTTCTTGCTTTTCAGATGTGCACTGCTGTTCATAACATGCGAGAAACTACTTCAAATAAAGCACATGAATTGCAAGAAGGAATGATGAATATGCAAAATATCACTTCGACTGCCCAAAATGAGTGGGATTTGTACATCAAACAAGCCGAGGATAATTATCTTGAAGATGTGTCCTCTGTGGAAGCAGGGCACCGTTGTATAGAAGAAATCCTTCAAGATTGGTGAGTCTATTGTATGAGTGTCTGTTGGAATTCTGTACTTTTAAGAAAGATCAACACTAGTTTTTTTACATTATTTTTTTATTTCTTTTTATTTATTGAACATTTAATAACCATGTGTTTGTTAATAACTATGTGATTTCTTTTTATTTATTTTGTGATTACTAATAAGAAGGTACTTTTTTTGGCAGCACTACGAAAACCACCACTGTTGGGATACAATGGAAGAACACACAGGTTTCTCTGCAGCAGAGGGGGAAGAGCAACGTTGAAGCAGTGGATAATATTTTGAAGTACGCCATATATGCTGAATTTTATAAAGCAATTCATCTAATTTTATCGAAATGCATGATACTGATGAGAACCGCATCTATCTTACAGGAAAGACATGGAAGCTAATCGAGTTGTTCTTGCTGAATTGGAACACAATGCATCTTCGGCTCATGTAGAAATCGAAAATGGAATGGGAAGTTTGTTGTCCGACATTAATGGTAAGTTCAAATGCATCTGTAATTTTGATTTTCAGAAATTGAGAATGGGACTTCTCTAATTTTAAATTTCTCTTGTGATGATACAAAATGTTCTGCAGATTTATTGAAACTAGATCACAATGTATGCCAAGATATTCAACCTACTATTGCTTCCAGTACGTGCAATCTTGTTCAAATGCAAAATAACCACAATACTAGGGTGGATGATATAACCAAAGACACGGACACATATCTTGTAACAGAATATCTGGTAAGTATAATTTCTGTCTGCAATAAATTTAGGATAGGTGAATTCTTTTCTTGCTTATTGTCTAACATTCAAAATCTTTATTATAATAATAACCAGGAAGATCAGCCAACTTGTACAACACCAAAGAGGCGATCTATCTGCATACCAAGTGTTGACTGCATTGAAAAATTACAAACCCCTTGCTTTGAGGAGCTAATGCAAGCATTTGGGGATACAAAATCTGAAAGACGATTAAAATATGGAAATGGAGAGGTAAAACAGTTCTATGCATCATCGCCTGATGTGACAACTGCGCGTGAAGCCAGAGCTCCCCTTTCAACCCGTAATTGAATGAACCATTTTCAATTAAGTCGCGATATTGAACTAAGATATTTAATTGGTCTGAAAGTAAAGCTGGGTTGCTTTGCTGTATACTATGTTTGCTGTATACTATGTACATTATCTCCAGAACACATGAGTTAGAATTGAGACAAATATAGGGTGGTAACGCTTCAAACTTGAAGCAATATCTGGTGCTAACAAGTAGGTTGAAACTGCTTCACACTTGAGGCAGTTGGTGCTCGACATAACAACTCCAGTGGGAGATGCTGTAATCTTAATGAATTCTTATTTTGTTGGGGTCTATATGTAAAACATTTTAGCAACTATTACTTCTCAATTATGTTGTGAAATTTGGTTACTCCCTTCAGTAGAATAATTACATTAGTTTCTCATGCTTTGGATCTGCATATTTTTTTGTCCTGTGAAAACGTGTAACATGGTGAGCTTTGCTGTATACTATGTACATTATCCCCAGAACACATGAGTTAGAATTGAGATAAATAGGGCGGTAATGCTTCAGACTTGAAGCTATCTGCTGCTAACAAATAGGTTGAAACTGCTTCACACTTGAGGCAGTTGGTGCTCGACATGTAACAACTCCAGTGGGAGATGCTGTAATCTTAATGAATTCATATTTTGTTGGGGTCTATATGTAAAACATTTTGGCAACTATTACTTCTCAAATTATGTTGTGTGAAATTTTGGTTATTCCCTTCAGTAGAATAATTACATTAGTTTCTCATGCTTTTGGATCTGCATATATTTTTGTTCTGTGAAAACTTGTAACATGGTGAGATTTTGGTTACGTGCCTCAATCGACTTTCAAGCTTGAAACTTTGCTGATTTTTTAATGTAAGTGATTGATATATTTTTTCTCTGGGTCAACAATGCTACTATATTTTATCAACGTTTCTCATAACATATTCCAAAATATAACAACATTAATTGGCTATATAAAACATTTGTTTCAAGCTTAATCCTCACAACGGATACATTTGTTACAACTATCTGGGGTTTTAAATTGTAGGGTTTTATTTTGTGTTCGGATTGGTTGTTGAAAGTTTTAAACTAATCCGATTTCGTGTCTACAATGGAGATCAATATACCTTCAAAACCTCTCAACTGATCTGAATGCAAATGGACACGGTTATGTTATGAAAGCTTCCAAACTCTGCCTTTTCTATTCTATATGATAAATTGTAGTAGTTGAACTCATATGAGCTAATAGCTAAATTACTAGAGTTTGTTGTGTTTCCTATTACGTAACCATTTTCATGTTCAATCTAAAACAACGACCATTACGTAGTAGTTGATTTCAATGTAGAGGTTGAGAGATTTGATTGTTGTAGTAGTCTTGAGCTGTGAGGGATGAATTCAAAGATGTGTATGATGATGCATGGTCAACGACTACGTGCAAATGTGTCCAAGTCATGTGCTAGTGTTTGGCAAGGTTACGGTCGTGTTTGAACTATGTGGTAGCATGCTCCTCATTGTAGTTTCCTTTGCAACTTGTGGGAAAAGGAGTACCTACTAGCTTTTTGGGTGATCTACCGGAGTGAAATCCTTGGTGCTGAGTTAAAAGTAGAATTCGGACATATACATGCGTGGGTGAAATATACTTGGTGCTTGAGAGATAATGTAGGTTTGATGGAGGTCTAATATTGCATAAGTGTGTTGCTCCTAGATGCTTGTTGTGCTTGATGTTTTTTATACTTGGATGGAAGCTAGGTGTTGTGAGGTGGAAAAGAAAAATGATTGGGTGAGAAAAGTATATTTTGATTTCTTTTTTCTATAATATGGGTAGTGTTTCACAACTTTGGAAAGGGTTCTAGGGTAAAGGTTTCATCAATGAAAAAAGCTTTGGGATCTTGTGATCAAGAGAGTTTTGCTAGCATATGTTCTAGTTTTAGAGAAAAGAAGAAAACAAACAGATGTGATTTAGCTCCTCTCAAAGATTGAGAAAGTTGATTGAGAAGTTCATGAAGGATTTGAAGAGAAGAGCTCATATAGTTTAGAGAGTTGTAAAAAGCAGGTTGAAGCTTCACTTAAACTCTCAAAGTATGGTCCATTTAACACGTACAACAATAAATAGGTAAATCCTCTTGATTGGAGATGTATTGTTGTGGTCAAGGAAGGATGCAAAAAAAGATGCAGTTTAGCTCATCTCAAAGATCAAGAGAGGAGAAGTTAATGAAGTCCATTTGATGTTGGGAAAATAGATGTTGTACACATTGCATAATAATGTTTGTAATTGTAATATTTATTTATCATGTGAGTTTCCCATGGACATGCAATGTAATATTTATTTGATGTTGCACATGGACATGTGACATATAGAGATTCTTTGGGAATATTCTCAAGACCACTTGATGAGTTGTATTGTAACATTGGGATATTATATTGTATTTATTTAATGTTGAGGAAAGTAATTTAATAAAGTACCCAATATTAGATGTGAGGTCAATGGGGTAGTTAGGCCATGACATTTGTATATGATTTTGTAGCACATGATTTTGATGTAATACCACTTGGTGGTTTTGTGGGTGCTTGTGTCTATAAAAGCAACCACAAAGGTAGTTGTTTGGGTTAGAGCCAGTTAGCCAGGTTTAGCATTTGTGGAGGTTGGAAGCATGACATGGAATGTGTGGTTACATGCTTGATCACATGGAATGCTTGTTGAAGGTTGGGTTTCAAAAGCTTTCACAGTTGTACTATAATGTTGCATTGTTGAATAATACATGGTGATGGATGTGCTTTCGAAGGCTGGGTTTTTCCCTCATGAGAGTTTTCCCAAGATATACTTTGTGTCATTTTTTGATGGGTATGTTGTCTATTCTTTGCATGTGGATTCTAAAAGTTTATTTTGTTGAAATCTCAATTGGGTTATGTGGAAATTCTCATAAAGTTAGCTGCAAATTTCCTTACAAGTGGTATTAGAGCTATGGTTTATGGTGTTATAACCCTAGGTGTTGAATCCATGAATGCATGAAAGAATGTTAGGCAAGGAAATATATGAGGGTTTGTTGCAATTTGTGGGTTGTAGATTTGTTGGCATTTGTTATAGATCTTATTTTATAAAAAAATGTCTCATATTGGGTTTTCCATGAATTTGCAATTCGGGGGTTTTGGAGGTGAAGTTTCAGATTTGGCCCCGTGGGACAAAACAAACCCTATGGTTGTGATCAGGGAGGTCAGGAGACAAATTTTGATATATAACTTGCCCTATTTTGATGATAGGAGGTTGAGTTTGAATTTTTTGTAGACAACACGGGTGTATTGTCGTACCGCCTGCATAGTGGTCGTCGTAAAAAAAAATCATTTATTCCTGCAATATTCTCGTCAGCCTTTTTGTTAAAAATTTGAAAAATCAAATTTTTTTTAAAAGGCCGAATTTTTTAAAAAAAATTAAAGAAAAAAACCCCATGTGGGGGGGTCCGCAGACCACCCCCATGCAAGGGAGTACGCCTACAGGCAGTACCGTTGGTACCGTCTGTAGGGAGATCCTGTCGGTGGTACCATTAGTATTGTTGGCAAGGGGAGCCCACCATGGGTGGTGGGCCCCACTCCCCACTACGGTAGGTTGAACCAAAAAAAATTAACAAACAAATTTAAAAATCTGCCTTTTTAAGTGATAAAAAATAAAATAAAAAATTCAAGAGTTTTTAAATAGAACTTTGTATTATGTGAAATTGCTACCTAATGATATTTTTATATGCCATGTTTTGACACGTGGACAGGTTCGGCTAAACATCGACTTGATTTATTATTAAAAATGGAAATTTATTTTATTGGCGTATTGGAGAAATAAGGTATATTGGAGAAATATTTTTGGAGTTCAGGCTTGCATATAACCTAATTGGTTGTTTTCTTCCACAGAGCATAACTCAAACATATGATGTCAATTTTTTGACTTCTTATAGTCTTTGGAAAGGTGGTTCAACGTACTTCATGTTTATATGGTCATTTTTTCTATATTTTGTTGTTTGGGTATTGAAATGTTAGCTGGAAATGGCAATTACCTTTTTGACTTTAAGAGGTCATAACTTGAGCATTTTGGATTTTGAATAGTCAATGAAAATCTCTTAGAGAGCACTACACATTGGTTCATATTTGGAGTAGGTTTGATATGGTTTATTTGTTGATATATTGATCTGAGATTTTTATGGGTTCTTTTGGCTATGGTGACATTATGAGTTTATGGCATGTTTAGTCTTGAAGATTTGGAGCTTATGTCATTGTACACTCAAAGTTGTATCTCGATTGCTCTCATGTTGACATGGTTATCAATATTTGGTTCGAGTATGTATGTTGCATTGTTGGGTCTACAAGTTGTGCAGTTTTGTAGGTGGTCTATATTCATAGGATTGCATTTATGGCTTGGATATGGGTTGTCTATGCCCATAAACCTTTCATTGTTGATACATATTCAAATTGGTGGCTTGGTTTAGTCACATGGTTTGCTAGTTTTGTTATCATGTTGAGGAAGAGAGATGTTGTTACCAAGTACAGTCATGATAAAGGACCTGTGATGTTGACTATATGATGCTGATAGGTTGGACACATTGGGAGTTAGATGCTTGTTTCTTGGAGGCGATCTTGATGCCATGGTTATTATTTGTGTTAAGGACTTTGGCATGACATGATTGGATTTAAAGGTGCTTTGATTGGTCATGATTTGATTGGATTCCTGATTGGTTATGGCGGTGTATCTTCTTGTTTGATGATCATGGTTACTTTGGCTTTTGGGAGCTCATGATGTCGACCTTGAATTATTTGATTGCTAGATGACTTTATTTGATTCTCATGTTAGAGGATGATTTTATCATGATGTCATGGATAGCTTGGTCACACTTTCAGTGAGAGCTTTTGATAGTGATGATGTGGTGGTGTACGATTGGTTCCCGATTGTTTGTTGGTGGTTTTGTATCTTCTTGGTTTGGAGTTCATGGTTTACTTGATGTTATGGACATTTTAGTTGTATGTGTGTAGACCTAGATGATATTCATTTAGGATATGGTTATCATGATGCTATGGAGAGCTTGGTATCACGATTTAGTGGGAGCAAGTAGCAGTGGTGTGTATTCACCATTAGACGGTGGATGATCTTCTTAGTGTGCAAATGTTTGGAGGATGCCTTAGATCTTGTTGCTGCTAATGGGTCTTTCACATTTGTAGGTACACTAATAGGAGATTGTGATCTTCATGATATTTGGGGATGTTGCCATCTTGAGGACTCATGAAGTTCTTCGGTTGAGGTGTGGTTTATGCTTCCATTTGACATGTTATCCTTGCTTGATAGGATGGTTGATATTATGTCATGGTATACTCTTGATTGCATGCTTAGAGTTTTGGCATGATATGGTTCTTTGATATGTTCATATGGAGCATGTTATCTCCTTGGGAGGGATGATTAAATCATGTTGTCATGTTTATGTTCCTGATTCTGCAGTTAGAGCTTTGACATTGATCTTGGTGGGTGTCTTTGTATTGGGTACATGATCATTTGCTTGATTACTCCATGGTGATGCTATGTTTTTTATTAGAGCAAAAATAGGTTTTGAAGGGACCTGAAACCCTTTAACAGGTCTTTGATTACTCCATGGTGTTGCATTTGGAGTTTTACATGGATTGAGGAATGGTTATAGGTACTCATGTATACATGGAGACATAGGCTATGCTAATATTCTCTTTTGATTAGAGATATATGTTGAGACGATTGATTGTTTCAACAAGAAAACCAAGGAGCATTCACCTACTATGGACTTGAGAGGAGATTATTCTTAGATGAGTCATGATGACTCGAATCTCTTGGATGAGTATTCTCATTCCCCACTCTTGGTCTACTTAGCGGTTTACTACTTGAGAGGTACTGTGCATTGTTCCTTTTAGGTGCATTATGTTTATGCCCATCTTTCATAGATATGGATCTTGAGCTATGGATAGATGGTTAGTTCTGGAGGATTCAGTTTGAGAAATGTTTGGCATTGGTTATCTCCTTCTACATTTGAGTTATTATTATGATGGATTTCATTTATTATTGAGTTTGGGAGATGGTTTATTGGGCATATTCCCTTGGGATTGGGAATGGTATTAGTTTGATCTTCATGGTTATGAGAGGCTTACATCCATGTTGATTACATGATATATATGTTTGTTTGGTCCAAGGGACTGAACAGGTTTTGGGTGTTGTTATGCTATTCTCATTTGGGGTTTTATGGAGGAGATCATACTTGACACAGTTGGGATTTAGAGGTGTATGTAGAAGGACATGCTACAGGTTTTGATTTGCAGTGTTTCTCTCTTTGGTCTTAGTTATCTTCCTAGATGTTCGGTTTCACATTACATTGATTTGAGGTTGTTTGGAGCTATGTGTTCACCAGATTGTGTCCATGTGTTGTCATGTGGGAGATGACATGGGGGTTCCTTTATCTCTTTCTTTTGTTGGTTGTGGAGAACATGAGAGAGTTAAGGAGACTTGTGGTGAGAGTTGTAATTGTAGGTTATTTGTTTATAAGTTATTCATTATGTTGTGGATGTTCCTTGATACTACATGGTTATGGTTACACCTTCTATGTGATATTGTTAGTGGATTCATTTCAAATTTGACATTAACTATGTAGTAGGAGTTTCTAGGTGTGTATGTGACAAGTATTTCACTTGGAGTTTATGGTTGCATGTTATAGGTTGTATATGTTGATGAGATAAGATTCACTTGATATGTATACCTTGGAGGTATGGATAGTTGGATGTGTTAGCACGTGCTATTTCAGCTATGATTTTTTGGTTCTTAACAACTATTGATGCATTTGATACCTTTGGATAAAGTGTCTGTATTTGGATATCATTTGAGATAGGACTCATCATTCATTGTGACAGATTGTGTGGCTTTCTCTTTCGATGGCCTTTTCTATGTCTAGTGGCAGTGGCATTGTGAAGGGTGGGAGCATTCATGTATGAGATGTTGGTCACTTTGTTTCTTATTGTAGGTATCTTGATGGAGCACGTGGAGTACTTTGATTGCATGATGATATATGTGTTAGAGGGATTGTTCCCTTGTTTAGGTTGTGGTTATTTATTGCCCCTTATGCAATGTATACAACAAGTGGGAGAATGTTAGGAAAATAGGTGTTGTACACCTTGTATAATAATGTTTGTAATTGTAATATTTATTTATTATGTGAGTTTCTCATGGACATGCAATGTAATATTTATTTGATGTTGCACATGGACATGTAACATGTAGAGATTCCTTAGGAATATTCTCGAGACCACTTGATGAGTTGTATTGTAACATTGGGATATTATATTGTATTTATTTAATATCGAGGAAAGTAATTTAATAAAGTACCCAATATTAGATGTGGGGTCAATGGGATAGTTAGCTCATGGTATTTGCACATGGTTTTTATGTAATAACACTTGATGGTTTTGTGGGAGTTTGTGTCTATAAAAGCAACCACAAGGGTAGTTGTTTAGGTTAGAGTCAGTTAGCCAAGTTTAACATTTGTGGAGGTTGGAAGCATGGCATGGGATGTTTGGTTACATGCTTGTTCACGTGGAGTGCTTGTTGATGGTTGGGTTTCAGAAGCTTTCACAATTGTATTGTAATGTTGCATTGTTGAATAATACATGGTGATGGATGATTTTGGAAACTGGGTTTTTCCCTTATGAGGGTTTTCCCATAATATATCTTGTGTCATGTTTGATGGGTATGTTGTCTATTCTTTACATGAGGATTCTATAAGTTTATTTTGTTGAAATCTCAATTGGATTATGTGGAAATTATCATAAAGTTGGCTACAAATTTCCTTACATTTAACACACAACAATAGATAGGTAGAATCCTCTCGATTGGAGATGTATTATTATGGTCAAGAAAGGATGAAAAAAAAGATGCGGTTTTTCTCCTCTGAAAGATCAATAGAGGAGAAGTATTATCAAAGAGTTTAGAGTAGGTAGAATCTCCACCTAAACTCTCAGAGTATGGTCCATTTGACACATACAACAATCAAATAGGTATAATCCTCTTGATTGGAGATGTATTTTACTTTGATTACTAACTCTGATGAACCTAAGATTGTAAAGGAGGCTATGGGTATATGAAATATGTAGTCCGTGAAAGTGGCAATTAATGAGGAGATGGTTGCTTTGGAGAAAAATGACAAGTATTTTTTTGCTTGATGAATGTAAATTTATTTGATGCAAATGGGTGTTTAATAAAAAATAAATCAAATGGCAATGTTGAGAAGTACAACATGAGATTAGGCCCCAGAAAACCTATTTATAGACCACACCAACCCATTTCAAAGGCCTAAGCCCTAAATTTTAACTTCTCTTCTTTTTTTCTCATTTCTCCAATTTCCCATCACCTATACCCATATAACACTCCATTTCTTCTTTTTGAGAGCTCACTCTAAAATCTTTTTTAAGTGACCTCCTTAGGGGGCATCATTTGACCACCTTTCTCCCATCATTTCTTCTACTTGATTGCGGCATAATTTTTTACTTTGACATGACACCACTTTTGTTAGTTGTGATAAAATATGAAAGAGTGGTAAAATGAGGACACCTAAAAATTGAATCTTATTACATAGTTAATTAAACAAATTTAATTATTATTCTCATAAATTTATCATCTCCTAATTTTCCATACTCAAATATTTTATAATCTAATTAATTATTATCTTTGTAATTAATTAAATTTATATTTGATTTATTACAATTCTCCATCTTCTAAATGTTGATTAATTTAATTTAATCAACTATAGCCCCTACTCAATAATTATTTTAAACTTGACTAATTAATTAATTAAGCCCCACTAATCATCATTAAACATTTGTTCAACTAAAAATTTATCCAAATCCTCAAACTTATCATCATGTGGCAAGTGCCCCTAACCCTCTTCAATGCTCACATGTGTGATAACTTAATGATGAACAAATAGTACCAAACTGGTACTGAGAGGGGGGGAGGTGAATCAGTATAGACAAAAACACTGTCTTAAACTGGTTTGTCAACTAACACTTATGCACTGACAGACAAACAGCAGCACCGGTACTTCAACAGAGTTCAACCGGCAAAACCCAGTATAACTGAGACAAGCAAAGACCGGTTGACACTTATCTTCTCATATAATCTAACTTCTTTATTCTCATTTCACTCTAATGCATGAACAAGCAATCTACCATCAAAGATGTACATATTACTGCAAGATCAACATGCATCACCACTTAACAGAAAACAATCATAACATCACATGAAGAAAGCATCACACTTGACACACATATTTTTCACGTGGAAACCCAACTGGGAAAAACCACAATGGGGATGAATACCCACAAGCTTGTTTTTGAACTCTTTGGAAGTCCGCTCTGTTAGGAGCCTTGTCCGGTTAACGATAGATACAATAGGTTCTGTTAGGAACTGATCCTATTAGGGATCACCCGGTTAAGGGATGGCTACAATACCCGGTTAAGGGTTAAACCCTGTTAAGGGTACCTTGTTAGAGGATTTCAAGAACTCAATAGCTAAAGGATATCAATGACTCAGTAGATTTGAGTTACCTTGTCAAAGGATTTTCAAAAAGCCAGTTAAGGCTACCCTGTTAGGGGATTTCACAATTGTTGAAGTGGTTAAAGATCAACAAGTATATCAATGACCTGATAATAGCACTCAATGCCAATGCAGATCTGCTTAAGCTCCTCTTCACCTTCTGCACTTACACTCTGCAGATATGACTTCTCTTCTCTGGTCTGGCAAGAATCACGTATCTCTTCTCTTAGATACACACGCACAACTTTTGCCAACAACTTTAGAAAGAAACACAACATCAACCTTATAGGACAACAGATAGGTCAGTAGCATAAACCCTAAACCCTAGACCTGTTAGGTTAAGGAATTCAAACGGTTCAATCCTGACCATTGATCATACTGTATTAAATGCAACAAATTTTGAATAAATCTCAAGACATTCTCCATCATTCATTATCCACCGATTTCATGGCGGCTGATAATCCATCACGTGTTTTCACCGTTTACAAACTTCGCACATTCCCGAGGTAGATAGGGATAGTCTTCTTCATGCAAGATCCTTCATGCACACAAGGCTGACGTGGCAATACAATCTGTTCTTTGTTATACTGCTAACTCATCACACAAAGATTACCGATTGAGTCACATAGGCTTGAGGTACTCCAACCGAAAATCCTGAAGTGGAAACTACCTACCAACCAGTAGTCAAACAATGCTTCAATGTGCTGGTTCCCATGACTACATGTTGGTTCACCTTGACATGCCGATTCACCTTGAACAAATATACCGCTTTACTTTGGCATATATATCGGTTCTCACATATGTCGGTTCTCTCTTCATATCACATATTGACATCAATGACAACATACAATATCATTATGTCCTCATACCGGTTCATGTAATGCCAACAATCTCCCCCTTTGGCATTGATGGCAATATATGTTAGAGTAAAGGTTTTAATTTAATCATGTTGATTAAATTACCTTTATTCCTCTCTTAAGATTTCACTTTAGTTTGCATTTGTGACATTTAATAATTATATTAATTATTAAATGTCTACCTATTAGGTTTTCTTTTAGGGTTGCACAATATCCTTTTATAAGGATTCATCATTGTAATTTATCTCTCTCTTGGATGAATACATTTTTTCAGCTTTCAGAGCACCCTTGCTTGTTTGTCTCCATCTCTTCTTTCTGTGACAGGTTATTTGCATGCAGGTGATCTTCGGGGTCTGTGAAGTTGGCTTTCTCAACTTCTACATGGTATCAGAGCTTCAGACCTGCTGCTTCCTGTTCGTCTTCTGAAGAATTTGGAGCTACGAGGGTTAGATCTGACTTTCAGGTTTTGGTTGCATCAGATCTGTGTTTGTCTTCTGTTTTTTATTTTGGAATAGGGGGTATTTTTTTCGGTGCACTTTGAGCCCAAACGGACCTCACCGTTGAGCTCATAGCGCCCAAAAACCCCTATTTCCATATAAAATTCGTCCGATTTGGACACAGTTGCTCCAGAAGGCAAAAAAAATTTGCCCCAAGGCCGTACGGCCCTAGGGCACGCAGTTCGAGACAGGAAAATTCAAAAAAATAAAATAAAAAAACCATGGTTTTTTGTTTTTCAGAAGGCGCAACCAGTATATTATCGTTGCGCGCCACCGGTGCGCAGCCCGGCGGTAACCCGCCCACGCACCGCCCGCGCGCCACCTGCCTCCTGCGCGCCGCCATCCGCCCGCCCGCAGCCCGTGCGCCGCCTGCGCCCAGCCCGCACGCCGCCCTCCGCCAGCGCGCCGCCCCTGCGCCGCTGCCTCCGAGCTAGCCCCTAGTCGCCCAGCAAACCAGGGGCTTATTTTTTTTAGCCCTTGAAGGCTATAAGGGCCTATCTGGGCTTTTTTGGAGCTGTTTTACAAAATCGGGCATAACTTGGGCGTCCGATCTCCGTTTTTCAAAAACGAATAGGCGTTGGAAAGCTGGTTCCGAGCCCGATCTAATTGATGCAAGTCTTTTTCTATTATTTTGCCGTTTTATAGTGTTTTTTGCCAGTCAAAGTTAGAACAAGTTTTTTGCATTCCAGGAGACGTAGAATGAGCATCCGACCTCCGTTTTTCGAAAAATTTATATTTTCGGAAAGTGTGTTCTGTGTACTTTCCAGAAATATGAGTTTTTTTTCTAGATTCTTCTCCATGCATATTTTATTTAGTTTTTTTCTTTTCAGCACTCTGGTGGATATCGTGGTTGTTTCAGGTCCTGGGATCTCTTTTCTGAGTAGGATGTCTCTGTTTTGATTCTCATTTCTATTTCCAGTCTTCTTATCATTGTAGCTTGTAATTATGCAAACGCACTGAGATAAAGTGCCATAATGCATTGTTTACTTTGAATCTTGCATATCAAGTGCCATGAGGGGGTTGATGTTTGCCTTTGTTTGCCATCTTCCTTTGTCAAGTGAGTGTTCCTTCCACGACATTCGCCTCATGATGCTATGTTTCAGCACCTTTGATGTTTTTGGTTCTTCGTCATGCAATTGTTTTTGGCTGTCCTTTTCAGTGAAACTGTCCCTCTCCCACTTCCGCATTATGGAGAGGTTTATCCTGTTGGTTCTAATGCTTCCATGGTTCGATTGATCAGCTCTTCAGGCTTTGGTTTCTCATGCCATTTGTATCTTTGATTTCAGTTGTTTTGCCTTGTTTGCCTCCTGATTCGAGTAGTGTCATTTGAGGGCACTCATGCAGATTACAGTCTTCTCTACCTGGTCATGTTCTAGTTCAGTGGATGTTCTTCAGATCAGCAGTTATTCTTTGACAGAGTTTGCATGTTCTTCATTCTTCAGTGGTGTTCTTCCATCTCTTTTTGGAGTAGAGTTTTGTTCCCATGTGGGTTTCTCTATTTCTCCACTTTACAGAGATTTGTTTGTAATTGGGTACCTGATCAGGCCTTGTTGCCGGGACCCAAGTTTACTTTCTTGCATTGTAGTTACCTTTGCTTTCTTGCACATGTTTGTAACTGCACTTTTGCTCATCTTAAGGGGGGGTGTTAGAGTAAAGGTTTTAATTTAATCATGTTGATTAAATTACCTTTATTCCTCTCTTAAGATTTCACTTTAGTTTGCATTTGTGACATTTAATAATTATATTAATTATTAAATGTCTACCTATTAGGGTTTCTTTTAGGGTTGCACAATATCCTTTTATAAGGATTCATCATTGTAATTTATCTCTCTCTTGGATGAATACATTTTTTCAGCTTTCAGAGCACCCTTGCTTGTTTGTCTCCATCTCTTCTTTCTGTGACAGGTTATTTGCATGCAGGTGATCTTCGGGGTCTGTGAAGTTGGCTTTCTCAACTTCTACAATATACACAAAGATATCTCTATGCTAACTCATCTTCTCCCCAATTTCTGCAGATATCTTCTCCACTATAGTTCTTCTCCCCCTTTGACAACAATGCTAAAGTGGAGGCACAAACATCCCTATACCATTATGCTGCTCCCCCTGAGGAGTTGCATCCTTCAACACATCAATCAACAAAAAAAAATTTGACTATGCAATACTTGACTGATGTGGAACAGATACTTTTAATTTACCTCCTGAAGGGACAGTACCCCTAATTCACCTCTTAAATACACAAATGTAGTCTTTGGGAGAGGCTTGGTGAATATGTCTGCTAACTGCTCCTTACTGGAAACATGTTCCAGTGCAATCTCTTTATTCTGAACCTTTTCCCTCAAGAAATGATACTTAAGCTCAAAATGCTTGGTTCTAGAACGTAAAACTAGATTCTTTGAAATATTGATAGCACTTGTGTTATCACAGAATATTCTTACCGGTTCTGATATAGGAACTTTGAAGCCATTTAATACATGCTTCATCCAGATTGTCTAAGTGCAGTTCATGAAAGCTGCAACATACTCTGCTTCCACTGTAGACTGAGAGATACAACTCTACTTCTTACTCATCCATGAGACCATTCTACCACTAAGAAAGAATGCACCACCGGTTGTGCTTTTCCGATCATCCACATTACCTGCCCAATCAGCATCTGTGAATACTTTCAGGTTGAAATCATTGTTGTATGGGTACCATAATCCATAGTCAACTATTCCCTTTAGATACCTAAGAATCCGCTTGACTGCAACCAAGTGGGATTCTCTTGGACTTTTCTGGAACCTTGCAGTAATGCCAACTGCATGTGCAATATCCGGTCTACTGTGCACTACATAATGCAACTTACCAATCATTGATCGGTATTCCTTCTCATCAACCAATGCGGAATCATCCTCTTTTGATAATTTGCAACCGGTCACCATTGGTGTACCAATTGGTTTGCTATCTTCCATGCCAAAGGTCTTCAACACTTCTTTGACATATTTGGACTGAGTGATAAAAATTCCATCTTTCATCTGCTGGATCTGCAGTCCAATGAAGAACTTAATCTCCCCTATGAGTGACATCTCAAACTCTTTCTTCATCTCATCAACAAATTCATGACTCATCTTGTCATCTCCACCAAAGATAATGTCATCAACAAAAACCTCACAAATCAGGATCTGATCTCCTTCAGTCTTCAAGTAGATATTGCTATCTTCACTTGTCCTCTCAAATCCAATCTTCACAAGATGGGAATGTAGATGTTCATACCATGCTCTAGGTGCCTGCTTTAGACCATATAAGGCTTTATGTAGCCTGCACACCATATCACTGTCTTCAGATAGGGAAAACCCATCTGGTTTCTCTATATACACCTCCTCTTCAAGTACACCATTTAAGAATGTAGATTTTACATCCATTTGATATACCTTGAATCCTTTAAAAGCTGCATATGCAAGAAGCATACAAACTCCTTCCAATCTGGCTATAGGAGAAAAGGTTTCTCCATAGTCTTCTCCTTCTTCCTGAGCATATCCTTTGCACACCAATCTGGCTTTGTTCCTTATCACTGTGCCATCCTCATTCAGCTTTTTTTTGAACACCCATTTGGTGCCAATGACATTTTTATGCTCCGGTCTGGGTACCAAGGACCATGTACCATTTTTCTCTATTTGGTCAAGTTCCTCTTCCATTGCCTTGATCCAGTCTTCATCTTTATGAGCCTCTTTGAATGATTTAGGCTCAAATTCAGAGATCATACATGAGTTTTCTCTGATCTTTCTTCTTGTAAGGATTCCTGCATCCTTATCTCCTATGATTTGCTTAGGATCATGATTCAGCTTGACATATCGAGGAATAGTCTTGACTAGTTCTTCTTTCTTTTCCTCTTCATCCTCATCTTCATCAGTATCAGCATTCACCGGTTCAAGAACACTATTACTGGTACTTGGTTGACTGACAACTGGTTCCCAGAAGGTTGCAACCGGTTCATTTACAGCTTGCTCACTGCCGATTTCCTCAGTTTTCTCAGAGGATTCATCAACTCTTACATTTATACTTTCCATAATTCTCTAAGTCCTATTGTTGTAACACTTGAGAGCTTTACTCTTGGTGGAATATCCTAGGAATATTCCCTCATCACATTTAGCTTCAAATTTGCCCTAATGTTCACTCCTCTTGATGTAACATTTGCTACCAAATACCCTAAAGTAGCTAACCACAGGTGTCTTACCAGTCCAATACTCATAAGGAGTTTTGTCCTTACCTTTCTTGATGAGTACCTGGTTCATTGTGTAGACTGCAGTGCTTACCGCTTCTCTCCAAAAGGTGTGAGCTACCTTTCCTTGAATCAACATGGTTCTAGCTGCTTCAACCACAATCCGGTTATTCCTCTCTGCTAGGCCATTATGTTGTGGAGTCCGGGGGGCAGACAGTTGCCTCTTGATGCCAAATTCTTCACAATACTTGTTGAATTCACCGAAAGCGAATTCCCCTCCTTGATCAGTTGTGAGGCACTTGATCCTTTTACCGCTTTCCTTCTCCACTAATGCTCTGAAAGCTTTGAACTTCACAAAGGCTTCAAACTTGTCTTTCAAGAATGTGACCCACATCATTCTTTAGCAGTCATCAGTGAGAATCATGAAGTACCTATCACCCTGCACACTTCTAGTTTTCATAGGACCACACAAATTAGTATGCACAAGATCAAGCAAGTTGTCAGCAGTGAAAGATGTACCTTTAAAGGTTGAGGAAGACATTTTCCCCAATTGACACTCTCTGCATAAGATATTATCCGATTCGCTTAGCACCAGAAACCCTCTAACTGCCTTGATCTTACTAGCCTTCACAATGTTATCAAAGTTACATGGCAGAGTCTCTTATGCCATATCCAGCTATCATCAAATTTAGCCATAAGACATGTACTTATATTTGCATTCAGCTGAAATAGGTTACCTTTAGTCTGCATACCAGTAGCCACAATTTCGCCATTCTTTCCTTTGATTCTGCACACTCCATTCTTGAATTCCAGAGTGAGACCACTATCATTCAACTGGGCAACACTCAGAAGGTTGTGTCTGAGACCATCAACCCAATATACATTGTCAGCACTACTCTTTCCATTTAGAGAGATGGACCCTCTGCCTTTGACCATGCATGGTGCATCATTGCAAAAGTGAACCACACCACCATCATACTCCTCCAAGGATAGAAACTTGCTCCGATCACCAGTCATATGGTGAGAAGAGCCACTGTTAATGATCCACTCATTGAAATTATCAAACCGGGAGACAAGAGCCTTCTTGTCTAACACATCTTCTTTGACAACAACAAACACAATATCTTCATTTTCTTCATCCTCTGATTCTTCATCTGTGACACCTTCATCAACTGCCACAAAACAATTTCTCCGGTTTCCTCCTTTGCATTTCCTGAACCTTTCCGATTTGTCCTTGTTATCACCATTAGGATAGTTTATAGCAATATGTCCTATCCGGTTACAAGAAAAGCATTTCAAAGGTAGCTTACCTTTGTATTTACCGATTCCTTTAGGAAGCTTCCTGGCAAGGAGAGCTTCAAATGCCATCAAAATCTCCTCATCATCCATTTCTCTGCTCTGTCTAGGTTCACCACTAGTGCTAGCTTCTTTTCCTTTTCTGGATGGTATAGTAGAGGCTTTAAATGTTGATTCATTCTTTTGAACACTGTCATCAAAACTATTTAGCTCATAGGTTGTCAACTTGGCTATGATGGAGTCCAAGGATACCTTAGTCTTGTCTATTGATCTCAGCTCCTGAATAGTAGCAACCCTTATTGCATAGACCGGCAATAGGGATCTCAAGACTTTGCTTACCATAGTGGAATCTTCTATTTTACCACCTGCACTCTTAATATCTCCAACGACTATTTTGATTCTTATTCCATACTGTTGAATGGTCTCACCTTCAACCATCCACATATCTTCAAACTTCCCTCTCAGGCTTTCTTCCTTAGCCTGTTTTACATGTTCATCACCACCATAGATATTTTCAAGAGCATCCCATACCTCTTTGGGATTTACCTTGTCCTGAACATCAATAAACTCAATGTCAGATAGACTACTAATAAGGGCTTCCATGACTTGCCCATTTTCTTGTATCTCTCTCTTTTGGTCATCGGTGAGAGTACCGGTAGGGGCAACATAGACATTCTCAACATAGCTCCAGTGTTGAGCACCCATGCTTCTAATGAATATCTTCATCCTATCTTTCCATATACCGAAATTTTCCTTGTTAAACTTTGGACCTTCCCTCTTCATCATTTGACTGGGATCTTTACCTCAAGTGGCTAAACTTATAACATAGAGGACCTGGAGGATGCTCTGATACCAATTGATAACTTAATGATGAATGAATAGTACCAAACAGGTACTAAGAGGGGGGGGGGGGTGAATCAGTGTAGACAAAAACATTGTCTTAAATTGGTTTGTCAACTAACAGTTATGCACCGACAGACAAACAGCAACACCGGTCCTTCAACAGAGTTCAACTGGCAAAACCCAGTATAACTGAGACAAGCAAAGACCGATTGACACTTATCTTCTCATATAATCTAACTTCTTCACTCCCATTTCACTCTAATGCATGAACAGGCAATCTGCCATCAAAGATGTACATATTACTGCAAGATCAACATGCATCACCACTTAACAGAAAACAATCATAACATCACATGAAGAAAGCATCACACTTGACAAACATATTTTTCACGTGGAAACCCAACTGGGAAAAACCACGGTGGGGATGAATACCCACAAGCTTGTTTTTGAACTCTTTGGAAGTCCACACTATTAGGAGCCTTGTTCGATTAAAGACAGATACAATAGGTTCTGTTAGGAACCGATCCTGTTAGGGATCACCCGGTTAAGGGATGGCTACAATACCCGGTTAAGGGTTAAACCCTGTTAAGGGTACCTTGTTAGAGGATTTCAAGAACTCAATAGCTAAAGGATATCAATGACTCAGTAGCTTCGACTTCCCTTGTTAGAGGATTTTCAACAAGCCGGTTAAGGCTACCCTGTTAGGGGATTTCACAACTGTTGAAGTGGTTAAAGATCAATAGGTATATCAATGACCTGATAATAGCACTCAATGCCAATGCAGATCTGCTTAAGCTCCTCTTCACCTTCTGCACTTACACTCTGCAGATATGACTTCTCTCCTCTGGTCTGGCAAGAATCACGTATCTCTTCTCTTAGATACACACACACACACAACTTTTGCCAACAAATTTTGAAAGAAACACAACATCGACCTTATAGGACAACAGACAGGTCGGTAGCATAAACCCTAAACCCTAGACCTGTTAGGTTAAGGAATTTAAACGGTTCAATCCTGACCATTGATCATACTGTATTAAATGCAATAGATCCTGAATAAATCTCAAGAGATTCTCCATCATTCATTATCCAACGATTTCATGGCGGCTGATAATCCATCACGCGTTTTCACCGTTTACAAACTTCGCACATTCCTGAGGTAGATAGGGATAGTCTTCTTCATGCAAGATCCTTCACATGCACAAGGCTGACATGGCAACACGATCTGTTCTTTGTTATACTGCTAACTCATCACACAAATATCACCGATTGAGTCACACAGGCTTGAGGTACTCCAGCTGGAAATCCTGAAGTGGGAACTACCTACCAACCGATAGTCATACAATGCTTCCATGTGTCGGTTCCCATGACTACATGTCGGTTCACCTTGACATGCCGGTTCACCTTGAACAAATATACCGCTTTACTTTGGCATATATACCGGTTCTCACATATGTCGGTTCTCTCTTCATATCACATATTGACATCAATGACAACATACAATATCATTATGTCCTCATACCGGTTCACATAATGCCAACAATGTGTGTGGGCATGCATGAGTCACCATCACCCTCCACCTCATCCTTTGACCACTCTATTGACACTAACAAAATTTTCTAGGGCTATTGTGCATTTCTTAAAATGGCTTCATCATTCAAGCTAAAATCCTAAACCCTTTGCATATGGTTTGTTACTTTATCTTTCAATTCTTCGTGACTTGCCCAACCCATTGTTAGCTTTTAAGTTGTGTCTTCATGTCTTAGAAGTTGTTTGGCAATGGGCCCTTTTGTCCTAGCAACGAGTTTAGTCAATTAAACATATGCATACAAACAATATCAAGTCTCTCTTTAATGAGTCTATAGAGTGGTCCCTACCATTGTCCTCCTTTGCATCCATGTGGTTATTTTTTATTCGAGTGTATTAGTTCTTTCAAGTGCATTAATTCTTAATGCACAAGCTTTTCAAAGTCACACTCATGTACCATGCTTTTGCATGGAGTTTACTTGCATCAATTGTTCTAGTTGCATTAGTCGAGTGGGTCTATAGAGAATGTCAATTGTTAACATTTTATTAGTAGTGCACAAAATTTTCATAGGGTAGATTCTAAATGGCCATTGTAAAATTAATAATAGGAGATCCGACATAAAAAAAAAATAGTACAAACATATTTCCACAATCCATGAACAATATATTTAGTGCTCCTAGATTTGATTGTGTAAAAAAAAAATTCATCGCTTCGGGTCACACTACATGAACCATCATCGGGATGAGAGGGAGCTTGAGGAGTTGCAAAATGGTTGGTTACAAACCTAGACTCACTATTTAAAGAAAGAGAAAGGGAGGAGAGAGAGAAAGAGCACAAGACACAAGGAGAAGGACAACGATAAAAAAAAGAAATGAAAAACAAAAAGAAAAAAAGAATGAAAAATCCATAGCCGAAAGAAATAAAGACAAAGGAAAATAGTAAAAAGAAGAAAATAGAAAACAAAATTAAAAACAAAAAATAAGTAAAAAATAATGATAACAAATATAATGTAAAAAGAAAAACTAGGAGATAAATTAAGGAGATAAAACAAAGAAAAGAAAGAAAGCTCAAAAAAGGTAAAACCAAAATAATAAAGCACAAAGAGAACAAAGAAGAAGAAAAAAAAATAAGAAAGAAAATGATAAACACTAGAACAAACAAAATAACAAGAACAAACTAAAAGGAGCAAAAAGAAAAAAGGAAAAAGAAAAAAGATTGGAAATAAATACATACTAATAATAATATGCATATTAAGAAATACTTATTATGGTAATGAAATAAATAAAAGAAAAAAAAAAGACAAAAAAACCAGAGGAAAATACAAAATTGAAAGACAAAAAATGCTTTAAAAACTATCTAAATGAAAATCAAAATTACTAGACCAAATAGATATATAGACAAAATAAATAAATAAAATTAATAGATATATCATGAAATATGATATATGTAAATAGAAAAATACAAAAAAAATTATGCATAAAGATATATAGATATAACAAAGATAAATATCTTTGCACAAATGGGTTGTAGAAGAAAAGATCAAGAAGACAAAAATAAAAAGATAAATAGAGACAAAAAGTTGAACGAAATAAATAAGAATATAAAAAAGATCGAGAGAATGCATAAAAGAAAAAAGCAAAACCAAAAAAAGGGGAAGAAAAAGACAAGAAAAATGAATATCATATGAATATTCATATTACATTTAATATGAATATAACATATGAATATTCATCAAAATAATAAACAAATCGATAAAAAGATAAACAAACTAAAAGAAAAGAAAAATGATAAAAAAAAAAAAGACAAATAATATTATTTGGTTTTTCTCCTATTTTTCTCCTCCCCTTTTTTGTGTTCCTTTTTAGTACTTGCTATAGGCAATACTATTGAGTGATACTATTGCATTCACTAAAGTCCAATCAATCAATTGGTTTGCACCAATCAGAAGTGATTATTATTTTTGCTTTCAAAATAAACTTGGTTTTTGTAAAGTTGAGATCTATATTTTTAAATTTAAGATATTGTAGAAATTATTTATCTACACTATGATTGGTTTTAAAAAATTGGTGTTATAGGAGCAAATTTCTAGGAATGACAAATTTTTTAGGTTTTTTTTAATTTCTTTGTATTTTTGGAAAAATAAATGTCTATTTTAAAAAAAAATCTTTTTTTATTATTTATAATATTGTAAATAATTTTTTTTTTAAAATAGATATAGAAATTTTAATAATTCTTTTTTATCTCAAAATATAGATGATAAAACCAATTATAGGGATTTGATTCAGTTTAAATTAAATTATATGAAAAATTCAATAGTAATATTTCTATTAAAAAATAAACCTAATTATTATATGTACTCTTTATAATTGTATTTTATATATCTTTTTGAAAACATTATATGTTCTAATACTTTTTGAAAATCATAATTTTTTAAACATTTTATTTGGGTCGGTAATTTTATGTATTTTATTGATATTCAAAACAAAGTACATAAACTGTAGTATCATCTATCCCACATCACAAAGAAACATTGCCATAATTTTCTCCAAAACAATGTCCATAGTCTGACAGAACATCAACCAAAACCCTCCCTGCGCCTGCCAGTATTTTGCCCTATACACCCATTTATACAATTTAACAATTTAAAATATATAATTGTTGATCAAGTAACTACATAAACAAGCTTTAAACAAAAAATGGTGTTTTTCTTTTCATTTCTTCCTTGCTTCTTTCAAAGGCCCATTAACCCACTAGTCTTTCAGCTCGAATCTTGCTTCTAGTTCTTCTTTCGGTCTCGCCTTCCTCTTTCCATTGGCTCGCTCTCATTCCATCACTTGTAGGTAATGAATCAAAGAATCCCAACCAATATACGCTTATGCTTGATGCTCATCCTTGTTTGTCCCCTACTCCCAGTGAATAAATGACATCAACTGTTGAGGAGTCCCCTCATTTATGCCCTTGGCCACCTTTGCAAGCATAAACCCTAACCTAGAAATTTCTCTTTCCAACATCGAATGCAAACCATACAGCAAATCATTTTCCAAACAACCCTTCAACACCCCTTCAGCATCTTCTTTCCATCCAAGCTCCACACTGCCACCATTCACACAATGTCTATATTCATCCCGTACTTGTGTTCAATCATAAAAAAACTCTTCACCCAGAAGGATTTCCACGATCTAAATGAAAATTTCTTCATCAAATTTCAAAAGATTTTTCATTATTTTCTCATTCACTTTTCCCATGAATGCTAATTGTTGCCTTGGCATAATCAAGGCAAAGGTGGCCTCCATACTAAAATGTAGTTGCCACCCATCCTCTATTGTGAGCACCAAGTGCTACCCATGTCACATCACCCCAACACCACACCCTTTCAATAATAGCTTTTGAAAACGGTGGTGTACTATTCCACTCAGAGATCGAGCCCAAGATTATGAAAAACCTTTCATCATAGTTGTTAGCCCGTCATCATCAATCACTGCCCATTTGGACAACCTATCCGCCATGTCATTCTCTGATCTCATCATATGCCCAACTTTAAATTTCTCAAAAGTTTCTAATAAATGCTTGTCAATAGTTATATATTTATTCAAATTCTAGGCATGTATTTCACCCCTTTTTATTGCATTAATTATAATCAAAGAATCTCCTTCAAGCTGTATTTTTTAGAAGCCCAAATTTTCCCCATTTACAACACTTCAATAGTCACTTGAGCCTCAACTTCATTATTCATTCACTCCACAAGTTTTGAAGCTCCAATTGTTGCAATATTGCCCTCCCAATCTCGTGCCACAAATCCAACTCATGATGATCCTATGTTACCTTTTGAGACCCCATCAAAGTTAATTTTATACCATCCTTCCCTCATCTTGGACTAGTCCACCACCTTCACCTTCTCGGATTTTGGAGTAGCCCAAGAAAGCCCATTAACAGGCCAATTTTTTGATCATTTTAATATATACAAAATAATTTAATAACTTTTAATCATAAATTTAAATATTTTTCATTAAGTCATTTTTTAATGTCTAGTTTTACTTTTATAATTTTTAATAGTTATTCTATTAAAACCAATTATAAATATATTACATAAATATAATTAAAACAATATAATATTACACTACAAATTAATAATCAAATTTGAGTTTAATTTTATTATTATAATTATATAGATTTTTTAAATTAAATTAAGATTATGCTTTTAAGAAAAATATATATTTTTTCACTATAAAATTTGTATTATATTATAATTATTTATATTAGTTTATTAAAGTAAGAGTTATAGCTGAAATTACATAAATATAATTATACTAATATAATTCTAAAATAACAATGATTCAAAATTATAATAATTAAATATTAAAACAAATATTTAAATTACAATCCTATGACGACAAGTACTCGCCACTACGTGGCACTTGTTTCTTTTATGCATTAGGTCTTTTTTATATTCTTATTTATTTCGTTTAACTTTTTGTCTCTATTTATCTTTTTATTTTTGTCTTCATGATCTTTTCTTCTACGATCAATTTGTACCTCTACATAGAGATATTCATCTTTGTTATATCTACATACCTTTTATGTATAAAGAATTTTGTATTTTTGTATCTACATATATCATATTTCATGATATATCTATCAATTTTATTTATTTATTTTGTCAATAGATTTATTTTATTTAGTAACTTTGATTTTCATTTAGGTAGTTTTTTAGGCATTTTCTTTGTCTTTCAATTTTGTATTTTCCTTTGGTTTTTATGTCTTTCTTTTTGTTTCTTTTATTTATTTCATTATCATATTATGTATTTCTTATATGCATATTATTATTAGTATGTATTTATTTCCAACCTTTTTTCTTTTTACTCTTTTTAGTTTATTAGTATTTGTTGTAGGCAATACTTTTGCATTCACTAAAGTCCAATTAATCAATTAGTTTGCATCAATCAAAAGTGATTATCATTTTTGCTTTCAAAATAAACTTGGTTTTTGTAAAGTTGAGATTTATATTTTTTAATTTAAGATATTATAAAAATTATTTATCTACACTGTGATTGGTTTTTAAAAAAATTGGTGTTATATGAGCAAATTTTTAGGAAAGATTTTTTTTAGGTTTTTTTGGGTTTCTTTGCAAAAAAAAATTTATATTAAATATAGAGGATATAATGTTTACACAAAGGACACACTATTCACAAAGACCACCAGTCTATAACATATATTACCCTTCCCAGACTATCTAAGTAACATATATCGGGACTGTCAGTTTTATCTATACAAAAAATATATAATGGATGCAGTTTACAACTATACAAAAAGGGATAAACTTTCTATACAAAAGGTTCAGCAGATTTAGATCACATTAAGCTCTTCGTGGGGGTGTACCCATGAGGTCCACCCCCTGGGACCTTCCATCCAAATGACTCTTCTCCCTGCTTGTAGCTGAGCCAGCATTTGAATATGTTCAAGTCATGGTTCACGCACTTTCTGGATCTCAACTCTGAATGCATCAAGTGCATTAATGAACGAGGCTTGTTCTTTGGCGATTCTCCTCCAGTTGAGTCCATTTTCAAGCTCATAGATGAACACTGTGACATACCCATTCCTGGGAAACCAAAGGAACTTTGTCTTTTCAATCCTCATAGTGATTGTAACTTGCACAATAATATTGTAAAGAATGAGTCTACGAGATGACTCAGTAAGGGATCTAACTTTCCCTTGAAATCTTTCTTCATTCCTAAGTTTCCATAAACACCATAGGATAGTGGAAGATAAGGTAAACCAAAACAGATTATTATCCTTTTTAATGCCTTGAATAAAACCTGAAACCACGTCCATAATATTAATCATATTAGGAAATGATAAACCAAATAATAACCAGATTTCTTTGGCGAAAATGCAATAAAAAAAGATATGCCTAGCAAATAACAAAAACTGCATATATCTGTATTGGCTTGATTACTCCTACATGGCAATCTATTGAAGGTCATAAGCCATTAAAACATTTAATCTTTTGTGCAATAGGACTTCTCCATAGTTTTGAGAATATATCTCACCACTGATTGACAGATAAAGTTGCATTCCACAATTCATTAGCATGTCCAAGAATGGTTTCATCATACATAAGTGTATTGTAAACATTTCTAACTTTAATTTTATTCAAATGTAATCCATCTTTCCATTTATATCCGATGAATCTATCAGAATCTACATTACAATCTTTAGGTAAATTAAACACACAATAGGCCTTAATAATCATATTGTAAGTTCTTTTTTGAGTGGTAGGGAGGTTGTAATCCCGACTAAGCTTATCCCAACTCATAACGAAGTTGTTATCAATAATATCCATCAGGTAGCAAATACCTTTATTCACCCAGTTCTTTGTTGAGCAACCTTGGGTGAGGGCGAGAGGTTTGCCATTTTGGAGTAAGTTCCACCAGATGGATCTCTCTCCATGCACCTCGTTATTGTTGATGATTCGATTGTTGGTGAGATAGGGTCTGACAATATCCCAAGCCATCCATATAGACTTAAAGACATTATATCCCTACACTGATACTGGGAAAGTCCCTACCACCAAATCGCAGAAAGGAAGATTTTTCCATGACTTAGCCTCTTTTGGAATTGCTCATCTAATGTTGTTTCTAATAAGATCTTTCCAAGGTTCCTCCCCCTTAAAAGACTAAAATATCCATTTAGCTGCTAGTGCAATACCCTGAGTTTTCAAATCTTTCAATCCAAGTCCCCCCATCTTCTTATCAGTGTGACACCACTTCCACTTGACTGCATGTGCCTTATTTCCCCCTTTTCCATCAAACCATAAGAACTTTTTGATGCATTTTTGAACCTCAAATATATGATAGTTATTGAACATCCAGACCAAAGAGAAGTATAGGAGGTAAGAAGAGAGGATTTTTTGACATACCTGGACCCTACCTGCAAGAGAGAGATATCTCCTATTCCACTTAGCTATCTTATGCTCAATTTTTCCCCTGATCCAGAGCCACATATCCTTCAGAGATGGACATATAGAGAAAGGGATTCCAATATATCTAACTATTTTTTATTGGTTCCCCCATTGGTAACCAAACTTTTCTATCCAATCTAGGG
This sequence comes from Cryptomeria japonica, assembly GCF_030272615.1. NCBI lineage: Eukaryota > Viridiplantae > Streptophyta > Pinopsida > Cupressales > Cupressaceae > Cryptomeria > Cryptomeria japonica. The sequence continues at coordinate 272,991,201 of NC_081405.1, forward strand.
GGTCCTCATGCCATCCGAGGAGTATGGACTTTGCCTATGAAATTTTTTCTCTTGATACTTTTCCAAAGAAGTTAAGCTTCTCTTCAAGAACTTTCATATTCTCCTCACTAAGGTCAACAAATAGTGCAATGTCATATGCAAATTGAATATTGATAAGCTCCTTAGTATTTGGTAGTTCTATACCTCTAATTCTTGAGGAGATTGAGTTATCTCTCAAAATATAATATAGGGAATCTGATGCAATAACAAATAAGGTCGTGACTAATGGACACCCTTGTCTGATGGATCTTCCAGGATGGATGGGTTGTGTCAAGGCCCCATTTATTTTTATCTGAGTTGAAGCATCCTTCAGAAGCACTTTCACCATATCATTGAATTCAGGGGGGAAACCAAAAGCATCTAACATCATGATAATGAAACCCCACTCTATTAGGATTTGATCATTTGATATTAACCGATAATTGTTTATTTGCTTGATGCTACTAATACATGTTTGATTATATTGTTATATGATGACTATGTTGTATGTTGTCATTGATGGCAACTATGTTTTTACAGTCATCTAAGTCCTATAGGTCAACCGGCAAGGCTTAACCGACAAGCATAGACAATTTTATCAGAACTAGTAATTAGGACTTTAACCGGTAAAAGACAGACAGAGTTATAATCCAACAATCGGTACAAGAAATCTATGAAGAATGAGATGATGTGGTTTGACAACATCAATGAAGGATGGTAGATGAAGTTATGTTCATGACCGCACATGTTGATTCAATCATATGAATGAGATTTGATTGACATAGCAGGTATTCTGATTAAGACTTAACCGGTAGTGATGAAAATTACTCAGATCGATAAAATGATATAGAATTGGATTTGTTATGTTGGTGGCCGACATAACTAAAGCATACAATGCAATATTGTCTAGATGCATTGAACCTAGGGAATTGTAACAAGGTTCTAGCCGACCTTATGATGATTTTAAATGTGTGATGAGGTATGAAAGGATATATGTGTATGAGCTTGACAGTGTGAAAGATTATTAACGAATTTTGTATTTCTGATAGTGCGGTGATTAGAGGAGTTGAGAGATGAAGTATATGTGATGTTGTAATGTTCTGAAGTAGATCTTATCAGACACTGAAGGTGTTATACTGAGATCATTTGTACTTGTTGTCTCCCTAATAGTTTTAGCAAGAAAATCCTCTTACAAGGTCACTCCTAACAGGGTGCAGTAAGATCCTAACAGTTCTTATCATTAAATCCTCTAACCAGGTGACATAATAGCTTGTGTTTGCAAATCTCAGTAACTTGGGGAGCTCCTAACATGGCTAGTCATCACAAGCATTTTGTAAATCTCTTAACCGAACTTAAACACTTCTAACTAGGTGTAACCCTAACCGGGTGTTGTAGACCTTAACCGATTAGATCTCTATACTACAGATAGTGGATCTTTGTGGGTACCTACTCCCACTGTGGTTTTTCCCATTTAGGTTTTCCATGTATAATCTCTTGTGTCATGTGGTTTCTGCTTTATGTGGTGATTGCATACTTGGTGTTATTTCTTAGATGCCTATTAAGTTTTAAGTTGGTGAAATTGATAATCAAATTTGTATTGTTTTTACTTGCACTGATTCACACCCCCCCCTCTTAGTGCCTTATAAGTTCATCACACTCCATCCTATCGTAGGATTTCTCAAAGTCTAATAGGAACATAGCAGCATTTTGACCTGATAATTTTGCCCACTCCATAGCCTCCCAACTTGTGATCAAGTTCTCTAGGATGTATCTGCCCTTAATGAAACCTATATGTGTGTCACAAATGAACTTGGGGAGGATATTCTCTATCCTAGTGGCTAGGATCTTATCAAATATTATATGATACATTATGGAGAGTGATAGGTCTCCAATTTTTAATAAGGGATTTATCACCTTCTTTAGGGATCAGCTTGATAATCCCTTTGTTAATGAATTTACCTAGTGACCCTTTCTTAATAGCTTCCTTATAAATCTCATGCAGGTCTTTTCCAATCCAATTTATGTTGGCTTTGTAGAATTCAACCGGGAGACCATCCGGTCCAAGATCTTTGTCATTACTAAGAGTTCTAATGGCCTTCTCAATTTCATCTAGGGTTATATTCTACCTCAGGATATCAACATCTTCTACTGAGATCTTCTTAAGAATGAGAGCTCTACAGTCTTCTCTAGTCCCCAACAAGTTGTGAGAATCCTCTGAAGAGAAGAGTTTTTTGTAAAACATAAAAAAGGTTGTCTTGATACCATCTATATCCATTACTTCCTTATTGTCCATATAAATCCTATCAATGTTTTCTATGATTTTCTTTTTCTTTAACGGGTTGAAGAAGAACTTGGTTCCTTTATCTCCTAAAATAGCCCACTGGTTCCTAGCTCTAACCATAGCTCCTCTAATATTGGTCGGTTGGTGCCTTCTCAATAGGTCTCTAGATTGTGCCACTTTGTGACTCAGTTCCAAGTTGCTGGGATCAGCCTAATTTTCCTCTTCCATCTTTTGTAGGTCATCTGTGAGAGACGTTTCTTGGTATCTGTTGTCTTTATCTTTTTTCTGCCCTACGGTCTGCAAGAGACATTGCCAACTCCTTACATTCTGAACCCATGTACCAATTTATGAGTCAATTGATTCATTCCTTTTATTGAATAATCTAATCAGGTTGATTGCACTGATGACATCTGGGTCCTTAAGAAGCTGAGAATTAAGTAGAAATTTCTCCCCCTTACCTATCACCTTCTTCACTACATCCCCAAACTTTATATTTGCAATGATCGGGTGATGGTCAAACAGTGTAGCAGGCCAGACCTTGATGAGAACCCCTAGATCATCTGGTTTGAATGAGAAATGGTCTTTGTTTACCTACATCCTATCAATTCTGCAATAGATCCTATTCTTTCCCTTTTGGTAGTTGCACCAAGTGTACCAAATCCCATTGCTTCCCTTCTTTTTGCCTTCCAATGGATCAAACAAATTCTTACACTTCTTCATCCTACCCAAGTGAAGTTTCTCAAATCCTTTCCAATCAAGTGTGGTGCCTCCACATTTGTCTTCTTGGTTTTCTATCATGTTAAAGTCCCCCCCGATGATCCATGGGATATTAGGGAGTGACGCAATCCAATCCCACAATCTTGTTCTTTCCCTGTAATCACTAGGAACATAGATAGAGAAAATACCAATAATAATATTATTAATATCAAATGTAACCCATGCTACCCTATTACATGGAGAATGTCCAAACTCCATAATTTTATCTTTCCATTTAGGGTGAATAAGGAGGCCCACACCTCCCCTACCTTTTTCATGATCTGAAAAGATCTCAACTGAATCTCTCCATATATAGTAAAGATTAATTTCAAGAGTGAACTTAGTGGCCTTTAATTCCTATAACATAACTACATCAACCTCCCTATGCTGATTCAAAAATCTCCTAATCACCTACTTTCTGTTAGGTGATTCTAGACCTCTAATATTCGAGAAGATGCACTTCATTGAGTATAATGGTTAATGTGAGTCCTTTGCGGCCTTGAAGTTTTTATAGCATTTAGGGAGATCCTTATTTTGTCCAATTTTATTCCTATTGGAAGGGTTTTTATTCTTAGACCCTAACGGTCTCCCTCTTCTATTGCCTATCTTGTTTAGGGTACTTCCACCTTTTGCTATTTCATTGTCCTCATTCTCCATCTCTTCTTCACTTGGAGATTCATCTTCACGATCTCCTTCCTTGGTGAGATCTATCTGGCAGGGATTCCCCATAGTCTCAAATTGGAGATCTCTAGCATTAATAATTAAGGCAGGCCTATCATTCTTGGGCAGATCACAAACGCCCTTCTCACCATCAATTGGACCAGCAAAAATAACTTTGATCTTGCAGTGGTCTGCTATCTCCACAAGAGCCTTAGAATGAGTGGTCTGAGTCGAGTTGGTAGGATTTTGTGCAAGAAGAGTTCCATTTCCCTCTCCATTGAGGTCACCGAATTCTAGATTTTCAAAGGAAAAGTCCATATCAGCTGAATCCTTTTGAGAGATCACAACCTTCAGGATCTCTTTGTTGAGGGAAAGGGACTATCCTTATCCAATTCCCCGTTGATTCAGACCCCTCGAGATTCATCTCACAAGAACTAGTCCCATTATTAATCATCTTAATTCCAGAGAATCTCCCCTCCGACGGTTTCTCCTGCAAATCATCCTCCATAGGTGAGGTATTGATGGTCTCTATCTTTTTATGAGGAGATAATTGCTTATCCTTCTTCGAATCATTACCGTTAATATGAATCTGGGGTAATTGTTGGGAGTTCTTTCATCTTTTTTTTTAGGGTTTTTTCCAGTCGTATTACGACTATATCCTTCTTCCATTTTCTCTAATGCAACAACAATTGGGGAATGTGGCAGGGGATCCGCCCTAAAATTACCAAAATTCACATCCCTATCCAAGGTGGGTGGATATTTTACATTATCCACTGCACCCATATTCGGCTTGTTATTAGCAGCATCAATTTTGTTCCAGTTGGTCAATTCAATTCTAATATTGTCCGAAATGGGGGCACTCTATTCCCCTTTTTTAGTTTTGTTTAAGCCAATTTTATGGGTTAATATAGGGCAATTTTTTTGAATATGTCCTTCTTTTCTACATAAGAAATAAGCATTTATACCACCAAGAATTTCAATGGCGCAGGAGATTATGCCATCCCCCAAATTAATGGTGAGGGAACTTGGTATATATGTTCCAAGATTAATGGAAACCAGTTCACCCTCATGTCAATATGTGGGATTAGACTAGTTGATTTGTCTATCCGAACCACTTTGCCAATTGGTTCGATCAGTTGAGGGATGAATCTCCATAATAAAGGAGGCACATCCTTGATTATCATCCACCTATGCCATGAAAGTGCCAAGATTTCATCATTTATGGTCTCCAGTGTCCAACTTAGGGCACGAAAGGTGTAGGGACCAATGGTCCAGTATTGTTTTTTCACTATCTCCGCTTGAGCTTTGTGTTCTTTAAAAAAAATAACAAACAAACCCTTCTATATGAGTCTACAGAAAGAGATATGAAACCCTAATTTTATACTCCAAACATTCCTAAACCAATCATCTAGAAATTGTCTTGTCAGGCACTTATCAATATCAACCGCAGCGAAGAAGATTGCCACATTTTTTAGTTAGTTCTTTTCTAAACCTAATTCATTCACCATAGCTTCATTAGGTACAATGGAGAGAGATTTTAAGGGGAGGTTAGATCCCTTACGTGCTATAGGTTGCTCTCCATTCTCTCTTACCTTTGTGGGGTCGATAGAAACAAATCTAGCATTTTTAGAGATCGTTAGCAAGGGGTGGACGAGGGCGTCTCTGAAAGTTTTACTTGCAATGGTAACTTGCTTTGTGCTCGATACATCTCCCTTATCGGGTTTAATTTCTTCCCCTCCAAGATCTGAGGCCATTAATGGCTCGGGTACAGTCGCCCGTGCCTAGAATGACTTCTCCTGCAAACGCACTCACTAACCAAACCTTCGCAAGAACTCTGTGGATGAAATTCACCAATCATTTCTTTGCAATTTAAGAAAAAGAAATGTTTATTTTAAATAGCTTTATCATTTTTTTATTATTTATGATATTGTAAATAATTTTATTTTATTAAATAGATATATAAATTTGAATAAAAAAAAAAATTATCTCAAAATATAGATAATAAAACCAATTGTAGGGATTTGATTCATTTTAAATTAAATTAAATACAAATATTTCTATTAAAAAATAAATCTAAGTATTATATATATTCTTTATAATTGTATTTTATATATATATTTTTAAATCATTTTAATTTTTAATACTTTTTCAAAATAATAATTTTTTAAATCATTTTAATATATACAAAATAATTTAATATGTAGCAATCATAAATTTGAATATATCTCATTAAGTTATTTAGAAAATGTCTATTTTCACTTTTATAATTATTAATACTTATTTTGAGGTGTATGATCTTCTCGCGATGTTTAATGATACTTCCTATACGATTCTTTGCTTGGCATGAGCTTCTTGTTTAAGGCTTTCGTTAATGATTCCTTTTACGTGGTGTGGCGGCTTGTGAGACTTTGCTTGTACAGGTAATGAATTATGTCTCGTGTGGCCTTATGGTTTCGTATCAGTTTTTTCGATGAGATGGAATGTCAGGCTTGTGTGATTTTATGACTGTTAGTGGTACGAGGTTGGCAAATAATGATGTTTCTTTTTATTCTTTTATATATGCTCGACGGCTCTATACATTTTGCATTGCTTGTTTCTTATGGTTTTCTGTGTTTTCTTGATGGATGTTTATAGTGCCAGTTATAGAATTTTGCTTCCTGTTAAGATTTTTGATTTTCAAGATACTCATGCCTTTGATGATGAGAAGCTTGGTAGGTTGTTTAAGTTACATTCTTCGGAATTTTCTTTTTATATTTGTATGGTGGTGGGTCGAAGGTGGCTGGTGGAAAATGTTAATGTTTTCCTTGCTAAAGTGGCTTCTCAGTTCATTACTTTTTGTATGGATATGCTCATGGATGCTTCTTTGGTTCAGGCATTATCAAATGCATACTCACATTCCTCGTTTTATTTTGCTCTTCATTTGGATCGTGCTTTGTCTTCTTATCGTTTTGAACTTGGTGATTTTCCTTATGGTGGCTTTTTATCTCAACATCAATTATTATCTAATGGCTGACATTGTGAATTACTTTTTGTATTGAGAGGAGGTTTGGTTTCTGATAACTATGATGATATTGTGCTTGCTCTTGAATTCTTCTTGGATCATGTGTCGTCGGTTGCCTTGGCTGGTGTTGTAAATATTTTTTCAGGTTTACCCTTTCTTCTTGAGTTTATGAATGCAGTTATGTCTCTTCCAAGCATGGTGAAACCTTTGCAGGTGATTTCTCTGGATGATCAAGTTTTGATTGATTCTCAGTATGAGGTGATTTTGCCTCCTCCAGATGTGGGTCCAAGCAATTGGTTTCTTCATCCTTGATGGTTGCATGCTTGGCCTTTTTTTGAGTTTTTCAGCAGGTGAATTTTGTAATTGGCCCCCAAGCTTTGGACGAGTTGGATTCTCATATTGTACTCAGGGTTGGATTATAAGCATTTTTGAATAGGTTAGGCATTGGTTGGAGGGTTGAAATCTCCTATTTTCATGTAATTTTATATGCTATATCCACCCAATGGTGGTCTTTTTATGAGCAAGACCAGAGGTTTTCTTTGCCTGGTTCTTTCCTACCGGTGCTCTTTGAACCAGGTTTGTAAAAATTTATAATTAATAAAATAAGTGGTTCTCCACTTTTATTGAAAAAAATAAAATTTATTAATAGTTAATTTATTTAAACCAATTATAATTAATATTACATAGATATAATTAAAATAATATAATATTACATCACAAATTAATAATTAAATTTGAGATTAATTTTATTATAAAAATTATAATTATTTAAAATTAAATTAGGATTATGCATATAAATATATATGAATTATAGTTAATATTACAGAAATATAATTATACTAATATAATTTTAAAATAACAACAATTCAAAATTATAATAATTAAAAATTAGAACAAATAATTTTATTGCAATACTATGATGCAAGTACTAGACATTTGTGGCACTTGTTCTTGTTATTTTATTTGTTCTAGTGTTTATCATTTTCTTTCTTTTTTTTTACTTCTTCTTTGTTCACTTTATGCTTTATGATTTTGGTTTTACCTTTTTTGAGCTTTTCTTTCTTTCTTTGTTTTTTCTCCTTGATTTATTCTTCACTTTGTTTATTTGTCTTTATATATTTTTCTCCTAGTTTTTCTTTTTACATTACATTTGTAAACATTATTTTTTGTTTAACATTCTCTTTTAGTTTTGTTTTCTATTTTCTTCTTTTTAGTATTTTCCTTTGTCTTTATTTGCTTTCATCTTTGTTTTTGTTAGATTCGTTTCTTTTTTTTTTATCCTTGTCCTTTTCCTCATGTCTTGTGCTCTTTCTCTCTCCCCTCCCTTTCTCTTTCTTTTTAGTAAGTATAGGTTTGTAACCAACCATTTTGAAACTCCTTGAGCTCTCTCTCATCCTAATGATGGTTAACGTTGTTGACCAGGTTGAAAGGACCGGAACACTGGGAGGGGGGGTGTGAATCACTATTCCCACAGATATAAAAACTTTTACCAAACTTTAATCTTCCGCTGAAATATCAAACTTCATCAAACATACTTAATAGATATAAAACAACAAATGTAGAATAAATATGAAAAACACAACCACAAGAGAAACACTGGATTTTATACGTGGAAAACCCAAATGAGAAAAACCATGGAGAGTGTTAACTCTGAAGAGAATATAACTAGTTATATGGTATTTACAAAAAGGGTGGCTCACTGCCAGATTACAAAAATGGCTCACTGTCGAAATACTCACTCTAAAGATACAAAAGATAGCTCATTGTCGGAATTCTCACTACAATAGAAAGGGTTGAACTGAAAAGGATTGTATCTCCAAATGCATGAGATCGGTTCCAAGGTTAAGCTCAGATCACAATTCACAAACCCTACAATAGATCCATTTTAAGATCTTTGTACGACTATCCTACAACAGATCCAATGAAGGGCCATTGCACTACTCCAACACTATCTGCCCTCATTGTCCGCAACTCACACTTCACACTCTACTTCTCTACTATTTTTTTTGCTAGGTCTCTTTCGCATACACACCTCATATACTTTCTTAATCTCTTGTATATCTTCCACAACCCATGCTACTACATATATATATGGGAGGACACAAATATGGAACAGTATGTCGGACAAGCCTGACATGTTATTCAACATAAACAAGACACCCACGTCGGCCTCCACAAGATCTCTCCATGCTTCCTTTTTCACACTTCATTTGGCAATGCATATATCAAGATTACCGGAATAGGACAGGGTTATCTAGACCCAAATATAATGATCCATTATCACAAAATTTAAGCACAACATCTCCATATTCCAAAGATATAGACTCCACGCATGCCAAGAATACCACAACATGAAATTTGAAGAGATACAACTGACATGACCAAAACAACTAATTTTGGAATACATAACTAATAGCGGGACCAATGAGAACTCAAAATTCTAGGACAAAGAGCTTCCAGAAATTACTTCAGAAATCCCTTCATTATATCACCTCCATCTTACTGCATCATAACATCTGCTCATAACAAAAACATCTGTCCATAACAAAAGAACTGCACATATTGACTGCATACAATATTTGGACCAATCCAGATAACATAGAACTTCATATACAATCTGGTCCAAACCGGATAACTAGTTTGAAATCAATAACAATAATGTTCACACAAGTCTAAGACACGTAGTGTGACCTAAAACGTTGATGCAGAAAAAAAAATTACACAATCAAATCCAAAAGCATTAAATATATTTAAAAAAATCTGAAGATAAATTAAGGATGTTTGTCTTGGTCGTATAATCTTGTGGACATCATTAAAATATTTTATTAATTAATTAATTCTTTCAATATAATATCATGTGGCATCCCAATAGTTGAAGCTCATTTACCATGATGTGCCACATCACTCCTAGGTGGAAAGCCATTATTCAAAGCACAAAGCTTCTTCATAGAACGACCTCTTAAAAGAAGCAAAAATTTGAAAGTGTGTTCATGCACTATTATGACATGTGGAATTGATGTGGAGTGGGCCTAGGATCTTTCATATTTTATTGAGCGTATGTTGATGGGTTCAACTAAGCATTACATGTCTTATCTTAGGGATGGGTGACTAAAATAAATTTAGGATGTTTGTCTTGGTCCTATAATCTCGTGGACGTCATTAAAATATTTCATCCATTAATTCATTCTTCCACTATGATGTCATGTGGTATCCCAAAATTTGAAGCTCATTTACCACGATGTGCTGCATCACTCCTAGGTGGCAAGATATTATTCAAAGCACAAGGCTTCTTCATAGAATGACCTCTTAAAAGAAGCAAAAATTTGAAAGTGTGTTCATGCACTATTATGACGTGTAATTGATGTGGAGTGGGCCTAGGATCTTTCATGATTTATGGAAAATATTTTGACGAGTGACTAAGCATTACATACCTTATCTTAGGGCAATGTCTTCTTTGCAGTGCGGGTTCTAAAAGGAGAAGCCATTCAAAGTTATGTGTATGTGCTCTATCAACATCTGTCATCCATAAGGTAAAGGCAAGAAAGCTCTACATCCTTGTTTGAATTCTAGATAAAGAGTGTAGGGATGCCTCCATGACCTATATTTCACATTACGGGTGATCAAACTTTATTATAGCATGTGCACTCAGTTCAACATAATTTGACCACTCAAAATTCAAACACTTTTTTGCATTGTTTTATTGTGGCTACTATAATTTGATCATCCTACATTGACCCAAATCTACAAACCAAATTCAAAGTTGAGAAATGGTTCACTACAGACACCTTGTTCACTTGTATACACCATTACTATATATGGTTGATATCTACCCAATTTTCTCATAATGTCACATTAAATCCTTTCAACTAGTTTGGAGATTTTTTTAAAATTAGAGTGATAATTTAGGGTTTCTAAGTGTGGAGAACTGACGAGTCCAAATTTATCCATGATACTATAAAATAATCTTTTAATTATGGGAATTCTATGTATTTGGCTTTATTAGTATTTCAAAATCGTTCATTATTTAGTGAAATTATAAGTTGTGTTAGATTATTTAAAAACCCTAGCCATCACAATAAACCTTAGAATGGGTCAAACTATCTCCCACAATACAAGGATTAAAAGAGGATTAGAGGAGCACATTCATGTTCAACTCCAAGGTTCCTCAAAGAAAGAAAAACACGCCTTGGGATCTGAAATATTGTTAAATAGATTGATTGATAACATATAGTCGTTGAGGGATGCGATTATCCCTATGCAAGGTTGAGACTTGTTTGACTTATACTATAAGAGCTGTGATGTTACCTGACCTATCTCTAATATTTATATTTTAGATTTTAGGAGGTTGGTGGTCCCAAATGTTGACTTGGCCAAAGCCATAACAAAGAAATATGATGCAAAATCAAGGACATTTCTAAGTGACAAAAGTGGTCTTCTAATGAGGTTAGATAGAGAATACATCTATCAAGTATTCAACCTCAATATAAATGCAAGTGTCCCTATTGATTTTAGTTCCCTATGTATAAAATACTATAGGAACAATCATATTTATAGAGTTCTATAGATACGACACCACAAGAAAAGGAGTCGAGACAAAAGAATTGTAAAATTTGCCAGGGAAGAAGTAGAGTCATTTCATGTTGACCTTTTTGAGGATTATTTTATCAATACTTACTATGATTTGTACCAAGTTCTAAGAGTTGATATCAAGTCAGTGTGTCATTACACTTGATGATTATGGTAACAAATGTGCAACATAAGTATCTAAATAGGAGCTTTGACTATGCTACATTTATTACAAATAGAACCCATAGAGATATGGTGGCAATAAAAGTTTATGATAAGATCATACACTTCAAATGGTATTCTCTATTGTCTCATGTCCTTTGATTTAGTGGAAGTGAGTGATGTAATGAAAAAAAGAATGCATAATTTTATAGGAGATTCACTAACAATTCAGGCATGGACATACATAAGAGATATGCATCATCAAGCCTCTTATTATGTATTATTTGAGGAATGTTTCATGCAAGTAGTCTCGAGCAATTTAGGATTCTAAACAAATAGATTGTCTAAATAAGTAATCAAATTTCTAAGACCAAAGGAAATGGAGCTTGAGATTGCAATTAATCATAATTGGGGTAACTAGTTCTTGTTAGGGTTTAGAAAGACCAAAGTAATAAATAATATTAAATACAATAAAAAATAAAAGAGGAAACAATAATAATTCACAATAACACACAGATTTAACATGGTTCACCCAATGCAAACTACATCCAAAGAAACAATCATCTAATTTCTTTTTATTATCTAGTGAAGAGAAAATTACAATCTAATGATTTTTCACATTCCATAGCCACTTGTTTATCAAGCATTTTTCATGGTTTAAAAATTTTTATTTACATACCAAAATAATGGCCAACTCCTTTATTAATAATGAAAAAAATTACTTTGAATGAGCGGTCCTTGCTAGGGGCATTGCCTCGAGACTTATACCGTAGGATTCACCCCCTAGAATGCACCAAGATGAACCCCCCTTCACTCTCCTATTAATTGATTTGAGGAAAAATTCAATTGACAAAGTTACCAAAATTTAAGTCCAGTGACATGATTAGTTACCACATACCAACAATCTCTCTCTTGGGTGTTGTTCAAGCTCCACACTAAACAATATCTCATTTGGAGATTGGTCTTGTAGCCACTGCACTTGTAGCTCCCACTAGATTGACTCACCCTTGAACTTGACATGTTTCTCATTTCAACTATTATCATTCTTGAAGTCCAACAAAAATTGAGCAAGGAAATCAATTTCTCTTGACTTGCTACCATTGTAACATATCCACAAGATTCTACCAGTATGTACATATTTTGCAGCTTCAACTATCTATCCTCTAAAACTTATTGTATGAAATGGTATATGAGTTGTATATGTTTAGTCTTAGAATGAAGTGCTTAGTTCTTTTACAATATGCATAACACTATGACTATCATTATACAACCTATTATTCCCATACAAATTTCCCAATTCCTTCATAAACCTTTGTAGCCAAATCATCTCATGACTAGCCTCTGTAACAAGAACATACTCTTATTCTATTGTGGAAAGTGAAACAACATTTTGGAAATCGTAAAATCCAGCTAACCATTGTTTTACCTACAACTTAACACATGCCATGTGGTGCTTCTCCTACTATCAATATTGTTTGTTAAATCTAAATCAACATATCCCTATATAGTAGAATTGAAATCTCTAAAACATAATGCTTGAGTAGTATTACCTCTCAAATACCTAAGAATCCACTTTACTACATTCCAATTCTCTTTTCTAAAATTATTTTATACACCTACTCGCAACTGTCATTAAATGTGCAATATCTGGCCTTCTACAAACAATGGCATACATAAAGTTGCCAACTACTTAAGAGTATATAATCTTGGACATATAGTCCATCTCCTCTTGTTTCTTGGAACACATATCATTATTTTTAAAATGACTAGGAAAAGGTGTAATCACTAGTTTTGCATCCTACATCTGAAATATCTTCAACACCTTTTCTATATATTCACATTGAGACAATGTTAATGTGCATTTGTTCCTATCTCTTGTTATTCTCATAGCAAGGATTTGTTTTGTTGCACCTAAATCCTTCATATAAAATGGATTTACTAATTATTTCTCAAGCTCAATTATATGTTGTATATTACAACCGGTAAAAGTATATTATCAACATATAATAACTAGATAATACAACTACCATTATATAGTCTCTTAAAATAAACAAAATGATCAAAATATCATCTATTGTAACCTTTTTTAGCCACAAAACTGTCAGATTTCAAATATCATTGTTAGGGTGCTTGTTTCAATCCATACAATCTCTTCTTTAACTTGTAGACTAAGTCATCCTTACCTTTGACCTCGTATCCTTGTGGTTGTTGCATATAAATCTCTTCCTTCAAATCTTAATGGAGTTTTATTCACATCTAATTGCTCAAAATGTAAGTTTTTTTGTATCCATGAGAAATAGTTCTGATTGAAGTCATTTTAACAATGGGAGAAATATTTCATCAAAATACATTCCTTTCTTCTATGCAAGACCTTTTACCACAATCTAGCCTTATACATTTTCTTTCCTCCATGTTCTTCCTATAGCCATAAACCCATTCATTTGGCAATTCTCTTTTACCTTCAGACAATTGAACTAAATCCCAAGTCTAGTTTTTATCAAAGAGTCCATCTCATCTTTCATTCCTTGCTCCCACTTCTTTCTAGTTTCTACCTGCATTGCTTCTTCATAACTTTTTGGTTCACCAAAATTGATCAATAATACATAATATAAGGGAGAGTATCATTCAAAGGGCTTACTTATCCTAGTAGATCTTATTGCAAGAGTTTGAGGTACCTGTTGTTGTTCTAGTTGTTGAATATTTTGATTTTTTGGCACCATTGGAACTAGATTTTTTTGGATTTCACCAAGCACCATTTTTTCTATGTTTTCCTTTCCCGGTTTCTTTTCTTGAAAATAATCTTTGTACATGATCTTCTCATTGAATATGACATCTCTACTCCTAATTGTTTTTTTATTTTCATAATCCCATAAATAATAACCAAAATTATCAACTCCATGTCCAATAAAAAGTACACTTCTTGGATTTTGCCTCAAGCTTTGTTCTATTTTCTATGTCAATATGGAAAAATTCAGAACCAAAACTTTTAGAAGATTAGTTTACCTTTTTATCCACTTATGCCTCCTCTTGAATACTATCATCTAAATTACTTGAAGATCTTTTATTTATTGAGTAAACATTAGTATTAACAACATATGCTAAAAATCGTAATAGTGATCATGCATGTAATCTCATACTCCTTGCACGCTCCATGATTTTTCTATCCGTCCTTTCAAACTCACCATTTTCTTGTGGTGTTCTTGGAACTATCTTTTGTTTATGAGTCCCATGGTATTAACTATAACTATCAAACTCTTTGTTGCAATATTACCTCCATTATCTTATCTGAGACACTTCAACTTGTATCTTTTCTCATTCTCTACCAAATCTTTCCATTTCTCAAAGGTATATGATACATTAGATGTTCTAGGAATAAACTCATTTTTCTAGGTGCATCATCAACAAAAATAACATAATAATAAGAGCTCTTAAGAGATGTGTTGGCATTGTGATTGTCATTTATGTCAACTGGTATAGGGTGGTTATCGGTATAAGAAATGTTTGAGCAGTACTGTTATTGTTTCATACTTAATGAGATGTCTTTGATATTCACCGATAAGTGAGGAAATGTCTTTCAACACAAAGACCTTTGGAGTCACTGGTACACAAGTTAGTGTTGACTTGTGCAAGAACTGCAAACTGGTAAGTGATATGCTGGCAATGCATTGTTTCTAACTGACAAGTGAGTTAGTGTCAACCAAAAACCGGTATGCTGAAGGATGTTTGGATAAGAAACAATAGGACTCCCACTAGATAAAGAAGTAGTCACCATAAGAAGTAGTTGACATGATGATGTGGTCACGGGAGTTGACTCAGATTGAAGTTTAGTAGTCTTATGCATGACCAGAGCTCTCTGGACAGACAAGTGATCAATCTGCTTAGTGATCAGTGACCGGTGGCAGAAGATAACAGAGTTACATCGGTGAACCGATGATACAGGTTGAAGGATGATATCCACCGGGAATCTCAGAGCAGTGACCGGTAAGTTGGATGCAATGACCAAAGATGAGTCAGTCATGGCGAGATATAATCAAACAAACGGATAGTAAAGTCAATAGTAGTTAACAACTAGTTAAGGTGAGATTTGTGCGGATTTTCTGGTTTGCATTAAAAAGACAGAATACGAACCATAGGTTGGTGAAATTATGAATTGCAGAGGTAGTCAAGGATGAGTTGTTGGCTAGATTGATGGAGAGCGCACAGAGAGAGTGCGGGAAGATTTAGAAAGATTTGAATTTCAAATCTACCGAATTTTAGGTGTAAACTGATTGAGGAATCAATGGGTATGTGTTGGTTGAAATATGGTATAAAGGTTTTTGGTAAAATCCAAAATGATTGATCAAAAAAATTGCAAAGTGCAAATACTGCGAGAGGCGATCCAAAGTGCAGAGTGAAGAGTGAGTAAGTGCTAAGTGATTTCAAAGCAAAGTGTGTGTGAAGTAGACTGGAAAAGTGCAGAGCCGAGGGTATGAGCAGAGGACCGACAGAGTGCAGAGCCAAAGGTATGAACAGAAAACCAGTGTAGTGCAGAGCAGACACAAACTGTGTAGACAGAGTATGAGTTTCATTGTGATCTAATCAAGATATCAGTAGCTATTCAAGCATATCAACTTCTTGTTGCTTTCTAACCATTGCAACTCAAAATCCCTTAATTGGGTGGACTTTAACAGGTCCCTTTGTAAAATCCCTTAACTGGGTGACATCTTAATTGATGATCCTAAGTCCTTTAACAAGGCTACCTCTAACAAGGTAAAGGCACTAACATGCCTTAAAGAAAATCCCTTAATTGGGTGGCACCTAACAGTGTCTTTGTAATCTCCTAACAGCAATGGCTCCTTACAAAGCATGCTCCAGAAGAGTACAAATTTTATGAGCATCAACTCACACCGTGGTTTTCTCCCATTTGGGTTTCCATGTGATAATTCTTGGTGTTATTTTATCTTTTCATGCATGCATGTTCTCCTACAATAACTGTTTGTATAGATGAATATTAAGTTAGTGCGGACTTGAGTAAAAGATTTTAATTCTATATAACCAGTAGGTAACTGATTCACCCCTTCCCCTCTTAGTCACTGGTAGGGACCAACAATTGGTATCAGAGCCTTGGTCCTTAGATTCAGAAGAGCTTAACAGCTTAAGGAAAGATCCAAGATGATGTGAAAGGAAGGCCCCAAGTTCTCTAAGGAGAATTATACATTATGGTGTGGTAGAATGAAGCTCTACCTAAAAACCTAGGAGATCAATACTGGAATCATGTAAGCATAGAGTACAATGAACCTACAGGGGTTCTCACTGCAGATTAGATCAAAGAAAGGCAAGACAACATTGCAACTATGGATGTGATTTCTAGCACTCTATCTGATAATGAGTATGTTGAGGTTCAAGATCTAAAAACAGCCTATGAGATGTGGAATAAGCTGAAGACTGTTTATGGAGGAGATCATACAAAATGCACGATATGAAAGATCTCAAAGAGAAAACTCAAATAATCTCGTCCTCTGATAATTTAATCACCAAAGGCTTATTTATTATAGTGAGTTGGAATGCTCAGGTCTAGCTGTACTCACTTGGGTCGTTCTCACAGGGTGATTACTTTTTCCCATTATGACAGGCCCGCTAAAGATACACAAATCTCAAATTTAGAAAAAGCCTCAAGGGTCTAGATTTCTTATTGTGTGTAAAAGACAAGAGCATACTCTCCTACCTTTTATATTTTTCTTCAAACACAAAAGACAGATTTGTTCATTAACCAAATAGCAATTTAAGTGCCTACGAAAATACTAAATGAATACACAATGTTTAATCGATTCTCCTTAGGCAACCTGCAAGAACAACGCATTAGTAGTCATTTTGCTTTTGATTCTTTGACAGACGTATGTTTGATTGATAAATTCTTTGACAAGTGTTCTGTAGAAAACCAGTTAGGCTGTGAAAATCTTAGGCAGACAGAAGACAGACAAGGGTTAGCGTCAGTGTCAGTAAAATCCAAATTTCATTCACAAAAAACCCTAAAAAGTATATTGTTTTTGAAATGAGAAAACAAAAATTCATACGATAATATATACCTTATCGTATGAGTATTCCCATAGACCCGAACGACAAAACACAGGATCAAATATTTAGAGAAGAAACTCGTGCAAGTATTCTTGCTGAACCGAACAATAAAAGACAGGACTCGACAGTGTTACTACTTATCAAATTACCATTAATTTCATATCCAAAGTCATACTATATATTCTAGTCGATTAGTATTACCGAATCATGCAGTTGGTACACACAGAGAAGTCGGTATGAACAATCTAGTCGGTTACAGAAGAAAGTAGTCACAGAACTCAGTATTCACCAAGCTGTTTACCAAGTAATGTTTCATGGCTACCAAGTAGTAAAGTTAACTCACTGAGTTGATATTTACCGAGTGAAATGTTTGACCAGATACATTGAACCTGGACATGCACATGAAAATGTGTTACAAGTTCGAGGCACATCTAACCGTTTTTGCATTGGAAATTGCATTAGGAGATTGTGTATGATTACAAGGTCAATCTAACCAATGAAATATTTTGTTTAGTTATTCATTCGAAGAATCTTTTGTAAGATCGAAGCAATGAATTAGATCACCATTGTAAGAGATATATTTATACAGCATGATTCTAGGGTTAGAAATAGATATAAACAAGAGATGTGAGATATGTGTGTGTATGCTTGAAGGAAGACTATTATAGAGACACGGAGAGGTCACCGAGAAGGTTATCAGTGAACAGTCAAAGAACAGAGTAAACAGAAGGGTTTATCAAGTTTCATTATGGGTTACCGAGATATGCTACAAGCGAGGTAATCTTATTCTGAGCACATAGAATCTGCTATAACATTTCAGATGTAAAGTTGCAGATATTTGTAATGATTCTATTGTAATATTTTGAAGTTGTAAGAGAAACCTTTAATAGGGTAAAAGACTCTAACCAAGTCTATAAGTTGTAAATCCTTTAACCAGGTGCAGCATTTATATAGTGTTGTAAAATCCTTTAGTAAGGTAGATCTAACTGAGCTTGATACTCCTAACAGGGTAAGCTATCAAAAATAGCTAAATGTAGCTCTAACCGAGCATTCTTTATTATTGCAGTAGTGAAGTTGTGGGTGCCATCCCCACCGCAGTTTTTCTCTCTAACCAAGAGTTTTTGCGTGACCAAAATATATGTGTTATGGAGTGAATCATGTATGATTGTTATCTGTTTATTTTAGCTTTATTTTATGTTACTGCACTATTCTGTTTATGCATAACAGTAAGGTTATTATTGAAGAAAAGTTTTAATGTACTGATTCACCCCTCCCCTCTCAGTACATTAGCTTTCCATATTGGGCCTAACAATTGGTATCAGAGCTTGAATCTTGGAAAAGGGTTTAACTACCTAAAGAGAAAGATCTTAGCAATGGAAGGCTACAAACAATCTCGGAGGATTGTGCATCTTCAAGAAGAGCTGGATAATGCAAATCAAGTGATTGTAGACATGCAAAGGCAAATGCAAAAATCTTTGAAAGTAAGGAGAAGATTATCTGATGACTTGCAGGATTCTCAAGAGCTAGTGGAACAAATCGAGACATCATTTGAGAACAGTATATCTGAAGAGATTGAAGAAATGATTGGAATGTTGAAAGAAAAGAACAAAGCATTGGTTGATCAACTAAAAGCAATGAAAAGAGAACATGAACATTTCAGTACACAGATGACTGAAAATCTAGATGCATTAAGGATAGCTGAGGATAAAGCAAGAGATCTACAAAGAGAGAAACAACAACTTGAAGCTCTAGTATCTGATAAGGATGAAGAAATCATAAGGTTAACTGGTATTCAACAAAATATGACAGATCAACTAGGTTATGCACATCATGAAGCAATTCTAAAGAATGATGAAAATCAATCATTGAAACTTGAAGTATCAAGGTTGACTGGTGAACTTGAAATAGAGAAGAAATCCAAAGAAACATTGGAGAAAAGTTATGAAGCATCAAAGATGTTGGATGAGCAACTAAATACAAGAAGACCTTACAAAGATGGAGGACTCGGTTACAAAGGAAAAGAATCAACCAAGAAAGGAATTCATACTATCGAGAGAGGAGAATCATCAAAACAAGTTGGAAACAAGATTAACATCAAAAGGAAGAAGCCTATTTGCTACTACTGTGGAAATCAAGGTCATACTGCCAACATATGCCAGATCAGAAAAGGTAAGCAATCGAATATCTCTAAGTCCAATGGATATTGTTACAATTGCAATAAATATGGTCACACACCTAATCAATGTAGGACAAAGTCTGTTAACAACTATCAGAAGGCAAAATTCAAAGGGTTTTGTAGAAACTGCAATAGATATGGACATAGTACCGAGAAGTGTTGGTTTAAGCAAAAGAACTACATGAAGTATCCACACCAAGCAAACACTGGAGGTTACCAAACTCACACAGATCCTTACTGACAATATGCAGCAGTACCATGGGATTACAATACAAGGATATGGTGTGAATGTTGTGGAAGATATGGACATATAAGTGCCAACTATTTTATAAGATTTGGAATAAACAACCGGAGATCATGGAGAAATCCTGGTATGGCATGTTTTCATTGTCACAAAGCTGGACATTTAGCTGGAGATTGTAGAGATCAACCGAGAAGAGACATTGAAGAGATAAAAGAAAAATTCAAGATGATTTGGAAAAAGAAGGAAATTATGTCTGATGAAGAAAGCACCTTACCTATCGAGTTAGGTGCACCTATTTCAAATTAGTCAAGAAAAGGTATGAAGGGACTGCATTCTCTAAAAGTTAAATCATAATAGTTCCTATTCTATTGTGTACAAAAATTCAAATTCTGCATAGTTAAGATGCAATTAGTCAATTCATATACTATACAGGAAACCTGTCAAGTCGGTGTATACAGGAAACCTGTCAAGTCAGTTAATAAAGGAAAGTTGGTTACTCAGTGAAAACAGAAAAAGGAGTAAATCGGTAAAAGTTGAACCGAGTGCATTTAATATTTTGACCTAACTTGCACGGAGCCCAATGAGGTATTTTTGAGTACTTAAAAGTGTTTTCGTGGTCATTTTCATTCACCCAAGTTTTCAAGAAGCAGAGCAGAGCGAATCAAAGTGATCAAACTTCATTCAGAGTGAATTTCGAGGTATTTACATCAATCTATTCACTGTTAAGCTAGTTTCTGATCTAGTCAAATTGCTATTGTCTACCGAGTGTGAAGCATCAGTCACTTGTAAACCCTAAGGATAACTTGTTGAATCTTACCCGAAACCTACCATGGCACCCAAGATCCAAGACCCTGTAGTTGTCCAAAATGTGGAGAAGCCCTTGCTGAAATATTCTCTAACTCCTAAAGTTGCCTCAGAACCGAATGACAAAACTGCATTTTCACTCATCCCAGATCGAGTCTTGTTAGTGGAAGATGTCAGATTCTTTACCAAATGTTGTGTTGAGGAACTCGGTCATGTAGAGATTAGTGACACATATGATGAACTTTGCACTGATGGCAAACTGGATAGCAAATTTGAGCATATCAAAATCAAGGGATTAACTGAAGCCCTAGTCTATCCCTGTGTGTTCAAACCCCAGTGGGTTAAGTTTGTCTTGAGCAGAGTACATGATGATTTCATATGGCTACAAGAGCAACCGTTCAAGATCACGAAGGAAGTCATTCCCCTGATCACCGTGTATCCCATCTATGATCATGCTCGTGCATAGAAAATGATATCACAAAAGGAGCTAATCAGTCTAACCGGAGTAGAATCTGATTACCGAGGATTGAAACTGAATAATGTCACTGATGCAGAACTAAAGTTTGCAATTAGAGTTATTGGCTACTCTTTCTTCTAATCTACAAGGGAAAACAGTGTACCATGTGTTGCAGTGGACTTGGCCTACAAAATAGTGAAGAAGGGAATGAAAGTAGACTTATGTGAAGTGCTACTAAAGAACTTGTTTGATAACCTGAACACAATAAGGAAGCTGAAGAAGAACAACTTGGCAAACACACTAAAGTTCGGTTCACTACTTGTATGTATGTTTTTCTATTTTGAGAAGTTCTTTCCCTCAGTCGGTAAAGTAGTATGGGAGCTACACCGACCTATCACCCATCAGATCAATGACTACATCAAGAAGTTAGGAGATAACTTTAATGATATCATGGATGATTACTTCAGCAAATTCCAAGAGAAAATGCGCAATAGGTACAGGATTCCACCACAGTTGGTCGAAAAATTCAAGGACAATATATGTTTTGAAGTTGACACTGATTATTGCTATGTAAATGCTATTGAACTGAGGACTCAATCATTGCAACCAATGGGTTATGAGATTGATTATGATATTACACAGCAACAAATTGATGCCTATTTATCATTGCCAAGGCATGCAACCGAACTAAGGTATGGAACCTATGAAGAGGTGAAGGAAAAAGTAAAAATGAGCATTGTAGTACCTAAGGCTACAAGAAAAGCTACAAAAATGATAAAGGTTTTATCTGAGAAATTCGGAGAAAAATCCTCCTCTACACCTGTCAAAGACAATCTTGCCATTACCGAAGAGGAATCAGAAGCACAGGAGGCTGCAATAACATTGAGCACAGAGTTGCCAAAGGGTAAAGTTTTGAAAAGAAAGAAATAGGACATCACAAAGACCCTACTGACTCCACCAACAAAGAGACCCAACACCAGAGCATTAGTTGCATCACTGAGTAAGAAGCAAAAGAGTGTTATTGCACCAAAGGTAACCAAGACCTATAATAAATCCACTCGGAGACTCATTTTGGCAAAAGAGTCAAGTGATACAGAGTCTGATGATGCAAACAAATTCCAAATTGTGAAAAGCAAAAAGGTAAACATTCACAGTGTTGAAAATTTTTGTGCCAATCTTAAAGAATACGGTGGATTTGCAGGATTTAGATATGTTAAGTATGAGACTAGGAATAATGATGAGAAGTGACAGATTGAAGAAGTTGTCATCTGTACACTTTTGAAGTTTTGGTTAGCACCATTAGAACTAGAAAAGTCACTTCCGAGTGAACTCTACTTACACATTGATAACAGATGGAAATATGCAATGGACTCAGAGAGACAAATAAGAGAAAGAAGTCTAGTCCATCTATTTCCTAACATGTCCGTAGCTGAAATCAAGGAGCATTTGACCACATACAATTCAAAATTTCTTGTGAAACAGAGAGCCTTAAAATTGATGAATGGGCTATACATTGATGTGGAGAATGAGACAAAAGCCAAGTGGCAGGAGATCTTCAAACAAAAGGATGTCGGTGAACAATCTCAAATTGAAATTGTTGATGTCACCGAGCAAGATCCAGATGTCACCGAGCAAGGTCCAGACCCGGTTGGCACTATACAAATTGATGAAGATGTAATGGATGAAGCACCGGAGCAAGAAATGATTGAAGACACTGCCTATGCAAAACTTGTCTCTAGTGAATCTGTCTTAGAACAAGTTCAGCCTTATCTGCCAGTGAAGCCACCTGTCTCAACTGAAGCTCCCAAGGACACAGAGCAAGGCACCAAAGGTACCAAATCTGAAGCTGTAGGTGATACAACCAAAGATCAAACATCTCAAGCACAGACAAGCACTGAAAATGTTACAGCTAAGACCCCTAGCACCGAGACACCCAAAGACACTGCAACGGCTACAGGAACCAACCAAGTGTTGCATCTACCGAGCAACCTATCGAGGGTCAGCAAGCCTCACAAGCACTCATCTTAGTGCCACAGACCAAAGGAAAAGAGAAGAAGGTGAGAAAGCATGGTTTCAAATTTGACTTATCTAAACTGATCGTGTTGCCCAATGTAGACATCTCCAAATTGAAAGGGCAAGCACTCACTGAATTCGGTGAACTATGCAAAGCAAAGGCCGAACAGGAGAAGCAACTAGCCATACAGAAGAAGAATAAAGTACTTCAAAAGGTTAGGACACTACTAACAGAAATGCTACCTTCAGCAATAGTGTCAACCGATGTAGCCATCCATATTCAATTGGATGAACTCCTTAATCAAATTGAAACATTTGGAGTTGATGCATCTGAGTACTTAAGCAAGCTCAAGGATAAAGAGCTTACAATAAAAATGATAGAGGAAGTACAGAAATCAATTGTTGTTGGCAAGGTAAAACTTGTCAAATTCATTGCTGAGTTGTCCCCTCAACTCAAGCATATTCTTTATTTATTCCAGAAATTGTGTACATTTTCCTTATTTATTAAAGATGTCAAAAATAAAACTGATGCAATTGAGAAAGAGATCACCGATCTCTCATCTAAGCTGACCACCGAGCCAAATTCAGTTCAGAATTTTTATACAAAGCTACAACAGCTCATGGCTCAACAGTTAGAACTGAGGAATGAAGAGCATAAAATCAGGATGGATATAATGACCCTTCAGACATTATTCCTTCCTCATCTCTCATCAGTACAGGGACAGATCAACCGAGCTACATGCTTATCAGCTACACAAGAGGGAAGCACTCTTGATGGCTTAATATCACTCTTATCTGATATTCAAGCACAAAATTCGTTAATGGAAAGTGTCAAGGACTCACTCTTAGTTGCCCTCACCGATGCCCGGACCAAGTATAAGACTATTTTTGATCAGTTACCGCCTCCGGATGGAAATTAAGTTTTTGATGTTTGTCAAAAAGGGGGAGTAACATTATGATACCACATAGAGGAAAGTAATACCCAGCAAAGGGGGAGTAATTCCATATTTGGAGAGTAATATAGTTTTGATAACACAATTTTGAGTATTGTATACAAGGGGAGTATACCGAGCAGAATATACAGAGCATTCAGAGCACACAAGTACTGAACTGAACTAAACATGCAAAATTCAGAGTTATGTATAGAATAATGATAAGGGGAGTATATCTACATATACTATTTTATTGACTATTGTATATATTGTCAAGTATAGTCATTTTGCAAGTATATAGTTTTTGAGTTATGACTTTGAAAGTAGTTTTTGTCAAACATCTCAACTAATGTCAAAAGGGGAGATTGTTACTACTTATCAAATTGCCATTAGTTTCATATCCAAAGTCATACTATATATTCTAGACGGTTAGTATTACCAAATCATGCAGTCGGTACACACAGAGAAGTCGGTATGAACAGTCTAGTTGGTTACAGAAGAAAGTAGTCATAGAACACAGTATTCACCGAGCTGTTTACCAAGTAATGTTTCATGGCTACCGAGCAGTAAAGTTAACTCACCGAGTTGATATTCACCGAGTGAAATGTTTTACTAGATACATTGAACCTGGACATGCACATGAAAACGTGTTACAAGATCGAGGCACATCTAACTATTTTTGCATTGGAAATTGCATTAGGAGATTGTGTATGATTACAAGGTCAATCTAACCAATGAAATATTTTGTTTGGTTATTCATTCGAAGAATCTTTTGTAAGATCGAAGCAATGAATTAGATCATCGTTGTAAGAGATCTATTTATACAGCATGATTCTAGGGTTAGAAATAGATATAAACAAGAGATGTGAGATATGTGTGTGTATGCATGAAGGAAGACTGTTACAGAGACACAGAGAGGTCACTGAGAAGGTTATCAGTGAATAGTCAAAGAACAGAGTAAATAGAAGGGTTTATCGAGTTTCATTATGGGTTACCGAGGTATGCTACAAGCTAGGTAATCTTATTCTGAGCACATAGAATCTGCTATAACATTTCAGATGTAAAGTTGCAGATATTTGTAATGATTCTATCGTAATATTTTGAAGTTGTAAGAGAAACCTTTAACAGGGTAAAAGACTCTAACCAAGTCTATAAATTGTAAATCCTTTAACTAGGTGCAGCATTTATATAGTGTTGTAAAATCTTTTAGTAAGGTAGATCTAACTGATCTTGATACTCCTAACAGGGTAAGCTATCAGAAATAGCTAAATGTAGCTCTAACCGAGCATTCTTTATTATTGCAGTAGTGAAGTTGTGGGTGCCATCCCCACCGCAGTTTTTCTCTCTAACCAAGAGTTTCTGCATGACCAAAATATATGTGTTATGGAGTGAATCATGTATGATTGTTATCTATGTATTTTAGCTTTATTTTATGTTACTGCACTATTTTGTTTATGCATAACAGTAAGGTTATTATTGAAGAAAAGTTTTAATGTACTGATTCACCCCTCCCCTCTCAGTACATTAGCTTTCCATATTGGGCCTAACAGACAGAACTTTGTACGATGAAGGATAGATACTCGTACAACCTTTCGTAGAGGCTATATGGATGAGACTTGAAAAATAAAGAAATGATTTTGAGGTCGAAGGATTGAATTTCGGGCCCCATGGTGGGTGCCAAAAATGTGTGTGTGAAAAGTGGACCTGTATCTGTATCTATTATACACAACCCTTCGATTAAGTCATTAGATGCATGGTTAGTAAATCAATCGACAATGAACAATAAACCATCACAAAGTGACCTATTGCCTTCTAGTAGATGCAAGTTTAGTCTTGCTCTCATATTTTTATATGCAATACCAATGACTAGACAACACCTAAACAAAGGATTTAATCTATATGAGTATGAAATTGAGCTAAATGGATGCAAGATATGCAAGATTAATGAATATTAGGCTAACATGATTAAGCTATGAATAAATATTAAGCTAAATGATTTAATCAATATGCAATAACTAATATGAAAATATTCTCAATATGAAATCTTAATGAACCTAGAGCAAAAATAGCATGATAACAATATATTCTCCAGGATCCTTGATTAGGAGATGAGAGCCTAAATTTATAGAAAATTCAAAAAGAAACCAACAACTGAGATCAAATGATGATGAGCGGTCAATATTTTCCAAGAAGCACAATCCAGGTGAATTGATGTGATTGGCTGCTTTTCTCCGTTTTAAAGGAAATTGATTTTAAAATTAAGATAAAATCAGAAAAGAAAAAAAAAAAATTTAAAATTAAAAAAAACAAAACAAAACAAAACAAAATTGATTTATTCTCTATTTTATTTAATTTTGAGATTTAATTGTTTTAATTGCTTTTTTGAGATTTTTCAATTTTTTAATTTGATTTTCAAGATTATCTCCATTTGATTTCTTTTTCTCAAATTTTAATTCTTTTTTTCCAATTAATTCCTTTTTTGATGATTTAATGGCAAATTGATTTATTTAATTAAATATACTAGGATATTTAATAAAATAAATAGGATAATTGTTTAAAAATGATTTACTTCAAATGATCAATTAATTAAATATATTTATTTAATTAATTCAGAGTGATTAATTCTCCATGTGACATTTGATGATTTAAGAAATTAATTGTGTGCTCAAGATTAATTTTAATTGCCTTTGGTTAGAACCTTGGCGATGTTGTCGAGATTAGGGGGCCTACGGTTTAGATGACCATTTTTAGGGTATTACACTTTGCACTTAGATTCATAATCATTATAAGCATTACATATAAGAATCAAAAACATTTCATGTAGATCATTTGCATTTCAAATCATTATATGAAAACACATTAAGAGTTAAAAAAAATTCAACATTCATTCATTAGAAGCATTCTCATATAGATCATTGCATTTGCATCATTTAAGTAAAGCGTTATACAATTAATTTCACTTGCATCCATGATCATCAAAATCAAAAAAATTAATTGCATTCTGCATTTTGCATTTCATCATCATTGCATCATATAGAGTACCATGCATAATAAAATCATGAATCATCAGCATCATATAGGGTCCATGTCTGCATATCAACATAAAACAATAAACAATCCAAGTATACAATGATATCAAAGAAATAATCAATAAAATCAATGTCTCATATCAATATGTCAACTAGGACGGTGATCACCACTCCCCCCTAGATGAATCAATACATCTAGATCCTCCTGCAACATGATATCAACAAAATTTCAGTTCTTGATCCAATCAATCCCTTTGATCAATCAATCAGCTATCCTCTCTGCTCACTTGAGATTTCTATCAATCTCTTTGATCACATATTAGTGACGCTCATTCATCATAAGGCTACGCATCTAGTCTATCCAATCTTTAGTTTACATCATTGACATTCATAAAACATTAAGTCAATCAAACTCTATCCTATCAGATCATCAAAGCTTCAAGTTTATATCATTGACCCTCATCGATCATGAGGTCAATCAAACTCTATCAATCATCAAAACAAGAAAAATATCAAAGTAATCAAAGAGCGGACATTTTCATCAACCAAAGTTGTAAAAATTTGATCAATTATCGTGAGATTAATCGCTTATCCAAATTTTTCAATAATTTTACGATCAATCTCCTGAGGGGGCATAGAATCAAGATTTTTATCTCCATCAGGCAAACTATCAAGACTTGATTTAATCTTTGAAACAATGTTGTCTTGACATCATTTCAAAGAGGGGCAAAATATATACACATAAAAATGGCTATGAGCGATTAAATAAATATTTTATATTTATTTAATATTTATTCTTCTATTAAATAGTTAGTTTGAAAAGATTAATTTATTTAATTCATTTCATGTCTTTCTATTAATTAATTTAATTGAAATATTTTATTAATTAATTCATTTATCCTTTTCTTCTCATCAATTAATTAAATATCTAATATTTAATTAGTCTTCTAATCAATTAATTAAATATGTAATATTTAATTATTCTTCTAATCAATTAATTAAATATCTAATATTTAATTATTCCTCTAATCAATTAAATATCTAATATTTAATGATTATTCTTCTATCCTATAGTCTCAAATATTAAATGATTTCTTAAATTATTTAATTCATTTCCAACTCATTCTTCCATCTCCACTTCATCTTTCCTTTGCCAACTCATCCATCATGTGGCTAAATTAATTCAACAAAATTAAAATAAATAAAACATTTATTAGCCACTTATCTCCAGCTTCCAAAATAAATGAAATATTGTGTACGTACACATATTTCTTAACCTTCTTCTATATTCTCTCCAACATCCCTACATATTAGGAAGGACTTGAGTCCACTTGTCCTCTCATGCCTAAATCTTCTCCAACCATCCCTAGATTCCCTCAATCAGCAACCCAATCAAGGTGAGATGAGTGACACTTGTCTTCTCCTTCCCCCTTTCTCTCAACCTTCACCTTTGCTCACAGTCATCCAAATTTACAGATCTGATCATGACTGTTGATCCAAGACACATCATCTTATCCTCTCAAAAAGTCTATAAAAGTAGGAGTTTGAGTTGAGAAAGAGTTAGTCTTCAAGTTAGTCATCAAGTTAAAAATTTGAGTAGATTTATGCATCTGTGAGTTTTATCTTGAAGCAATTAGCAATTTAGCATTTCTCATTTGCATTGCATATCATAGTAACAAGTAACTATTAGTTATCAGTCCATTCTTCATATGCCATCTTGGAAGCTATCAGTGCTTGTCTGAGAGCAAATCATCTGCAACCAGGAACAATGGAGTTAGGACACAATGAGACTTAAATCATGAAGGTAATAATAGGATTTTTATTTTAATATCAATTTCATATAGTTTCATTGGTTGAGTTTGGATTTCCTGTAGCATTTCCTTTGTATTTTGTGAAACTAATATGTTGTAGGTAGTATTCTGATGATGAAATTCAAGTCAACACAATATTACCTTACAATTTTTGTAAGATGTTGTGTAAAGTGTAGTGGACCAGTGACATGAGTTTTAGGTGTTTTGGTGCATATTATTTATTATGTTGATGACATATAGTTGGTCTAGTGGTGCAAGAGCATCCCCGGTCTCTGAGCAATCTTACATCAACCAAAAAATATTTCCTTTTAGTTTAGTTCTTGTTTAGTTTAGTGTGTAGTTTTTTGTGCTCTTACCAGTTGGTACTGGTAGTTGCTTTCTTTTTATTGTAGATCCTATTTTCAATTTCCAAGCTGGTTCATGTGCTTAATTCTATATTTTCAGTTCATTTGGATTCTTTTTCAGTCAATCATCAGTCTTGGTTGACTGTTTCTGGGTTCCGGGATAGTTCTTGTGCTTACCGGTTAACATTCATTCATTTCTGGAGCAATTATTTGTGTGTGGATCTATTTTGGGTCTTGTCCGATGTTCTTTGGTGTGTAGCCGACCTTCCTGCTAAACAACACTTCTTGGTTGTTATTTATCAGAAATATTTTTTTAATTCTTAGGGCCGACCTATTTACATGTTTCATTTTCCTGTATTGGTAAATGTAATATTATGAGGCCAAACCGGATATGTTCTAGTGGGTATAAATATGGCATTATGTAATCATTTGTAGGGGCAGAGGAAGTAGAATTGAGAATAAGGATTGAGATTCGCATTTAGTGATCCAGTTGATTCTTAGAGTCCTGGTTGGATTTTATTTGGCTTGAAGCCTGCATGTATCCGGATAACTACCAGATGTTCAGAGATGATTATATGATGATAACCGGTTAGTTTGGAAGTTCAAGGCAATAATATGACCTGTTTCTGTAATCTTGCTATGTTTTCTTCTTTCTTTCGTTGTATTACTCTTGCTACATAAGCCAGTTGATTCTCTCTGAGGGTTTTACTAGTTATGGTTGCATCAAGTGGTATTAGAGCTAGTTATGAACTAGTTGGTGGAAGAGTTGTTTGCAAATATTGAGGCATTCCTTTGGGTGGACAGATCATTGGTTGGAGGCAGGTTGTGTGTGTGTTCAATAGATCATCGAGGGGAGGCAATTGAAACCGGTAGTCAAATCGTCAAGTTGAGGCAATTCAAAAAGTGGAAGATGAGATGTCACCTAGAAGGACAAACCCCCAGAGGGTAGAGCAGATGATGGAAGACTTCAAGAATGAAGTGAGGAATGAAATCCAAAACGCTTTGGCTGGTTTGCGGAGAAACCCTAGATTTGAGGATGAGTATGAAGAAGTCGGTGAAGAGCTTGAAGTAGAAGAAGTTGAAGGACCAGAAGATGGAAGAGATGAAATATTCCTGAGAGTGGTGGCCCAAGCAAGTAAAGTTCATAAAGTGGAGGTTTCAAACTTTTTCAGAACGCTAAACTCGGAGGACCTGATTGATTGGATCAGAGAGTTTGAGGATTTCTTTGAGTTTGAGGATGTCAAGGACCCACAGAGAGTCTTGTTGGCACAGACTAAGTTGAAAGGGCATGTTGCCTTATGGTGGAAATAATTGCAGAAAGATAGGGTGGAGAATGGTGAAATGAATATCACCTAGTAGAGATAGATGGCTGCAATATTGAAGGCCAAGTTCATACTGGGAGACTATGAGTTGGAATTGTCCAAGAAGTTGCAGAACCTAAAACAGACAAACATGACTGTGAAAGAGTACACTAATGAATTATACATGGTGATGATTAGATTTGTTCATAGAGAGATGGATAGAGAAAAGGTGGTGAGGTACATAAATAGACTTGCATTTAACATTTAGAAAGATATGAGTATGTTGAGGGTTTCCATAGTTGAGGAAGCTTACCAGTATGCTTTGAAGGTTGAGGAGAAGAAGACAACCGAATAGCGGGAAGGAGAAATTCAAGGGATAGATGAGTACATAGAAGTAAAGTGTTGAGGAAGAATCAAAACCTAAGTGGAGTAAAGAACCAAAAAAAAAAAATACAAAGGAAAGGCATTGGCAGTACCGGTAGACAATTTCTTGGCAAATGTTTCAAGTGTGGAGAAACTGAACATGGATTTTATGAATGTAAGAAGGGAATGGCAAGAAGTTGTGTGGCTAATGAGGAACCAAAAATTGAAGCTACCAGACTTGATTGTATACCGGAGCAAGGAGGATCCCTTATGTTTACAAGAGTCATGATGGAGCAGAGCAATGAGGATATCGGACCTACTCAGAGAAAGATTCTTTTTTGAACTTTGTGCAAATCAGGTGGTAAGTGTTGCAAGGTTATTGTGGATAGTGGAAGACTGATAATTTGGTATCTCAGGAGATGGTTGTGAAGCTTGGGTTAAAGAGGCTTGAGCATCCTTGTCCTTATGAGGTGAGTTGGTTACAAGATGATCAAAAGATAGGAGTAAAGGAACAATGTTTGGTGAATTTCAATATTGGGCCTTTTAGGGATGAATTTTTGTGTGATGTTGTATCTATGAGTGCTTGTCATGTCTTGTTGGGAAGACCTTGGTAGTTTGATAGAGGAGCTATTTATGACTATAGAAGAAACCTAGTCACTATTGAGAAATATGGGAAGAAGTTCACATTGATTTTATTGAAGGAGAAAGAGGAGGTGAAGAATCTGAGTCCTTAGAAGAGTTGCAATACTGAGAAATTGGTTGTAGAGGTAATACCAGAAGGTGACATGAGTTTGCAGAAAGATCTGATAAATAAATCTTATGGATAGATAGAACTGGATGATAGAGAGTTTATGATGACAAACCAAATGAAGTCTTATGGCATAAACAAATCAGAGTTGCAGAAGAAAGAGAGCAGTAAACAGAGACAATGTTTACCTCTGAAGCAAAGGAAGAGAGACAAAGAGAGTCAGAGGTTAGAGAAGTCGGTTGAGGCATCAACAGAGCTAACAAAGAGGTTGGCAGATAAGGAAGATGTTTGGATCAGAAATGAGCATGGGGTCTTTATCCCAAATCCTTTTAGATTTTCATGAGTTGCCTCTCATGGAACATATTTTCCTACCTAGGGTGTCTGATGCAGGAGCATCCCTGGTCTCTGAGAAATCTTGCATCAACCAAAAAACATTTCCTTTCAGTTTAGTTCTTGTTTAGTTCAGTGTGCAGTTTTTTGTGTTCTTACCGATTGGTACCGATAGTTGCTTGATTTTCATTGCAGATCCTATTTTTGGTTTCCAGGTTGATTCATGTACTTAATTCCATATTTTCAATTTATTTGGATTCTTTTCTGATCATTTATTGCTCCCAATTGACTGTTTCTGGGTTCCAGGATAGTTCTTGTTCTTAGCAGTTAACTTTCCTTCATTTCTGGAGTGATTCTTGGCGTTTGGATCTATTTTGGGTCTTGTCTGATGTTCTTTGGTGTGTGGTTGACCTTCATATTGAATAACACTTCTTGGTTTTTATTTTCCAAAAATATTTCTTTAATTCTCAGGGCCGACCTAGTTACACGTTTCATTTTCCTACATTGGTAAATGTAATCTTATGAGGTCGACCCGGATATGTTCTAGTGGGTATAAATATGGCATTATGTAATTATTTGTAGGGGTAGAGGAATTATAATTGAGAGTAAGAATTGAGATTTGCATTTAGTGATCCAGTTGATTCTTAGAGTCCTGGTTGGATTGTATATGGCTTGAAGCTTGCATGTATTTGGTTAACTACTGGATATTCAGAGATGATTATATGATGATAATCTTTTGGTTTCTGGAAGTTCTAAGGCAATAATATGATATATTTCTGTAATCTTGCTATGTTTTCCTTTTTCTTTCATTGTGTTACTCTTTATGCATAAGCCGTTTGATTCTCTTTGAGGGTTTTACCAGTTATGGCTGCATCATCTAGTCTGCACATTGTTTGCCAGTTTTGTGATGATGTTCTTTTGCACTAGCACTTGGTGATTGATTCCTTCTGGATATGTTGTAGAAAGGTTGTATATGGTCTCCTATGCTTCATATTAATCCACATAATTTTTTGAGTATCTCCCTAATGGTAAAAGGTTAATAGTTAGCAATCTTGACAATGGTGTTGATATTGGGCCGACTAGGTATGTTTCTTCAATTGTGGTTTATCCTTAACTATTTCATTGGCTTTGAAGGATATGTTATGATATGTTTAAGGTTCGGTTAAGTGATAGTTTGATCCACAACCTATTTTTTTTGGTTGATGCATATGCTTGGAGCCGACCTATTCTAGGTCACACGTTTCATTTGTTAGTTCTTATTTTAGTTTACCTAATTGATGTTTTAGATGTTGTGAATGATATATATGAAAGGTTAAATATTTTTTTATGATGTGAGAGTTGATGTGAAGTTTTGTAATGTGTGAAATAAATTAGTGATACATTTGATGATTATGAAGTGTGCAAAATCAGTTTGACAAAACACTTGGGCTACAAATAGGACTACATTATTAGTGGTGGTCATATGCCTCACCCACAACAATTCACATATTTTTTTGTTGTAATCTCAATGTATCTTTCTTGGAGAAGTGATCTTATGTTGTGCATGTTATGTGTCATTCTTTACTTTTTTTTATATGTTATTAAAGGTTTAAAAGTTAATGAATGGTTAAATTTTGATTTATGTTTATTCACCCCTTCTCAACAATCGGGTGTGTTAAAAAATTGGTATCAGAGCAAGGTTCCTAAGACAAAAATTGAACAATTGAGGTAGATCTTGTATTTGAACACAAAATATTTACAGTGATGTTGAATGATAAGATTCTTTTGGAAGCAAATCTTGAGGCAATAGAACCTGTGGGATGGGATATTTATCTTGTTGATTGTGAGATAGACTTAGAAGGAGATCCAATCTTCTCTTGATGATATAGATAATACTAGAGGTGAAAGTGAAGAGTACAAAACAAATACAATAACACTAAAAGGATAATCATCAAGTTGAAGGCTCATATTTTTTTTAAAAAGGATTGCAATGACAAACTCAAGATGGCCAAATAAGAAATTATCAAGTTAAAGGATGAAAGTAGTAGATCCTGTTGTGATAATATCAAAAAGGAAGAAAATAATATAGTAAATTTAAAGATACAATTTGAAGAAGGGAAAAAGGTTGTAGATTGTCTAGAAACCAAACTTCATGATAAAATAGCATAATGTACAAAACTTGAGGAATAAATTACAAATCTAAAAAAAGAATTGAAGGATAATAAAGAACAAGTAGAGAAAAGTTTGAAACTCAAAGGAGGTAGTGATGTACTTGATGAGATGCTCAATTATCAGAAACCCCAGAAGAACAAGGGTGGAATTGGCTTTGAAAAGGAAGAACGTTATAAGGATAATAACATAAATAAGAAAGAAAAACAAAAGGTTCAAGATGAATACGAAGAGACAGATGGAGATTAGAATAAATTTACTCAAGTTTGGAACAAGAGGAAGAATTTCAAAAAGGCCAACTCCTAATCAAATGCTCAAACTAAGTATCCTCAACCTTTTAATGGCAATTATTTTTATTACAACAAAATTGGACATAAGGCTATAGAATGTAGGACAAAGATGAACATGAGCTCGTTCTCTTTAATGGTCAGTGTTATGCATGTAACAAATATGGTCATAAGGAAAATGAATTCCAAAGTAGAGTAATGAGGAAAGGTTTAATAAATGTGAGTAATGCTACAAGTACTCACTCTTTCAATGGTTGTTATTATACATGCAACAAGTTTGGTCATAAGGCATCTAACTACAGATCTAATGCAAGGAGTGGAAGTGCTCTGCTATGAGAAAATCTAATCAGAGACAAATGAAGCTACAAATAATATATGTTGATTAATTTTCAAGAAAATACATGACACTTATATAGGAGTTTAATCTCCTAAATTATAGGAATCACGTCCTAATATTATGAGTTGTTCTAACAACTCAAATACCTATAATCTCTTGTACAACTAATATATAATATTGTCTTATAATGTTCTAATAGACCACACTACCAATATTATATTCTAACAATAATATTAAGTTATTTGTCAACAACTTTATATGTAACATAAACATCTATGTGAACACTAATTCTGAACACACACCTTTAGTATGAACATGGGGTGAAAGTACACTACAATAATTGATGACCACAGTCAGAAACTCACCAAAAAATATAAGGTAAGAGTAGGGACATACACATCTACTCGTAACAAGAAATAGTGGAACTCCTCTCACCATGCTTACTTGTTCTTTCACCCAAGGATAGGGACAAACACATCTGCCCATGGAACCAAGGATAGGGACTAACACATCTATCCAAGATCTTACATCAAGTTAGGATAGGGACAAATACATCTATCTAACATCAAGGTTATGAATAGGGATACACACTTCTGCTCACAACAATTATTATTGGGGACATAACATCCAATCATAATCACCAACTCTTATGATTGGAGATAAACACATCTAATCAATCTATGAATGGGGATAAACACATCCACTCACAAACAACCAAAAATAGTGATTGGGGACATACACATCCAACCACAACATAAAATATTTGAGAACCAAGTCCTCAATGTTGTGTATGCAGCCACCATATAGATCATTTCCACTCTGATCACAAATAATATGAGATGGTTGTTGTTGTCACCTGCAAACTGATCTTGGCTTTAGTTGTTTTAGCACAAGTTGTTTTGTCACTAAAATAATTTGCAACCCCTTTGCTACTGACTCGCGAGAGGTTGTTGAATAAACTTCACACATCTACATGACTCTAATCTTATAGCTAGAAGAATTAAAGTGATGTCATGTTCTAGCCCGTCTCATGAGAGAGTCAAAGTTGTTTGAGCTTTGATACCATGTGAGAAAATCTAATCAAAGACAAAAGAAGCTACAAATAATACATGTTACTTAATTTTTAATCAAATACTTGACACTTATATAGGAGTTTAATCTGCTACATTATATGAACCACTTCCTAATAATATGAGTTGTTCTAACAAATCAAATACCTACAATCTCTTGTACAACTAATATAAAATATTATCTTATAATATTCTAATAGACCACACTAACGATTTTATATTCTAACAATAATATTATGTTGTTTGTTAGCAATTTTATATCTAACCTAAACACCTATGTGAACACCAATTCCCAACATTTGCAAAGACATTGCATATTGTAACTATAACAAATAGGGACATGTTGTTAAGTTTCACAAAGGAAAGAATGTCATGTCTTGTGTTCCATATAATAATTTTGATTTAACTCAAATAAATAAGAAGATGGAAAAGATGGTAAAAAAGTTAGGAGATAAATAAAGATGATGAGGTGAAGGATGGATCTATACCTCAAGACGGTGTTGATGGTTCTTCTGGAAACTAAAGTAAAAGAGATATTAATTCAAGGGGAGTTATATCTACAAATGTTCAAACCTCTAAGAAGCAAAGATGTTGAAATCTTCAACATATTGGTCCAAGATGTTGTGAACATGATGAGTTGGTAGTACCAAGTTGGTTGACTTAATTTTTGTAGGGAAGTTAAGTAGTGGAACAACTTCCTACACTAACCTTGAGAGGAGGGTAATGCAAAAAAAATTATAGATCCTTTCAATAGTTATAGAAACTTAATAGAAAGAAACATAAATAACATGCATACCAGAACACAATTATTTACATGGACAAAACCCTTTCAGGAGAAAAATCCCACACTCCAAAAGTCACCCAAAATATAATTCAAAAATCAATAACAAATTACAATATACTTGCAAAGCAATATTTTTATTGGAGTATCACCAACCAGAGATTTAGAGGTGACTCAATAGTTATAAGACTCTTACATAACCTCCATCTCATACACCTCATATATTGGAGATACAATAAACGAAACCGTCAAACGGTATTACAAAACCATGGTCTAAAACCACCTAATAAAATGGAATTGATCTTATCTCCAATCCTAGATGCCCTATTATGTGTCAAAAGAGGTATCAACATGTACACCTCCCTTTTACAACTCATTTATGTGTCTGACACATTTTTAAATATTTTATTTCAAGAGACCAAACTTTCGAAGGCCATAACTTTTGAACCAGATGTCTAATTGATGAATTGTTTGAATCACTGGAAATATTGTGATGTTCTTTATCACCTTGTAACTCGCTACATTGGTTATAGGCACTTTTCAAGTCATTTCAGAGCCTCTAAAGCCCTAAAAATTGATTTTAAAACCTCCATCGTATCTTTCAAAAACAAAAACTTTAATATCTTCAAATCTAGTTATGATCTTACAACAAAAAATTACCCATGTGCTTATCTAGCCAATCCGAAGCTTTGGGGAAAATTTTGAACCTATTAGATTTTATTGAGAAGTTTGTTGGAATGATGTGTTGTAATTGATGTCAACATATTCCTTTGTGTTCTAGTGTTGCAGTCAGATTAAAAGAATTAGTTTGGCCAGTGTGTTGTAGATGAGTTGTTGTGGATTAAATGATTTTGAGATAAGTATCTCTAGTTGATTTAGCTAAAGTTTCAGAGGTTCACATGGTTATTTGATCGAGTTATGAGATATGGTATTACGATTGGTTTCTCAGTTGTTCAGTGTTGATCAGTGTTCTAGATTTTGCTCCGTGTTGAAATATCTTGGTTTGAAGATTTGGAAGAGTTCTTGGGACGTTCATATGTATCCTCAATTCAGATGGTTTGTGATTTGGAGGTCCACAAGTGAATCTTTTAGTTTGACAGTCAATTCAGTTAGTGTTCTTGAAGTTTGATATAATGATGATGGAGATTCTAGTAAGTGGTGATGTTGCAATTGTTTCTGTGGTAATTCATGATGCTTGTGGATGTTTCTAGATAGTGTCTTATCCATTTTAGTGGTACACATTGATCAGTGTGCATGTTATTGATGATTTTCTTTGATTCGGTGGTGTTCTTCATGTTCTTGGCCAACATGATGATTGTAGCGTGTTGCAGATATTCAAGGCATAATTCTTGGAGGTGTTTCTTGTTTGAGATGTTGATTTAAGTCCATACAATGTCTTAGCTGATATGAAGAGACACAAGGGTGAATGAATCCCTTATCCAATAACTTCTCCAACTACAATC
Organism: Cryptomeria japonica; assembly: GCF_030272615.1. Classification (NCBI taxonomy): domain Eukaryota; kingdom Viridiplantae; phylum Streptophyta; class Pinopsida; order Cupressales; family Cupressaceae; genus Cryptomeria; species Cryptomeria japonica. The sequence continues at coordinate 273,029,337 of NC_081405.1, forward strand.
TCAACTCTCTCAACTCCTGAGTAATCATCTGGTAGGCAGCCTTAGATATAGGCTCTACTCCTAGAACCAAATCTATCTAAAAATCAATGTTGCGCTTCGACGACATATCTGGAATCTCACTAGGGAAAACATTTGAAAACTCTTGGAGAATGGGATGTTGACAAAAGAGAACATCATGATTGCCTGCTTCATCCAAATCATCCACTCTCACTTCAAATAGCTAACAACCTTGTCGTGCACATCGCTTCAACTATATTATGGAGATCATGCAAAGATAAATAGGTCTTTGAACACCCACTATCTCCACACTTTTTCCACAATCATCTAAACACTACACCCTCTTGCCACGATAGTCAATAATAGCTTGTTGAGACTCAAGCCAATCCATGCCTAGTACAACATCGTAAGAACCCAAAGAGAGAACATGAAGATCCACTAAGGTGGTACAAACTCCCAAATCTAACTCACAACCATGCACAATGGAATCAACTGCCAACTTAGACCCCATGGCCAACTCAACTTGACACCTATCACCTTTCTTTTCCACAGCAAGCTCGCATCGCTCTACTATTGAAGGAGAATGAAAGAATCAGAAGAACTTGAATCAAATAATACTGAACAAGAGGTACCACCTATCTCACCTGTAGTCTCAACAACTATAGCCTAGTGCTCATCTTGACAGTTATCAACCGCCGCAAAAACATGATGGGGTCTCCCTGCATCACCTACTGTAGGCTTGGAAACTATTAGCCTCTGGCCTGACATCTATGTGGATCATCGAGGGAAATGGGATGCAAAGTGGCCTTGTTGTTCACAAGTAAAACAACTCCCTCTACTAAATCCTCGAGTAACTGGAGGTGCACTGGACTGTTAAGCACTACCTCTACTCGACTGTTGGAAACTCTATGCTAGCTGATAGGGAACCGATTGCCTTTCATGCTGCCTATCATGATCTCTAACCTATTGAGATCTAGTACCACACGCAAGACCCTGACTTCATGCAAACCTCTTCCAAGATTGTTGTCTACTCCCGAAATCCAAAGGATGACTCCTAGCCTATCCTAAAACATGTGACTGAGCACCTCTCATCACTACTCCTGTAATTAGAGCACTAATTGATTGCATACTTGGCATACCTCCCAAAGCAAAATTTAGGTTCTCCTCAACTATCCGTGCCTTCTCCATAGTTATCTCCAAAGACTTAGGTTCGAAAATTCGAACCCCTCCGCTAATGTGGTCACTAAGACCCTTAACAAAATGTTGAATCAACATAGGCTCATCATCTGCTATCCCAGCATATTGCTTAAGTTCAAAGAACTTATGCTCATACTACTCAACTGTCATGTTTTGCTGCCTCAAATCATGAAACTCATCTACATTTCTCATCCTCCAATGATCTGACAAGAATCTAATTATTTGATTATCTAATTATGTCTACGAATTAAATATCTTTAATTATTTAAATTTCCTAATTTTCTTCTCGCATGAGGATAATATCTGCTTTTTTTAATTTTTAATTGAAAATATCTCCCTAATTTTCAAAAATGGCAACTTTGTTTACAAATTTATCTTTGATTTTCGAAAATCCTAATATCTCATTATTTTTCAATTTGTAATTCAAAAATGAGGTATGCATCCCCAACAATGTGCTTTTTCATCGCTTTTTCCTTTATCTCCTTCATCCTTCCTCGAATGATAGCTCTGTTGTGCATTTGATCTCGTATGTCTACCTGATCAAAAAAAAATTAGATCTTGCCCATCCGTCAAGTCTCTAATTTTCTATAAATTAAGGAATCCCCTTCAATCAAATCATCTAATTTCCAAGTAATCCTATTTTGTCAGTTTGTCCAGATAATCCCTTTTTCAAGTATATTCATTATATCCTAATTTTAAGTAATCATTTAGATTAAGCATTATTATTCAATCAATTTGTCCAAATAATCATCAATAAGTCATCTTTAATAACATATTTTGAGTAAGGATCACACACCATCCACTTTCCTTTCATTGTTTCATGCACCTGGCCTTTCGAGAGAGACATATCAACATTAGAGCTAAAAGGAATCACAGTGAGGTCTAATTGAAGGAGCACAGTGAATGGTTTGTGTTTACTTATGTTGTGTTTTGTTTCATTTACTCTACTGGTAGAATTAGGAAAGGTAGTATGCAATTTAAGTTTTTATGATTATCTTAGGAAACATTGCATGCATGTTTTGATTTTTTAAAATAACTCTCATTTTCCTCATCTACAGTTAGCAATCTTGATAGTGGTGTTGATATTGGACCGACTGGGTATGTTCCTTCAACTATTGTCAATCTTAACCTATTTCATTGGCTTTGGAGGATGTGAATTATGATATTTTTAAGGTTTATTTAAGTGCTAGGTTGATCTGCAACCTAATTTCTTGGTTGAGGCGTATGCTTGGGGCCGACTTATTCTAGGTCACAAGTTTCATTTACTAGGTCTTATTTGAGTCAACCTAATTGATGTTTTCGATGTTGCAATATATATATATATATATTGTTGGAATCCAAGAACACTCAGAGGGGGGGTGAATCAGTATTCTGTCGATATAATCAATTTTAACCTTATTAACAATGCAATTCAGTAACCAATAAACATGAAATAATATAACAACAAATAGAAATGAAGCAACCACAAGAGCATACACCGTAACACAGAGATTTATATGTGGTGGTAGGATTGGAGACCCACGATATCTATCTACTAGCCAGATGAATAAATATTACAATAGGGGCCTGCACATGCAGGAAGGCCAACAGCCTACAGCACACTGCTCATCACAAAAGGAGCCTCACTAACTACAAACACCACATATGGAGTTACAAACAAAATTCTGAACTCTAAGAGTGCATCTACTATGCTTGATGAGTTCTGATTAAAGCACAGTCTGTATCGGTTTCTACTATGTCCTTCCTTACTGGTATCTTGCTTTGCTTCCCAAATCTCTAAGCCAAAATCCAAAACTGAATATAGATTATTACATTCGCATTTTGTCGATCAATATTACATTATTGTATCCCATTACCTTATTATGCATCCTTATTCATTACCAAAATAACCTAACCAAGTTGACTTAAATACCATCCCAAACACAAACATAAATGCCTTATGTCGGCTTACAAAGACATTACAATTTATTTACATGTCGGCCTAAGCAAAAATAAATTCATTAAACTTCAAGACTGATTCCTTTAATCATTGCCGTGTAGACCTATCGAATCAATCTTCTGTGTTGGCCTCATATACTGGTTCCTTGATTGTCGGTTTCCCTTTCCTACCGGTGTCAGTTCCTTGTGTATCGGATGACTGAATGTCGATTGCCAAACAATGAATACCAGTGAGTACCAGTTAAATGACCAACCTAAAATGGTGTGTGTTGCCATCAATAACAACGCAACTAAGTCAGATGAGTGTCAATTGCCAACAATCTCCCCCTTTGGCATTGATGGCAACACTCATGTGAAAAATGGATCGCTGAAGTGTTGCTTCGGTTCCCTGCCAAAAACTCCAAAACTGATCTCAAAAATTGTTGGAAGACTGATCCCCCTGAGTTATACATTACTTCTCATGTCCCTAGTCATTTTTCACATCAACCTCTCCCCCTTTGACAACAATACCAAAGTCGGTGCAAATGAATGAAAAAAATGAAATTCTGTATAAACCAAAATGAGATTACCGGATCTAGATATACTTGAAAATATCTGGGTAAGCATTCTTAATTTTATGCTTTCCCTCTTGTGAAGTAATAGAGTGTTCAACTGGGGACTCACCAAACTTCTTAATTCTCTTCCACGCTGGATAAACTATCCATGTCCTTCTCTAATCCAGAAATCTCGGACTCTATAATCAAAATCTAACCATCAATGGTACTGGTCAGCATCTGAGTACCATCAAAATTGTTAGCCAAAATATCTAACTGGGTCTTTGCCACCTTCAATTTCACCTCAAGGTTCGTTGTTAGTTTGTCAGTGTTAGTACAAGACCTATATATATTTCTACACTCATCTAGAGCCACATCAATCTTTGATATCTCATCCATCAGCTTGGCCTTGTCAAATGAAATCATGTTGTCACAAGTAACTTTTCGGGCTGCATTATACCGCTCAACCAACTGTCGATTTCATAAATGTTGAAGAGTTTTAAACTCTTTGGAAATATGTTCAGTCAAACATTTCAGTTTACCAGATGGACTACCAATCTGATCTACCTTATATTCTTGTGTAAGCTGCTGCAAAACTGGAATGGTTTGCTCAATAAATTGCTTGTCTTCAGTCCCTTCCTTAACTTCTGAGCTACAACATACATCAACTCAAAACTTCTCAGTTGCTCAATATTATTTTGTGAAAAATCAACTTGACTGGATGAGTCAAGTACCAACAATGAATGACTATCTAAAAGCTTTCGTGAAGATTCAACCTCAAGACTTGCACCAATGGCTTCGCCACTTAGTGTAGTAATATTTTCAACCTTGACCTCTTCAGTATGTGCATTTGGTGTCAGAGGTTCAATATCTTCAACCTACTTATTTGTTATTTCCATATCAATGACCTCTATATCCGGAAAGATCTATTCTGGTGTATCCTGCTTATCCTGTATAGTATCAATGTTATCTACCGGTGTCTCTATATTAGGTACAAGTGGTTCTACCAGGGGAATATCCTTAGTTAGTTTTTGATCCAAAACTAGTGTATCCATTCCCAATATACCTTTCCCCTTATCATCTACCAGGATATCTAGAGTGTTAGACATTTGAGAGACTTCTGGTGATGTAAATAATCCTGGTTTATCTACAAGGAATTTTACCCAAGCCTCATGTGTCTCCTTAACTATCTCATTCACTCTACCTACCATGAGACTCACATGTCGGTGTTTGCTTTAGAAAATTTATTTATTATCAAACTCTAAACACTGTTGCATATCTTCATCAGTTATAGCACCACACACTATTAACAATTCCTCTACCTTTATATGTCTATCTTCTTCCACCACAGATAACCTTCTAGCATCTAGTTTACTATACAAATCTGTCGATGTCTATTTTTCAATCTCTAAAAGTGCCTTCTTATATATATTTAAGTATAACAAAATTGATTCCTCTATCTCCATTTTCTCCTTATCATCCATATGTACATAGTAATGTTGTATATTACTCAAAATTCCATCTTTAGTGATTTGATCAATCAACTCAGCAACCAAAAGAGGAGGAATGACTTCAATACTCTTACCAGATTCGAGAGCAATATCTACATCTAATTTATTCTTCTTACAGGGAGTAGAAGTATACTCCTAAAGTGGTTTCCTCTTCTCTGTGGGCTTCCTCTCCTTCAAGATTTTCTTTGGTGTTGTTGGAGGGGTAACCTTCACTTTCTAATTCTTTACTTCCTCATCCTTCTTCCTTGGTATCTTGATAAAAAATTTAGGAATCTATGAGGGCACAACATCAGTGTCAGAACCAGATGTAACAGGGGCAATATAAGTCTTTGTTTTCTTCCTCTTTATTACAACTTTGCCAGTTGTTGTTGCCAGAGGAGTCTGTATTGCTACCGGAGATGACCCTTCAACTAGTCCAATAATCTTCTTTATCTCAGTGGACATCTTCTGCACAACTTCCCCAACCTTCTTGATCTTTCCTTCCCTTTTTTTCTTACTGAATCCAATTTCAACTCCAATTTCTTTTTGCTTAATAGTCCCAAAGACATTAATAGGAGTCTTGGCATACAAGTCCAAGATCTTCCTAGGTTGTATTGCCTCCATTAGTGTTTCATCCTTTTTCACCATAAAATAGATTTCAGTTGAGTACTTATCTACAATATGTTTTGGAACTCTTTCTCTCTTCTTCATTACCTTCCAGAATGAATTGAAGTAACCCCAAATAATGGAGTCCCTATCCTTTTATTGTCCCATATTCCTTATAGCATCTTTGATTTGTTTTGATACTGGTATATCAAATGCCCATTGAGTCTTACTGGTTCTGGGTAACTCATTCAGAAAGAAAAGCATCAAACAAACAACAAGGTTTCTATACCAAAAAGTACCCTTCTTCTCGCCCTTAATCTTCCCTAAGTTTATTATCAACATATCACACATCCATTGACATAGATCTATCTTTTCATTCTCCTTAATCATTTTGTGAGCATAGAAAATGCATGAACTCGAAACAGAGTTCAATGGATTTGATTGGGTTACCTTGTAACTGATGATCATGCTTGCAAATTGAACTGCTTTGTCTTTGATAGTACTGATTCTCATAGACTAGTTGTCACCATTCAACTTTTCCACCTCATTGTTAGATATCTTCTTCCTTTCAGGGGTTAGACCGATCTGGGGTAAACCGCTGATCACACAAATAGCCTCCTTGGTGATCTTGTGGGGCCGGTCTAGCTATATGAATTCACCATGGACTTGGCTCAGTGCATACCGAATCAATTTGTCCTCAAATTTTGGCATCTCCAAAATGTTGATAAAACCCCGATCCTTCATAATTTGAAATTTTGGTTTTATCGACCCATCCTGGTTCAACAAAGTGCCAATATACATGTTCTTGATCTCAACAGAACTCAAATCCTCTAAAGTACAGTGAATGTATGCATGAACATCTTCGACATACAAAACTCCTTCAGGAACCCTAGAAAATGTGCCAACCGAATCATTAACCTTTGCAATCTGAGGGCATTTCTTGAAAATAGGGCATGGACGGTCCTTGATGTCGACAACAACAGGGGTAGCCATACCTGTCAGAGTGGAAGATGATCCAAAATCCATTGCAAACAAGGATAGCTGAAAAAAGGGATAAATTACCTCCCAACCTTCACCGATGAAAGCTCTTGAAAATTCGCTTGAGTATGCTCTGGAATTCAATTGAAATGATTTTGATTACCTTGAACTCGCTTTGTTTCACTCTGAATGCAGTGAGATCGATATTTCACTTTTATTATGTGAAATCCCTAATTTCTAATTGACATTAATGCATGTCGGCATATCATACCAGATTTAAAATCCATTAGCTCAGCGTCAGTGAATCTCCAAACTAACTTTACCAAGATCTGAAGAAGTCTTTCAGACCTCTACCGGGTTCAATGCAAGATCTGTCAATAATTTTCCTCCCCCTAAGGCTAACGCCTTAGTTACCGGATAAGTTTGTTGTTGGTGCAAGAACATTCTGCTCTATCGGTTGATTAACTAGGTTGATTGTTTCTACCAGTTGATCTTCAAATTTCCTAACCCATTTCCTCTCATGCTCCTTCTAGATGTCTTCAACCTTTTGTTTTCCTTTCTCATCATTTCCTACCGGATTGTTCTTGCTTCTGCAATATTTGGCAATATGTCCTATTTTGTTGCATGCATAGCAAGTGACATTAATTCTCTGAATTGCCTTGTTGAGTCCTTGACCATTCTTTGACCTACATTGATTAGCCATATGACCAAACTTTCCACATGCATGACATCTGACATTCATTCTGCAATCTTTTGTCCTATGACCATACTTATTACATTTTGAACATTGACCGGGAACTATATTGTTATTCTGATTTGCTCTATTTTTGCATTGACTTTCTCTATAACCAAACTTATTACAAATAAAGTATCTACCATTAAATTTATGTGCATTGGGTTGCCTCACCGGTGATTTCTAATTTCAGTTGTCTGGTAGATTTCCCTGATTTGCAGTACCGGAGCTTTCTCAATGCTCAAATCCAAGACCTCTAGTGTCTCTAGTGTCTCCTTAATCCTTCAATAATTCATCAAGCCTTGCAGAATTGACCCTAAACTTTTCTTTGAATTCATTTGCAGCACCCAAATCACTTCTTAGGATTGACATCATTCTTTCCAGCTCTTTCTCATTATTCTGTGATTGTACCAACTCAGTCCTCTACACATCATTCTCATGTGCCAATCTAATGCATTCCTCAGATTTGTCTTTCAAAGATCTATCGATTTTATTCATTCTTCTTCTGGTCTTCAATCTCCTTGGACATCCTCATAGTCATGGCTTGTATTTCATTCTTCATCACACCATTCTCCTAAATCAATTTCTGACATTGTTCCTTAAGGGCTTCCTTCTCTTCATCATCCAGATTTTTCAAAAGTTCCTTCCTTTTAGCTTGAACAGATGACAGCCTCTTGTTGGCATTATGTGAACCGGTATGAGGACATGATGACATTGTATGTTGTCATTGATGTCAATATGCTGAAGAGGAGAGAACTGGTATATGTGAGAACCAGTATGTTACCAAGAATCGGTATATGTGAGAACTGGTATAACACTGTGAACCAGCGTTTGTGCCAAAGTGAAGTGGTGTGTTTGTTTAAGGTGAACCGGCATGTGGTTATGGGAACCGGCACATGGAAGCTTTGTATGACTATCGGTTGGTAGTCTCAACTTCAGGGTTTCCAGTTGAAGTGTCTCAAGCCTGTGTGACTCAGTCGATGACTTTGTGTGATGAGTTATCATTGTAACGAAGAACAGATCGTGTTGCCATGTCAGCTTTGTGTGCGTGAAGGATCCTGCATGAAGGAGATTGTTCCTATCTACCTCAGGAATGTGTGAAGTTTGTAAATGGTGATAATGCGTGATGGGTTATCAGCCGCCATGAAATCGGTGGAAAACGAACGATGGAGAACATCTTGAGATTGGTTCAAGACTATTGCATTTAATGCAATGTGCTCTATGGTCAGGATTGAACCGTTTGAATTGCTTAACCTAATAGGTTTAGGGTTTAGGGTTTATGCTACCGACCTATCTGTTTCTTATAAGTTTGATGTTGTGTTTCTTTCTGAGGTTGTTGGCAAAAGTTGTGTGTGTGTATCCAAGAGAAGTGATACGTGATTCTTGCCAGACCAGAAGAGAGAAGTGATACCTGCAGAGTGTAAGTGCAGAAGGTGAAGAGGAGCTAAAGCGGATCTGCATTGGCATTGAGTGGTGTTACCAAATCATTGTAATACCTGTTGATCTCTAACCACTTCAACAGTTGGGAAATCCCTTAACATGGTAGCTTTAACCAGCTTACTATAAATCCTTTAACAGGGTGACTCAAAACCATTGAGTTCTTGAAATCCTCTAACAAGGTAACCTTTAATAGGTTTAACCCTTAACCAAGTATTCTAGCCATCCCTTAACTGGGTGATCCCTAACAGGATCGGTTCCTAATAGAACCTATTGTATCAGTCTTTAACCAGACAAGGCTCCTAACAAAGCGGACTTCTAAAGAGTTCAAAAATAGCTTGTGGGTATTTATCCCCACCGTGGTTTTTCCCAGTTAGGTTTCCACGTGAAAAATCTGTGTGTTATGTGTGGTGTTATTCATGTGATGGTTTGAGTAATTTGTGTCTGAAGGTAAATCATGTTGATCTAGCTGTTTATATATCTTTTGATGATAGATTACCTGTTCATGCACTAGGGTGAAATGGAAATGAAGTATTAGATTGTATGAGAAGATAACTGTCAACCGGTTTATGCTTGTCTCAGTTATTCTGGGCTTTGCCAGTTGTACTCTGTTTAAGACTGGAGTTCCTGTCTGTCTGCCTATGCACAGTGTCTGCTGACAAACCGGTTTTAGGATTGTGTTTTTGTCTATACCGATTCACCCCCCTCTCAGTACCAGTTTGGTACTATCCGTTCATCACTGAGTTATCACCTCTCCTGCAGGGTAAGAATGGATTCCTTTGCAGAGTTCATTCATCTTGAAAATTCAAGTTCTTCATCCTTTCAGCACCATAGTCCTCAAGTGCTACTTCAAGTTGTTTCTGTAGACTCGTCTCCATGGATTCTAGATTCAGGATCTTCCTCAAGTTGTTAGACTTACTCCAAGGCACCAGGCTTTGATACCAATTATTGGAATCCAAGAACACTGAGAGGGGGGTGAATCAGTGTTTTGTGGGTATAATTGATTTTAACCTTATTAATAATGCAATTTAGTAACTAGTAAACATGAAATAATATACCAACAAATAGAAATGAAGCAACCGCAAGAGCATACACCATAACACATAGATTTATACGTGGAAAAGCTCAAAGATGAAAAACCAAGTGGGATTGGAGACCTACAATATCTATCCACTGGCCAAATGAATAAATATTACAATAGGGGCCTGCATAGGAAGGAAGGCCAATAGCCTAGAGCACACTGCTCATCACAAAATGAGCCTCACTGACTACAAACACCACATATGGAGTTACAAACAAAATTTTGAACTCTAAGAGTGCATCTACTATGATGGACGAGTTTTGGTTAAAGTACAGTCTGTATAGGTTTCCACTGTGTCCTTTCTTATCGGTATCTTGCTTCACTTCCCAAATCTCTAAACCAAAATCCAAGACTGAATATAGAATATTACATTCGCATCTTGTCGATCAAAATAACATTATTGTATCCCATTACCTTATTATGCATTCTTATTCATTACCAAAATAACTTGATCGAACTGACTTAAATACCCTTCCCAAACACAAACATAAATTCCTTATGTCAGCTTACAAAGATATTACAATTTATTTACATTTCTCCCTAAGTAAAAATAAATTCATTTAACTTCAAGACCGATGCCTTTAATCGTTTCTGTGTAGACCTGTCGAATCAATCTTCTATGTCAACCTCATATACCAGTTCCTAGATTGTCGATTTCCCTTTCCTACCTTTGTCGGTTCCTTGTGTGTCGGATGACTGAATGTCGATTGCCAAATAATGAATACCGGTGAGTACCAGTTAAGTGATCAACCCAAGATGGTGTGTGTTGCCATCAATGACAACACAACTAAGCTAGATGAGTGTCAATTGCCAACATAAATATAGTTCTCTCCCACTTAATTAATCAGTACCATAGAATTTTAGGGCCTATTGCCATAGTAGGGATCTCTTTACAAGACCTTTAGAATGGTAGTAATTAATTCAAAATTAATAAACTTGGAAGAATACGCTATCATAAGGATGGCCCTACTATTCTAGCGGAGGCCCCCTACCCCTATGTTGCATTGAGGGCGAGAGCAGTTGAGAGCTCCCGCAATATCCCCAACCCACCCAAGCTATAGATCCTCCCCCCCCCCCCCCCCCCCCCGCAATTTGGGTCTAGACGAAGAGAAGCGGGAGACTATGGGTATCAAAATGGAATTGGCTCTGCCCTTGTTTTCGGGTTATGCATCAGCTATATGGGTGAGGTGCGAGATGAATGTGCTTTTAAGTAAGGTACACAAGGCTTGACTGGTTCTTACTCTAACATTGATGGCAGGCATGGTGGTTCAACTCCAATAGGGTCTTAAGCTACTGATGGTTATCAATAAACTAAGGAAGCTTCCACCCGATTAAATGCAACTTTAATTTGGCCTGGCAATCAGTTAGGACTGGATATTAATATGATGCATACATCTGCATGTCTATGTATGGGCGACTAAAAATGGCCAAGAGAGGGCATATACCATAACTCGCCCAACTATGGATCAAATATCCACCCTCACGCCACCATCTATAGTTACCTATAAGCCCCATATAGATATAGTTCGAATGCGCTCAACTTCCATGCAGGGTGGGAACATCAACTATAATTCCCCCCCCATGTCAATTAATTAGTCCCATAGAAGTGTAGGGCAAGCAACCTGCTAGCCTTTCCCCACCTAGTTCGACTAGGGGTAGGGGAAAAATTCTAGTTTTTACAGGGGAGATGGCTCCATATAATTATAGGGCGAGCAGCCCCAGTAAATTAATTAACCTACTAGAGTAAGGGCCCATAGATAGGGCTTGACTGCATTACCAACCAAATTTTAGGGTCATAAAATTATTGTAGGGGTACCATGAAATTGTAGGGTGATAAACCTGCACTCGATAGTTGCTAGAATTGCCCCATAGAATTGTAGAGGGTCACTTCTTGTAAATTAATCTAACCCGGCTATAACGGCTTGCCGCCCCATAGAATTGTAGGGGGGCATTTTTGTCGCCCCATATAGTTGTAGGGGGTCATTTCTTTCTGCCTCATAGAATTGCAGGGGGTCACTGCTTTCCGTCCTATATAATTGTAGGGCTTAATATTTTCATTAATAAGTTGTCACCCCATAGAATTGTAGGCCCCTTCAAATAGAAGGGGGGACGTAGCTTGATTGTAGAGGGCTAGCCCTTCCCCTACAATTCTATGGTGTTGGGAACTTAAGAGGAGGCTATGGAGAGGGGGGAATAATAGGGTGAGCCCTACTATTTTAAGGCAACTACTATAATTATTACTCTATCCCCCTACTATTCTATGGGATCCCTTACAATTCTATGGCGGGAGGGATCACTCAATTATAACACTTATTGATGCCCCTACTATTCTAAAGAGAAAGCAAGCTTATTAATCTATTGCTCACCCTATAATTATATGGTACTGATGCCCCCTATAATTCTATTGGGGGGGGGTCTCAAAACATATATATTTTTGGGAGCTTAAAATTGACATGTGGGTGGTTTGACAACACATCTTCCTCCTCCCAGAAGCGCAACCCCTACTCTTCTAATGGACTCCTCACCGATGAGAACCAAACTGTTGTAACTGAGTCTCAATTTATGTTATAGTTACGAGTACCTACAAAACATCAGATCCAATTTAGACCATTTGGGTTTGGTTTGACCACTCCAATAGGTGTTGTTGAGCCTCCCCGAGTTGTCCCTAAGCGAAGTGCCCAGGTGTCCTTGGTTCACTTCTCCTCATGTGGATGTAGGGTGGGTGGGGGGACTGTTGCCAAATCAGCATTTTTATGCACATACATAATGTGGATGGTGATTTCATGATTAGTGACTCCATGTTCTTCCTTACTTTTTAATCTGAAAAATAAATTAGTGATACATCAAATGATTATGAATTTTACAAAATCAGTTTGATAGAACACTTGGGCTACAAAGAGGACTACACTATTAACATTGGTTAGATGCCTCATCTATAGTAGTTCACGTAATTTTTTTGTTATAATCTCAATGTATCTTGCTCTAGAGAAGTGATCTTCAGACTACAAGTTAGTTGCATCTTTCCTAGGGCAGTGGACCTTAGCCTACAAGTCCATTCAGGGAGCAATGAGCTTCCTTGGCAATGAGCCTAAAACAAACTTTGTAATAACTTGTTTCATATATTGTGAGATGATCCTCACCATGGTTTTTCCTTCCTTGGGTTATCCAGATAAAAAATTTAGTGTTTTTATGTAATTCACCCCTCCTCCCTTGCACTCTCAACATCTAGGTGTGTTCAATGACTTCCACCTTTGATTTTCAACCCTTTCTTTATCTAATATTTTACATCTTCTAGTTCCTTCCTAAAATTAACAATCTCTTTCTCAAGCTCAGTGCATTCAACATATGTGTCACATACCTTAGTCTCCAAACAATCAACAATCTTCTTCCCTTCTTCAACTTGAATCTTTAGGTTAACTATGTTATCCTCTGCCTTCATAAGTTAAACATCACATTATTTGATTCCTTCACCCTTAGCTTTTAGCTTGACAATTTCATCTTCTTCCACATTGAGTTGTCCTTGCATTCCTTTCTTTCTGCAACTTGAGTTTTCAATTTGGCAATTACCTTTTCTACATTATTTTATTTGGTGTTGTATTCTTCAAATTTTGCCCTTGCAACAAATAGGTCATCAAGAGTAGACTAGATTTATCCTTCGAAATATGCTTCACAATCATTTGGATCAATGTCCCAACTTCAATTAGGTTCCATTTCTTCTAAATCTACTTCCAAAAGGATTTCACTATTCAATATTATTCTTTGTGTTTAAATGCAGGATCTACCTCAACTGTTATATTGTTATCTTAGGAACCTTTGTCTGATACCAATTGTTGAACACACCTAGATACTAAAAGTGGAGGTGAATTGGCATTCACTTAAACCTTATTTATCCATTAACTATTAAATATTAAATCAGGTCTACAAATAGAAATAACATACACAAAGCATGCACCATGTAGTGTCCCTCCCTGATTTATCTTTTCTTTTTGTGCTTCAATAGACTATTTTGTCATAGCATAGACCATCTTGTGATGCTTGGATTAGGCTATTGTGGATTTACATGTGATTTAGATGCTCTATCTTGGATATTGAGCATATTATTGTGCATTTGACACTATTATTTCATGTGGATGATGACATTATGGATTGTTATATGGTTATTATGATGATAGGTGCTCATTTGATGACTTATATCTTTCTATGTATTGTTTATATTCTTTTACGATGATTTGAGGATATTTTATGATGAGCTAACCCTATTTCATGATGTGAGATTTATTATGATATTGCTTGATTGTTTGCGAGTGTCTTCTATTGTCTTCATGATAGGGACGATGTCACATCACTCATTGCGAGCGGGATGTGCCATTGCGATTCTCCATTACTTGATTGTATTATATATATATATATATATATATATATATATATATATATATATATATATATTGTATCGTGGCTTTGTGGATGCAAGATTTGCTAGTACTAGACATCGACTCCACCTGGCTTCACAAGTCCGAGCGTGTCTTATCCCAATGGTAAGTTGATTGGAGATGAAATAAAATCCCATTCTACACTCTAGGTTTAAGATTGATTACCCTTGTCAATTTACAATCTTGGCGTGAGTCGTGGTTAGTGTGTGTAATGTTTTCTTGGATTATTTTTATGGTGGCTTGTGATGAGTTGAGACATTGGCATATTTTTATCCTTAGAACTCTTGAGCTTTTGTCATATTTTGATTTACATAGTAGTAATGATGTATCGAAAGTTTACTATATGTATTTCATATGTTAGCCTGAACCTATTAAAACATGTTTTGTCTTTGCCAGTTTATTCTTGCAACCATGTGATTCATTCATGTTGCCATGCGGATTGTTTAGGGAAATATCATGTGTGAAATTAATAGATGTCCTGATTAAATAAAATACATATGTATGTTCTTGTATGTTATTTCTTTTGAAGTGCAGGGAATAAATGATGTTGTGGTGGAAGCTCGCCTATCACGCTAGTTGCAGGAAGAGATATTCTAGAAGATGACTGAAAGATCGAACAACAGAAATGCTGAAAAATGTAAGGAACGGCATAAGAGAAGCAATCATGCAATACTACTGATGTCTAACTCAAGTGGAAATTGGTGTTGTAAATACCGCCACAGTATGTTATGAATATGGTTCGGTTTAGATCTGCATTTTATGTAGCTTAACTCCAGTTATCTCCTTTCTCGTTTAGCTATCTGCCTCTTCTCTTCGACGTGATTTGTGTTGTCTAAAGTAGATGATTTCTTTTAAAATAAGCTCTTCATCTCTTCTCAGAGGTTAGATAGAAAAAGGGAGAAAGTAGAGCAAGGGATTTTCACAAGTGTTTTTGAGTTTCTTTTCATGTTGAATCATGTAATGACTTCCAAAGAATGATGAATAAAAAATATGTCATTTTGAGCACTTAGAGTTGTTTTTGGGAAGCCTGGAATCACTCACCTAAGGGGGCCCACTTGGTGAATGTTCTTGTGCATTTGTTAAGATTAGTTTTATTTCCTTAGCTGTAGTAGACGTTCTTGCATTGACTATTCTTGCAGCCATTGGAAATAGATCCACTGACTGTTCCTGTAGCCAAACCAAAATAGAGTATTTTTTGTTAATCTACATTGAACTTAGCCAGTATTGCTTGAATGAATTTATGTTAATGCAGAAGTTTTCCTATAGCCTTTCAATAGTTTCAATTCTTTCTTATCCTTTCCGCATAATGTTAGTTGTTGCAATAATGCAGAGTAGTTGTTGCAGGAACTGAGTGCATATATAGTGCAAACCCATTTCAAGTATTATGTCCTTGGGTTGACAATCAAATGAACACTAGCTATAGAAATAGTGGTTTTACCAAGTGAATGTCCAAACTTTGGGTTGTGACTTCAACTAGAGCTATTATTATTATTGTTGGGTCGAACATTTTTGGCATCGTTGTCAGGGATGGTGTCAAACTAAGAACCTGTTATGGTTATTTTCTTTTCAGTTTTCAGTTAATTGTTTTTCTGGCATTTCTGATTGTTCGAAAAAATTTCATGAATCTACATGCATAGGCGAAGAAGAGATGTTCTAGGTAGATTCTTGCCCAGTCATCCTAATCATATAGAAATTAATTCCCCAGATATAGATCCTTTTGCTGAACTTTACCAAACCCCAGAGAATTTGAACCACCCTGAATTTGAATTTCTAGAAGGCAGTCTTCAGATCCTATTTGGACCCCCCACAAGTCCAATGCAAGGGAACCCACCTCCTGGTGGAAATAATCCACCATCACCACCTTTGGACCCAATGTTTAAGTTCCCCATATCTGATCAGCATGATAATGTTGATCTTAAGAATATTCCAACTTCTTCCCTCCCTAAATTCTATGGATTAGTGATAGAGGATCCAGACACATTTCTATTTGAGTTTGATGTTCTCTGTAGGAGTTTTGATTATACTACAGATGCCCATAGACTCAAAATATTTCCTACCACTTTGAAAGAATCATCTTTAAGATGGTTTATGAGCTTGGGTAGTAGCACAATCAATACATGGGATGAGATGAAACGATTGTTTCTTGTCAAGTATAAAGATTATTGTAGAGACACTGATTGTCATGGGGATGATATCTTTAGAATGAAACAGAAAGAAAATGAGAGTCTTGAAGATTATCTGGGAAGGTTTTTGTTTAGTGTCAAAAAGTCCAAGCATAGTACTCTAAATGAAGATTCCCTCAAGTTGATATTTTTGAGGGGAATAAGTGATGAATGCACTGGTTCTTTGGATCTTATGGGAGGAGGTGACATTACCCAATCCACATGGAATGAAATAGGACAAATTTGTAAGAAGTATTCCAGATCTGCTTCTAAAAGAACAGGTGTTTCAAGTCGAGAGTACCTTCATCAGCATCTGGTACTAGAGTTTCTAGAATGGAACTTAACCATTTGTTGAAGGAATTTAAGTAAGACATCATAAACAATATGGCTACTTATTTGGATACACTCTTAGCTAAGAAGAAGCATGAAGAAGCTGATGCATTTCTTGCAGAATTCTACCCTCATTGTAGACAGCGAAAAAAGGACTGCAGATGTAAAATGGTTGCAAATCTTGAGGTTCCTAACTTCAAACCAATACAAGGTGAGGATGAGCAAGTTTTCTACGTTGCTAAAAGAAGGCCAAATTTCCAAAGACAAGGTATGCCTCCGTATCCACTTTCTATTTCTGGTTATAGTGGAAATTATTATTTACCAAATAATCAATGGCAATCACCATATGCTCAAAATTTTGGTAATTATCCAAACTGGTATGGTTCTCAAGGCCAAGGGCAGCATTTTGCTAATCAAATGCCACAGTGGCAGCAGCCACAGGGGAATTGGTATCCACCTCAAAGCCAAGGAAACCAGTTTCAAGGGAATTGGCAACCTACTCCTCAATGGAGGGGGAGTCAGCCATGGACTACCCAATCTTCTGGTTATCAACAGCCTACTCAGCAGCCACAACCGCCTACAATAATGCCTCCCCCTACAGCCATTGTTATTCCACCTAAACCAACGCATTTGCCCACTCAGCCAATGCCAAATCCTAGTATTAAATCTCAGCAACAACAACAAGTTTATTTAGCTGACCCTAATCAATACCCAGCCTATTCTCTATCTATAAGTGATATTCACCTCCGATCTGGGACAACTCTGCTTAATCCATCTCTTCCAGTTATCACTGAGGTGCAAGAAGAACAAGAAATCTCTAATCCAACAGACACAATACCTCAGAAGCAGAGGTTACCACCATTTCCCCAGAGATTGCAAGAAAAGGAAGTTCTTATAGAATAGGAGCAAGGTTTTGATATCATCGATCAACTGAAACATGTATGTGTTAAAATTTCATTGTTGCAAGCAATAAAAGATGTTCCTATATACAATAAGGCACTTAGAGAAGCATGTCTAAAAACACCTGGCAGGAAGAAGAAGGATCCACAAACAGTGCATGTCATGGGTCAACTGGCAGATATTATGTTAGGAAAGGTTTCAATTCCTAAATATTATGATCCTGGTAGTCCTGTAGTGAGTATAGTCATTAATGGCAGCCAGATAAGGAATGTTTTAGTTGATTTAGGTGCAGCCATTAGTGTGATGACAAGAGAAGTAATGATGCAACTTGAAATCAATAGTCTAAGGCCTACACCCACAGTTCTATAGCTTGTTGATAGCTCTATAGTGCGACCTGATGGTATGATTGAAGATGTGGTTGTTATTTTGGATTCTTGGGAATACCCTGCAGACTTTATGATTCTGTCTCCAAAGGCAACACTGGGGGATATTTGGTGATTTTGGGCAGACCTTGGCTTGCCACGGTTGATGCATATATTGGATGTAGATTAGGGGAAATGACTATTTCAAATGGGAACTCTACCAAAACATTAGCTTTGTATTCTCCTGCCCAGCCACAGTTTGATCAACAACAAGTTGTTTGGCCTACTTTGGGAGAAGAATCTAAGGGAATTGACTTTATTAATCACCTTATGATGATTAATGAGGGCCATTCATGCAATTACATAATGAAGACTCAATCCTTCATAAAATTTTAACAAATGATTTGACACAAGAACAACAATTGCAGGAGTTGGTACCAAATGTTGCAGATTTAGACTTTCTTGCAGCCACTGATATATTGCATACTCTATTGCCGCAGGAAGTATGTACTTCCCATTTTTCTGATATATCCCAGATTGATCTTACTATCAAAATAGAAGTTGATTTGCATAAATGTTTGAATATCAATAGTGATCTTTCAGATACTCAAAAGGTAGCACTCGTGGACTTGCTTAAATGTCATAAAAAAAATATTAGACTCTTTGGCTAGGAAGAAATATTTTTCATTTCTTGATGAATTCAGTGGTTACAATCAGATTCAAATAGCCCTAGATACAACATTTACTTGTCCTTGGGGCACATATGCATATTTTGTTCTTCCTTTTGGATTGTGTAATGCTCCAACTACTTTTCAAAGAGCAATGATCAGTATCTTTTCAGATATTTCTCAAGATATCATGGAAATATATATAGATGATTTTACAACTTATGGTTCTGAATTTAAAGAAGCATTGGGCAACCTAAACAAAGTTTGGCAATGGTGTGAAGACTATAGTTTGTCATTAAACAGTGAGAAGTGCTTCATCATGATGCAAGAAGGAATAGTCCTTGGTCATCATATCTCTATAAAAGGAATATAGGTTGACCCAACAAAGATTGAAGTCATTCAAAATATCAATGCACCGATGATGCAAAAAGATGTAAGAAGTTTCCTTGGTCATGTTGGATATTATAGAAGGTTTATCAAAGATTTCAACAAAATTGCAAGTCCCTTATATTCTCTACTTACCAAGGATATGGAAGTTAGATGGACTTCTTCATGCAATAAAGATTTCTTGAAGCTTAAGCACGCTTTGACCTAAGCACCAGTTTTTAAAGGTCCGAAATGGTTTTTGCCATTTCCATTTCATACAGATGCATCTAATTATGCAATAGGAGCAGTATTGGGACAAAAGATTGATAATTTGGAAAGTGCAATATATTATATTAGCAAGAACTTGCAGGGGCCTGAGTTAAATTACACAGTCACTGAAAAGAAAATGTTAGCAGTTATATATGCACTCAACAAATTCAGGCACTATATCACAGGGTATCCCATATTTGTGCATACTGATCATGCTACAATCAGATATCTCATGAATAAGCCTTCAATTACCAGTAGATTAGCTCATTGGTTATTGTTGATGCAGGAATTTGATATCACAGTTGTTGATAAACCAGGAAAGTCCAATGTGGTTGCAGATCATCTTTCTAGACTTCAGTTATAGGAAGATTCTAAAGCCATAGATGATGGTTTTTTGAATGAACATCTATTCCTTATACAAGCCCACACTCCCTGGTATGCTAATATTGCTAACTATTTAGCTGCTGCTAAAATACCACTTCATTTCTCTCCTAAGGAAAGAAGGTTGTTAGTAGAGAAAAACTTTAACTTCTCATGGATTGTTGATTGTTTGTTTTATATTGGACCTGACCAAGTCATTAGAAGATGTGTAAGAGAAGATGAAACATATGATATCCTACATGCATGTCATGATGAGCCATGTGGAGGACATTTTGTTGCTAAAAGAACGACACTCAAAATACTGAATATAGGATATTATTGGCCCACATTATATAAGGATGCAACACAGTATACAAGAAAATGTGACAGATGCCAACACATGGGGAGACCTACTAAATCTGATGAGATGTCATTGTACCCACAAATATTGGTTGCACCGTTTGATAAATGGGGATTAGATTTTGTTGATCCAATTGATCCACCTTCTAATGGAAAATCCTATATTTTAGTATGTACAAATTATGTAACCAAATGGGTGGAACCTTGTGCCATGACACATGCAAGAGATAATAAGGTGGTTGAGTTTCTGTATGAGAAGATATTTACAAGATATGGAGTACCAAGGGAAATTGTATCAGACCAAGGCCCACAATTTACTTCAACATTGATTGTAGCCTTGGTCAATGAATACAATATAAGGCACAAAAAATCTACCCCATATCATCCACAAGCTAATGGATAGGTAGAGGTTACAAATAGGGATCTTGAGGCTATTCTTACCAAGACAGTAGTTGTTCATAAAAAAGACCAGTCTCATAGGCTTTCTGAAGCAATTTGGGCATACAGAACAACTTGGAAAACACCAATTGGTTTTACACCTTTTGAGATGGTGTATGGGAAAACAACAATGATGCCTATTGAGTTTGAGCATAAAACTCTGAGGACAACTTTACAATTAAATATGACACTTTCTGAAGCACAAAAGGAATGTATTCAGCAATTGAATGCTTTGGATGAATGGAGAAAAATGGTTGTCCAGCAGACAGAACTGATACAAAATTAGAGAGCAAAGTGGCATGATAAATACATCAAAGAGAAAAAGTTCAAAACCGATGACTGGGCAATATTGTATGACTCCAGATATAAAGATACTATGGGAAAGCTGCAAACCAGATGGTTAGGTCCATATGAGATAGAGGAAGTTTTCAATAATAGATCTATTCATTTGACCATAATTGACCTAGTTTGGTTTAAGCTTTTGGTAAATGGTCACTGATTGCGTCTTTATCATAAGCTGGCCAGAAAAGAGGAGTTCCTATAGCAATTTGCTACAAAGGATCAAACACAAGTTCCTGCAGCCACTAATCAAGTTCCTTCAACAACTGAGCAAAGTAATGGAGGTAAGGTTCCTACGGCCACTGCAGTGAACATACTTGCCACTTCATAATTCTCCTCACGTCATTTCACAAAAAATATTTCCATGTCTTATGGAAATATTCTTTTCCAAAAATAAAATTTCCATCCATATCATCCCATTTCATTTTCTTGTCTGTCATTTCATTTCATTTCGCCTTTCTTCTCGTACAACTGCAAGTATGTACATATTGTATTTTATTTTAATTATGCATTTATGATTTCATTATGATTATTGCCTTTCCTAAATCAGCGTACACTTCCCTACATCCTTTCTGCCTATGTGGACACGTGCCAAAGTAAGTTGGGGGGTGTTTTATGGTTCGATTTCCAAAATTAGTAATTACTCATCCTTTTCAGTACCTTGATTTGATTGCTTGCCATCATTTCTTTAACAAGATATTCTTTGGCATAAGAAAGTAATAAACTCTACCGCCAAACTCTACTGCCAAATTTGGAGATATGTAAGGAAGTTTCAGTTTTCAGTCTCAAAGAATATTTTGGTTCTCTGTTTCTCAGCTGCAGAGTTTGCTACATTAACAGAGTAAGAAATGGGTGGAGATCCAATCCGCCATGAACCGACAGTCCATGATGCGTTGCTATAGGATTCTCTTTGTGAGCATTATTTTAGGCAGCATGGTTGGATTGTTTACTTTCTGAAAATCAAGGATTATAATGAAGAAATTACCGTGGAGTTTATGCATTCATTCAACAAAGGAGAAGCTATTGTTAAAGGATTAAGGGTCATTGCTACGAAGCAGCAGATAGCTAAAGTTACAGGGTTGCTGTAGGAAGAAGAATTGTTTCCAGAATCAAAAGATGCCAGAAGTGCCAAAGCAGAGTTTACACTTCCCATGGATGGACCTCTAATAGTGGACAAGCAAGGAACCAAGAGGGTTTCCCTATCAGCAGAGTGGCCCCAGGTGGCTTTATATGTAATGAAATACATTACTTGTGAAGGGAGGTATTCAAATTTACATTCACCCCATTTCAAATTGCTTAGTCATTTACGGCATGGACGGAGAGTGAATGTCCCTAATTTTCTATACCACCTCATTTCTATAAGTGCCAAAGAAACACAGAAGAATAGAAATTGTTATGTCAGCCATCATGGTTTGATTAAATTGCTTGTAGAACGTTCTCTTAGAGATGTTTCAAAGATGGAATGGGGGGTATTTGAAGACATATTGTAGTTTAGGGTTGAAGATGCTCCTGTTGCAGATGATCCAGTAGTTGAAAAAGAAAATATTGAAGAACCCTCTTCTCCTATAGTTTCTGCTGAGAATGAATTGCTCACCATTGAAGGAGTTGTGGCTATTGTGGAGGAAGAGATGGTTGAGACAAATGTGGAGCAGCCCTCCACTTCTCTTTAAAGAGAATCACCATCTTCTAAAAGAAAAGGGAAGGAATTAGAAATAATTGATGCAAATGAAGAACCTATGGTTCAGCCGCAGACAACTCAAGTTTCTCCTGCAGCCAAGAGATGTAGGTCTAAAAGAAATACTCCTACAATAAATCCATAGGTAGAATCCATTCCTGCAACCACTCCAAAGGTTTATGTGAGAAGGACTCGGAGTAAAACCCAGAAGGTCCGTCCAACAGGTGATTTGGCAGAGGTTATTTCAATGGAAACATCAGAAGAAAGGATCCCTATAGATGTTGAAACTCAAAAGGAAGATGTTGTTGATAGACTCTCAAATCTTGCATATGTGGTAGAGCAGCTTGAGGAACCTATTGAAGAGATTCCACGGCCTAAGGTAACACCTATTAGACCTCCATCATCCCTAAGCAGTTTATCTATTGCGTTAACATTTTATAGACAATGGGAAATAGAGAGGGCTAGATTGCAAGGGGTTATTGACAAATAACAAAGAGAAATTGAAAAAAGGGATAACAAAATTGAAGAATTAGAGGCTAAAGTTGATACAATCACTAGTATGGTCCCTGAATTGATGCAATGTAGGGCACCACCAAGGGTTTATGCTTTGCATTTAAGGGAGCAACATTTAAATTTCAAATTGAACCGCATTGTCGGGGACCTTAGCCCCTCTTTAGAAACCCCTGAGGAATTCGATGATGTTTACCTGACTTCTCCAACAGTTGTGAAAAAATTGTTATGTGAATTTTATTTACATAACTATGTTGTAGCTTCAGATAGTGAGTGGAATCCTTTGTTATATATTGGTGATACCCATATAAAATCTTTAATGTCATGGATTCAAAATGAGATCAACATGGGGGCATAAGCCAAAGTATACAAGAATTTTGAATTTGATTGTCCATTGCCATTGAGGAAGGAAGCAAAAGAGCCAAGAGTTCTTTATTATGAATGGCAAAAGTTACTAGTAAGACAAGATGTTTGGAATATAGTGCTACCAATGAGGGAAGAAATATACCAAGCGTATGAGCATTTAGTTCAAACTGAAAGTGCAGCTGCAATTGATGGTTTAACTCGGCGCTGGAATAACTTGCTAGAAGAATTGAAGCAGGGAGAACCTCATTCACTACCAAATTTCCAGGCAGCTATGCAAAGAGCCCCTAAATATATACAGTTGGGCAGAGAGAAAACTAATAACTGGGTACCTTTGATCTTTCAACCTCCTATTCTTATGTGGCCACTATTGGGATGTAAAACTACAAATAAGCCCTATGAAGCAATGACAAAAGAAGCCAGATGGTCCAGGTTGGAAAAGATGAAAGGATTTTACTGGAATTTAGCTTCACAAGGAATAGGTCAAGGAACCATTGGTGACCTAAACGTTAGTGCAAGAATCATAAATTTTCCTCTTGCTGGAGGATCAACAAGATCTTAAAGTTGGGGGGCATGATGAGTTGAGACATTGGCATATTTTTATCCTTAGAACTCTTGAGCTTTTGTCATATTTTGATTTACATAGTATTAATGATGTATCGAAAGTTTACTATATGTATTTTATATGTTAGACTAAACCTATTAAAACATATTTTGTCTTTGCCAGTTTATTCCTGCAGCCATGTGATTCATTCATGTTGCCATGCGGATTGTTTAGGGTAATATCATGTGTGAAATTAATAGATGTCCTGATTAAATAAAATACGTATGTATGTTCTTGTATGTTATTTCTTTTGAAGTGCAGGGAATAAATGATGTTGTGGTGGAAGCTCACCTATCACGCCAGTTGCAGGAAGAGATATTCTAGAAGATGACTAAAAGATCGAACAACAGAAATGTTGAAAAGCGTAAGGAACGACATAGGAGAAGCAATCACGCAATACTACTGATGTCTAACTCAAGTGGATATTGGTGTTGTAAATACCGCCATAGTATGTTATGGTTGTGGTTTGGTTTAGATCCGCATTTTCTGTAGCTTAACTCCAGCTATCTCCTTTCTCGATTAGTTATCCACCTCTTCTCTTCGGTGTGATCTGTGTTGTCTAAAGTAGATGATTTCTTTTAAAATAAGCTCTTCATCTCTTCTCAGAGGTTAGATAGAAATAGGGAGAAAGCAGAGCGAAGGATTTTCACAAGTGTTTTTGAGTTTCTTTTCATGTTGAATCATGTAATGACTTCCAAAGAATGATGAATAAGAAATATGTTATTCTGAGCACTTAGAGTTGTTTTTGGGAAGCCTGGAATCACTCACCCAAGGGGGCCCACTTGGTGAGTGTTCCTGTGCATTTATTAAGATTAGTTTTTTTTCCTTAGCTGCAGTAGGCATTCTTGCATTGACTGTTCCTGCAGCCACTGGAAATAGATCCACTAACTATTCCTGCAGCCAAACCAAAACAGAGTAATTTCTGTTTATCAACATTGAACTTGACCACTATTGCTTGAATGAATTTATGTTAATGCAAAAGTTTTCCTGTAGCCTTTCAATAGTTTCAATTCTTGCTTATCTTTTTTGCATAATGTTATTTGTTGCAGTAATGCAAAATAGTTGTTGCAAGAACTTAGTGCATATATAGTGCAAACCCATTTCAAGTATTATGTCCCTGGGTTGACAATCAAATGAACACTAGCTATAGAAATAGTGGCTTTACCAAGTGAATATCCAAACTTCGGGTTGAGACTTCAACTAGAGTTATTATTCTTATTGTTGGGTCGAACAACTTGCCTTGTGTAGTTTGGTTAATTATTAATTATTTTATTAAATTAATTTTTATAGTTTAATAATGTTAAATTAAAATAAAAGATTAACATAGTTTATAATAATTAATTAAATGAATAGTTGGTATAATATTTAATAATAAGTATTGATAAATTAATATTAATATCATCGTTTGGTAAGGAAAGACTTTATAATTAATTAGAATATTTATTTATATAGATTGTCTTTGATTTATTAGTGTGGCTTTAATTTAATATAGCCTTGGTTTATTTATTATTGGGCTTTTATATTTATTTGTGCTCGTGATTTTATGAGTTGTTTATATTGTTACTATTTTTCTCTTTTTACTCTCTTCGGTTGCTTGGTAGATTCTTTCTACCTACCCTATTATTCTATTGGTTATATTTTTTGGTAAGTAAATAATATTTTATTATTCTTACCTTGGTTTTTGGGATGGTTGGTAAGAAATATATTATTTGGTAATATTTTGATTGTCTGGGATTTTCTATAGTTTTAGTTTTGATTTTATATTTATTTGGCTTCCTGAGGATGTTGTTGGGTTGGCATTTTCTGGGATTTTCACTTGCAAGGTTGGCTTTTCGAATACATTTTTGCTAAAGTTAGATTTTGGATCTTGAAGGAATTTGGATTGCTTGGCTTGTGGATTTTCTTCATCAAATTCTTGTTTATGTGTATTACCAGGTTGGAGGGTTTTACTTCAACATTTTTCAATTTGGAAAGATTGTCTTCTCCGTGTATTCTTGGGAATTTGGGGAAAATAATTTATTAGTATAGTTTTGTATAGTTGTCTTATAAAATATTTTCTTACATAAAATTTAACCTATGATTTAACTTTAGGAAATTGGAAAAATAATTTGGGGATATGGCTGTTGTCGTGAATATACGGCTCTGTATTTTTTGTCTGTGATGGAGTCTTGCTCTTTTCTCTCAATTATTGATTGAAATGTGTTTAGTTGTGGTTTTGATGGAGTATTGTCTTGTTTTAGGTTCTTTATCGACTGTAAGAGGCTTTTGGTAACTCCATTATTGTGAAGTTTGGATATTTGTTGTGTAGTTTTGGAATGGAGAATTCTTCTTGATTATTCTATGTTATTTTGATTTGTTTACGTCTTTCTTTTGGTATTGGTTGGGCATCACTTTTCAGTCTGATTTCAGGACTTAGATCTTTTTCCATGATTTTTAATTTGAAGTTGTAACTTAGCCTTTTTCGACAGTTTTTCCTTTTTTGTGTCATATGCGCTAAAATAGTAATCATATGCGCTACTTAATTTGTCATATGCGCTACTTAAATTGTCATATGCGATAAATTGTTTTCCATATGCGTTAAATTGTAGATCATATGTGCTGAAACAGATGTTGAATGCACTATAACAGTTATTGTATGCGTTGAAGGATCAATCATATGTGTTGATTCTTCTTATCATATGCGATATTTTGTGTTGTCTATATTATTTTGCCTTTTGGAGTTTGTAGTTTGATCTTTTGGATTCTCAGTTTGTTTAGGAGGTCTGCCCAGAGGCTGTGTCATGTTTCTGAGTGCTCTTGGTTGTCTGGAGTAGAGATTTAATATAATATTTGATTATTTGTTTGGTTGCAAGATGTATAATACCTTGTTGCGATGATGGTTCTTTGCTTTATGAGATTTATGTAACCATGTTGGATTGTGTTATTGGCTCAATGCATATTTATGATGTTCTATCTTGGTTAGTCGGTTTTTGGTTTATGAGCTTTATTGTTTGAGTAGGGGGAGTGGGCTTCCATGAGTCTGTTGAGGTCACGAGGAATAGACTACTAGGATTCTTGAGTAAGAGAGTTGAGGCCTAGACTGATTGGATAGCTCATTGAAAATTTTCCATTGTAATTGATAAGTGATAACATAATAATTAATCTTAGGTAGAGTAACTCATCTAAACAAGATAATAAATGTGTTGAGTGGTGCCTATCTCATGGATCAGATACCAGAGTGAGGTAGAGGATCTGGTAACCGGGTAAACCAAACTCCTTGATTTCCTCAAAGGCTGAGATAGTTTTTCATGTGTATCCTATGTGGTAGCATGTGATGACATTCTTTCCCTACATGTTGATTCTAGTTCCTTTTATCTTATTGTTAAATTGCCTTTGGATTTCTCTTGGTTGTTTGGTATGTTTCTCCTTGGTTGTGTTAGATTTGTTTCCTCTTTGGTTGATAGGTGTCAGCTTAGATCTAGAGTGTATGTGGGATCTTGTGTCATCTCCTAGCATAGGGGTGGTTCCTTTGGTTCCACATGGTCGGGTGGTTGGTGCCTTTCTTCCATTGGGATGTTCTTTTGCGGATGCTTGTGTGGATGTGGATCTCTTATCTCTTTAGTTTGTGGATGGATATTTGTAGCAGCTTATTGATCATGATTCATTTGACATGTATATGTAATTGTAAATGAGAGCTTTTATCATTGTAGTAAAAATATTGTAATCATGTATCTAGTAGATGTTATTAGGAAATGATGTGTTATATGTATCTTGAGAATGATTCATTAATTGGAAATATTGACATTGAAATATGGATGTGTCCCTTGTATTTAGATGATGTAATTGGTTCATATTGTTATGGTTAAATGAAGGAGTAATTGGCATTGATATGTGTATGTGATGCTTAAGGAAATGATTGTTTGGGTTTAGGAACATTTGGTATTGGTGATTTAAAATGAACTTAATGGGAAGGTTAGAATAATCATAGATCTTTCTAGGATAAAGTAATGAATTCATGTATGGTTGTGTGAAAGGAATTAATGATAGTAAGTTAGTTTTCTTTTGGATTATGGAAGTAAATGTGTTATCATATTTAGAATTGGATAAGTGGTTAGTTAAGTAATGGTGTTGAGATACCCTAGGGAAGGTAGATGATTATTGTGTTTAATATCCGCTTGTGTATTATGGTTTGTATGTTATGTCTATGATGTGTAATTGTTGTTGTGTTAAATGCATATGAGTAGTTGATTGTGTATGTTGCATTAGTGTATATGATGTTTAAAAAAATTGTTATCGCATTTTGCATTATTAGTTAGTGTATTTCTCTAGGGTATTTTGGTGGGCATTACATACCACAAAGAACACCAAGATTTCTATATGGGAAACCCAATGAGGGAACAACCACATTGAGATTCAACTCACATTATATGAAATAAATATTATAATGTTTGTTTTTCACTACCCAAGGAAGCACATTGCTTCTATAAGGACTTGCAGGATGAGGTTTACCACCTTAGGTTAAGATACAAAGGACTTGCTAAGGAGACACGCTATCTCCAAGAAAGATGCATGAATATTACAATGAATATATATATATATATATATATATATATATATATATATATATATATATATATATATATATATATATATATATATATATATATATATATATATATATATATATATATATATATAAACTGTTTTAGAAGAAGCAATTGACATATGTTTATGGTACAACCCTCTTTGTAGAACAATTACTTTTTCATATTTATTTTGCACACTTGATCATCAGAATATTCCACATGTCACATTAAAATAATCTATATCCACAAATAATCTATTCATCCTTATATGTACCCTCCACAATACTCCATACTGTCAATTAGATCAGCTCTAATAGGACTTACCAGATGAAATGTGTGACCTAATATAGGTCAGCTCCAGATACATATATTACAAACCAAAATAGGTTACAGATCAACCCAAGGCATCACTTAACCCTAAACACATCTTAACGCATCCTTCAAAGCAATTAGAATATGTTAGGATCAACTATATTTATGAAGGAACTCAACGTCCCAAATATCAACACCACTATCAAAATTGTTAATTGTTAGCCTTTACATCATCAAGGAGATACTAAAATCAACATGCAAACCAAGATGAAGGAATTGCAAGTCATGCACAACCTCTCTATTATCATCTCATAAAGAAATCAATCATCAAATGCAAGTGCACAAAAATAAACCCACCAAGTTGATCGAGGCAGGGCAAAGTAGACAAACCAAGACACTTCAACATATTGAAATTGTAATGTGAAGCACTAATTTGCCTAGAACTCATATCACTAAATTCTTATACCTTCTTGAACATACTCCCAAATCCACACAAGTATACCAATCATTGTAGAATTATGCAGATCATTTTCATGGGTGACTAAGACACATTACACTTAAATTTTAATCTAGAGAACAAACCCTTATAACCTTTGCTATAGAAATGTGTATGAATTGAAATCCAAGAATTAAACACCTCATACTTTACCAATCATAACTCCAGAACCACATAACAAGATCATACAATGCAGACCATAATACCAACTCCTAGACAAATAAAGGTGCACTCCTTATGTCTTAGACAATTTCCTTAATCAAGCAGGA
Source organism: Cryptomeria japonica (assembly GCF_030272615.1). Classification (NCBI taxonomy): domain Eukaryota; kingdom Viridiplantae; phylum Streptophyta; class Pinopsida; order Cupressales; family Cupressaceae; genus Cryptomeria; species Cryptomeria japonica. Next base: position 273,059,106 of record NC_081405.1, read on the forward strand.
ATGAATCTAGCTTATGTATTAATCCACTGACTCCTTGAGCATGTAGCCATAAAAAATGCAATTACATCTCATAACCAAAGCATAAAGCATATGTAACAATGCATTACCATATACTTACTAATCATTTGGAGTGCATTTGGAATGATATTCTATCATGGATGCATCTAATGAACTTCTACACTATATTCAGTCATGTTAAACATGTCAAAGTCTAAGTCAAACCATCTCTCTCAAATGTCTCAATCACACAAGCTTCTTTAAATTCACCAATGACCTCAAGTTGACACTAATGACAACACATATTGAGCTGAAATCAATGACAACACGATGTTGTACATGTTACCAACATTTTTAATTAGATTTTAGACATATAAGATTTAAACCATGGTTAATGCATCACAATATCATTATATTTTGATCAACAATTAACAAACCTAAGGCTTGTTCTTCTTATTATTTTGAACAATCCTTGATCTTCTTTTTTTATTACAACAATTATTGTATTACATTTAAATGGCACGGCAATGTCAATCATTAAAACTATAATGAACTCTCACAATCATACCAACATCGATGTCAAATAAGACCAATACAATGTGACTGGAATTATCAACCAATGAAGCTCAAATGTGAACTTTATATGAGATCACCCTCCGAAATCACTAAGGTTTTTGTCATATGATTCCTACACTTGAACACAAGTGTTACAAATAAATTATGAAAGGAATTTTTTGAATTTAGTAAACATTCACTCTTTTATATCACTTAAAAAACTAAATAGATTAACAACCCAAAATAACTATTAAATCAATTTTGAATAATGATTATGGGTGATAAAGTCCTACTTTGAAAGTTGTGGGAAACACATGTCCAAAAATTATAAGGAAAACAAAGATAAATATATTGGGCGTTGAAAGATCAATGGTCAAGTAATAAGTATCCTAGTAAGGACATACTCAAAAAGTCTAAAAAACACAACAAGGTGAGAGGGAGGTGATGATATAACAAAGAAGTATGAAACTAAATAAAGAGAAGGGTAAAGCATACTTTAAAAAGGGAACACGTGGAAGAGACATGGGATCGTACACAATATGTATAGGCCTAAACTAATTGGAAAAATGGGACATGATATAGCACTATGAACAACATGTGCTCTAAGATATGTTTGCTAGGATTCTGGATGAAAAAAGTTGAATGAATCTCTAATCACATGTCCAAATAGAAATAACATGAAAATACATGATTAAATAGAGTTCATGTCTAAAATAATGGTTAAGAAATACAACAATACATGGTCTATGAGCTTCAACCACCAAATTAAATAAAAAATAGTCATTTACCATGATGACGATACAAGTAAAGTTAAAATTTCCTTATAAATAATTAAAAACGCTTGCTTGTGTAGGAAAATCCCCCTTTATAGAACTATGACTTTAAAATGCTCCATTAATGATGATCATGTTATCCCAAGAGGTAGGTGAGAAGAATAAGACTAAAGCTATAAAACTTATAGTTTGAGGTTTGGGGATACAACATGATGCATGTGATAGGTCGAGAGATGGGGAAAGGCATGTTTGTAGGAAATATTCTAAAAATTTGTTAAGGGAAAGGGAAGGAGCGTGATTCACTAGAAATGTATATTTAGATGGAATACTTTGAAAGCCTTATAAAATGCTTGTACACATAGACTTGGGAGAACAACCCTCTATAATTAGAGAAATTAAAACCAGTGGGATTGAGATCAATAAAACTTAGATCGTAATAAAGAAAGGAAGTGAGATTCAAGTTTTCCATATGAGTTTATTGAATTGGGGACATTTCTATCTATATCCATAGGCATTTTAAGTGTTAATATACATTTAGTTAGTTGGCCTTGTCTATGGACATTTGTGCATTCACATGTTACATTGGAATGAGATGGTGGACGATTAGAGTACATATTGTATACACCTAAGAATGGCTATGATTAATTAAATAAATATTTAATATTTATTTAATTATTATTATGTCGTTAAATAAATAAATTGAAAAGTTTATTAATTCAATTCATGGGTCTTATTTTTCTATGTCAATTTATTAATTAAATATATTTATTTAATTAATTATTTCCATAATCTTTCTAAAGTCCTCTTTGATTAAATAATTTTTAATTATTTAATTAAATCTTTTCCACGTCGTCTCATTTACCAACTCATTTCTATGTGGCTAAATAAATTAATTGTTCATATTATTTAAATTAGTTACATTTAATCTCCAACTTCTAGTCCTGGTAGAGGGGAGGAAGAAATCCAACTGTCCTCTTACTCCCTATATTCTCTCCACTATTCCTACATCTTTGGAGGAGGTTTTGTCTACCTCACCCTAGTCATCATCCATTTGTCCTGCATTTCCTAGATCATCTCCAACCATCCTACATTCTTGAGGTTTTTCCAATTGTGGTCAAGGTGACCATGCTGCCACTTAGACTCTTCTTCCACCGTTCCCCCCATCTTGCATGTGTAGGAGGAACATCTTCCTCCTTTTTCTCTCAGATTATAATCATTCATAGTCATTAATCTGTCAAGATTCACTCTCAACCATTGATCCTTACCATGTAGGATTTTGCTCATGCAAAGCCTATAAAAGATGCATTTTTATAGCAATTTGAAACTAGTCGTTATCTTGCAATAAGGTTATCTTAGAGAAATAAAATCATTTAGCAAATAGCAATGTGCCTTTGGCTCAGCATAGGTTTTCATATAGTTGCATATTACTTTTCATAATCAAATAGCTTGCATTTAGCATTCAAATACCACAATCTATTCATCTATTGTCATCTTGAGAACCAGAAATAGTGCAATCTGAGAGCAACACATCAACAAGAAAGATCAAAGGTGATAGGACAGAGTGAGACAACAATTGGAGGTTTACTAGTTTTAGTTTACTTCTTTAATTTTGTTTCATTGGTAATCTTGGATGTTTTATAAGATTTTAGAGTTTGTGGTAGCTTAACATAGTCTTGCAGGTTTTTCATTCATTTTTCCATGTTACACATATATATATTTAGTTGTTAGAACTTGTATCATGTTGTTATCATAATATCATTGATAACTTGATTGCATGGTCCAACATGACATTTTGATTGTGATGACTTGATGGTTTATCCTTGACTTGGAGATCTTGGTTCTACTTTATTCTTTAGATCTGTTTGATATAATAGTTGAGTGCATGTTGGCCATGTGTGATATTCACTAAGGATATGGTCATCATAATGTCATAGATATATTTGTATCACAATTTAGTGTTATCTTTGGTAGCAGTGTGTATTTTTCACTTAGTGATGAATGATATTTTATATTGTTTATGGGTGTCATGGATTGTTTTTTGAATCATGATTCTTGTATGCATTTAGAGTACTTTAAAATGTTAAGGTTCATTGGTAGGAGATGGTTATCTTCATTTGATTCTAGATGTTGAAATCTTGGTTTCACTATGGACGAATATTGAATTTTTGGGTGAGGTGTTGGTTTATGACTTATTGATTTTGGTAGGAATTCCTTGATTGACATAATTGTTTAGTGTTGTTCCATGGAGGACTCTTGATTGCACATTAAATTTTTAGCATGATAATTGTGCTCAAAGGAGTATGATACAGTTATAAGAGAACAAGATCTCCTAGAATGAGATGTTAGATAATGATGACATAGTGTGTTCTTGTTTCTATACTTGAAGTTTTGACAATTATCTAGTTAGTTATCTTGGTATTGTAGACACCTAAAATTGTCCTTTAATTAAATAAATATTTATTATTTATTTAATTATTTTTATCCTAATGTCTTCTATTAATTAAATAAATATTTTAATTTTTTATTTTATCTAGCCTATCCTCTATTAATTAAATAAATATTTCATTTACTTTTTTTTCTTATCCATATAACAACACATCTTTGTAAATTACTCCTCAGTCTTAGCCCTTCATTTCAATTTAACCTCTTAATCATATTCACCCTTATCTTTTACCCTTCCACCTCTTAATTTCCTCACTCCATCTTTACCTACCCTCTAATCCTATGGATTCTCTTTCAACTATGTGATAATGGTCATTCATTATTTAATATCTTAATCTAAACCCTTGATTCTCTTTGAGATTTCTATAAAAGATATTTCTTCCTTCTATTTTATCATCCACAATCAAGAAATCATACCTAAATAGTTATAGCATACATCATCATAAACCACATCCATTCCTCTTTGAGCTCTTGTGCAAGCGCAACACAAATCTGAGAGCAACCATCATTAAAAGTATTGAGGCTAAAGTTGAACTCCAAAGAAATATCCTGAAACTTGTTAGTCCATCATAAAATATAAAAAGGAAAGCTAAAGGAAACTTAACTTAAACCAATGAAGTAATATGAAATAAACATGATTATACCTTCCATGATTTACACCTCATTGTGTCCTAACACCATTGTTCCTAGTTGCAAATAATTTGATCTCAGACAAGTACTGGTAGCTTCCAAGATGGCATATGAAGAATGGATTGATAGTTAATTGATACTACGATATGCATATGCAAATGATTTAAGCTAATATGATATTAAGCTATGATAAGAATTCTAAAATTGCTAATTGCTTCAAACTTAAACTCACGGATGCAAGATGAAAACTCCTAGAATGACTATATGATTGGCTATTAGTTTCAAAATGGCTTAGGAGACCTCTTTTTATAAATTTTTTAGTGCATGAGCTTAGGTGGAAGAGATCAACAGTCATGATTTAATCTTGCAAATTGGATGGCTATGAGCAAGAGGTTCAAGGTTGAGAGAAAGGGGAAAGGAGAAGACAAGTGTCACTCATCTCACCCTGACCGAGTTGAAGACTTGAGAGGATATAGGATAGTTGGAGAAGATGTAGGAATGAGAGGACAAGTGGACTCAAGTCCTCCTAAGATATAGGGATGTTGGAGAGAATATAGAAGAAATTTAGGAAATATGTGTACGTACACAATATTTTATTTATTTTGGAAGTTGGAGATAAGTGGCTAATAAATGATCTTATTTTATTTAATTTTGTTGAATTAATTTAGCCACATGATGGATGAGTTAGCAAAGAAGAAGTGGTGTGGAGAATGAAAGGTGAGTTGGAAAAGGGATTAAAAGGGAAAGTATTATTTGCATAGCTTGCAACTTTCACCTAAATCATATGGAAAGCCTACAAATGTTCAACCACGGATCTCAGAGAAATCAATTGTAATGTTTAATGGAGCATTTGTTAGAGATGGAACACTTGCAGAAGAAACAAAAGACAAAGACATTCTTAGTTGGTTGTACAGAGATGAAAATGAAACTATAGCAACAACTGCAAAAGTTAATATTCCCATAGAACAATAAGGTAATGGTGATAAGATCATGCAAAAACTAGAATATGAAGGAAAAGGACCAATTGGTAAGCGACAAGAAGGTATTTCAAAACCTATTTGTCCTCACGCACAATCTAAAGAAGATAAATCAGGACTTGAATATCCTAAATCAAAGAAAAAATAGCATAATTATCAACATCCAAGGTGGAGAAAGAAAGTAGTCCCTAAAGAAGAACCATGACAAGAAAGTCTACACCAAGCAATATAAATAGTAGCTAACAAACAGAAACAAAAAGAATAATCTTGCAAACAAGTTCAAGGAATACAAACAAGCATGCAACCTGATCAAGATATTCCAGAAATAGTGAAAGAACAGATGGCCAAAATCATAGAACTCTTCTCAAAATATAACATTCATGTTAGATATAGTGGTGTGATTCTAGACAATAGTTCATAAACACATTCAAACAAATATGAATGGGTTCCAGATCTATCATCTGACGTATCAAGTGAATAAAAGGATGAAGAACAAGTAGCTATTACAAATAAAGACTCATCTTTCACAAAACAAAGAATAGAGTTGGAAAGAAGACAAGAAGAGATAATAATTTAGAGGAAAGAGGCATATGAAAGACAACAAAAGAAAGAGGATAAAAAAGATCAAGAAGTAAAACCACAAGAAACACAAGCCATTATTGATCAATCATCAGAAGATCAATAAAATACTAGATTTATATCAAATGTTGAACCAACAATATTAAGGTATGGAAGAACCATGGAAGAATTAATAGATAGTCAAGAAGGATTGACTATTAGTCCTGTAGTCACATAAATCTGTCCACTTAATTAAATGAATACTTAGTATTTATTTGATTATTTAACCATCAATTAATAATTAATTAAATTAATATTTAATTAATTCATCTTAACCCTCTTCTCCTATTAATTAAATAAATTATTCAATTTATTTGATTTAATTCACTTAACCAAATTCAGACCATTAATTAAATAAATAAATCATATTTATTTAATTAAATCTTCTCTCACATTTAAATAAATTAATATTTATTTAAAACCCCCAAAATCCCACCTCTCACATTTAAATAAATAAATCATTTATTTAAAATCACCTTTATCCTCCACCCACTTGCATTTTCCTACAAATACAAGTTGCACAATTATTTTAAATAAATAATTTATTTAAATCACCTTTATCCTCCACCCACTTGTATTTTCCTACAAAAGCAAGTTGCACAACTATTTTAAATAAATTATTTATTTAAAATCCTATTTATCCTCACCCACTTGAAACCTTTAATGGTTTCCCTTAAAGTATTCAAACTTGATGGCTTTAAAGTCTTCAAACTTGATGGCTTCCTTCTATAATCTTCTTAAGACTTTAATGGTTTTCCTTAAAGTCTTCAAGCCTTTAATGGTTTCCCTCAAAGTCTTCAAGCATTTTAATGCTTTATCTTCATTTTTCTCATTTAAATAAATTAATATTTATTTGAATATTTATCCAAATACAACTTGCACACATTTATTGAAATAAATGAATTTTTATTTTAATAAAATTCTATTTTCCCTCACCCACCAAATCCACTTGCAAAATCTAATCCCCTTCTAGATTCTTCTAACCCCTTCCTAATTAGCTTAATCCATCCCCTAATTATTGTCACATTCCTAAGCAAAATGGAGTCACTTCTCAAAGCCTAAAAGTCTTGGATAACCTTTGAAAGCTTCCAACCTTCAACCACTAAATGGCTCAAAGTCTTTGATAACCATTGAAGGCTTTCAACCTTCAACCACTTAATCCCCAAAGTCTCCAATAACCATTAATGGTTACCTCAAACCCTCCCACATGGTTAAAACATTTGTTTTGACTCAACCTCTACCCAACCCAAGGGTCTCATCAAGCCTTTAATGCTTTGACCATGATTATCTCTTAATCATTTGCACAAAGGTTTATCCTTGCATTAACTCCTAATCCAGTGGGTAATCCTAATTTAGACTTGACCCTTACCTTCTAGATAACCATGAGGTCTTCTCAGGCCTTTAATGCCTCCAACCTCTTCTCTCAACCCAATCCTATGTTGACACTTGTCACCATTTTATTGGTGCCAATTGTGCACATGGATCCCCAACTTTCAATCCTAACCCTTGTTAAGATTTCTCAATCTTAACCCTTCATTTCCCCATTTCTTCTATAAATAGAACCCTTCTCCTCAAGCAAAAGGAAGCATTTTTAGAGTATTGTTGTTATACTGGCATTAGCATAGAGCTTTTTCATAGCATCACTATCTACTCTTGCATAGTATTTGCTTATCATATTCAACCATCTTGAATCTCCATATGGCATCCATGGCTAGTGCTAAAAGCTGAGAGCTACACTCATTTGGGACTTGGAGAGGAGAGAAACAAGGGAGAAGCATCAAAAAGCATCATGGAAGCATCTTAGGGAGGCTCTTCTCCTTTCTTTTATTTTGTTAAACTTCTTTCATGCTTTTTGAAATCTCTCTTGATATGTTTGGAATGGTTTTTAGTTCTTTGTTTTTTTTTTATGGTTGAAACTAACTTATTAACATTGAACTTTGTTGTTGCCTTGTCCCCATTTCCATGACATCAAGTCCAGAAGAAGTTGAAGAATCCTCTATGTCATGTTCACAAGTATGCCAACTTCAAGATACAAATGATTTTATTGAAATTGATCAAGAGGGAAACTGTAGTATCAAAGATGTATGTGTTGATATAATCCATTATTTTGAGGGAAAAACATCAGATGATGAGTCACTTGATTGTGAATCACAAAATACCAATCCCGATTTCATTAGAATTGATTGGAGAGCTCTTGGGAGAGACTATCTGTCGGCATTTTTGATGTTTATGTTGTGATTGTCATTGATGGACACACACTTGCATTGAGATCTCCTTTATATGTATGAGTTAGAGCTCAACCGGTATTTGTTCCAACCGGTATGTGGTATTATAGTCTTTAGACTATTGGTATTTTGCAGAATGTGTTTACCGGTCTGAAGCGGCATGTCAACCCCAAGCAGTTCATGGATCCCAAGCGGTACGAGGAATCAAAGTGGCATAACACATTTTTACCAGCCTTCATTTTTGACAAACCGGCAACCGGTATTTTGTATGAACCGGTAAAACTTTGTGATGAGTTACCAACCGGCATTTTGTGATGACTTACCATCCACCGATTGTTTGACGGTGCTGACACTTAAACGGTGTTTTTTGTGTCATGTTACTAGAATATGTCTAGATGCATTGAACCTAGGAAATTGTATTGTAATCCTATTGGACTGACATGAAATCAGATTCCTTTATAAGGACATCATGTCTAGGGTTTTAGTGTGTTGAAGTTATTGTTGATATAGTTGTTGTGGTCAATGTTGTTGCTAGGGTTTAAGGTGATTGATGAGATAGAGAGAGTCTGAATGTGTAGAAGACTGAAGTAATGCTGGAATGCATTAGGAACAAGCTATCAAGGATCTAACCAAGCAAGTTGTGCTATCTGATAGATCATATACTTGTTGATTACTCACATCTTTGACAAGTCTGTAGCCCTTAACCGTGTAGGCCCAAAAGCCTTTTGTAAATCCTCTAACAAGGTGGTTCACATCTGTGGATCTAAAATCCTCTAGCAAGGTAGTCTTTAATCGGACTTATCTCCTAACAGAGATTGAGATTCCTAATAGGATTTGTACTGGTAAAGAACATTGTAAGACCTTAACCGGTCTGGTTCCTATTTTGCAGATAGTTACTTGTGAGTTCCATCTCACCGTGGTTTTTCCCATTTGGGTTTCCATGTCAAAATCCTTTGTGTTATGGTGTTTGTGCTTCTGTGGGTAAATGCATTATTTGCTATTTGGTTTGCATGTGTACTAACTGGCTTGTCTGCTAAACTGTTTTACCGGTTTACTGTTAGTCTTGCAAAGTGTTTAAGTGCGAAGATTTTTGGCATACTAATTCACCCCCCCCTCTTAGTATTCATCACTATCCTCAAGAGAGTTCTATCTATGACATTACCTACTCTGCGCCAAACTACGACTATTAGGTCATTAACCTTGAAACACCCAACAGTGGTGATGACTATGACTTACCCCTGCTTCATCCAGAACTGATTGATTAGGATAACTTAGAAAACCTTGAATTGGATGTCTTTTCCAATGATCATGATTTAGCTATATATCTTAATGTCGTAGAACCAATAACACCTAAGATATCTTCCACCGCGGAATCAAGTAACGCTTCTTGCAGTCAGGAGAGTGCCAAACTTTCCAGCCGCAAAATTGAAATAAAACCAGGAAAAAGACCTAGTGTTGAAAACCATTTCATGGCAACACTAGATCAATCAAGAGGAAAAATAAGGACGTGTCTGACGGTGAAAACCTCCTTGAGGCACCAAAATATGGAGAGTTTGACACCCTTCTTGCATATTTTTAGGAGAGATATGCTATTTTAATAGAGCCAACATAAGCAATAAATATTGGTACATCCAAGGACACTAAATTCCTTCATCCTACTGCATCATTATCAGATGAAGAGAGGAAATAATACATAGAATTCTTCAAACAAAGACAAATAAATTTTGCTTGGTCCTATGCAGACATGTCAAGACTTGATCCAAATCTTATCAAGCATCATCAATGTGGATCCAAAAGCAAAACCAGTTAAACAAAAGCTAAGGAAGATGCATCCACACATCGCTCTCCTTGTAAAAGAAGAGCTAAAGAAACTATTGGATGTGGGTTTCATAAGACCTATTTCCTATCCAGAATGGGTCTCAAGCATTGTGCAAGTGTCAAAGCCAGATAAAAACATAAGAGTCTACACTGATTTCAGAGATTTGATCAAGGCATGTCCTAACGATGATTTCCCATTGCTCATCATTGATATAATTGTAGACTTACCAACATAACATGAGATGTTTTCATTAATGGATGGATTCTCGGGGTACTCAAATAAAAATTACCCTTGAAGATCAAGAAAAGACAACATTCACCCGTGCATGGGGTACTTACTGTTGGAATGTTATGCCATTTGGGCTTAAGAATGCAAGAGCAACTTATCAGAGAGCCATGAGAACAATTTTCCATGATATGATGCATACATTTATGGAAGATTATGTAGATGACATACTTGCAAAATCTCATTAAGGAAAGAACATTTGAACATCTTGGGCAAGATCTTTGATAAGCTTGAACAATATCAGTTAAGATTGAATCCAAATAAATGTGCATTTGGAGTAACCTCTGGAAAAATTCTTGGGTACATTATATCAACTCGTGGAATTGAAGTAGATCCAGAAAAGGTCAAAACTATCATGGAAATGGAGTCACCCAGGAACACAAGTCAATTGTGTTCTCTACAAGGGAGATTGCAATCAATCAGAAGATTTGACTCTCAATTAGCAGATAGATGTCATCCATTCACTCATCTTTTACACAAGAATGTTCCATTCAAATAGGATTAGAAGTGTGAAGAAGCTTTTATGAAAATCAAAGAATATTTTATGAAACCTCCAGTACTTGTATCACCAATCAAAGGGAAATCATTGTTACTTTACATCTCAACAACAAATGTATCACTAGGAGCTCTCTTAGCACAACATGATGAAGGGAAAGAAAGAACAATGTATTGCATCAGTAGAACACTTGTAGGCTATGAATTGAACTATACATCAATTGTGAAGACATGCCTAGAAGTTGTATTTGCAACTCATAAATTGACATTATATGCTGACTCATTTTGTGAAACTGATAGCAAAAATAGATCCACTAAAGTATTTGTTGAGCAAGTCAACTTTGACAGGCAGACTGGCAAAATGGGTTATGGTACTAAGTGAGTTTAATATAGAATAGGTTGATCGAAAAGATATCAAAGGACGAGTCATTGCTTATCAATTGACTGAAGCACCCTTACAAGATGACACACTGTTGCACATCAAATTTCCTGATGCAGACATTTTGACAATAAGCGCAAAATTTTGGGAGTTGTACTTTGATGGCTCCTATACACAATATGAATCAAGTGTTGGAATCTTGTTCATCACACCTCAAGGACACACAATTCCAAAATCATATAGATTGTGGTTTCCATGCACAAACAATACTGTTGAATATGAAGCATTGGTTATTGGGCTCAAAATGGCTATTGAATGAAACATCAAGGAATTGCATTTTTATGGTGATTCATAGGTTATAATAAACCAAATAAATGATGAATATCAAACTAAGGATGACAAGATCATGCCTTACAAATAGTTGGTTGAAAAATTTAAAGAGAATTTTGAAGAAATAACATTTACTCAGATCCCAAGAAATGAGAACAAAGCAGCAAATGCAATGGCTATAATAGCATCTCTTTTGCAGAATCAAGAAAATCGACAACGTTACGAATTCTTGGTGGAAGATATCTTGAATACTACCATTGAGTCCCAAAATACCCACATGATTTTCTATATATTTGGAACCGATCAATCCTTATACAGCCAAACTTATCGACACCTAAAGAAGAATATCCTTCCTCCTGACCTATCCCACAATCAAAAGAGATGTTTTATCCGTCAGTCATCCCATTATACTATCATTGCTGATATCTTATATAGACTAGGTCTAGATAACACTCTACTAAGATGTCTTGAACAAGAAGAATATGAGAAAGTTCTTAATGAAGTCCATGCAAGTATTTGTGGCACGCACTCAAGTGGTTTAACATTAGCTAAGAAACTTATTCGTTTGGGTTACTATTGGCCTAACATGGAGAGAGATTCATTTACATATTCTAAGAGATGCAAACAATGCTAGATCCATGGGAATATCATCCATGCACCAGCACAAGAACTGCATCCTATGGCAGGTTCATGGCCATTCTCCCAATGGGGTCTTGATTAAGTAGGTAATATAAACCCTTCATCTTCTAATGGACATAAGTTCATTTTGACTGCTACGGAGTATTTCACTAAATGGATTGAAGCAGTGCCTAAGACAAAAGTGATAGGAAAGAAAATACCATCATTAATCCTAAAATATATAATTTGTAGCTATGGAGTCCCTATGACCCTTATCACTGATAATGGGAGACCATTTAAGAATCAAGATGTGAAGGAACTATGTGAGTGATTCAATATTCAACATGAGTTTTATTCCCCATATTGTCCATGGGGAAATGGTCAACCTGAGGCATCAAATAAAACAATCTTAAATATCCTAAAGAAAACAGTCAATGAAGCTGGTAAAGACTAGCATATTCAGCTAAATCCTTCTCTTTCGACATATCGAACCAGCATTCGCACACCAATGGGGGCAACCCCATATTTTTTAGTATATGGATCAGAAGCCATATTACCAGTAGAAGTAAAGATACATTCTCTACGAGTGTCCTTGAAAGGTCTTATACAAGAAGAAGAACAACGAGTCTCTAGACTTCAAGAACTTGAGCTGATTCAAGAACGTCGCCAAAATGCTACAGGTCATTAACTCTCATGGTCATAATTTTGCAACTACCTTGGTCAACACATAATGTTGACCTATGAAATAGTGATAGCAATAACATAGTGTGTTATGCACTTATCATGTTTCATGTCGCAGTTTCACAGCTACCTTTGGTCAATGTAGAGAGTTGGTTGTTAAGTAGTGATAGCAATAACATGATGTGTTATGCTATCCCTGTAACAATGTGTGACTAACACAACGTGCTATACATTACTACAGCTACACTTTTTTTGAGTCAGACCAGTTTGCTCAAAACCTTACCAACTCAATTTCCTATCTTTTTTGTCCAATTGCAAGACCAAACAAACTTCCAATTGTATTCTGTGTATTCTCCTTGGGCTTTGACTAAATAAAAACTCACAATTGTTCAACTTGCACATGTACACATAAAAATATTCAACTTGCCAGCATGATACAACATCATATTCAACAGTTTGATTTTCCTTCAAGACACTCATCATTTCTGCATCTTTGTCCAATGAATGTTGACATAAATGACAATCTAATGTCAAAAACCACCTCCAACTGGAGTTTGTACCTAAGAAGAAAAGGACCAAAGGATTTGGATACATACCTTTGAGATTGTGTGGTCTCAATACAAAACCTCCTACTCAAACATCATTACAAATGGGTCCATCTAGTTCATCTATAATTGATACTCTTGATGATAGCGGATAATCTAAGGAATATTGTCCAACAAAATATTCTAATGAACGGGAATGAGATTCCTATACATCTAGTAATTGTGAGTTGGACAGAACTTTTGAAGAACTAGATTCACCTCCAAGAGATAATCTCGTTCCTCCTTGCGAAATTAAGCATGTAAGTGGCAAAGTATGGATTAAAACTTTTTGGCCTTCCACTTGTTCACCCTCAACTAATTTACTAGGACCAACAAGGGACACATTCCAAAATGATGAGGCTATTATGGATTTGGTGGACTTTGAGACAATATTCCTATCAAGGACCATAGAGTATGATTTTTCATTGAACTCAACTTGCAACTTATTTTGTAGAGGGTGTCAAGCCTTTCAGTCGCCAAAATATAAAAATAAATAAAAGGTCTTACAGTGAAAACCACGTTGTGATTTTTTTAGACCATGAAAATGTAAAAAGAAAGGATGCATTCAATGGTTAAAAACTCTATGAGGTGTCAGACGATGGAAAGCTTGACACTCTCCCCTTAACAACATATCATGATTGATGACCTATGCTAATAGAAGAGACAACAATGACCAACCTAGGGACTGAAGAAAATCCTCGTAACATCTACCTTTTAACATCATTAATAGAAAAGAGCATCCCAACTTTGTCAATTTTTTTACAGAATGTCAGATCAACTTTGCATGGCCATATGTTGATATGCCTGATCTAGATCCCGATCTTGTCATGCACCACCTAATGGTAGCGTCAGGCACAAAATTTGAGAAAAATGCACCCACAAGTAGTACTTTTCATTGAGTTCAAGCTCCGGGAGTTAGTTGATGTTGCTTTCAAATATCACACCCATAGCAAAACCAGATGGTCTCATCAAAATATGTATAGATTTAAGAGATATCAATAAAGCTTGTCCAAAGGATGACTTTCCATTACCCAACATAAATTTAATTGTGGATATTATGACTGGACATGCAATGTTATCACTCATGGATGGATTCTTCGGATACAACTAAATTAATATCACACTTTCAAGGATGAACACATGATAGCTTTTATGTGTCCTTCGGGAATATTTTATTGGAATGTCATTCCTTTTGGCCTTAAGAATATTGGAGCTACATATCAAAGGGCCATGGTTATCATTTTTTATGATTTGATGCACACTCTAATAGAGGACTATATTGATAACCTCTTGGGTAAATCTTTCACATAGAAAATACATTTGGATGTCCTTGACATGATCTTCACTTGGCTGGAAAAGTACAAGGTGTGATTGAACCCCAAGAAATATGTCTTTGGAGTAACCTCTAGGAAGTTCTTAGGATACAATGTGTCACAACGTGGCATTAAAGTTGATCCAACAAAGGTTAAATTTATCTTAGAAATGCCTCAATTAAAGAACACTGGTTATCTCGGGTCACTACAAGGAAAACTAAAATCAATCTGTAGATTCATCACACAACTTGCTGATAAGTGTCATCCTTTCACACATTTGTCATCATATTCAAATGGGATGACAAATTTCAACAAGCTTTTCAGATACTTAAGGACTATCTCATGTCTCCTCCTACTCTCATGCCACCAATTGAAAGCAAGCCCCTTCTTTTGTACATATCATCAACAACAACAACAACATTGGGGGAACTTATAGCACAATAAGATTATGAAGGAAAAGAGAGGGCCATTTACTACATCACTCACACACTAGTGGGATATAAACTCAATTATACTCCTATCAAGCATGCACATCTTGCCATAGTTTTTTCCTTGTAGAAATTGAAAAATTACATGCTCACTCAAAAAACAAAGCTCATGGCAAAAATTGATCCCCTAAAGTATTTTCTCAATAAGGCAGCCCTCATAGGTAGACTAGAAAAACAAGATGGCATTAGTATGTTTAAATGAAGGCCATCAAAGGATAAGTTATTACAGATCAGCTCATAGATGCACCTATGTTGATGATCTCCCATTGGTTTCAGAGTTTCTAGATGAATTTATCCAATCTATCAACCTTTCATGATTATGGTAGTTGTATTTTGATGAATCATTTACACAACATGGAGTAGGAGGAGGAATCCTTTTTGTCACACCACAAGGGTATTTCATTCTAAAATATTATATACTATCATTCCCTTATACAAACAATATAGCAGAATACAAGGCACTTACTACAAGACTAAAGATTGCAGTTCAGTGGAGGATCTAGGAACTTCAGGTTTTTGGTGATTCCCAGTTGGTCATTCGGCAAACAAATAACGATTACCAAGAAAAGGATGCAAAGTTGATGTCTTGTAAGAAAATTATTAATGATTTCAATAATACTTCGCAGAGATCACTCTCGAGCAAATTTTGTGAGATAATAATAGAGTTCTTGACACTATGGCCACCATTGCTTCGTTGGTTGATATGCCACAAAATGCAACCTATTGTGAGTTCTTGGTAGATAATCTCTTGGTCCCTGCATATGATATTTCTCTATTTGAACTTATATGTATTGTTGGTCCTAATTTCCCTTGGTACAATGACATTTTTACCTACCTTTGCAACAACACCCTTCCCCACGACCTTTCCAACAATAAATTTCATACTTTCATCTACCAAACATCCAGTTATGTAATAATTGCCAACACCCTTTACCATAGAGGTCTAGATGGTACTCCCCTAAGATGTCTATAGCATGACAAAGTCCAAACCACATTGCATGAGGTACATGAGGTTATATGTGGGGGTTTCTCTAGTGGTCCAACCCTAGCTAAGAAACAAATAAGGATGAGTTACTATTGGCCCACCATGGAGAAATATGCATATCAGTTTGTCAATAAATTCAAGTGGTGCTAGATACACAAAGACTTCATACATGCACCAACACAAGAGTTACAATTAATCACAACACCTTGGCCCTTTTGTCAGTGGGGACTCAATCTTGTGAGTAAGATTCACCCTCCATCTTCAAATGGACACAAGTTCATCATTACCACCACTATGTATTTCACAAAGTGGATTGAAGTTGTTCCCCTCACATGTAACCGCGATCTAGATCACTACATTCATCATTAATTACATTATACATCAGTATCGTGTCCCTATCTCCATCATCATGGATAATGGGCATCCTTTAAAAAATCAGGATGTTAGTGAACTCTATGAGATATTCCATATTCAACACCATTTTCCCACCCCATATTATCCCCAAGGCAACGGTCAAACCAAGGCATCTAATAAAACAATTATGAAAATCGTCAAGAAAATAGTTAATGACATTGGTCATGAATAGCATATACAACTTAATCCCACTTTGTGGGCCTACCGTACAAGTGTTTGTACTCCCACTAGTGCTACACTATATTCACTTGTCTACGATGCTAACGTCATCTTACCCATTGAGGTCGAGTTACCATCTTTATGGGTCTCCTTGTGTGATCTTATAAGTGATGAGGAATATCAAGTCTCCCAACTTTAGGATCTTGAATTATTGGATGAGCATCAACAAAATGATTTCAATAACCTTAAAGCATATTAACAACACATGTTTTATAGCTACAATCACAAGGTTAAACTTCACACATTTGAGCTAGGAAAGTTGGTTCTTAAAGAAAATCCTAGAAATCAACAAGATTGAGAGAAGAAGGGAAAATTTGAACCTAACTAGCTAGTCCCTTATATTTTTACTACAATCTATGGCTCTTGAGCATATTAGTTATCTACTCTCGAAAGTGAACCACTTGAAGATCCTATCAGTAGTATTCACCTTTGCAAGTTTTACACTTAGTCATTCAAATAATCTCTTAAATATCAAAAAAAATAAAAATAAAGAGAAATAAATATGTCCAACAATAAAAACCACTTCAGTGGTTCCATGGGCAAGTACCATGGTAAAAATTAAGCAATCGATGCCATGTGTAGGGATTTTCCTCCTCTCACTTCATAATAAACCTTTCATCCCCATCATAACTTCCTATTGTTCTACCAAGGTCTCGACCTTCTATAATAAACATTTTTGTCACCTTTGCTTCACCCATAATAATCATGTCTTATCCCTTACTGGAGGCATATCTATGAGTTAGTAAAGGAATTGGATCCTTGGCACCATATATTATGCGGAATTTCATTTTTTTACCTTCCTTCTTACAATCATAAATTGCAATAAAGTTTCACTTGCATCAATAATTCACAATAAGTTATCTACATTTTTCTCCATAATAAAACATTTGTTTCATGGATCAAGATTTCTAGGTAAACTTATGCAATGTTGTGCTTTAACCAAATGAAACCTTTTTGAACAAAAACAAGACTTAGCATGACTGACAATCCTATTTGCCTAAGTACTATCTATCCTTTATCGAGACTTTATCAAAATCTGACCATATCAAAATTGTGGCGAGAAACATCTATGGTAGGAGGATTTCATTGGTTATTGGTTTAGGTTTTTTTTTTTTCTTTTGATTTTATCTTTTTCAACATGCTTACTGTTCTACTCAAGGATTTTTATAGACTAGGATTTTTTTACTGTTCACCTGATTGCTACTTGTGGTTTGTTTTCTAGTATCACTATGACTTGTCCTAGGACATGACTATCTATGATCTTCGAGGACCAAATGTGTCTAACGTGAGTGAGGGTATTCCTTATTTGTGAGTGTCTTCTCTCCATGCAAATGGTATGTGTATTGTTTGGGTCTACCTCATATCCAAATAGTCACAATTGCTTCCCATGATAAGCTCAATGATGATATAAGCACTTTAAATTTGCACAAGAGCTCATCAATCCCTTATCTCTCATCAATCCATTGTCACTCTTTTCTTCTATGGCCATTCAATCATCTCCCTTCCCTTGTCTTGGTAGTCTCACATCAATTGAATAAGTTAACACACCAAAAATATTAGGGGCACACATTGCATTAGGCATCATCTTGCATCACCACATGTTAGGATTGCAGGTCATATTTAAGCATATCACAAATATCCACCATAAAACATCACATTTTGTATACACAAGGGTTATCTCATCACCATCCATGATATCATAATAATACATCATATAGCATCATACATCCACGTAACTGCATCACATAATATAAGGGCATCGTTGACACATCATAAATGCATACATATATCTCATCATAAGCAAATCATCAATGCATCCGTACATTACATCATAGGATCATTATAATAATAGAAAGAATCACCATAATATAAAGTACACCCATCATATAAAGTGTCATATAGATAAATAAACACATGAATATATTCACCCCAAAATCACATTATCTCATATATCTAATCAAAATGTGTCTTATACAATGATGCCATAAAATCATATACTAGCTACTAGGATCCCCAAAAATCACTTTGGGTGTCTATATTAGAAAATTATACATAGGGACCAAATAGAGCTATGATGTGTTCCCACCCTCTAAACCACTTGGTCTCATTGATCACTTAGCTCTCGATGGTCTCGCTCCTATGTGCCAGCTGGTGTAGTGGTTCCCCTTTAACTAAACCTACTGGTGATGGTGGTTATGGTGGCCTCATCACCCCTATGTTGTTTATTTGTGCCCTCCTAGGTCTCCCATAGGCACTCTCATGGAAATTGTTTGCTCTCGGCCTCATTAGTGCAAGTGACTCATATAGCTAGCACCAATAGAGAGTCTACCATCTCACACAAAAGATAAAATCCATATTATCCCATGCATATCCTTTTTTTGCAGCTTTAGCCTATTCAATGATAGCCCTTGCTTGTCCATGTCTCTGGATAGCTATATCCTTCTCATCGAATATGTCTTGAACCAATCACCTCAAGGCGATTATCTCACCCTGTAATGCTACAATCTATGCATCCTAAGATTAGACACGTCCTTCTAAGGTAGCAATTTGCCTTTCCCTCTTATCCTACCTAGCTTCTTGTCTTGCCTATCCTTGTCCCTCACCTTGAGCTTATATCTATGGCCAAGGACCTGGTTGTACCCTCACTTGTGCTCATCCACCTCTCCCTCTAGGAACCCTAGGAGGAACTTGTACCTATATCTATGTACCATCATCTCCTCCGCCTTGAGCTGATGTTGCATCACTACTATCTCCCCCTCCTCCTTGCCCATCATCTCCCCCTCTACCTCTTCTAACTCTCCTCCATTGCTATCTCCTAGGCCATACTCCCTACTCCTCAATATCCTTATCTATCCTTGAGGGCATCTCTCCTAGGCTCGTTAGTCATGAAAATGGGTGCATAGTGAAACAAGTCTCAAAATCCGGCATCATCCCTTCATCCACAATATCCCTCCTGAGATCTCATTGTACTAGAACTAGGGCCCTAAAATCTATAGCTATCACATTATATGTAGAGTTAGACCTTAATGTGGCATCTCCCTCTACGTCTAAGTAAACTCTATAGAGTCCCTAAATTTACCCAAATTGTCTCAAAATTCTATCGGGTGACACTTAATTATATATATGGAATGTGCCCAATCTAGTACGGAGACTGGAAGTAATAAAGTAACCTTATGTCGTCATCCTCTCACTCCCCACAATCTAAATAGGTCTCCAAATAACAATATAAATTTCATCTATGACATGTCGCTGGTACTCCATCTTTCCCAATCAAGTTTGAGAAGTAATCATGTTGTACATATGCATGTAAGGCTATCCAACCCCATAAAATCTCATGATTACTGGCCTAAAAAATTGCATTATGCTCCCAGGCCCATACATGTAGTAGTGTCACTCTTTTAGATAATTTACACCCACTCATGTACACAAATTGATGCAACTCATGATATAAATGTGCTAATAAGCATGAGACCCATGCAAACTGAGTACCTATGTAATCATCATCTCTAATGCTTGACTCCAACCGATTGACAACCCATGAGCCATCCCGTTTGGAAAAATATACCCTCTGATAATCCCACCCAAGACTGATCAAAGTGGCTCACTAGACCTCACCATCTCTGACCAAATAACATATCCTCCTTGAATCTCCAAATCCCCATATTTGAACGCTTAACACAAAGAATCTGCATCTCTATCCCTATCATAGATAACGAGCTCTCTTGTTATATGTATCCTTAAAATCCTTTAGACATTCTCTAAACTGATTGACATCTCTCCCATCGACAGGTTGAAGGTGTTATTTTCACTGTGCCATCTCTTTGCTAATGCCGACAACATACCTAGATTCACCCTAATCTCAGACATAAAAGTTATGCGCCATAAACCAATAGTGCCAAGTATAGCACAATATATCTCTGTCAACTCTGGTATCAACTGTTGTGTGCAAGGGAATCTCTCTTGTGAATGAGCTTTTTAATTGCAATTGAGGTTGGAATACTAATTCACAACTTAGAGATTTTTATCCACACCGAGCAACCCTTCATGGATTAGAAGATACATTTAATTATCAACCCAAGGATGTGAACTCGAAATGGGTCTACATTGTATGAGCACCATGGGATTCTCCAAGCTATTATATTGACATGTATAACAAATAAAATGAAAGCAATAATTGAATTAAAAAGATAACATTGTTGGAAATAAATCTCATCTACACAACAGTGTGTGCAGGTAAACAAGTTATTTGCAACAACAGTGGCTGCAGGAAAACTGTTCTAACATTAATGGAATCAAATATGCTAAAACAAAACCTGTCTTAAATAACTCACTACCAGTAGTGAAAAATAATGAATAAAAATATGAACTACTACAAATCTGAACTACCATGGAGTCACAGTTCCTCAAGTGGCCCTTGCTTGAGTGGCTTCAATCTTAGTCATTAGCATTCAACATTCAATCTATAAGATTCATTGCTCAATCGTATTCTTATTGCAAATAAAAAATTTCATGGACATATATCAGACTTGCTGATTGAACATATACACCACTAATAAGACTCAACACTAACTAGATACTCTCTCAACACCTTCTCACAACTCAACAAGATCTCAAATTTATGCACGAGGATTGAGAATTGGATTATTTTCAATCTCAACAACTTATTAGAAATGACATTTCTCCTATGATATCAATGAAATGACTTATTATATTCATGACTTTTAATAAAGATTTAGCTAAAATGAGTTGAGAGAGTTCTAACCCTCTTCAAAATCTTACACCATAGCTATGGCTGAAAATGTGGAGAAACATGTCACAATGACTTATGATTCATAATTTATTATTTTCAAAAGTTTATTCATGATTTATTTTCTTAAATAACTTCTAAATGCATGATATCATCAAGAGGTAGAAGAGTTCAAGTTGAATTAGAATCCAATCCTTAACTACTACCTAAAAATTTGCTAGTTTGTCTTAGTCAACTTATGGCAAATGCTTCTCATTAATTATTGTAAGTCAGATCAAACAATTTAAAGGGTTTTTATATCTCCTTATAATCTCTCCAAATAATTTTGAAGATCTGAGTTTTGTTAAAA
The DNA here is from genome assembly GCF_030272615.1 of Cryptomeria japonica. Lineage (NCBI taxonomy): Eukaryota > Viridiplantae > Streptophyta > Pinopsida > Cupressales > Cupressaceae > Cryptomeria > Cryptomeria japonica. The sequence goes on from NC_081405.1 coordinate 273,081,029, forward strand.
AATGAGTGAGATATGACCATTTTACTGAAACTATCTTTTTTGACTTTTTCAGCACTTCGAGTCAACAACTACATTTGTTAGTTACCAACTTGTTCCTCCTCCTTTATAGTTGTATGAATGACACAAAACGCTAAAAAACAACATTTTAATCCTTCCAAAATACTTTACATTCAAAAATAACCATTGATTATAATATTTTACCATTATTTAGCATCAATTACCTAGACATACATATGCATATCAAACACCATTAATCCTAGTTAATGCTTTATGAAACCAAGGTAATATTTGGAAATAAATTGGAATGACATTATAAACATGAGGTAAAGTGTCATAAATAATGAAATAATATGGACAATTTATAGGCTCGTCAAAGGTGGCAAATAAGCTTGTAATCATGACAATCATTGTATCAATAAAAACTTAGTCAACTAATCAATTTGGGGCAATTGTCTCATTCTACAAATCTGGTAGTCATCCTTTTCAGCCGCATCTTTCTATCAAATTTGTAGCTTCAACCCCTAGCTTTACCAAATACATGGCTTCAACTACTAGGCATGTGTTTTCTACCAAATACACACTTTCATAGCGCATATATGCATCATTATCCACCCACACGACTTTAGCTACTAGGCACACATTTTCTGACCAAATACACATCCCAAAACCATAGATGTAATTTTACCTTCCACACACATGCATAAACCTACTAGGCATGTGTTTGCACACCAAATATGCGTCCAAACATATCATACACACGTTTTTAACAAACCCTAATCCTACCGTGTTTTGGTTTTCCTAACTTTTACCCCTATTTATGACACAATAAATGCACACAATCAATAAAAGGAAGACGTACTTACCAACTCACTATACTCCTTTGGTTGATTGTATTATCACTCACTCAAACTTATGGAATCACACTTACCATATGCACTACTCCTTCCTCTCCTTTGCTCTGGTCTACTCTGAGCTCAATCGCTGAAAGGTGATGGATGCAAATGAGGACAAATGAACATCCTACTTCCTATTTATAGGCACTAAAACCTTAATTGCTTGTGCTAACTTACCACGTTGTCGCATAACCCTAATGACTTAATCTTGGTCCATTTATTGCCGAAGTAACCCACGTTTTCTGCCACTTAGCCTACCCTACTCTCTCTTCCTATCGGGATATTGTTTGAACCTTTTTCCGATTTTTCACCCGATCTCTCAAGGGTGCATACCACCTTCCAAACTGGGACATGTATTAGTTAATATTTTATTCTTTGAAACAATATGATAAATTGTATTGTCTCAAAGAGGGGCAAAATGTAGACACCTAAAATTGTCCTTTAATTAAATAAACAAATATTTTTATTTATTTAATTAATTGATTAACCTTTTCAACTATTAATTAGATAAATATTTTAATTTATTTAGTTAATTCACTAAGCCTCTTCTTTCCATTTTAAATAAATAATAATTATTTATTTAATCCTTCTACCTCTCTCCTGAATTAAATAAATATTTTATTAAATTAATTTATTGAGTCTTTCCTCTATTAATTAAATAAATACTTTTATTTATTCAATTAATTCATTTACCTTTTTCTTCTTATCCACGTGACAACACATCTCCCTAAATTACTTCTCAATCTTAGCCCTTCATTTCAATTTAACCTCTTAATATTATTCACCCTTATCTTTTACCCTTTTACCTCTTAATTTCCTCCCTCCGTCATTACCTACCCTCTAATCCTATTGATTCTCTTTCACCTATGTGATCATGGTCATTCATTCTTTAACCTCTTAATCTAAACCCTTGATTCTCTTTAGGATTTCTATAAAAGAGGCTTCTTCCTTCAATTTTATCATCCACAATCAAGCAATCATACCTACATTCGACCAAAATCATTCTAGCATACATCATCACAACCACATCCATTCCTCTTTGAGATCTTGTGCAAGTGCAACACAAGTCTAAGACAAACCATCATCAATACAAGATCATCAAGGACAAGAGAACAATGGAGACAAGCCTATTGGACATGTGAAAGATATACTTTGTTTGATTTCATTAGTATTTGCATGTTTGATAGATTTTTCACTAATGTTGTGTTGAATTAGTTTGTAGATTTGGGTTAATGGTTTGGCTTAGTTAGGGTTTACAAATAGATTTAAAATTTGACATAAATAGGTATTATGTACACTAATTTTTTTCTTCGGAGATTCATGACAGGTGTTGTATTTGGATTTTATCACGAATTGATTATTTGTGGGTGCCCTTGGATCTTATAGATTACAATTAGGTTTTGAGTTCTCTTAGATATTAGAGACTTTTGTTGAGACAATTACTTTTTGATGAAGTTTCAATAGGAAGACTAATGAGCCTTCATTGGATATGAATGTGAGTTTACGATGGACCTAGAAAAGGGTCTTTTCTTGCAGAGAGTCACCGTGGCTTGGAGTACGTTGAAGAAGCAATCTCATTTCCCACTCTTAGTCTAGGTAACAATTAGTTTTTGATAGGCATTACCCACTTTGTTCTTGTATACATTATTTTTATGCTTTGTCTTCCCATGGATATGGACCCTAAGCTAGGGATGTTACTTCTATTTAAGGAGTGTTTACCATGGTTATCTCCTTGTACATATGATTTAATCTATGAATATTTAATGCGAAGTTATCGGGCTTATTCCTAGTTATGGAATATATTTGAGTTTGATCTTCCTTGTTTTTAGAGGCTTGTATGCATGATGGCTATTTGAGATACACATGTTTTTGTTTTATCTATGTGATTAAATGATTAGGTTTATTAAGTCTTTTTAGTTGTAATTTTGTGAAAGAAATATTACTTAGCACAACTAGCACTTTGAGGTATCAGTAGAAGGACATGGCATGTGATATGATTTCCAAGTTTACTCTTCTTGGTCTTATGTTTCTTCTTAGACATTCATTGTCACTTGACATTGGAGTTGGGGTTTGCATTGAGCCATTGTGATCATTATTTTTTTAGTAATGTGTTATTATTTCATTTTTTTCTTTAGCAACAAAAAGAGGTTCTCTTTAATCTTTTTTCTTTTTGTTGAGTATTAGAGAAACTAGGGCACATAGAAACTAGTTGTGAGGGAGTATACAATAGTTTTTGTTGTATGTGCAAATTATGCTAACTATTATTTGTACTAAATGATTTTAGTTATTAGCTACACCTTGGTACACATATTTATTGGTAGACTTGTTGTGTCAATATATTTTTAGATTTGACATTACCCATGTAGTGGGAGTTCTTGGATACGTATCTTAATCCTAAAATGTTTTCTTAATCTCCAATTAAATTTCATAATCCTATAAAATGTTGTCAAAATGCAACCATGAACAATATTGCCGATACAATCCATATAAATAATTTATCACCCAGTTTTTGAAAGCAAGTTCAAAACCAACATCTTGTTCATTTCTTGGAAGAGTTTAGTACTACAACATTAAATGATATTTTTAGCTCATTGCCAACAAAACAATTGGCTTCCATCATTGAAAATCATATGCTAAGATTCCTATACAAATTTAGATTTGTTGGATAAAGTAATCCAAAAGTTCCTTTCTCAATCTAATCCCAAACCAATAACAAAAGTAGGTGCAACAACATTGGCTGTGATATTGGTCTTCTATTTGTTGTTGCTACTAGTATTCCCATATTCAATACTAACAATGTTACATCTCAATTTTTGTGTGTTGTTGTTATAGAAAACCTAATACATTGAAAATATCAATATATGTGCTTGAAGTGAGTAGCAACAACTACAATTAAAAAATTATAGCATGCATGTTGCTAAACATTAATACTCTAGTTCCTTTTTTAACAACCAAGGCACTCTTCTTTAGGATAATTTGCAAGAAAATAATTTAGAGATAGTCGACATGGCTACATGAAAATACTTCAAACACACTAAACAAGATTGCTTCCTCATATTTTTAAATTTTCCTTGAAATTTGTACCTTGAAAGTGCATATATATGCATATCCACCACAATGATTTAATATAAGACAATGTTTCATGTTGGAAACTAAATACTTTTCATAATTAAACATTATAATGTCTTGTCATAATGTGAACTCCATTTATGTCACTTAAGCTCAATTTATTAACAATGATTGATTGCACATAACAAAAATAAATAGTAATTCTATTTTTTTCTTAACATTAGCTAATTTAGCATTTCATTTTTGTTGTAAACAATCACCTAAAAGTTTAACTATTAAACACTTTCTTACACGTTCCAACATGAGAAAAATAGATGACACTATTATATTAAAACAACCAACATTTTAAAACAATTTTGTATCATATTACACATTTTGCAACAAAAACACATCGTAATAAGTCTCTTGTTTTAAAAGAAATGTTTTTTATTATTTTATAGTATTAATATAAATAAGAGATTTTAGGCAAACAAAGAAATTTAATACACATCAATTATTCTTCTCCTCTTCATCCCTTTCTTCAATGAGATATTACAAATATATAGGAGTTACATCTCCTACTTTACATTAGGAAATCCTATAACAAATTATCTATTTTGATGAGTTATTTTTACAACTCAACAAACAAACAAACCTCAACAAATAATCACATATGTAATAGCTACGTGAGTTGTGTTAACAACTCACATTATGTGAACACTAACAATACATTTTCGAACATTTCCCCCCTTAGTCTAAACATGGTAAGAACTCACACCCTTCATCTGAAATAAGCCCAACTCTTGTGGCTCATGATCTTGATTCAAAACGAAAGGCACCTCCCATCAACCTTTCATGGTTTTCACACGGGTTTACCACAAACCTGGACATGAATGGGAACACACTCATTTGTTCACCTCATATGGTTTTGTGGATTACCACTAACCTTTTCAAGATCCATGAATTGCATTACACTAGTGCTTTTGTTTATTAAAATATTTTACTCTAGGAGGTTACATAAGGAAATAACCCACAAATAGAAAATGTTGATGATTGTGCCACTCAATCTCTGACAACAAAGGAAATTTTCACTACAACTAGAAATGGAATATTGATGTTATATTCCTCCCCATTATGTGAAATTTCCAATTATTATAAACATAGAAAATAGAAGCACACATTACAATCGAAAATGAAATGCAACCAGAGTTGATAATTGGCCCCGTTGTTGGCGACTGATGAGAGGATGTTGAGTGTCCTCCTTCCTTTGTTCCTCCTACCTCCAAGATTGAATTATTTAAAACACATATTCCTCATCACTAGGACAAGACAACTCTTCATCATTGGCATATTCTTTCCAATCTGTTTCTTCAACCAAGGAAGCATGATGATCTAGTTTATTATTTAGCAGCTCTTGTGCCCTCTTCTTACAATTCAAAATTATATGTCCTATTTCATTACAATAAAATCATTTGATTTTTCCTTTTGAAGGAATATTCTTATATTTGTACTTTCCTTTTCTTGCTTTGTTATTACAAATAAGACCTCTTCAGATTCCGAGTCTTCGTTATGATCAAGTAGAGTAGATATTACTCCTTCAAGACTAATAGTTACCTTGCTTAAGGTAAACACCATTCGAGACATATTTTTAGGCAAACTATTAAGAAGTATTGCTTTGGCATCATCATCTTTTACCTTCTCATTAATCCCAACTAGCTGATTTAGGAGAGAGTGAAACTTACTTATATGATCTACCATTTTTGCACCTTTATCCATCTCCAATCCATACAATATCTGCTTCAATGTTATCCCGACACTTTTTGCTTCAAATCCAAAGAACTTGTTCAGTGACTCCCAAATTTATTTTGCTGACTATATAAAATCCACATGATGTAAGTATGATTTTGATAAGCCAAGGCCAATAGCTCCCAAATATTTTTTATTTTTGATATTCCACTTCACAAGTTCATTTGCATCAAGACTGAGTTTGGTTTTACAATATCCCAAAGACCTTTCTATATCAGATGTAATTGCATTTGTATGTGCCATGTATGAAAGTCTCGACCTTCAAATTTCTCGATAAAAGTTAATTTATCCATAACTACCATTTTATCAATAGAAAATAAAAAATGCTAGGCTATGCCAATAATGCACCTTGATTATTATATTGTTAATATGTTGATCAAATAAACATACTTTTGGTGACACAAATTTACCAACTTGTAAAATGGACCCTATCCAACTTGACTTTGAATTTTAAATCACTTACCTAAATAAGATTGGATTTCTAAGTTAAATGACTATCTCAATTCAATTATCACAACTACAATGCTTTTAACAAAACAAACAACTAACAAAAGCATTGGCAATTATTATTCAAACCATATAGGAACCCAAACACACACATCCAAAATACCATTACATAACAAGAGCTGCAAGCAGCGAAGTTCCTGCCTAGCAATGGCAGTAAGTGTAGTTGTTTGGTGTGGTGCAACAGTAGGAAGATCAAAAAGATTTTTATTTTATAAATGCAACTATCAGAATCCATAGGGAAGATGGCAGATATCTACTCAATACATATACACAACATTTACTCAATACAAAGTATATATATGTATGTACTAAATGTGTTTGATAAGACCTACATTGTTAACTGATTCACATGGAATTTAAAATGAAAGTACTTGGTCTGAACATTGTTTGCCTATTAACTATTAACTATTAACTATTAACTATGCTAGCTATACATTTTGAAGACAAAACTAGTACAGTGTTAATAAATTTGCAGTAAAACGAGTGATGGAAACAAAAATGGGACTTGAGATAACTAAAGAAAATGTTGAAAAGGTGATTTTTTTTATTTTCTTGATAAAACAAGTTTTCCCCTTGCAAGAGTTGAACATTGGTATATAACTAATTTCCTTCTTTTCTTTTAAAGAAAATGTACATGATCCATGCATTTCTCTTCTTTACTCCTTCAAAGGAGCTTTCCAGAACAAGGGTTGTTAGGTATTGAAATCATTGTTTCTTTGTGGATTCAATGAATAATATGAATTTTTTGTGAATGACAAAGTTCAAACCACAAATTTTGTTTGTTTTCATTGTTGAGACTATGTTCAAAGCACACTTAGCTTTTATGCAGTTTAACATTATATTGCTTTTTATGTATTTGAAGTTGATTTATTGAGCAGTTAAAATTATCTTGAAGTTGCATGAGTCAAGGTGGTTATAACCATACTATTGCATACTGAACTCACCATTTTCATGAAATCATTGTTTTCAATTGATCTTGCCCTTATAAAAATAAGATTTCTGATTGCAGATCTTTGTCCATTCGATCTGCCATTGGTTAGTGCAGGAAAAGATTAATCACAATCACAGTTTAAAATTTCCTCCTCTGCAATAATAGTTTTCTTTGTGCCTTCCTATATAAACTTCTTTGAGAGTCTCTTTATGATGCGCACTTCAAACCATGCAAACTTCACCGTACTGCTTTGCATTTAGAATCCCTATAGTAGAAGATGCAGCTTTATTTCTGCCAGGTGTGCAATGCTGGGAAAGTATTATAGACAGCTTGAACTGCTGGTGCAGATAATGATGTACACTGGCTAATGTTTAAATGCCCTAGACCATGTTCTTCTTGGTCATTCAAAACAGATTCCATGTAATCACGGCTTGTAGCTACAGTGCGATCATTACTGTTGCAACTGCTTGCACTGCCACCGAGCCCACATCTTGGAGAGCCCTGGGCTACAATTGCCTGATATATTGGCTCAGTGTTGAATTTATTATTGCCACTCTTGTGTTTGGGATTTGGTTTCACTGATCTATATATACCATTATTTACTAGTGAGTACATGGCAGTATCTGTGATGTTTTGGGAGTAATACAGTCCCAATGATCTCAAGTCATGGCAATTTCCAGCCAATGCAATAACACTTTGATCTGCACCATGTAAAAATAAATAAATAAATCAGCACAAATTTCATGTTCTGTTATTAAATTGAACGAAAGTTTTTGCAGTACATATGCTAACTTTCATTTTTATACCTGTTATTAACACATAACCACACAGGTCTAGAGCTCTTAACTCAAGGCAACATTGTGCCAATCCTGTAACACCAACATTAGTAACCATCTCACACCAACCCAGATTCAAAGATTGCAAGTGGCAGCAATTATGAGCCAGTTCCTGGGAATCACAACGTATATGCAAATGTTAGATACCAAACACAAGTTGGAGCTTTTGGATTGCAATTGATCCTATTTGACCTACTAAATTAGTAATGAAGAATAAACTTGCTTCCCATACCATCTTGAAAGTCAAAAAATTCCATTACAGAACCCTTTGATTTTCAAGAAATAAATAAAA